>NC_137079.1:645000-1280000 GCF_951640355.1 Cnephaeus nilssonii | reverse complement strand
GCACAGACTGCCTCTCCCTTCTCAGAGTCAACCTTGTGCTCTGACCATCATTTCTGCTAAGAGACCCCTGGAGGCACCGCGTCCTCTCTGTCGTCTTAGCGAACAGCAAATGCAGACTCCCTCCTCCTCGTGCCTGAGCCTTAGCCATCCCGGGTCCCTTTCCCACCAGACGCGCTGACCTGCTCAAGTCATCCACGTGCACAGCTGCTAACAAAACGGTTCCCAGTAATTTACTCCGCGGCTCCCATGGAACGGGTCTCAACTAGCGGCGCCCTCCAGTCCATTCTCCATCCCTTTTATCGCCGGGGCGCGAGCAGACCCGCTGGCTCTCTTGAGCTGCGTCCTCACCTCGCCAGTTCTCGCTGTGTTTCCTTTGCTGTGAACCCCCCTCACCCTCTTTTGACGCGTCTCCCCTCTGCTGTGTCCTCTTTTCCACCCAGTGCTTCTCCCTCCCAGCTCCGGCGCCGGCCTCCTCCGCGTGCTGGTGGGTAAGACACGTTTCTCAGGAATGTCACTCCCTCTCGTGACTTCCACGAGGACTTGGCACACCACACTGTTCGATAAATATTTGTAAAAGGAATGACTCCAAGCCTTTGTAGGAACAGCTTCTTGGTCCTGATTCTCTCCGGCCTCCCTCCGGAGCCCCGGGCCTGTTTCCGCCCGCCTCCTGGACAGTTCTGTCGTCATTTCTCATAAGCACCGCACGTTCGGCGTGAACGCTTATGCTTTTGTGGAAACATAAATTAAAAATATCGGTCATCCTTTTTCCACAGTTGGCTCCAAGCCGCAGAACACCCTGCAACGGGAAGCGATTCCGTGTTCACGCCTACGACCGAGGACCCTGGAGAGTTTAACACGCACCCCGGGGCCCTGCCTTTGCAATTAACATCCACTTACAGGGGTGACACCTTCTCCTGGGGTGAATCTAATATTTCCCATGTCACCGGAGTCATTATCTCTTCGTTAATTACTTGTTTGTTACCAAATATTAGTGACAGCCGTGTGACAACCAGTTATTGTAATGGCGGCAAAGACATAAGAGAGACGAGCAGGAAGCAAATGCCGTGTGCAAACGGGCTCATCCCGACGTGATGGAGAGCGTTCCTGCAGCCGTGGAGGGAGACAGGCAGGAGGTTCTGGAAAGACTGCATGTTTGGAGCCTGCGACGATGGGGGGAGGCTCACACCACCGAGGAGGAGCTGCGGGCTCAGCAGAGGGCCTCGGTGCTGTCCTGTCAAGGCCCCCAGGTGATGAGCGAGGACAGACACTCGTTCTGCTCCAAGAGCGGTCACAGTTCAGGCTGCCGGTGGCCCCACGCCTCCAGCTGCCCGAACCGGGACAGCAGCTTGACCCGGCTGATTGGCACGGAGAATGCCACAGGGGCACTTTCTTCTCCTCCACAGACGTAGCCCTCAAACCACGGGCCCGTCAAATGCATGCAAGAGGTCCAGGATCCAAGTCCTAAGAGGGCTTTTTCCTTCCTTCCCTCCCTCCTTGCTTCTCTCCATCTTTCCTTTTTTCCTTTCTCCCTCCCTTCCTTCCTTCCATCTCCCTCTCTCTCTCTCTCTCTCTCTCTCTCTCTCTCTCTCTCTCCTTCTTTCCTACCTCCTTTCCTCCCTCCCCCCTGCCCTGCCTCCCTCTCTCCTCCTCCCCTAGCACTGCCTTCCCTCTGGCCGGAGCCACCTTTCCACCTTCCCTCACTGGCCAGAGGCCCCGAACAGCTGGGATGGTGCAGAACGCCTGTGTCGTCGCCATGGCAATGACGCAAGCGTCCCATCCCACCCCCGGCCACTCAGCGCCTGCATATGCAAATTAACCCACTATATGTGTTGGGTTAATTTGCATACTCACTCCTGATTGGCTGGTGGGCGTCGCAAAGGTATGGTCAATTAGCATGTTACTCTTTTATTAGGTAGATTCGGGAGTTCCTTCTAACTGTCATAGATGTGCAGGTTGCTGTGGGAGTGGGACACACCTATTCATGCAGGAGACCCTTAGACCCCTGGCCTGAGATCCACAGAACCCGCCTGACGAGCTAAGGAGGGCTGCGGGCAGCGCATGGAGGTGACGGCCCAGTTCAGACAACTCGCAGCCCAGGACCTGCACGCAGCCCAGGGCCGCCCCTGCTGAGGCCTGTGGCTCGAAATCTCTATTCACTTATCTCCTAACAAACGACTTAGGATCAAGCTGTGCGCAGAGGGACACAATCATCAGGGCACTTTTCAGACATGTGATTAATTAGACTATTTGCTCAACAATAACGTCTGTACTTTAACAGGTTTTAAATCCCACATTTGTGATTCCCAAGTAGCTTACGGTTTTCTCCATAAACGTATGAAAGTATCATTGGAAAGATACAGTGGCTTTTCCAGACCACTGATGACTAAGTACAGAAATACAGCCAGTGGAGAAGCTATTGGCATACATTCCATTATTATTTCTTAAATATATTTTTATTTTATTCAGAGAGGAAGGGAGAAGGATTGAGAGAGAGAAACATCAACAATGAGAGAGAATCATGGATCATCTGCCTCCTGCACGCCCCCTACAGGTTATCAAGCCTGCAACCTGGGCACGTGCCCTGACCAGAAATCAAACCATGACCTTCAGGTTCATGGGTCAACGCTCAACCACTGAGCCACACTGGCTGGGCCATTCTATTATTTTTTAACTTTTACTTATTTGTGGCCTCTCGCTTGTGCAGTGTTTGCATTGTCACTATTTCTTACATTTAATAAAAACAGATTATATTTCATTCACAGCAACATGTGAGCCGCCACACGATTCCACACTGCACCTAGGATTCTTCAAGTTGCCAACTGTCTCCGAGTCGCATTCACTGGGCTGCTTAATTCCCTACATCATGAGGAGCACTCAGCTCCCATCACTCACGCACACGCCACGCACCAGGACCTGCTGCCTGAGGAACAAAGCAGGAGAGAGAAGCCTGCTGCTGGCGTCTCCCCCTCCAAGGAAACCGCGCCAGGATGGACAAGCGCTAGAGGAGGGCGCCCTGAAACCCAGGAGGGGCAGGCGTCTCCCTATGTGAGCAGCCCCAGGCCCTGCGAGCCCAGCTTCTGGGTCTGAGCTGCAGCCTCCTCCCTAGATGCTCCCCCAGGAGATGCCCCCCCAGGACCACGAGGGGCCGCCTTCCCCAGGGCAGCCATGCTGCCAGCACTCTGAGGCTCAGATCCTGGTGCACCTTCACCTTTGACCTCAGTCAGTCACCTGCCTGTGGACTAGATGTCTGCACCTGAAGTGGGGGATGGCATCTGTCTCACTGCGCTCACTGCGCTGCCACAGAGACCACCCCCAGGGACCCCGTCCAAACAGAACACCTGCCGGTCAGCACCCGCTATCTCCCTCCACCTCCCCTCCCCCTCCCCTCCCTCCTCCCTCCCTCCCTCCCTCCCTCCCTCCCTCCCTCTCTCCCTCCCTCCCTCCTTTCCATCTCTAAATGCCCCTTAGATCAGCTTGGAGATTCGGAAGTGATCTAATTGAAGTAACAGTCTGCATTGTGCTTTAGGCTAAGGACTTTAGAGGGAAGGTCCACAGAGCCTTGGTGTGGAGCAGCACTGGCCTCAGGCTGTGAGTCCTGGAGGAGAAGAAGGGGGGAGTGGCTACGCCCATGCTCTTTGCTCAGCTTCTGATCCCTTTAAGATTCCGCGCTCCCTCCCATCTGATTGTCCTCTTACTCTCTGAGCTTATTTCTCCCTGCACTTCAGAATCCACTTGTACTGAGAATGCTTGTCCTCTAAATAATGCACAGTCCACAGGGAATCGCAGGCTTGGATTTCCCGCTCAGGATGGAGACCCGGGCGACTCCTGGGGTCCTCATCACAGTGCGAAGCTGAAAGAATCTGAAAGAATGAGAGGAAGGGTGTCCAGTCAGTGAGTCTCCTGTTGCTACTAGCAACCCCTCACAGTGGAAGGAGGCAAGCCTGAGGGAAGAGTCCTGGTGCAGAGGGGGGGAGGGCTGGAGGGGAGGGAGCTCCTGGTGCAGAGGGGGGAGGGCTGGCAGAGGGGGGAGGGCTGGAGGGGAGGGAGCTCCAGGTGCAGAGGGGGGGAGGGCTGGAGGGGAGGGAACTCCTGGTACAGAGGGGGGGAGGGCTGGAGGGCCTTGCACGTGGGCAGCACATGTCAGCCTGCCACCGGGTGGGAGCAGGTGTGTGGCTGCCGCTGACCCCAAGGCCAGGGGCCTGGCATCTCAGAGACCAGCATCCCTCACTCCGTTTCCTTCTTCCTTTCGGCTTAGGCGGCGGGTCCTGGGTGAGTGCGGAAGGAGAAAGGGGCGAGGGTCTCCGGAGGCTTTGTGGGAGAAGCCTCCTGGGGGCAGCAGAGGGGGCCTCCTGAGAAGGAGGAGGCGCCTGGCTGGTGGGGGTGTTGAAGCTCATGGCTCTGGGACGGCACCCAGTCCCGGGAGAACACAGCTCCTCCCAGCGGGCAGCTGGGAACCAGGAGGCACTTCAACGGGAGAAGCACCAGTTCCCATGGAAACACCCTTCTTGTGGCTTCCTTCTGGGATGGCACTGCCGGGCCTGGAAGACTGGCTGGTCCCAGAGGCCACGTCAGGAGCCGTGTCCTGGCTTTCTCTGTGCCTTAGAGGCCACCCCTGTGTCCCAGCCATGCAGACACGTGTGTGCGGGCTCTCTGCGGACAGGCCGGGAATGCCTGCCGAGCCAGAGCCACCTCAGCCCCCTGCCACCTCCCTCACTGGGCCGCCTGTGGCGCGTTCCTCTGTTGCTGTGTAGACAGAACCGAGTCCTGGAGAACTTCAGGCAGAGCCTTAGGGGGGTCCCCATGAACCACTTCCACAGGAAAGCCTTCATCTGGTGAAAATGGCACATTAAGACTCCCCCTCCGCGCCCCCCCCAGGACAATACACCCGTCAGGGGAGCCCCCCAGGGCCACGGGCTGGGCTTTAGGAACCCGGTCAGCTGTAAGCCTTGCCTCCTGGTCTGCTTTTCAGGGCCCTGCGTCTTCCCTCCTCTCTCAGTGTGGGTCCAGAGGAGACACCCCCTGCACCCCTTATCAGCCTGGTGGATGGGATACCTCCTCACAGTCCCCTGGGCTTCTGGGCAAAGCGCCCCGCCCCCTTGAGAGTCTCCTCATACAGCTGAGATGCATGTGTCCCCCACTGACCCCCGGGAGGGGCGGGGTCCCCTTCACTACTGCTTGCCTCCTGCTCAGCTCAGTGGGGGCACCAGGCAGGCCCTAAAGCAATGCCCGCAGGAGCCTGGAGGAGTTGCATGTGGAGGAGAAGGAGCTCAGTGATGGGCTCACAAAAGGAGTGGGCGCAGCATCTTCAGCAGATGAGCCAAGGACTCGGGTGATTTTTCAGAGAGAAATGGGGAGATGGAGGGAGGGCGAGTGGACGAAGCGGGGGCCATGCCTCAGGGAGGCGGGTGTGCATGCCCTGGCCCTTTGGCTGGAGAAGGTTTCAGGCGTCAAAGGGGCTGAATGCGGAGAGTCCTACACAAGCCAGCGGCACCGCTGCCCTCTGCCCTCGGGAAGGAAGCGCAGGGGACACATCCCCTCTCAGGACCAGGCAACCTGAGCTCTCAGAACGCCAGGGCCCTGACTGAGGCGCCCACCACACTGGACGCGCTTCTGAAATGACAGGTTAAAAACTCTTGAGGGGAAAGAATCGCAGCGTTTCAAGGAAATTAGATAAGAAAATCGCTGGACTTGAGAAACTCCGCGCTATGCAGGACTTGCGGGTGCTGGGGGCGGGGAGGGAGCAGAAGGGAGCATTGAGAATACCGTGATTACAAGGATAAGCAGACACGAAAGCGTGCCCTCCCTCCTACTCAAAGGGCTGTAAATTCACCAGGAAAACACTTCCTCCCTAGCGGGTGAGAAAGAATAAAATGCATCACAAACAACGTTCCAAGCTGTAATGGGACATTGCAGTGAGCGTATCAATTCATACTGATATCTGCGAAGCAACTTTCCAGTATTTATTAAGTAACTTAAACCAGCATTTCCCCCTTTTGTCCTAATAAGTTGTCTTACAAAGACTCAACAACCTGAGCAAAGATGCCTGGCTGATAGAAATAGATAGACATACAGACATAGATGTAGACACAGATATAGACATAGACATGACATAGATATATAGACATAGATATCGATGTAGGTATAGATTAGATATAGACATAGACATAGACATAGACATAGACATAGACATAGACATAGACATACATATGTATAGGTATAGGTATAGATATAGGTATAGTTATATGTATAGATATGGATATGGATATCGATATGGATATAGATATGGATATAGATATAGATATAGACATAGATATGTATAGGTATAGGTATAGGTATAGATATAGGTATAGTTATAGGTATAGATAGATATAATATAGATATAGATACAGACATATAGATATATAGATATAGACATAGACATAGGCAGACATATATAGGTATAGGTATAGATATAGATATAGATATAGATTAGATATAGATATAGATTAGATATATGTAGATATAGATTAGATATAGATATAAGTATTATATAGAGATATAGAAATAGAGAGAGAGATAGAGCTAGAGACAGAGATAGAGAGACAGAGATAGATAGAGAAGCAGACACAGGCACAGACATAGGTATAGATTAGATATAGATTAGATATAGATATAGATATAGATATAGATATAGATATAGGTATAGGTATAGGTATAGGTATTAGATAGAGATGAGAGAGAGAGAGAGAGAGAGAGAGAGAGAGAGAGAAGCAGACACGGACACAGACATGGGTATAGATGTAGAGATAGAGACAGACGTAGCTAGACAGAGACAGAGACACCGATAAACCTGCCCCCAGGCTGCTGCTACTCCTCATGGCACCTTTGTGTGATTGGAAGTAGACACCCCAGGTCCAGGTGACAGCGCCCACCCCGGGCTCCCCATTCAGTGTGTGGAGCGCACGCCAGCCTCTGGGGGGCGCTCAGCTGCAGGGCTGAGTCTCAAGCCCCAGGAGGGACCAGGCAGTTGGGGTTTATGCCCATAGGCTTCAGGAGAATGAGGGAGAGAGGGCCACTGCTCCTACCCGGGTGTGAAAGAGCAGGCTCAGATGGACCCTCGCAGCGCCCTCTGCAGGAGACACGTCTTTCCCTTCAGCCTTCAAGGACGTGTTTAAAATGAAGGAGCTGCACCAGCTGAAGGGAAAGAGGGAGGACAGGCATTTCTCACCACAACGCCCTCCCCAGGACGCCGGGGAGGTGCGAGACGTTCTCAACTCTCCCTTCCGGGGGGCTGTAAGCAGGTGCCCCAACAGCCCTCATGTCTAATTGATCGATAGATAGATAGATGATAGATAGATAGATAGATAGATAGATAGATAGATAGATAGATGAAAACTTCTCTCTTCCATTTGGTTGGCACCATTGACTAAAAGCAGATACACTTTAACATGAAAGGCTGGAGAGGAAGCACATGACAAAGGGACATATTTAACTATTAACCCGCCCTTCCTCCGCCAGACAGCTTGTATTACACGTTTTCCCCATCTGACTGGATTGAAGCACGACGATCAGAACCTCCAATGTGAGCTTCACATAAGAAACGGAGAGGAGACAGGAAGGAGACAGAAAGACGGAGGGAGGAGCAGCATCCTCTGTCCACAGACGCCGCCTGCAGGGGGGAACCTGGGCGTGGGGACGGGGGGACCTGGGCGTGGGGACGGGGGAACCTGGGCGTGGGGACGGGGGAACCTGGGCGCGGGGACGGGGGGAAATGGAGGGAGCGACTCAGGAGCTGAAGGACTCACGTCAGCTCAGCACTCCTTCCGTGAGGTGCTACACAAATCGTCCGTCCGGCACCGGGAAGGCCCGGCCCGAGAGTCCGGAGGGAATTGGAACAGCTCTCCCAGCTCCTAAGGAGGCACGTTCCAGCTGCTTGGGAAGGCCGTCTGGCATTTTCTTACAAAATGCAACGGATTTTTACCAAAAGGTCCGGCAATGGCACTTTTGGGTGCTGCCCAAAGGCACTGAGACATGTCCACGCCGGGACCTGCACACGGAGCCCACGGCAGCTGTGCTCACCACCCCCGACCGGAAGCCACCGGATGCCTCCAGGTGCTGACGGATGACTGAGCTGTGGTCCAGCCCGTGATACAGCATCAGCATGGAAACCACACGAGCTCCCTAACCATGCGAAGGCGCGAGAAACCTTCAGTGCAAGCGACTAAGTGCCGCAGCCAAGCTGACAAGGCCACGTCCTGTGTGATGCCAACCCAGTGACATCCTGGGAAAGGCAGGACTGTGGGGACAGGGCAAACACTGAGGGTGGCCAGGGCCGGCCAGGTGGGCATGAGCCGGTGATTTCAGGGCAGCGACCCCAGGAGAAGGGTCAGCGATTGGAACCAATGACTCCCCTGGGCTGTTGGTAATGGGGGGTGGGGGGCTGCGTGTATATGGAGGAGCGGAGGCGTGTGGGAACCCCCTGTATCTGCCCCTTCGATGGTGCTTTGAAGCGTACGTTGCTCTATAAAAAGAGCTCTAATTAAAACACAAATAATTTTTTAAAAGGAGGATGGCAGGGTTAAATGGCAGGCAGGTAGCCAGGCAGGCAAGAGAAAGGATGGGGGATATGAGGGAAGGAGGGAGGAAGAAAGGAAGAAAGGAAGTTTCTTAACAGGAACTTGTACACACAGGACCCATGGGAGGAAGCTGATGGACATCCAAGAGGGTAGCCACCTGCTCTTGGGAACATGGGTGACGCATGGGCCATATCTGGGCGGTGGATGAAGTGACTACTTTGGAGAATTACAGACGCCTTGTAAAATGTCAACCCTCAAAGTTGTAGGCTGGAAAACCAATTTTCTTTTAAAAACTACAGGTGATTTATAATTCACTCGAGGCTCGATGGACACAATTCGTGCAAGGGGTTCGACCCTTGTAGCCCCGGCTGCCTCGCAGCCCCACCCACTGGTCGTTCCGGAAGGTCATTCCGGAAGGTCGTTCTGCCGTCCGGTCTAATTAGCATATTAGCTCTTTATTATATAGGACTAGAAGCCCAGTATGCGAAATTGTATGGCCCCGCACACCCGCACGCGCCTTGCCATGCACACAGCCTCCGGTGACCGGTCTTTGGTCGTTACGGCGTCACCACCACTGGGTTTTTATGAGATAGGATGATTCCCCCCAATGGTGAAACTGTCCCTTCCGATCCCAACAATCGCGTCTAATGTCAGGTCTCGGTAAATATTTCCTCCTCAACAGGGCCCCTTCCTTGAGCAACTCGAAAGGAAGTCTGGAAAGATAAAAGTGTAAACATGTATCAATATGCCAGGAACGCCAAGATCCTGTTTCTCTGCTAAAAGCCGTGATTGCCCGGGGCGGACACTTTCCTTAGCCTGTGCCCACACACTGCTGCTCCCCCACCCTGAGGAGAAGCCTGCCTCGCAGACAATGACGCCGCAATCAGGCCCCGCGTCCCTTCCGACGCCCTCCTTCCCGGGGGCTGGCGGCGGAAGTGATTGGACACTGATGGTCCTTAAATCCCAGCTAATGACAAGCGTATTTTTAGCCTTGGACACAGATGCAAGCCAGTCACATGCAGGTGCTGGAAAGCTGTGCTCGCCATTTCCCTGCCAATTTCTGAGGCACCTACACATCAATTTCACAAGAAAAGGACAGAGCTGTGGTCTGAAAGGCCAACAGAAAAGAGAATGTGTCATAGAAAAAAAAAAAAAGACTATGCATTTACAATCCATGGAAAATGGGACAGCCAGGGGGAGTCTCCCCTCCAACCACCTGGGGGGATGAAGTGCTTATTTTCCTAGAAATATGATGCTAAAGCCCTAGCCGGTTTGGCTCACAGGACAGAGCATCAGCCTGGGGACTGAAAGGTCCCAGGTTCGGTTCCGGTCAAGGGCATGTACCTTGGTTGCAGGCATATCCTCAGTGGGGGGTGTGCAGGAGGCAGCTGATCAATGTTTCTCTCTCATCGATATTTCTAACTCTCTATCCCTCTCCCTTCCTCTCTGTAAACAATCAATAAAATATATTTAAAAAAAGAAATATGATGTTAAAGGCATTGGTTCATAAGTGTGCCCTGTTTTGGTACAGCATAACCCAGTGGTCGGCAAACCCATTAGTCGCAGAGCCAAATACCAACAGGACAATGATTGAAATTTCTTTTGAGAGCCACATTTTTTAAACTTAAACTTCTTCTAACGCCACTTCTTCAAAATAGACTCGCCCAGGCCGTGGTATTTTGTGGAAGAGCCACACTCAAGGGGCCAAAGAGCCACATGTGGCTCGCAAGCCACAGTTTGCCGACCACGGGCATAACCTATTATGTATTGAGTCCGCATCTCGTAAGAATTTAAAAGGCTTATTTAAGTGCTCGGAGGGCCTCCTGTAAAGCTGTCAGAGCCAGAACACAGTAGAGAATGAGGCCCTTACCACCCTCAGCGCCAAGGGGCCTGTGTTGCCACACGCAGGACACAGCGGTTGTGTTCAATGAACAGCCCAACAGTCTTCAGCAGACTTCATCATGGGAGTATTCCCAAGCCAACTCTTTATCCCAACTCAAAAGAGAGTCCACGGGTGTTCTTTCTCCAGGTAGCTGATGCTTTTAGCATGTGATGTTCGGGATCTGCAGGGCGTGAGGAACGTGGATGGTTAAATGCATGTATATCTTGCCCTGGTGGGGCTTTGAAACTACAAGTGTGTCTGTGAGAGGGATGGGGCGGGGTGAGGAAGGGGAGATGCTGAGTAGGAGAGGGGAGGGAGGGGAAGGGGGAAGGGCAGGCACATTTTCATGGAGGTGAGCAGGTGGGGGAAGAGATTTCCGGCAGAGAGAACTTACTGAAATGTGAGTCATGATTGTTTGAAGTTGCAAGAATAGAAGATTGTCATCAGCAATTAACACTGGAATGGATGGAGATGGGAACAATCCAGAAGATAGAGTCACCAAAAAGCACAATTTTACTTTATGCTGTTTCTCCGGCGTCAGGAGAAACCTGGGGGGGAGGGGGAGCATGCCCAAGCTTAGCATGAGACACGGGGGTATGCAGACTTTGCCTTCTTCTTTCTGAGCATCAGCCTTCCTTGAGTCTCACTGCAGAAGGTACTAACACATTCAAACATGTATACGACACAGCATTTCTTTTTAAATATATATATTTATTGATTTCAGAGAGGAAGGGAAAGGGAGAGAGACAAAAACATCTATGATGAGGGAGAATCATTGATCAGCTGCCTCCTGCACGCCCCCCACTGGGGATGGAGCCCGCAACTTGGGCATGTGCCCTGCCCGGGCATCGACCGTGACCTCCTGGTTCACAGGTGAACACTCAACCACTGAGCCGTGCCAGCTGGCCTATAGCTGGCATATTTAAGCGATAGATGCTTAAATTATATATTTTCCTTTCCCAGTTATTAAGGCGAAAACTGGGAACAAGAAAGAGAGGAACAATAAAGAGAGGACCTGAGTGCGAAAGGGCACGGGAGGCTAACGCCTCGCTTTTACACGCCAGAAGCATGTCACGATCCGTCTCACACCATAACATGCGCCCGATGTTTAAGCACGTGTCAGAAAGTGCTAGTTGTCGATGCAATAGCCAGTCTTAAAGGTTTATTAAAAACAGGCCCCGGTGATGGTCTGGGGACACAATCCCCAGCTTAAGTCTAAGCCGACTTCCAGTGGAGCGGCCAGCCATGAGGCGTTAGCGAGGTCTCCGAGGGTGGATGAGGGCGGGGAAGCACTGCAGGGGGCTGCCAGGGCCTGCAGACACACAGGACACTTACGCCTTTGCTCTTTGCAATGCCTTCGGGCGAGGCGACCTCCAGGGCCTGGAGATGAGGCAGCCATCTCTGCACCCAGAGAGGAAGGCAAAGAGATCGCAGGCCCCTTGGTCCAGACCAGCTGGAGTCACTGAGCCAACAGCAGCCAGGGGTGCCATCTGGACCTCGTGTTTAGCGGCGGCCAGATGAGCCCTCCGGGGTTCAGGCCCCTGGTAGGCTCCCGCTCCCAGAGCTGAACAGCTTTTCAGGAACCCAGGTCTTACAAGGTCGCAAACCCTTAGAAGAAAGAGGCTTGTGAAACAGCCTAGCATCGTGCCTGATAGCGCATCGATATCAAACACATATTTTATAAAATGAAAAAACAAGTAGGGCATGCTCCATGGGCCTCGCTTTACCCTCCCCTCCCCAATCGCAGCACATTCCTGCTTATTCAAGACGCCGATGTGCCGACGGCTCTAAACCATCTCTGTCCTCAACACCTGAGACAGAGTTAGTCATTCTCGCTCCCTTATTCACACATGGTTTCACATTTTCCTACCATAGAATTTGTCATCTTCTGTTGTAATTACATGTGTGTATAAATATATATTTATGTCTCCTTCATTAGTGCTTTGAGTCATTGACTAGAATTGACATGTCTTTGTGTATTCTCAGCACCTACATGGCTGAGATGTAATAGTCAACATGTAATAAATGTCGGTTGAATGAAGGACAGTGCTTACTATGAACCAAACGCTAGGGAGGCTCTGGGATACAGAGGAAGGAGAGAGGATATTTAATCTGGGAAAACACGGTTTGGGGTCATTCAAAGCAGTGGAAGGAGATGATGGGAAATAGCTACAGGGAAATGGTAGTGTCAGAGCAGGACTGTGAAGTTCTGTAGAAGAGAGACTATGTCCCATCCAGAGGGGAGGCGAGATAGAGCAAGAGGAGCAGAATTGGAGTGAGAATTAGAATCGGGGTGCGGCAGGATGGAGGCAGGGGGGCAGATGGCCAAGTTCACACAATAGGCACACGATTGTTGGAAACATTCTTTGGTTCTCCAAGGCAACATCTGCCTCCCCGGTGATTCTTAACTCTGTACACATCAATTCTGTGATTCACAAAATTATACGGATGAAAGCCAAAAAAAGAAGAAGCACATGCCTCTGTGTGCCAGACCACCCTCCTCCCCATCATCCTCTCCATCCTCAGCACCTCCCTAAGGACCTGGCAAGAGTGGGTTTCCTGCAGGTCTTCTCTCTAATGGGACCCTCAACCTCAGGCCCCGCGCCATGACCTTCCGCTCTCACACCTTCCCCGTTCCCTTCGGCCCAGAGAAGTCAGCCCCCCTGTGCGAGCCACTTCCCTCAGGACACAGAGCAGAGTTCAATCCTTGGCAACGTCCAGCCAACCAGACTGAACGTTTACCCCACAGCGTTGGACTCTGCGGTCACTGACACCGGGGACCCTGACAGAGGCTGCCGTCTCCTCCTCTCACGCACAGAGGCCCTGACGGAGGCCCTCCGGGTGCTGCTGGGAGGGCTGTGGTGGGCGTCCGCTGACCTTTATAGGCCTGTTTTCCTGGTGGACATTATGTTAGTTTTTATTCCTGTGAATAGGCTCTTTATTGCATCTTAATGATCAAACACCAACCATGTTGGGAAAGCCCACAGAGAACGGACTGTTGGCATGCGCAGTCCTTGTCCCTCAGCCCGGAGCCCGATGTGAGCAATGATGCGGGGAGGATGCGGGATGCAGGGAGGGCCAAGGGACCATTTTCCACTTAACTTGAAGCGATGACATTGAGATGATTGGCTGCGGATTCGCGCATAGAAAACCCCCTTTTAAATGTAACCTGGCTGAGGCCACCCAGCTCTACTCCTTCGGTCTGCTGGACGGGCTCTCGCTGTGTAAGCTGCGTGTGACTGGTTACATCTGATTTTAGCAACAACGAACTCGCCCTGCGCTGGACTTCGCAGTTATTGTGAATGAAGACGTTGAGTGGAAAATAACCGAATGGCCTTAGAAGCTGTAAGTGATTTGTACAGACGGATGGTACTACATGCCCTTCGCATAGAGTTAACGCTGAGACTGTGTAAACCACACAGGGTTAGACAGCACCTGAGCACAGTGTCCGGGCCTCCAAGGGCCTGGCCGGCGTGGCACCGGCCTCTCTGACCACCCACACGTTCCAGATGGTCCTTCCGATCTCCGCGCCGAGGGCCCCCCAGACTGAGGGAACTGCATGGGTTCCACTCCCCGTTCCACCCCACCGCCTCGCAGGGCATCCAGGAAGCTTTGTGGGGAATGAAGGCCCGCGGGGAGGGCGGGCTGCTTGCTGAGTGTAGCGTGGGGGATGCTGCTGGTTAGGCACAGAGATGCCATGTGTCTCCATGAATGCCGGGCGTACTGAGAGGACGCTGGACGACAACCTTACTTTTCTGCCACGTGCTTTCCGAGCAGCAATCCTGACACAGCCACGTGCGGCCCTGGTGCTTCTGGGCACGGTCACTGTTTTCCTGATGCCCCGCTGGGCGGGCCCAATGCTGAAACAGCCTCCGCTCCACATCGGCTTTCGCCCACGCCCTGTGTCTGGCTACCAGGGTATTGTGGGGTGAAACATACAATTAAGCAGACAGACTTGCGTCTGAATCACTAGCTCCCGTTTCAGCCTACGGGCACAGTTTGCTCAAATTGCTCAGCGCCACAGTCTCCATTTCCTCCTCAGAAAAGGATGGATTTGTGAGGCTGAAAGACCCTGTGTGCGAATGTCTTCGCTCCCTGCTGGCGAATGGGAGGGGCCCATTAGAGTAACAAGAAATGGGAGAGAACATGTCAATTAAATGGAGAACAGTGTGGAGTTTCCTCAAAAAATTAAATATGGAACTGCCATTTGACCCAGTGATTCCACTTCTAGGAATACAGCCTAAGAATCCCAAAACATCAATCAGAAAGAATGTATGCACCCCTATGTTCATAGCAGCACAATTCACCATAGCCAAGACCTGGACACAGCCAAGTGCCCATCAGCGGATGAGTGGATATAAAAGCTGTGGGACATTTACACTGTGGAATACTACGCAGCTGTAAAAAAAATAAGGATCTCTTACCCTTTGAGACAGCATGGAGGGACCTGGAGAGCATCACGCTGAGTGAAATAAGTCAGTCAGAGAAGACAAGTATCACAGGATCTCACTCATATGTGGAATCTAATGAACAACACAAACTGATGAACAAAACAGATTCAGAGGCATGAGAGCATGGAACAGACTGGAATCTCAGGGGGAAGGAAGGCGTGGGTGGGTGGGAAGTGATCAACCAAAGAACTTGTATGCGTATGTGCATAACCCATGGACACAGACAATAGGGTGATGAGGGTCTGGGGTGGGGGGCGGGGACAGGCTAGAAGTGGCCAATGGGGGGGAGGGGAAGGGGACATATGTAATACCGTATCTTTCCGTGTATAAGATTCTATTTTTTTCTAAATTCCTTAGACTGAAAATCAAGGTCTGTCTTATACACAGAAGTCAGCCAAGGAGGGGGCCCCGCGGGTGCCTAGCTGCCCAGACCTTGTCAAACAGGCTTCCTCCAGTCACGGGCCTTATTGTTACTGAGGTCAGCTGATGCCGTAACTGGAGGCGGAGGTGGAGAGTGCGCAGATGCAACAGGGACCGGAGCGTTCTGAGCCCATAACGATGTCAGAAATAAAAAGATAAATATGGGTAAGCGATGGTCTTACTCTGCAAAATTCAAACCGAATGTAATCCGCTCTGCAAAAGAGCATGGAAACCGAGCTGCAGAGAGACCACGTGGACCTCCTCCCACGGAGGGTGTGAGCAGACAGCGGAGAAAACAGGAAGAACAGGTCCTGAAGATGCCAGAAGAGACGGAGGCCGGAGAGGAGAACCAGCGAATGGGCTAACGTGGAGCAGAGGCTCAGGACTCGGCTTAGGGAGCAGCGCCAGGCGCTTACGTGTGTCGGCCACGCGCACTCCATGTCAGGCAGGGATGTTTGCAAGCGAAATGGACGTGGCTGACTGTACAGGAAAGGCAAAACGGTGCTTCCGTTTCATGAGGGGAGAAGGCTTGGCCACGGGAACACGAACACGTTCGCTCAGAAAGCGCCACCGGTTTGTGAGGAGGGTCTCACGTGGACGGCCCGTGCCTCGGAAGACGGCAGTGACAGACGGAAGCTGGAGAAGGTGGTGTGTCTGGGACTAACGTGAGGAAGGCGAGCAGGGAAGCAGCGGGGGCGGGACAACGTGACGCCGCATCACATCACAGCGCTGGGCTGCGAACAGGACCTGCGGGGGTCACTGAATGAAACGTGTTCTGCTTTACGTGTAAAATGCGGAATTCTTAGTGTGGGGCTGGAAAGTGGGGGGGGGGCATCTTATACATGGGGGCGTCTTATACACGGAAAAATACGGTACTGTCAACAATGAAGATTAGAAAAAGGAAAGAATAACAAAAATAGATGAAACACATTTACTTTCATCTTAAAGGGCCTGTGGACGGGGGTCACCCTCGCTTCAGAGCAAGGGCCCCTGTGTGTCAGGAGGCCAGTGGACGTCACGCCTGCTGCTGTGGCCACAGGCAGAGCCCACACCGCTGGGCCTCCAGCGCAAGGTTCAGGCGTGGACGCTAAGGAGGGGAGTGAGGACGCTGCTGCCGAGGGATTTGCAACAGGAGGGAGCAGTGAGGATCTTCAACAACCAACAGGCAGTGAAGAAAGGACAGCACGGAGGGCAGAGGCCGCCGTCACATCGAGAGGAGGGTCACCCAGGGATAGAACAGTTGGGAAAGAGCACAGAATCGCCTGCCCCCCCCCAACCTCCCAGCACCCCAGCCCCGCCCCATCCTCTGACCTCTAATCAAAGCTGTGGCTCTCCATCTGGGAGAGGGACGCCCTCTCCCACTGCGGCCGCTCCTGGTGCCCGGCCATCGAGGAAGCGTGCCTGTGTCACCGTGTTGAGACTGATGGTCTCTTCTCAGAACTTTTTAATACCGTGTCCCCCATCCTCTCTGTGAGCCACACGCACCACACTTGTGACTTAAGGGCAAATCGCTAAAAGTTTGACCTTGAGTTATAAATGATGGGACCACGCTTTTAAGCATGAGGAGTTTTATTGAAAGAGACTAATATCATTCTGCCATGTATTTTAATTTTATTACGCCGGTCTCCCTGCACCCTTTCTGTTATGGCTTATTATTTCACCATGCAATTTTAAGTAACTATTTTTAGCCACCCATTCAAGGGTTGAATAATTTTCTCTCTTAGAAAATTAAATATAACCATTTTTCTTCATCTTCTGTATAATCATGGATCTGTACTTTTTTCCCTCTCTTTAAGTTGATTAAGAATTCCTTTTTTTAAATAGTTTTAAGGATGCATACTTTTCGGGCAATTTTAATATTTCTTAGCCCTTTTGGAATATAGTTATGCACAAAATGCTTTCAACTATGTGGGTTTATTTAAAAAAAAGATTAGGGATTAGATGCTTATAAAAAAACTGCTCCTGGTGAATAAAAACATTAGGTGGCAAAGCCTGGAAGCATAGGTGTGGGTTGTGGAGACAGCAGACGTGGGGAAGAGTCCTTTTGATTCTCACTCAGTGCGCTGCACACCTCTATGCCTCAGTGTTTACCCTCAAATATTCTATATATTTTTTATTAATGATGTTCCTTAGAGAGGCGCTAGCCCTGCCTTGCTACCTCTTATCAAATGACATGAGACATTTCTGAAGGTTATATGTCTCAATCCAGGGTACAAAAATAATTATTGGTTCAAAATTCCCCTCTCATGGATCTTATTCATAAACTAATAGGTGGTCCCCTGGATCTGAGAATTATCTTTTTTAGGAATTTTTTATTGGTTTTATAGAGAACAGAAGGGAGAGAGAGAGAGAGGGAGAAACATCGATGTGAGAAACATCCCCCTGCTGCCTCCTGCTCGCCCCCTCCTGGGGATAGAGCAACCTGGCAAGTGCCCTGACCAGGAACCCAAGGGGCAAACCTTCGGTCCATGGGGTGATGCTCAACCAACGGGGCCACTGGCCAGGGCGAGAGTTCGTATTGTGTAAAGCTCTTTGCTTTCCGAGCTGACTGAGCATTTTACTTCTGACGCTGGTGACTTCAAGGACTTGGAGAGCTGACCACAGAGACGTCCTATCTTTGCTTTCCTACCCTGGCATCTGACAGCCATCTCTGCCCAGGCTGGTCTTCCCCAGAATGAGGCAGCCACGGTCTTAAAATTAATACCAATTAATAGTCCAGGAGTAGGTGATATTTTCAGTCATACCTGGAACTTCCTTGGGCCAACATCCCTTCATGAACTCCTCTAAAAACTGAAGATAATATCAAGCATCCTAAGTAATAAAGACAGAATATGCAAATTGACCACAACTCGGAGACAAAGATGGCAGCTCCCACAGCCAATAAGGAGGAAATATGAAAATTGACGTGACAAGGCGAGAGGCGAAAGGCAGCTCTGGCCAGAGCGAAGGCGGTGCCGGCAGCCAGGGGAAGGAAGGCCCATTCTTGCACGAATCTTCGTGCATCGGGCCTCTAGTACAAGAATGAAGTGCATGCATAGGGTGATGAACAGAGCATGTGCACACGAACTGGGGACGAGTCCCACTGACAAGCTCACTGGGTGAATCAAAAATATGGAACAGGGCAAATATGCAGCTGAATCAGCAGCATCTCTCACCGGTAATGTATGCGTAACAACAATCATTATTCATAATGAACACTTATCTATGTGTCAAGGAAAGAAGTGGTTAAACCATGGACTAATGTCAATCCGTTCATTTTGGCGTGCTCTGGAAGACAAGTGTTCTTTCAGACATGTCTGGGATCAAAAGTTGCTTCTTATCTAGAACTAGAGGCCCAGTGCATAAATTCGTGCACTCGGGGGCGAGAGGGTCCCTCAGCCCAGCCTGCGCCCTCTCACAGAGCGGGAGCCCTCAGGGGATGTCCGACTGACAGCTGAGGCCCGCTCCCCCCAGCTCAGGGCTTCTGGCTGAGTGGCGCTCCCCCTGTGGGAGCACACTGACCACCAGGGGGCAGCTCCTGGGTTGTGCGTCTGCCCCCTGGTGGTCAGTGTGCATCATAGCAACCAGTCGTTCTGCCATTTGGTCGATTTGCATATTAGCCTTTTATTATATAAGATTATATACCATTTAGAGCTCATAGGTGTCAAATGAAAAACCAGTCTCTCACTTGATTTAACCACCATTATTCTCAGTTAAAAAACAGATGTAGACTGTTTCAAAAATTGGAGTAAAATTCCAAAATTATATTTGTTTCTTTATGAGTTATATACACATACTTTTATATTATGGTAACATAGAAATTATTTAAAATAATAAGATAAATATGAATGTTTTAGGGAATAGCCAAGCACTCCAATCAGCTTTGGGAAGGCTGTCCAGCGCCTGGAGAGTATGGGCCCACAGGTTAGGTTAGAAACAGCCAATGATCATGTAACTGTGCTAATACTTTTAAACACATCAAGTCAGAGCTCAGAGGTCTCTTTTTAAGAGATATATGTATATTTTATTGACTTCAGAGAGGAAGGGAGAAGGAGGAAGAGAAACATCAATGATGAGAGAGTCATTGATGGGCTGCCTCCTACACACCCCCTACTGGGGATCGAGTCCACAACCCAGGCACATGCCCTGACTGGGAATCAAACCCTGACCTCCTGGTTCATAGGTCAACGCTCAACCCCTGAGGCAAGCCAACCGGGCTGAAATGTGTACTTAGAGGTCTCCTAATGCGACAATGACCTCTATAAGCCCCTAGCCTTACGCCGCGGCTATGGGCTACTATACAAGTCAGCTATTTATATCCATCCATGACCCCACAGGTAAAGATCTGCAGGAAAATGCAAAATGAGGTTTGAGGTAATAAATCCCTCCCCCAGTGCTCAGAGGGTGGATTACGAGGCACCGATTCCTCACAGATCCCGCTCCTGGGCGAGGGGTCATTAGTCAGTCCTCCCCCTTCTGGAGCCACGTGGACCCCAGTACCCCCGGGAGGGACCATTCAGCGCTGGCTTAAGTGACTTTTTATTTAAGCTACTTCAGGCTCCAAACATCCAGGGCTACTCATGAATTGAAAGCTTTTAACCTCACACTTTACGAGTAGAGTGGTAACTGATTCCTATAAAACGGACATAGAAATGTAACGCCACAGGGAAGCTTCATAAAGTTCTTATTCTACTGAAAAAAACCCACCCAGGTCTGAGGAACACTTTACTTAGGGAAAAAACACTACGTTTTATATAATGGGCAAAGCACTTGAAAATATCGATATAAATTCATTTTGATTTTATTATAGTAGGTAGTGCTATATTAATGACTAATTAGATAGAAGTTACATATACAAATGTGTAATTCTGATAAAGAGTCCACTAAATTTAAAAATAATTTTTATCTTCATAATTCTCCTTTAGAAAAGTAATTTTATTTTAAAATATATTTTTATTTAGAAAAGTAATTTTAAACAAATATACCATGTTACCATTAGGAGCCTAAAATGACCTGAACTCCATTTGAATCTTTTTGTTCATCATTTTATGAACACGATAATATATCTAAAAGAAGCATTATCAAAAATTATAGAAAACAATTTTCCTTATAAACTAGATGAATAATTTAAAAATCATTTACATGATAACAGATAGACTCCAGACAAAACTTGAAACCATATATCATGACTACATTACATTTATTTCAATATTGAAACTATGAGTCAATATTTGGAAATATTTTAATTCAATACTTTAATCTAGAGGATAAAAAATAAAATTATTTAGTAAGTGGCAATCAAAGACATCTATTAAAATTTAATATCCATTCTTGATTCTTGATTAAAATCAACAAATGTGGGAATATAAGAAAATACCATTGTATGTGAATTTTATCAAACGAAAGTCAGTGTTAAACTTAACCGTGAAACAGAAAGCTATTTCCACTAAAGCCGTTTCACTTCTTGCTTTTCTGAAAGTGCTTTCTGATGCAATTAGATAAGGAAAGGAAAGAAGAAATGTTTATTTCAAGCAATAAGTATTTGAAAAAAATCAAACACAAAACAGGCATTCATTCCAGCAGGCAAAACGAAAGAATCAACGGCTGACAATTACCAACGACAAATGACTTCTGCAAAGTTGCTAGAAAGAACGTAAGTCGTATTTTAACGTGTATTAGCCGAAACCATTTAGAAAACAGAACACAGAACATCACATGCAACAGCAATGAGGATCAAAAAGTAGCAATGGGGATCTAAAGCCCGCCTCCGGGTGACCTGGAGAACTGAGCGAGGCGTGAAGAAAATGAGGAACCTCCTAAGTCACCACGTCATGGGATTAGGGGACCTAGAGCTTCAGTATCTTTCGTGCTGTAGGTACTGGTTCCTGCCGCCCGTGCCCCCGACGGCAGAACCAGCCATCATCCCCGCGCTGCAGTAGGAGGCAGCAGGCTTGCTTGGTGAGCAGGGTGTGTTTTCACATCCAAAATTAAAGTTAAACATGGCCCAGCCGGTGTGGCCCAGTGCACTGACCCAGGAACTAAGAGGTCACTGGTTGGATTCCCGGTCAGGCACATGCCGGACTGTGGGCTTGGTCACCCGGAGGGAGCGTGAGTGCGGGAGGCAGCCCCATGCATGGTGTTTCTCCCCCTCCCCTCCTCTCTCTCTAAAAACCAGTGACGCCATACGTAGTCCCACATGCTTGGCATTGTGGCTTCCGTTCCAGCCTCAGTCCCCCCTCTTTATGGTCCTGCCTTTTGCCCCCACCCCCCCCCCCCCAGCTCCTGGAGACACTGCAGACTATTGGGAGGCACTCTGAGCATATTTTAAAATATATTTTATTGATTTTTTTTACAGAGAGGAAGGGAGAGGGATAGTTAGAAACATCGATGAGAAACATCGATCAGCTGCCTCCTGCACACCCCCTACTGGGGATGTGCCCGCAACCAAGGTACATGCCCTTGACCGGAATTGAACCTGGGACCTTTCAGTCCGCAGGCCGACGCTCTATCCACTGAGCCAAACTGGTTTCGGCTGAGCATATTTTTAATTAGATAGAGATACCTGGTATATGCACTTAGTGTACACTGTAGCTACGTTAATTATTAATAATGGGCACGGAATATACTGTGTTTTGTTGTTGTTTTTTTTTGCAAACAGCCAACACTCATTGTGGTTATTATACGCCTCCCCGTGAACTGTTAAGATGAGAACAGTTTCAGAACGTTAATGCCCGACATAAAGAGGAACTGCTCGTTCATGCTCAATACGTGTTCACACTCTGTGTGCGGCGTGTCGTCTGGAGCGGGCACTGCCTGGGCGTGACGAGAGGAGCAGAGACGAAGCCGCAGACGCCCATCATTTCAGAGCCCACGCGGCTCGGACACAGAGACGCTGTGAGCGAAAAGGTCTAACCCAAGGACGGCGACCCTGCTGCGCACAGGTCTGTCCCGCCCGCAGCTTTGTGCACAAATGTGGTTGGATGCTCTGCCTGACGTCACCAGAGACCGTCGCTGTACAGACAAGAATGACGGGCAGCGGACAACACGTTCTCGGACGTGGCGCTGAGCTCCTACACGGGAGCCAGGGTGGGCCCAGCTCTGGGAAACGCGGTGACGGAGTGACGTCCATTAGCGTCTCCGGGGCTGGTGTTCTCCTCCTGGTCCACGCACCGGGGAGCGCTCCGGGGGAAGGGAGTGTTGTCCCGGCCACCGTGACGCGAACGGCCCGCGGGGTCTCGGGGACTCCCACGTGGGGCTGCGCCTACGCGTGGAGATGTGTGGTGCTATTTAGAGAAACATGTAGTTAGCCCAAGTGATTTTCAAATTATATTTCATTTACTCGAGAGACGGAAGACAATTATCCTCCGTTCAACAGGCGTCTTCAGAGGAGCAGCTCGGAGCACGCCCAAGTTCCAGGAACCTGAGGAGAAACTCCAAACCCAGGGCACACCAAGGGGGTCCCCGCACGGAGGGGTGTGGTAAAGCGGCCTCAGCCAAGGCCACGCCGAGTTCAGTGGCCAAGGAGCGAACTTCTGCAAAGTGCCTCGCCTCCAGCAGGACGGGCGTGCTGGCGCTGGTGGGAGGCCCAGGGGAACCTCGAGGTCAGAGACTTCGGGAAACGCCCCTCAGGCAGATGTGAACGGGCGTCCTGCCCGCAAGACGCTTGCTTTTTGAAGAACAGGAGCGGGTTTCTCATTCTGCCGCTCGTTTTATTAATTCATTCATTATATAAACGGGACATTTTCCTAATGAATGTCCTGATTCATTCCATATACAGGCGGTCCTCGGGTGACGTGGGAGATCCGTTCCTACAGCGACGTGACGCGATTTCCGCCGTCAGTCGGAACCCACCTCCATGAGCATCTGGTTGCTCACGTGGAGCACAGACACAGCAGTGATGACATGACACAGCAAAAAAATTTAGAAGAAAGATAACTCCTGACCTTTACTTGTGGTAAATAAATAATAAAAAACATAAAGCACATGTGTACATACATCAAAATGATGGAACTGCCCTGACCGGTGTGGCTCAGTGGATAGAGCGTCGGCCTGCGGACTGAAGGGTCCCAGGTTCGATTCCGGTCAAGGGCATGTACCTTGGTTACAGGCACATCCCCAGTGGAGGGTGTGCAGGAGGCAGCTGATCGATGTTTCTCTCTCATCGATGTTTCTAACTCTCTCTCCCTCTTCCTTCCTCCCTGTAAAAAATTAATGAAATATATATTTTTTAAAAAAGAGAAAGAAATGACGGAACTCTTTTTTTATAAATAAATGGGAGATGGCGACGTAACCACGAAACGACGTACGTGAGTCCGACGTACCGTGGGACGGCCTGTGCAATGGGTGCTCTGTGTGTTCACTGTGAGCCTCAGTCAGCGCTGCCTCTCACAGGGAGAGGGAGTGTGTTCGTCTGCTTCTCCAAAATGAAGGCCTCAGTCTCTCTCGCTCGCCTGCCAGGTGGCCCTGTGCCCACAGCCCATGTGAGGGCTGCAGGGTCGCCTCCACATCCCCCCATAAATGCAGTCCAAGTCACATGGCCTCTCAGGTTTATTCTTACTTGTTCTGAAGCCAAATGATTTTCCAAGTTCTTACACACACACACACACACACCAGCAAGCTTATCAGTCACGTTTGAGTTTGTGCACCAAGCAGGAGAGGGTTAACCCTAACACGTATGTTCTAATTAAACACCGCCAATGTGTAGGCGGGTGATGGCCAGCGGGGTCTCTGGAACCGTCAGTGACGCCGACCGCCCCCCTCCCTCAGCACGCTGCCAACATCGCTGCTTCCTCTGTTAGGCCTGTAGGGCAGTTCGACCCTCCAGGGCCACGTGCAAGCTCCCCCACAGGAGGACAAGGACCGGGAAAAGCTCGCTGGACACCAGGCGTCAGACCACGCGAGGAACTGAACCGCCCTGAAGGCACCTGAGCGCACCCACACACCCGCTCCGTTCCCCCCGCAGCCCAGCTTGGCCCCAGACCCACCCTGATGAGCTTCCACCCGGGACTGCACAGGAGGATGGAGCCCCAGCTCCCGGGGCTGCCCCATTGCCCCCTGTTCCTGCGGCTGGTGTTGAGCAGTCCTTCCCTTGCATATCCCACCCCCCACCCCTTCCCTTAAATACATTCCGTTTTTCTTTATCCACCATCTGAGACGGCTGCTGAGCCTGCTCCCCCCGCCCCGCCCTCCCCCCTACACTGACCTTCCATCCTTACTGGGTCTGTGTCGTGGGGTTTTATCACAGAGGAAGGACACACCAGGGCAGGCCAAGGCGTGGAAACACTCAGGCCCAAGTGGGAGAACCTCAACATTGATCCACTCGGGGTTGGGGTCGGGGGTGGGGAGCAGTATCATAAACAAGGAACTGCTGAGAATTTTGAACTGAAGTTACTTAAGAATCAGCCAGTTCAAGGACACTCTGACCTCTGCTGTCCTCCTGAGACAGGAAGTTAATGTCCCCCGTGAGAGGCACCTTCCCTGCACCCCAGGAGAAGGCACCCTCCCTGTGCCCCAGGAGAAGGCGCCCTCATCACCAGAGGCGGGAACCGGGCCACAGGCTGTATACACAAACCTGTCACTTTCCCCCGATGTACTCCTCGAACCCTCTGTCCCATGGAGTCTTTGAAAGTTTGCTTCCTTGTCTAGAAGGTGCAAAAGCTGCTTTAAGTCTCACATTTCTATGAAGCCCCAGCTGTACAACATGTGTTCTTCTCTTCTTAATCAGCCTGGTGCCAACTGAATGATTGGACCCCACGGGAGCCTGGAGGGGAAGAAGGGAAACGTTTTCCTCCCCTGCGGGGTTTCAGAAGCGTCCTTCTGTAGTTGTGATGGGGGTGGAGGGGCAGACGCGGGCAGAGAGACCGAGGGAGGGAGAAGCGCGAGGGGTACGGAAGCATCAGGCTGTCTGCTGGAACCACGTCACGCATCTCCCTCCCGGTTCTCATAGGAACGCAGTTCCCACTTTTATTTCATTTGGCACAGCTGCCATTTTTGCATTCTTCACCCTGGAGCTCAGTGGTATCCTCACACCCAAGTTTCAGCTTTTGGATCGGGCCTAAACCAGCAGTTGGACATCCCTCTCACAATCCTGGACCACTGGCTCCTAATCGCTCACCTGCCTGCCTGCCTGGTTGCCCCACGCAGCCTGCTGTTCAGTCGTTTGGTCATCCCTCACTAACCCCCCTGCCGGCCTGGTAGTAGGCAGCCATCTTGTGAGGGTGAGAGAGTTAATTTGCATACTACGTCTTTATTATATAGGATTACTGTTGCCCTTCTAGGGATAAGCTTGCACGTGATCCGGGTCCAAGGCTGCAATCCCCATGCACAGGTAGTCACAGCGAGAATGTACACAGCCTCGCACCCAGGCCTCAGCACAGGAACTGTGTCTTATTCTACATCTGGAAAAGCAAGCCACCGCCAGGCTCCCGTGAGCACACAGCACAGATCCAAGTAACCCAGAAGTATTACCTTTTTAAGTAAGGCGTAGAAACCCCCTGCATCTGAAATCCTTAGCTTCAAATTGGTAATACTGGTGATTCACCGACAGCATGCCTTTATGTCAGGATTCTCTACTGTGTTCTCACTAAATTAGGTCAGAGATAACTGCTCTCTTTATAGCCCTTTAAAACTATCTTTGATTCATATGTATTGGGTGAAATCAAGTTTGTCGCCTATAATCCCCAATAAACTCTCAGTAGATGAAAAGAGGTTGGTACAAGATGGCCATGACCACAACTTCAATATTGCCTGTGCTATTGGCATCAATGCTGGTGATGAGTTAGTCTCACCTCAAGATAGATGGATGGTAGATGATTGACAGATAAAATTGTCTTAAGAAGTTGAAGTCCTATATATTCAGAGACCAAATGAAAGGTAAGTATTTTGTGAGGAACAAAGCTAGTAGCCGATGCTGTTTTTCATTACACACCACAAAGCGTTACAAGTCTAACACAGCTAGACCAAAACATCACTACCTGCCTGCTTACCATGCTGGTGACCACAGGGCCGCCGTCCTTTTATTTTGCTAGCAGAGTCCGTATAAAACAAACAAGCACACCGAAAGCACAAACTGACAGAAAACAACGCCCTGTTCTCTTTCCTTTGTGTCTTAAAAGAGAGATTTGAATAACATTGTAAGAACGTAACCTTGAAAATATGGCCGTCCTTCACACACACACTCACACTCACACACACACACACACACACACACACACCGTTTGTAAACATGCAGTGACAATATTTGTGTTAGTCCACAAACACATATGAATACAGTTGCCCATGTTTCCCCCTTTGATACCAGGAGCCCTAAAACAGCACTTTCCCGGTGATTGCTATTCAGGGGTGATGGAGACACGGACAGGTTCTGGGTTTCACAGGAGACAAGCGGCCTTCAACTTCCTTATCTTTAGTAGGAAGTTACAATAAAGGCCTCATTTATTTTGAAAATTAAACAGCAGCTAAGAAATTAAATTTAACGTCCACGTAAGTGACAGACTTTACAGATGTGTATTTCCTTCATTGTTTACCTAAGAGTCACGTTGACTGGGTTTCCTGGGTTTTCCCCGCAAACAGGTGATCCCTGGGCAGTGGCTTTCCCCGGAACAGGCCGTGGGATCGGGGTCAGGGGGCGGGACAGGCCCGGCCACGTGAGGGGTCTCCCTGAGCTCGTGTGCTCGGGCGGGAGGGGCGCTCGGACCACCCTCGGCCCCAGGGTGCTGTGAGGGTGCGTGGGTAAAACTCACGCGGGTGCTTAGCGGAGTGCAGTGCAGCAAGTGTAGACTGTTGTCATGATCATGGTTCCCCTGTTCTAGAAGGTTCTTCCATGGCACGTGGGGTCACAGAATGATATGACTCTGCTGCGAGCGACAACTGAACACGTTCCCCCATTACACCCTCTACTTGTCACTTTAAACACAGGGTGGAAGTATAAAACCATGGCTTTACCCCAGCATACACAACTTTTTTAAAAATATTTTTTTATTGATTTCAGGAAGGGAGAGGGAGAGAGAGACACATCAATGATGAGAGAGAATCATGGATCAGATCGGCTGCCTCCTGCACACCCCACACTGGGGATGGAGCCTGCAACCCGGACATGTGCCCTGACCGGGAATGGAACCGTGACCTCCTGGTTCATAGGTCGATGCTCAACCACTGAGCCACACTGGCAGGGCCCAGCATATATACTTGATTAATATATTGAACATATTAAATAGTACTCCCTCCGTCACTGTATTGTAAGTTACTCTAATATAAGCTAGTGTGTCTTCTGCAAAGTTAAATTAGGCACCAAAATAGAAAGAGGAGTAAGCATTTCAAGCTCTGAAATAATCCATTTTCTAAGGCCTTAAAAACACACACACAAGCAAGCTTACCAATGAGGTTGGAGTCCATGCACTAACCAGGACAGGTTTCAGTCTTAACATGTGGGTTCTAATTAAATGCTGCCAGGTTGTAGGTGCGTGATGTCCAGCGGGTGTCTAGAATCGTCGGTTACGCTGCTGCTGACAATTCCGCACAGTAGAATAATACTATTCTAGCCCTATCATTCTTACCCCCACCCAGCACACGTGGGAATAACAAGCGTGTCTTTTCATGTTTCAGTCCTTTAAACGCTGTTCAGACAGCCAGGATTTTAAGCATTCATAATGCACACGTGTTCCTGGTGCCCAGAGCTGCGGACGTGTTATTGATCAGTGTAAGCACATGGCACTCGCAATCACCCAAGCGGGTAACTGATCTTCAAACATTTGTCTGTGTGGCTCCCAGATCTCTCATCCATTAGGTTCTCCCTCTCCCCCCGCCCCCCCGCCACCTCTCTCTCCCCATCGTCTGCATCAGAGTCCCAGGCCCTTGCCTGTGTCGCTGACCCGTCTCCTTAGCACCTTGGTCGGCAAACTGCAGCTCGCGAGCCACATGCAGCTCTTTGGCCCCTTGAGTGTGGCTCTTCCATGAAATACCACGGCCTGGGCGAGTCTATTTTGAAGAAGTGGCGTTAGAAGAAGTTTAAGTTTAAAAAATTTGGCTCTCAAAATAAATTTCAATCATTTTACTGTTGATATTTGGCTCTGTTGACTGATGAGTTTGCCGACCACTGCCTTAGCAGGACACTGGAGGTTATGAGAAGTCTTACCACGTGGAGAAACGCTGCCACCACGACAGACTTTGCACCTGCCGCGCCTGAAACTGTCTGCCCGCCGTCCGGTGCCCAGAGTCAGGGCCTGAAGGGTCTGCACACAGACTTCCCTAGAGAGGGCTCCCCAGGCCTGGGCCCCACTCAGCCTCCAAGACAGCAGGACACACTGCACGGTGCAGAACGCAGGCCACACAGTAGGGCAGCAGGCTTCACCATTAACCTACTGAAGGGGGTTCTGAAGCTGCTGGACCGGAACACCCCCAGCACCAGGAGGTCCGTGAGGTCAGTCAGTCCAGGGTCCTGGGCCTGGGAGTGAAACGGGAGACTCAGTGGAAGGCGGGGTGTTGGGCGCAGCTCTGTGCTCTGGGGTTCCTCCCTCAGGTTTCATGTTGAATCCTTGTCCGCCTGACTCTTTATTGATGTGGCTGGTAAGTAAACATGGGAGGAATGAAAGGAATTAAAGACTTATAACCTCTCTTTTATATTTTATATAAAAAAAAAAAAAAACAGAAGGAGAAAGATCAGAAGACGTGGGCGTGTGTTGTGTTGTGGTTAAAAGGAATTCTGTGCGGAGATGAAAGGAATCGTCTTTCCCCGTGCACATGAAGGACAAACCAGATGCACATATTGATTTTCGCAGAATAGAACGGCCTTTACTTAGCGCTTAAAACGGCCACGGGGAGGGCGGAAGGGCGCGGCTAAAACCAACTCCCACACTAGCGTCGCAGCTGGTACAGGGCCGTCCGTACTCACCCCTTCTGAGTGTACAAATCCTCTGAATGGGAAAGTGATATTCTTGGTACACCTCAGTGTACAGAACACTTTCCAAGAAGGCGAATTAAAGGAACTTGATAAACATTTTGGTCTGAATGTGCAAAGCTTTTCCTAAGACAATATTCAGTGTGCTTTTGTTCACTGCTGGAAAGGATGGATCTGCACAACTGTGTGGGAGCTACTTGAGCCACAAAACCAAGAACCCCAAAAAGCTATGGTTTAGACATTAAAAAAAATCTATACTGATTAAAACAGGTCTTGTTATATATTTTAAAATGTTTTATTGGTTTCAGGGAGAGGAGGTGAGAGGGAGAGAGATAGAAACATCAACGATGAGAGCGAATCATTGATCATCTGCCTCCTGCAAGCCCCCTACGGGGGATCAAGCCAGAAACTCAGGTATGTGCCTGACCAGGAGTAGAACCTTGACTTCCTGGTTCATGGGTGGACACCCAACCACTAAGCGACACAGGCCAGCAGGCAGGCCTTGTTAATATTTAGATATTTTATTCTCAAAGCATCAAATGTAACTGGGAAAACACAACTTGCACAAAAACAGAGGATTATTTAAATAACAATTCACATAAAATCAAACTTTACTTGGTTAAAATAATTTTATGAATTTGTAATAAAATAAGGAAATGCTCTTGATGTAATTTTAAATAACAATATGGCCGTCCCAACAGCATCACAAAATGGCCACCACAAGATGGCCACCCCCACGTTGTCACAAGATGGCTGCCCCCACGTTGTCAAAAGATGGCCGCCCCCACATTGTCACAAGATGGCCTACAGGGGAGGGCAGTTGGGGGTGATCGGGCCAGCAAGGGAGCAGTTAGGTGTCAATCAGGCCGGCAGGAGAGTGGTTAAAGGGCAATCAGGCAGGCAGGCGAGTGGTCAGGAGCCAGCAAATAACAAAGTGTATGCACAGTGCTATACCAATTTTTAAAAGGAGACCGGGATGTGTATGTGTGTGCGTCTGCTAATACAGGGAAAATAACTTCAGAAGAAATAACCTTTCCAAAGAAAGGACAGTGGTTTCTCTAAGAACTAAATCTCTGTCCAAAAGTAACATCAATACCTTTTACTTCCATAATCAGAAAATCATTCCATTTAAATCATTAGCGTCAATAATGAAGAATAGGTAACAGAATATCAGAATCCATTTGAAAATAGCCTGTATTTTCATCTAATGAAAATGAAAGTAAAAACTAGTTTTAAAGAAACATAAATGTAGATAAATGTACATGTTGAAGAAAGTTCAAAATATTACTAAGATGCCTTCAGAATATTCATTCTATACCATGGTATTTGGTAATACTGGCATTACTTAAAAAAATGGTTTCCCAATAAAGACGTACCATAAAAGTTATAGTTTAACATTATCCATATCTATATCCAATCTCTCTATATATGTATATGTCTGTGTCAGTATCTCCAAAATGCTAGTCAATGGTATTCTGAATAAATTACATGTGACTCAGCAACCGCTCTTCTGGGTATCTACCCCCCAAAATGAAAACATTTATTTACAAAAGTATATGCATCTCCATGTTCATTGCAGCATTATTCATGGCGGCCAAGCCATGTAAACAACTGCAGAGTCCTTCCGTGGATGAAGGATAAAGAAGAGGGGGCTCGTACACACAATGGAATACGACTCAGCCATAAGGAAATGCTGCCGCTGGTGACAACATGGGTGGATCCTGAGAGTATCATGCTAAGCACAATGAGTCAGGCAGAAAAAGTGAAGAACCACGTGTCCTCCCTCCTGTGGGGGGTAGAAAACTGAAAGCAACAAGTGAACAAACAGGAAAAGCAAACAAAAGCTCATAGACCAGCCCACAGGGTGGGGTCACCGGTGGGAAGGGGGCTGGGGAGGGTAAATGATGAAGGGGGTCACACATTTGGTGATGGAAGGAGACGTGGCTTTGGGACATGGACACACAATGCCATATACCGATCATATCCTATAGCATAAAGAGGTCATATGCAAATTGACCCTCACACCCTCACATCACAAGATGGCCACCCCCTCATTGTCACAAGATGGCTGCCCCCACATTGTCAAAAGATGGCCGCCCCCACATTGTCACAAGATGGCCTACAGGGGAGGGCAGTTGGGGGTGATCGGGCCATCAAGGGAGCAGTTAGGTGTCAATCAGGCTGGCAGGAGAGTGGTTAGGGGGCAATCAGGCAGGCAGGCGAGCGGTCAGGAGCCAGCAGTCCCGGATTGTGAGAGGGACGTCCAACTGCCAGTTTAGACCTGATCTCTGAGGGGTCCCAGATTGGAGAGGGTGCAGGCTGGGCTGAGGGACAACCCCCCTCCGTGCACGAATTTCGTGCACCAGGCCTCTAGTATCATATAAGTGTACATTTGAAACCTATGTAATCTTACTAACCAATGCCACCCCATACATTTAATTTAAAACATAATAAAAAAGGAGGAAGGTTTTCCTAAGAAAGGAATGTGATCACCAGACGGGGAATGCGCCTGCTTGACCGCGGGAAGAGTGTCGCCTTCATCGGCACTGAAACCTGTGATCTTTCTCCACCTGCACTGCACGCCCGCCAGGGCTCCTCCCCAGCCGAGAGCATGCCCCTCACCTTTCGATCCCCTCTCAGCACATCTCAACGGGAAGGTGCTCTTTGAAACAAGCACGTCTTCGCTTTTCTCTTTTGCCACGTTTTCCATTTATATCCTGATAATTCAGTTCAAGTTACAGACAGGAAACTCATGCTACTGCTTGCTGAGACGTAAGCTTTTTCATCAGGTGATCATATGTTTCCTTTCTTTCCTTCTTTCTTTCTTATATATATTTTTATTAATTTCAGAGAGGAAGGGAGCGAGACAGAGAGAGAAACATAAATGATTAGAATCATTGATCGGCTGCCTCCTGCACACCCCACACTTGGGATCTAGCCCGCAACCCGGGCATGTGCCCTGATCTGCAATCTAACCGTGACCTCCTAGTTCATAGGTCAACGCTCAACCACTGAACCACACTGGCCAGCCGATCATCCCTTTTCTTTCACCTCATTCCAAGGATCTGCAGAATGAGCTCGCTCATCTGTAACACACATTTATTTAAACATGAGTGAGCCTGAGGAAAGCCTTACACATAAAACGCTAGCTTAATTAATTACACAGTTAGCATTCTTCACTAACTATAATCATTTAAATCTTGCCTCTACCTATTCCTTGATGGTTCGATTTCTCTTAATGTTCAGATAGCTTCCCCAAATGATCTACTTTGTTTGTGAATTTCAGAGGGCACCTCATAATTTCCATATCATCCTGGTGATTAATAGACTCTCGGCTTGGTATGTGTTTGGTGATATATAACAATTAAAATTCAGGTTTATCTTTAATGAGTGGAGCTTAAAGTTTCAAGGGTGTCAAAAATATAGTGATATTTTCTAATAATATACCACATGATGAATAGGTGACTCAAAATTAATAAGTAAATTGACCTATGCAATTATAATCCACATAAAATATGAATACATATTGGCTCACAAAATGGAATTAAATGTGAGGCAACTGTAGATCTATATAAAATCTTATTTTCTGAGAAATAAAAGCAGTAGAGTAGTAAGAAATGTGTATAAAAGGTGATATTAGGTAATTATGGCTATTTTTTTTTAAAAGATGAAGTCATGAATGAGGAATCACAAAATGAGGTATAAATTTAACATAAGTAGAGTCACTTTTTATTAACTGTTGAGTAACTGACCACCAGGAGACTAACCTAAGGCCACGGGGTAACCTTGTGCCACTGTGATCTGTATTCACAAACTGGCCACCAGGCTGCTTATAGCAGAAATGGTTTTAAATCACATTCTTTTTTTGTTAAATATATTTTTATTGATTTCAGAGAGGAAGGGAGAGAGACAGAAACATCAGTGATGACAGAGAACCATGGATCAGCTGCCTCCTGCACTCCCCCTACTGGGGATGGAGCCCACAAACCAGGCACGTGCCCTAACTGGGAATCAAACCGTGACCTCCTGGTTCATAGGTCGACACTCAACCACTGAGCCACACCGGCCGGGCTTAAATCACATGATTAAGTTCAGCATGATCAGTCAGAATAAACAGAGTTCCTACTGGGCTTCTCCGTCAGGGCCTGCACATACACTCACGTGGCACCGTGTGTCTGGGTCTGTGTTGAAGCTCAGCTAACACACAAAGCCAGATGGTACAGTCATGTTCCCCTTGGTGGGTAGCTGTTGAAGCTACGTTACGGACAGATTCCCCCCACAGACCCCTCTGTCTGTCGGTATGTGTGAACATCTTCATAATAACTTCTTTACAGAACAGCACCCATGCCATCCAACGTCTGTGTGTCTCCGTACAAGCAGGGAAGGATGATCTGACATGTCAGAGCGGCCTCTTTCCGTCTCTCTCCACACAACACAAACACGGAGAAGTGCACGCGTGCGTACACACACACACACACACACACACCAATGCTGCCAGTGCACAAACCCTGCTTTAAACATCCCCAAAGTCCGTGCAAAAAGGCAGTTCCTCAGACACACCACAGAGCGGCCGGCAGGCGCAGACAGGCACAGGGCCCACGGGCATGTTACAGACGGAAACCTCACCCGGTCCCTAACCACCCAGGGGGGTCGCACCAAAGACAACCATGAAGAAATGCCTGGAACCCTCTCGCTGCCCACGCTGCGCAGTCAGTCTCGGTCGAGGGTGGATCTGAGAAGAGTGCGTCCGTCCCTTAGCTCGGCTTTAACTTGCCGGGGTTTGGCATGTATTTTACTAAAATATTTGTCGCATTAAAGCTCATATGAAGGGCATGCTAAAATGTTTCATTAGGTAAATGTGAGCATTTATTTTGTGTAGCATTTCATAACCTGAATAAAAAGTTTAAACAAGAAGTTTGAGCATATACCGTATTTTCCGGCGTATAAGACGACTATTTAACCCAGGAAAATCTTCTCAAAAGTTGGGGGTCTTATACGCCAGAAAATACGGTACCTGTACCCTTCCCCCCACCCCCTATTGCAAGCCTCTGTCCCAGTGCTGGAGCTGAGAGTGAGTACTGTATTTTCCAGCATATAAGACCCCCGACTTTTCCCGACTTTTGAGAAGATTTTCCTGGGTTAAAAAGTCATCTTATACGCCGGAAAATACGGTAATTTGTATACTGGACTTTCTTACTTGCTATAGAATCCTATATAATAAGAGGGTAATATGCAAATTGATCCTAATGGCGGAATGACCAGAAAGGCCACTCAACCAGTCACTATAAGGCGCACTGACCACCTCTCGGTCCCTTCCCCCGGCTCTAGGCTCCAATTGCCTGATGGTGAACAGAAAACTGGGGGTGGGTGGCGGGGGATGAAGGTGGTGCCAGGCCAAGGCCTGTGAGCAAGTAGCCAACCTCTCAGTCCCTTCCCCCGGCCATCAGGCTCCGATCATCTGATGGCAAACAGGGGTGGGTGGTGGAGGGGGTGTGGCCGGCTGCAGGCAGCCAGGGAAGATGGCCCTGATCGCAGGCCAGGCCTAGGGACCATACCCACGTACGGATTTCATGCGCCGGGCCTCTAGTTATATATAATATCATCTACGTGTGAATATATAGTACGTACACATATATGTAATGGCTATGTATTAACTTCAAACGTGACAACGTTAACGTCCTTCCTTTGTCTTAAAAACGCATTATGGCAAAAATGAGGTGACAACCTTATTGAAGCTTAACGGGATCTCATTAAAATGATGAAATGTTCGTTTGTTGCCTCTGCCTCGTCCGCAGGCCCAATGAGCGCCCACGTCAGTCCTGGTCCTGCAGGTGAGGGAGCGAAGGCCGGTGACGTGCCGGAGGGGACGTGCCCTGGTGATGGCCTGGCAGCTAGAAAGTGTGGTGCTCGGAGCTGACCCAGCTCCCGGGGCAAACCCAGCGACCACAGCAAGGTGACCTTATGTCCCCTGTAACGTGACAAGCTTTTAAAACTCGGCGTTGGAATACTATTTCACAATCGTATTAGGCTAAGGGAAATAAGCCAGTCGGAGAAAGACAAGTGTCACATGATCTCACTCATATGTGGAATCTAAAGAACAAAATAAACTGATGCGTGAAATAGATCCAGAGACGCAGAAGCTTGGAACAGACGCTGAAGCTCAGAGGGAAGGTGGGGGGTGGGTGAGTGGAAAGAGATCAACCGAAGACCTTGTATGCATGTAGGCATCACCCATGGACACGGACAATGGGTGGCGAAGGCCTGGGGTGGGGGTGGGGCCGGGCTGGGAGGGAAGGGGTGAGGGGGAAGGGACCGCTGTAATACTGGCAACAATAAAGATTCAAACAAACCAAAAGGTAAAATAAAATAGATGTCTGGGTTTTTTTTGGAAATTATTTGCCTGGATCAATAGAGCCGTGGCGAAGCTTTGCTTCTGAAATGGAAGGAGGAGAGCGAGACTCAGACCTGCCCAGACACGCCGAGGCCACGATCTGAACGTGTCCTTTACCAGCGGAGCAGGAGGCTCAGGGGCAGTCGGCACAGCCGGCCGGCAACCCGGAGAAAAGGCTCTCCGCCTGTTCTGGACGGCTTAGCCCAGGGATGTTCCAGGAACGCCCTCTTTTCTAGAACGTTCTTACTTCCAGAAGGACAAGGACCACACTGTTAGCTGCTTTCTTTAGTTTGAGACAGTACTCTCCCTGCTTTGAGTTTTGTGTCGGGAAAGAAACTGTGGATGGAAGGGGCCACATGCTGACCTGACAGCCCAGGGGAGGCCTGCGTGGCGGTCTTGCAAACTCAGAGACCTACAGTCACCACAAAGGATGGCCTGAGATTACACTTTAACTAAAGGCAGTGATGGTGGGCAGTTACATCCTAGGCCAGTACTTTCACTGACAAGGTCAACCTTCACCTTAACTGAGCCTATCTGTATTTTTGCATCTGTGATAAAGTATTCTTGAAATGTCTGGGTAACTTGTAACTTCCCTTTTTCTGGAGCCCCTGGGGCACAACCTAATGTGCCTGGGCACTAGAACAGAGACCACAAATTCCTTCATTGTTATCATGTTCATTGTTCCTGCACCCACCTAAGTATGTGTCCATCATTTCACTTTTTATCCAATCCCAGGGGTTTTCCCAGCTTTGCTTTATCCCACCTCCTTGATCTATCACCAATGGATTTCACGTAACCCACCTCCATCCCTTTCCTTTGATGGCAATGTATAAGTACAGATGTAACCCGCCATTCTCCGGAGCTTTATCTCAATTCGCTGAGGTTCTGCTTCCCGGCATATGTCGACGTTTGGCTCAAATAAACTCACAAAAATTCTTTACAGGTTTCAATGTTGTTGTTTTTTACGTTAACAAAACCGATGCATTTTTTCCTGCAGAGCATCCTGCAGTGACGCTACTATTAAGGGGGCCGGTCTTGGTTGGCCACAGTCACGGAGATGCGCCCCCCACTGTGGGCAGGCAGTCATCCTTTCAGTCTCAGTGATCTGAATGCCTTGTGAGAATCCAGGTGAATGTGACAGCAGCAGAACTTTGTGTTGTAAATCAGCGAGCCGGCATGAGACGCCTTAATCAACAAGCCAAATTAATTTGGAGTCTTTTATTAGGCTAGAGCTAGCTGGCTTGGAGCAGAATGTCTCTGTCAAATTCTGGGCCCCGCATGGAGGAAGTCTTTCCTATTTATACTTTTTCTAGTTGTTTGTCTCCCAAATTTGGAATGAGAATCCCAGACATTCTGAGAAAGAAGTCCTATGTGTTGAGAAGGGGTCATGAGACCATATCCCAAGGCCGGGCCTGGTGCCAGCACTGACAACTCTGTCTGGGGCATAGTTTATGGCCTCTCTGGAATGGGAGTGTCTTATTTTTCCTATTATTTAAGCAAGCAAGCGTTTACAGAAGCCAGAATAGCAGGGTTAAAATTTCAAGCAGCGTTTTTTACACACGATGGAGGTTACAAAGCTTCAGAACACCTCAGCTGTCACCTGGGTAGAGGAAGCACCTTCACAACTTGGGACTGTCATTTGTTCAAAGGGCAACATTTTAGGAGCTTTCTGTGCTGATTACGCTTCGTAACAGAGTCAGGTCTGCATCAGGTTCGTAAAACGTCACTCAGCACCTGGCACGCGTGTTCTGTTTCTGAAGATCATGATTCTATTTCACGGGAACGTGGGAATGCTCGGCAGTTCCTCAGTTGCTCTTTAAACGTTTTAATTTCAGAAACGGACCCGCCGTTTCAGACGGGGTGACCCGACTCTTTCTCCTGCCACGGATTCACTCCCTCTTGGGCTAACATTTCCATGTTCAAATCGCCTGCCGGCTGAAAACAGGGTGTCCTAGGCGCATATCCTATTAGTAGCAGATTTTTAAAATTGCTACCAGACATTAGGGATGGAAATTCTAAATCGCTGGCTTAGTGCAAGGAATAATGAGAGTCTTTTAAAAACATTATATTTAAATTATTTGTAAAAAGTGCTTTTTCCCCCTACATTTACTTTTAAGGTAAACCTTTAACAAACTGTTTAGATGGGGAAATTTTTTAAATGATTTTTTATTGATTTTTAGAGAGAGAGGATGGGAGAGGGAGAGAGAGATAGGAACATCAATGATGAGAGAGAATCATGGACCGGCTGCCTCCTGCACACCCCCTACTGGGAATGGAGCCCGCGACCCAGGCCTGTGTCCCAGCTGTGAATCGAACCACGACCTCCTGGTTCACAGGTTCACACTCAACCACTGAGCCACGCCGGCTGGGCACTGGCTGTAAATTCTAATGTGATAAATACTGATCGAGCCCCCCCACTCCCCCCTTCCCCCCTTCCACCCACCCCACCCCCCACCCCCGCCCCCCCAGATGAAAGCTCATTGGCACCGTCACTCATGCTTACAACACCTTTCACTCTGGGCACCTTTACATTTGCAGGCAAGTTGCAAAGATAGGAAGGGCCTGGCTGTGCCCCCCTCACCTGTGTCCCCTGAGGCCACGTCTCATGTGACTGGGCTGAGCTCCTCAAACCTGAGAAGCCCACGTGGACGCATGACTGTCAGCTCAGCTGCAGGCCCCACGGGGTCCGGCATTTTCACCCACATCCCGTCTCTGTCCCAGGACCGGACGCTGGACACACACGGCCCCCCTCACCCGACTCTACGGGACCAGAAGGTCCAGACTGCACTCCGGGACCCGCTGTGGGGAGAGTGTCTGTGACGCTGATGGTGCAGCCCGGCCACCTGCCCACTCGCCACAAGCCCGGCTCGGAGGCTGGCGTTGATGCTCAGGCTCAGGGCGGCCTTGGCCGTTCTGGAGTATTGCCAACAAGGCCTCTGTGCTCCCACTGGCCTTGGCCATCAGGGGCCGCTGGCGTGGTCCCCACGCTGCCCCGATCACGAGGAGGAAAGGGGAGAGCACGCTGGCCAGAGGTAAACGTCAGGCTCGGCACAGAACCCACTCTGATGTGAGAGCCCCGCGGAGATGTAAGAGGACCCCCCACAACCACAGAGCGGACGCGTTTACGCCCAATGGCTCTCCTGAGAGCGGGAACCAGCCCTTCTCGATGGGTCAGGCGAGCTTGGAGACGGATATTGGCCTAGAAATTCGAAGCCGCAGCACAGAAATAAGAGGAGGAATTCCAGAGCCTGAGAGACAGCGCCGGGCACACCCACGTGACCAGCAGGCCCTGTGGGGCCCCTCCCGGTCTCCTCCTATGTGCGTGCCTGCACACACTTCCAGGCGCGGTCAGAAGCTGACCGGTTCACCGCGGTTCTTGCTAAAAGCACGGCGGGATCCTGCTCACACGGCGGCCTGATGCTCACAGGGCTACCTGAACGGTCTCCTAACACCACATGCAGTGGATTTACCGTAATTACTTAACCGTCCACACTACTGGACATGGACATCGCTTACCCTTCTTTTTATTATTGCTATTTTCCAGTCCTCACCCCAGGATACGTGTACTGATTTTAGTGGGAGGAAGAGAGCGAGCGAGAAGCATCCACTGGCTGCCTCCCGTGAGCACACGACAGGGGATCGAACACGCACCCTTCCGGTGCACAGGACGAAGCTCCACGCGTCGGAGCCACGGCCAGGGCTGAAGAAATGTATTAAAATATTCAGGGACCTTAGTGAGGGGCTCCAGCCGAGACAGCGGGGCGTCACTGCGGCCACAGTGCGGGAGCCTGAAGAGTGAGGGGCTTTGTGCGCAGAGGCCCGAGGGACGTCCCCTCTCAGCCACGGTCCATCAGGTGGTCCCTACGGAGAGCAGCGTCAGCAGAGAGGACAGGCCAGCAGGCGAGTGGGTACCTGGGACCTGCAGAGAGAGACAGGGACAGCCCCCCCCCCACCCCAGCGCATCGCCTTTGCTCCGTGAGGGGGGCCATGTCAGACTAGTGTGTGGGGGGTGTGGGGGTGTCTGCGTGTAGCGTGGGGGTGTGTATGATGTGTGTCGGGATGTTTGACTGGGAGGGAGAGGTCCCCATACAAACGCGGTGCGCTGAGACTGGCCTTGTGCGTGTACAAAGAAACACCCTCCTCTCTGAGCTCGACACGGCTCACCAGTCCACTTGATTGCCTAGGACCGGGCTGGAGGCCGCCCCTCCACATCCTCATTCTTCATCTCATTCATGATCCGATGAACTGCGTGTTCCCCCTGACCAGTCAGGACGAATTACATGTTAACCCAGCCTGGGTCTCTCCTCCACCAGGTCCACATACCCAGGCCCACCCTCAGCCTGAGCCACAGCTGCTCCTCCTGGGCAGAGAGCAGCTGGATGAGGGATGACTTCCCTGACCCACATCCCCATGGCCCCCCGACCCACATCCCCATGGCCCCTCAGACCCACGTCCCCCATGGCCTCCCCAATCCATGTCCCCCATGGACCCCCAGACCCACATCCCCCATGGTCCCCCCGACCCACATCCCCATGGCCCCTCAGACCCACATCCCCATGGCCCCTCAGACCCACATCCCCATGGCCTCCCCGACCAACCCACATCCCCATGGCCCCCCGACCCACATCCCCCATGGCCTCCCCAATCCACGTCCCCCATGGCCCCCCTGACCCACATCCCCATGGCCCCCCCGACCCACATCCCCCACGGCCTCCCCAATCCACATCCCCCATGGCCTCCCTGACCCACATCCCCATGGCCCCCCCGACCCACGTCCCCCACGGCCTCCCCAATCCACATCCCCCATGGCCTCCCTGACCCACATCCCCATGGCCCCCCTGACCCACATCCCCCACGGCCTCCCCAATCCACATCCCCATGGCCTCCCCGACCCACGTCCCCATGGCCCCTCCAACCCACATCCCCATGGCCTTCCCAATCCATGTCCCCATGGCCTCCTGGACTCACATCCCCCATGGCCTCTCTAATCCATGTCTGCCATGACCTCTCCAACCCACGTCCCCCATGGCCTCCCCAATCCACGTCCCCCATGGCCCCCCCGACCCACATCCCCCACGGCCTCCCCAATCCACATCCCCCACGGCCTCCTGGACTCACATCCCCCATGGCCTCTCCAATCCATGTCTGCCATGGACCCCCCGACCCACGTCCCCCATGGCCTCCCCAATCCACGTCTCCCAGGGCCTCCCGGACTCACATCCCCAATGACCTCCCCAATCCACGTCTGCCATGGCCTCTCCTATTCACCCAACACCTACACACCCTGTTCCTTCCACCTCGTTTACTCCTCACTACAGAGAAAACCACTTCTGCCCTGCCTTTGAAGGACACTTTTTTCCTGAGTAAAACTTCTTTTCCAGACTCACAGAGTGCGGGACACAGCCATTTTCCTCATGTTTTAATTCACCCCATTCTTCATATAATCAGGCACAATTTATTTCCCAAGCTGTGCTTTTCAGATGCGTAAGAGAGAACAAAACAAAATGCAAGCAAAGAAAGGAACCAAAAGTCTGCGCTAAAAGCTGCATTTTGAAGGAGAGCAAAAATGTGGCTACAGAATTCATAAAATACGCACAACTGACTGAACGCAGGAGATGACGTGGGAGCGCGAGTGTGGGGTCCACGTCAGGATAAGGAGGCTGTGAGGACATGATGCCCACATGGTGGCAGGAAAGTGGGAAGGGCAGGGTACCCCAGGAAAAGAGTGACCAAAGTTCTAAAATTATGCCCATGTCCATGAACACTTTATATCAGATTCCACATTCCTGTTTTTTTTTTTTTACAGCAAATTAAGAAGTTCAGAAAGTGCTATATAGGGTGTGAGAAGCCTTAGAAGGTGAAGTGTGCTAAAAAGACAGGTAATCAAGACAGGTGAGAGACTCTCATTCTTTCACTCACCCCTTTATCCATCCATCCATCCATCTATCCATCCACCCATCTATACACCCATCCACGCATCCATCCATGCATCCATCATCCAATCCATCCATCCATCCATCCATCGTCTATCTATCCATCGATCCATCCATCCATCTATTGTCTATCTGTCCATCCACCCATCTATACACCCATCCACCCATCCACCTGTCCATCCATCCATCTCTCTACTACTACTAACATTGCTGTATGTTTATGACCCCCCATATCCTGAATCAACCACAGAGAAACAATGATAATTGATGGCCTTTGTATCAGGGAGGATGGAGGGACTGTCACTCAAATTATCATCCTGAAAGATACTGTTGTTGTTATAGCTGGGCCGTTTCAGGTGGGCATAGAAGGGAAATGCCCTCTACATTGGTACGACTATCCCTGTAAAAGGATTTACACACCGTCATGTTCACACACAAACTCCTCACGCCCAATAATCCCAACATTTTGGTATTTGGGAAAGCTCCAGAAAGTGCGTGCATATGTATGAAGGAAGAATCACCTTAACTCAGACCTAGCATTCGCTAATTTGAGACTTTTTTCTTCCACATGAAATTAAATGTCTTTGTTAAGAGAGAATGAAATCTCAAGAATGTATCTCATTTAAATTTCTGAAACTTTATGTAGTTCTCAATGATAGTAAATGAACATGGGGTGTTCGGAAAAGATACAACTCTACGAGGTACTGGAGTGAATCTATAAAATTTAGTTGCAATGGAAAAAGACATAATAAACATAGACCATGAAACAAATGTGAACGTTAATACCAGGGAGAAGGTGGGTGGTGCTTGGCAAACTCGATCCCATCTGTTCCCTGCCAAACAAAAGGAAGAAATTAATAGTGAATCTTCCCTTTGCTTATTTCAACCAGAGACTAGGTGGAAAGAAATGTATTTCCATTAAAGTCTTACGGTATATTAAAATTTGTCACTTTTAGCCAAAACACGAGTTTCATAAAACCTGTTCTAATAATTTCCAGGAGTTTAAATAGAATTATCAATTGTCTAGTTACAAGCATCGTGTTTTTCAATGTGCTGTGATTGCACGTGTTTTCCATGTATCTCTCCCCAGGAGACACGAATCCTTACAGGATCCGTGTTTATAGAAAGAGCACACGGCTGTCACTCCAGTGTTTTATCCGTCCTCATTAATAGGCGCAGACCAAGCTGCACTTAGTGAGTGCAAAATAATGGGTCACTTCCTTTCTGGTGGAAGTTTTGTTGTTAAACAATCAACCTTAGGGAGGGGAAATCATCCTCCTCAAGAAAATAAAATAAAAAGCAGAATCGAACTGCCAGAGCCTGCATACCAACAAAAGTATAAGGTGCACCCAGCTGATTCTGAAACTCCATTAACACAAGTGTTTCTTAGATAAGTTCAAAGAAAAATCATTGCTTGACATTTGCATAGACACTTTTTACATGCATGGGCATATAGTTCCTTTTTAAATGTATATATATATATGTTTTTTATTGATTTCAGAGAGGAAGGGAGAGGGAGAGAGAGAGAGAGAAAGAAAAATCAATGATGAGAGAGAATCATTGATTGTCTGCCTCCTGCACGGCCCCCCACTGGGGATCCAGCCCGCAATCCAGGCATGTGCCCTGACTCAGAACTGAACTGTGACCTTCTGGTTCATAGGTCAATGCTCAACCACTGAGTCACACCAGTCAGGCATGACCGATACTTTTCAAACATCACCACAGGGAACCCTCCCAACCCAGAGCAGAGGAGACCAAGCTCCTTGTAAAGAAGGACCTGGGAGCTCAGAGGGTTTCTGAACTGAAGTCCTGGCTATGACCTTGAGAGGCAGAGGTGACATTTCTAGGGGTTTTGTCCATGACCAAGTCCCTGTGCTCTTCCTGTGCTGACAAGCGTGGTTTTTGTTGGTTTTTTTTTGTGTGTGTGGGAGAAGAAAAGCAGGTCTTTCCCAGTGAGAAATGTCTGTTTCCTTGGGGAGGTAAAGCCTTCACAGAGGAGTCCATGTAGGAAACTATGGGAGTGTGTGTTCAGGTCCCACCCGCTGGATGGGCTCTGAGGACCAACTGAACTTCCAATGAGAAGCCTGAGGCGCCTCCCTCCTGTCCTGGAGGGAATGAGGGGTGAGTGGGCGTGGTCTTCCGAAGGGGTTCCCCCACACCCCTCACCCCTCACCCCCCATTTCTCCTTCACTCATTCTTCCTGCGAGGTTATCCCTGGAAAAGCCTCTGCCCAGGTTCCCTAACTGCCTCCATTCCTTCAGTTAACGTCCTAGTCACCCCACATCCAGGCGGCGAGCGGTCGGCGGGAGACTGCGACAGCTCTCCTGTTTAGTCTGGACGTCCCAACCTGACCGTGACCCCGGAGCACCGTCCCTCTGACCTGCAGGCTCCTTGGGTCAGCTCGGTCATGTGAGGGTGTGCCTGCCCCGTGCACAGGTTCAAACCCCAGCGTCTCGCTTGAATTTTGCAGCCAGAGACTACCTCCTGGCAGAGGCCTCGCCGTCACCCCCACACGGCTGATGCACTGCTCAGCTGATGGACAGCAGATGGTTCCGGAAGCTTTTCCCCAGGGGAGCCCAGTGTTGCCGTGGGGGACCCTGGCTGGGCACTGACGCAGAAGGGAGGGGAGCACAGCTCTGACCCTTCCTCGCCAGTAACCAAGGAGGGACCCCCCACCTAGTGAGCTCTGACAGGGCCGGCAGCATGACTCCGCTCTGGGCCCCCACAACACAGTGACCCCCCGACAGACAGCTGACTGCGTGATCCTCTCCCACTCATTTCCTCAACCGCTCAACTGCAGGCTTCTCAGCTGTTCGGGGCCTCATCCCCACTCACCCCAGACTTTCTGAGTTTTAAGTGAGAAAATTCAGGGAGCGCACTGGCTTCAGTAAAGAGCTATTCAATTACTCCCCCCCACACGCGCACACCGTGCTTCCTGTGGGTCCACAATGACTCTGAGAGTTGCTATTGTTTCCGTTCCAATGCCTGGTAGTAACGGATTACATTAATGTAGACACCAGTGCTACGAGCCACATCAGAAACCTTCACACACACATGCACACGTATGTATACCCCTGCGATTCCTGAACGTCTCCCTGTAGAATAGGAATAGTTGCAATATTCCACTGCTGAATGCCGATGAGACTTGGATGCAGCAGCTGAGTAGAGTTATGCATACATTCATCTGGCTCTGGGTGCATTCAGCAAACCGAAAGAGGAAGGATACAGAAATACCTGACATGTGCAAGTTACACAGACGCAGGCCACTCTGTGTGCGGGCCTTCGGGCCTGGCGGGGCCCAGCGAATAACGGGTCCGTACCTCCCACGTTCTCTCCTTGCTGTGAGTCTCTCCCAGCCCCAGCTGACTTCTGGGTTTGATAACTCACCTAATGAACTTACAAAGGGAACGACAGAAACTAACTACCAGTGTAACGAGGCTCATGAGTCCGGCTTTCACCGACGGCCAGTGACCGAGCCAGAACCAGGAATGACGGCTCCTTGCCCGTAGGCCCAGACACAGCTCATAACTCAGGTTTCTTCCCCGCGAATCCACAATCAAATGTTAAATCTCCCGAAACCAAATTAAGTCACAGTTACATTCTTTTCATGCTCCGGTGGCTCTTGCCCTGTTTCAATGTGTAGGTGATGGGGAAAATAAGACATTTTTTTGGGGAGGAGGGCTAGCAATCTGAATCTGTGCAGTAACCTAATGTGCATTCTTGATAGCCTATCTCCATAATCTGGTCTTGCAAGACCAGTTTACCTAAACACTCCCATTTGACAGAGGCCTAAACCATGAACCATACACAACCCCCGGAGGGGTTATCAGCGCTGGCGCCCGGCCAGGCCTTTAGGTGTGGTCTCACGGCCCCATCCCAACACGGGGCTTTTCACAAAGCCCGTGAAAGGTCCGGAAGTCCCATCCATATTTGAGGGACAAAGAAACCAAAGGGTATAAAGGGAGAGCTTCCTCCATATTGGTTTGCTCTGGATTTGGAGAGAAACAGTCTCCCCTGAGTCACGGTGCTAGCACATGGGAAACATCTGGAAATACATGGGTTTTTCCTGCGTCTCCAAGTACTCCTGTGTGTTTTGCGGTCGCCTGGTAAATTCTGTGACATAGGTTTTCTGCACTGAAAACTCCGGTGTGATAAAAAAAAAAAAAAAAAGGTGAAAAGTAGTCCAACCCGTGTGGCTCAGTGGTTGAGCGTCGATCTATGAACCAGGAGGTCACGGTTCGATTCCCGGTCAGGGCACAGGCCCCGGTTGCGGGCTCCTTCCCCAGTGGGGGGCGTGCAGGAGGCAGCCCATCAATGCTTCTCTCTCATCACGGATGTTTCTCTCTCCCTCTCTCTTCCTGTCTGAATATATATATATATATTTAAAAAGTAAAAAGTAAACATCTATCTCAACATCAGTCTGGGTGTTCCAAAATGCTCTGAGGCGGCGTGAAAAGGGAACTCAGTTAAAGTTGCATCGCAGAGTCCTACCTCTGAGGGATTCTTCCTGGGAGTGGAGCCTGGGTGTCCACCACTCCCAGAGAGCCCCTCTCCCTCCCCAGCGGGAGATTGGATGTTATTGGCATAGGGATGAGTTTGGGAGCCAGGCTTTATCTCCCTGCAGTGAGATCTGCAAGAATGCCAAGGGTAATCATCTATGGAAATAACTGAGGATGGCCCTGTCTAGAGACAAAAGTATGGAGTGGTAACTACCTCACCCCCTGCCCATCCCCCCTTTTTGTGATTTAAATTCACAAGCCCTCCTGGCAGCCTCCTCAGCTGGTTAGATAATGAATCTATTTTTTCCCTGCCCTGCCCTGGGCTGGTCTAGGCCAGGCTCTCTCTCATGCAAATGAGAGCCTGTGGAGTCAGCTGCAGAGCCAGCAGCTGTGGGGACCAGAGCTGAGTGGCAGCTGAGTTGTCATGCTCAGGATGTCACCCTCAGCCCTGCATTGGCATCCCTAAGCACTGAGCCTGCTTCCCAGGGCGGCGGGAACAGAATATCGGGGACCAGCTAATCACAGGAAACAGTAATCCTGCTCTGCTAGCTGGGAGGGTGTTGTTCTGATTAAAGAAGGCACCTGCTCACCTGGCCGGGGCGGGGCCTGGGAGCTCACCTGGAAGCGCAGCCCATGGTCCCCACCAGGGAGCTATTTTCATTTTGTCCCAAGTAGATCCCGGGAAAGGATCTGGGGTGTTATCCAAGGCGTCCCTTGAGATAAACTTCAACCACGCAGGAGTTGGGACATTCAAGTAGTTGCTGATGAAGAGGCTACTCGACGCCAGCAGGACCAAGGGCAGGCTTAGGACCAAAAAGACCAGAGGCTTTAATTTAAATTTTAAGCGTACACACAAGAATTCAATTAACTGCCGGAGGAATTACACCACATGAAACATATACAGTTGCAAATCACACGGCACTTTATTATGTTAACGGAAAAAAAACATTGAAACCTGTAAAGAATTTAGTGAGTTTATTTGAGCCAAACTGTCGACATATGTCGGGAAGCAGAACCTCAAGGAATTGAGATAATGCTCCAAAGAATGGCGGGTTACATCTGTATTTATACATTGCCATCAAAGGAGGGACATAGGTGGGTTCCATGAAATCCATTGGTGACGGATTAAGGAGGTGGGATAAAGCAAAGCTGGGAAAACCCCTGGGATTGGATAAAAAGTAAAATGCTGGACACACACTTAGGTGGGTGCAGGAACAATTAACATGATAATGAGGGAATTTGAGGCATCTGTCCTGGCGCCCACCACATTTGGTTGTACCCCAGGGGCTCCAGAAAAAGGGAAGTTACAAGTTACCCAGACATGTCACAGATATGTTATCTTAGAGGCAAAAAGGCAAATGGGCTCAGGAAAGATCTAAGTTGATCTTTGTCAGGGAAAATATCGGCCTAGGACATGACTGCCCAATATAACCTGTTTGTAGTTAAGTATTTAATTTTCAGACCATCCTTTGTGGTTATTTTAGGTCTCTGAGTTTGCAAGACTGCCGCGCAGGCCTCCCCTGAGCTTGTCAGGTTAGCAGGTGGCTCCTTTCATTCACAATTACTCACACAATTTCTGGTGCTGCGGGTACAGGCTTAATTGGGGGTCCCGGTGGTGCTGTCTTCTGGGGTCCAGCAGCCGGGCTGGTCCGGTCCGGATGCAGGAGGCCTGCGTTCCTCACCTGAGAGCTCTAGCTCTGTTGCATCTGGGTCAGGAGGTACTATCCACTAGCCGTTTTCCGTCGTCTGGCAGAGAGGAGCGTGGAGCAGCGTCGCTTGCAGGACTGGCAAAAGGACGTGCCTTTGTGGCGGTCTCCACAGGCGAGCGCCGTTGCTGGCCGGGATCTATTTTTAAAGCCTGTTCGTACCCGCAGCAGTCCAGGTGGCTGTCAATGAGTCACGTCAGTGCACACGTGTTAATCTCAAACAGGGCGAGGGGCTACATGTGGTTATCTAGGGAGAGTACAGCACTCACACATATGGTTACCTTAGCAAGTCACTCTGAGTCAGTAACTGAAGTTCAAATCCTTATCTGTAGGGTACACACACTTCAGGGCAGTGGGGAATGTGTCCTTACTATCACACTTTATGTTTCCAGGAACGTTAACGCAAACATTTAAAACCCTTCCTAATGTTTTTAGGCATTTTTAAAGCATTTTTAAACATTTCTATATTTTACTACAACACACGGGAAAGATCAATGACCTTGTTGTGGGAACCGGAATAGCCAGCCCTTTGAAGATCCCACCCCTTTGCATAGAATAAGGCCTTTGAAGACCCCCAGCCCTTTGCATATCACCAACCCTTTGAAGACCCCCAGGCTTTGTATTCCTGCAAAGACTTTGCAAATGCTCAGCCAGGATTTCCTGTAAACTGCCCATTTGGCACACCCTTCTGCCTACTTCCCAGGTAACCTTTGTCCTTCTACCCAATGTAAGCAGCCGGCTTATGGAGAGCAGAGCGGATGTGTGTGGCTGACCTGCTGCTCTCCCTGCTGCCTGCAGGACTGGAATGAGCGCTCATATAGGATCCAACCCTGTCCCTGTTGAATCGGCTCAAGTAGTGACAGGCAGCCGGACCCCCTGGTTGTCGGTTACACTTCTTCACTAACGTTGGTGGTTTCACTGTAGAGCCCAGAACAGGTTGGGAATCTTGGCCAGTGACTCCCTGCCCAGGTAGAAAAATGCATCAGATCCTCAATAGGTCATGCTTGATAGCAACAAGGTTTCGGGGGGTGAGTGGTTGAGAGAACACAAGCAGAGATGAGGGTACAGGGAGCGCGCAAGGAGGGCCCAAAGGGAAGGAGCATGGCGGGGAGAGGGGCGTCTTCCCTGATTCTTCCAAAACAAATAGGACTTGTGCCTCAAGGGCCACAGTCAAATGGGGAACAGGATCACTGGCATGGCTCGCAGGGTCCCGGAGAGAAGCAGCATTATCCACGCACGTGGAACAAAGGCTTTCTGACTCCTCGGTAGCAGCAGACATTCCTCCCAAGGCATTTCACTTAGAAATACCAAGAAGTTGTCATAGTAACATCTTTGTAGCTGCTCACGCACACCCTCCTGGCTCCTTGGTGGCTGTCAGATTTGCAAATAAACCCTCACTTTGTCACAATATGCTGATGTTTGTGTTGACGATGTTCCTCTTAGTCCATGTCCAGGCTGATACATTAGCCTGAGCAGCGTGTGCATGTCGGCTGCAATGTAATTCAGCGTGAGTCCTCCAGGCTTGGGGCAGAGCAGCTGCCAGGAAGCATCATGGGAGGGACTCAGCACGGCTTGTTGTGCCCAGAATCGCTTACTCTTGGACGATGTTGCCATTGACTCATTCAACATGCCTTAAGTAATGTCCAACCAGGACACTGGGGGTTCCGCCACGAAGGATCCGTCATCATCCCCAGAGACACTGGACTCTTCCCCCTGGGAGTGTAGAGCTGAATCGAGGTCTTTCCTGGTCAGTCAGTGGCCAGAAGCAAACTCATGCGGAGTCTCCATTTCTGCCGGAAGCCAATTCCAGCATGTCATAATTACAAGAGTTTCATCAAAAGGTTGCTGAAACTTGGGGGCTCAACAAGGGCTGAGTCACATAGGTAATCACCTGTTGGAACGGCTGAAAAGGCACTTCCCCCAAACCTGAATAGGATGATTGTTTGCTGCCAGACAGCTCAGGGCGTCTTAATCTACATGGTATTGCCTCCTGTTGGCCAAACACCTGAACAGCTGTAGGCTATTCCCCAATCTGACAATACTTCTGTACGAAACCCTACCCTTTGAAGTGTATGTCTCCACCTTGTCTTAGGACAAATCCTACCTAATAATAGACAAATATGCAAATTGATCATACCTCCAACAAACCAAAAGCCATGCCCACAAGCCACGCCCACCATCCAATCAGAGCGAGCATGCAAATTAACCCAAACCAAGATGGCTACAGCCACAGAGAGCAAGGTTTCCTAGGTAACAGAGGAAGCCAAGCTTTCCGCCTGCCCTTGCCAGGCCTAAGCCTCCACTCAAGCTACAAAGTTTCAATTATAGAAGGTAAACAAATTCAAACAGAAATGGCGGCAGAATGGAGCTTGAGAGAGCAGGCCAGGGTTGCCGCCGGCAACAGGGGAAGCAAAGCTTTCTGCACACCCTGGCCGGGCCCACCCGCTTAAGGCAACAAAGTTTCAATTATAACCCCAACAGAAATGGCTGCCGGCCTGGAGGGAGCCCCAGGCTTGGCTCTGCTCCAGGCTACAAAGCTTCAATTGTAGAAGGAAAATAAATTTCAGATACCAGGGCCTCCACATGGGTTGCCAGGGGGCGTAGCCAGCCTGCAAACCACCACAGGCCCCTCGCTCAGGCGGCCCCACACCCCAAGGGAACCCCACCCTGATCCAGGACACCCTTCAGGGTAAACCAGCTGGCCCCCACCCATGCACCAAGCCTCTATCCTATCTAATAAAAGAGTAATATGCAGATTGATCATCACTGCAACACACAATATAGCTGCCCCCATGTGGTCAAAGACCCTGCCCCCATGTGGACACAAGATGGCCACCACAAGATGGCCAGTAGGAGAGGGCAGTTGGGAGGCACCCAGCCTGCAAGGGAGGGCAGTTGAGAAGAACCAGGCCTGCAAGGGAGGGTAGTTGGAGGTGATCAACCCTGTAGGAGAGGGCAGTTAGGGGTGACCAGGCCGGCAGAGGTGGGAAGTTGGGGGCAAACAGGCTGGCAGCAGAGTGGTTAGGGGCAATCAGGAAGGCAGGCAGGCAAGCAGTTGGGAGCCAGCAGTCCTGGATTGTGAGAGGGATGTCTGACTGCCGTTTAGGCCCAATCCCGGTGGACATCCCTTGAGGGGTCCCATATTGGAGAGGGTACAGGCTGGGCTGAGGGACAACCCCCCTCCGTGCACGAATTTCATGCACCGGGCCTCTAGTTGTATTAATAAAAGGCAATGGGTCCTGAGACAAGGAGAACTTAGCTCCTTTAGCTAAAGCTCCTCTGACCCCCAATGCCTTTCAAAATTATCTTTCGTCTCTGGACTCTTATTTAATCTACTCACAGCCTTTCTCCAGATTTCTGAACCCTTCTTAATGCTTGGACAAGAACCCTGGCACATTTCCTCAGCCTTTTCCTGACCGAGGCAGCCCTACACGCATTCCCAGCCCAGGGGAGGGTTTGCGTGGCGATGCCCTGACAGCCCAGGCAGCCGGACTCAAGCGGAAGTGGAACAACCTCCTATTTCATGGAGAAGGAACGGGGAGAGAGGACCACAAAGCCTTTGGGGCAAGGGTGTCCTTGCACACTTTAATCAGAAAGGGGGTGTGAAAGAGAAGGAACAGGAGCGCCCTGGGAGGGGAAGTGGGAACAAAATCTTAGGGATAAACTCCAGCTACTTCAGTGCTTGCCTGTGTTACCCGTGTCAGTCCTAAATCTGAGGGTCTTTACTCAATGTATTAACAGTTACTTACAAAAAAAGAAAAACTACACACACACACACACACACACACACACACACACACACACGCACGCACGCACACATACACACAGCCACGCGATTATCCTAGTCCCACTTGTGAAGTCTCAATGATTGGGTTTCTAATGAGACTACTGTGCTTGAGACAAACTATTAAAAACACACAACCTACAATTCAAAGGGAAACGCGCGGAGATTTCTGGGCTCGGGAGGGTCTAATCTGTACTTAGAGGATTTATTTCAAGCTGATGGATTTCGAGATTGCCGTAATCATCCTATTTCTCTGAAAATTATACATTCCACTTTAAAATCCACACTCTACAGCTACGCGAAAAGGTAAAATTTGGGAAAGAAATGTGCAGGAATGCGGATGTCTCGTTTCCAATAACCGTTGCCTAGGTGACGGGCCGTCTGAGCGTTCCGAATCGGGAGGCAGGACCATCTATATTTGGGACTGAAATCTGCAGCGCAGGCAAGTTCCCCGGCACCGGCGGGCGGCGGCAGGACTGTGTCCCCAGCATTTTTTAGAGCAAAGCTGTATGTCCTCCGGCCTGTGTCAGGCTGGAATATGTCAGCCACTCAACCCCACCGCCGGGCGGGCGTCTTCTGCATGCAGCTTGCAGGTGGGTAGTCACCTACCGTGGGGAACTGTTTAGTGCTGAGGGCCGTGACACAGTGATCCCGTGAAAGCATGGACCACGAAGGCTCTCACGAAGGTTCCGGGGTAACATCCTCTGTGACCAAGGCATCGACTCAGCCCTACAGGACAGGATGGAGGTTCCTCAGGAAACTACCGTGAAAGCTGCCGTGTGCTCCAGCAAGCCTGCTTCTGAGGACTCACCCCAACAAAGCAGAAGCATTAACTCGAAAACATAAGGGCACCCCTGTGCTCGTGGCAGCGTCATTCACCGTAGCCCAGGTATGGAAGCAGCCCAAGGGCCCCTCAGCGGACCAGGGACAGGGAAGGTGAGGTGTATGTCCATGCAACGGCATGTTATTTGACAACGAAAATGGAAAGGTTCTGAGTTGGGCCAGGGTCACACAGAACCCACTCAAGGCTCAGTGTAGTCCAAAAGGTATTTATTCAAGGCCCCTGGGTGAAGGTGGACTGAGTGCGAGAAAGAAGTCAGTGGCGAGTGGGGAGGGAGCAGGCTTTTTATGCGAAGAGCTGCAGGTGGCTCAGGCTGACACAGGATCAAGACCGCGCCCCGTCACAGTTTGAAGGCCTGGCCCTTTGTCCTTCTGCTGGCGCCAGGCGTCCTTCCTCCTGGGGCTGTTCAGGGTCATGGTCTTCAGGCATTTCTGTAAAATAACCACTCCCGGGGAGCACGTGTGTGCAAGGCTTAGGCTATAGAACGTGCTTTCTGTTGTCAGCCCCCGCTGAGTGAGAGCCCCGCTTCTTGATTACCCCTTTCAAAATGAGACCTCGCCATTCGCAGCAACGCGGACAAACCTGGAGGTTCTTACGCTGAGTGAGTGAGTCAGACAGAAAGACAAATACCGTGTGATCCCACTTATGTGACACCTGAAAACCCAACAAAATAAATAAACAAAATAGAAATACACCCACCGATATGGAGAACATGCTGATGGTCGCCAGAGGGGTGGGGTTCTGTCCTCAGGAAGCAGGGAGAACCTCCACAGAGCTAATTCCTTTTACCGCATAAGAAACATGTACTTAATGGCTTTTTGAAAATAACTTTCTAGGGAAAGGGTTATGGCCTTTAATTTAGAGCTGAGTCCGGGTCTCACTCTTCATGCCTGTGGTGGGCCAGGGGCCTGAACTCCGGGGTCCCTACCATCCTTCTTACCTGTAACATGCTAAGGTGAAATGAAATGTAACGACTCTTCCATTTGTCCTCATTTTGTGGAAAATGATTATTGATTTTTCCTATAGACATAAACGCATCAGTGATCCTATATAATAAAAGCCTAATATGCTAAGTGTCCTGTCGTCTGGTCAGCCATTCAACCAAAGCGTGATATGCTAATGCCGCTCAACCACTCACTATGACGAGCACTGACCAACAGGGGGCAGGCAGTTGACCACTCGCTATGACGTGCACTGACCACCAGGGAGCAGATGCTCTGACCGGTAGGTTAGCTTGCTGCTGGGGTCCAGCCAATTGGGACTGAGCAAGATGGGCTGGACATGCCCTGGAGCCCTCCCACGGTCCCTCCCCGGCTGGCCAACCTCCCATGACCCTCCCTGGCTCCGATCATGCACCGGTGGGGTCCCTCGGCCTGGCCTGCACCCTCTCGCAATCCGGGCTGCAGGGAGGCCCCCTCCCCCCGAGGGCAAGAATTTCGTGCACCGGGCCTCTAGTTTTATAATAATCACGCTTACTTCCTAATGGCATTAATGCATGAGCGCCACATAGTCTAAATGTAAAGGATGGAAAGGTGGATCTTACCCTCTAAGCTTTGAGTGCCCATAGCCAACACGGGACCAACAGATAAGCACATGTGTGCATGTGTGGACACATGTGTGCATGTGTGCACATGCAATAACAACAGGAGGGTGCTTCATCACGTATTCAAGAGGAAGGCATGAGGCATGTTTCAGCTGCCCTGAGCTGTGTGCGTGCCGTTTCCACTCGTGTGTGTCTCCGAAACGCCGTGCCATCTCAGGAGGGCTGAGAGGCCCTCCGCGGGGCAGACAGAAAGCAGCATAACCAGCCATCGGGACATGGACGTGGACAGCGGGAAGCAAGGCCCCGTCCATCATCTGTGCACGACACTCCTCAGGAGAGACCCTCTGAAGCCCGACGCGCAGTGTTTGAAAGAAAATCCTCACGTGAGATCCAGATTTCAGAGCCGGGAGAACTCCGTGGGGGATGCTGCCCAGCCCGTGCAACCCAGTGAAAGAAATTTAACGTCTTCCCCAAATGCAGCCAGGCGCTGTGGAGAGCAGGTGTGAGACGGGAAACACGGCTGAAGGAAGCACGCCTGCCTCCCAGACTGCCCTGCAGAGGCGGCAGCGCCAGGAGCACCTCGGGCTGCTGGTCTGGTTTTCACGGAGCCCCAGTGCCTCGGGCTCCAGGGAAATTCTCCGTTTCCAGCAGCTGGGACATCCCATAAAGCACAGCTCCCTGCCCTGGGAAAACCAGTTTACCTGCCAATCTGCTCTCTTAACGCCTTTATTCAAGTCTCTACCTTCTAGCCTCCTTAGAGATGACAGATATGCAGGCGCTGCGAGGTCAGAGGTCAGCGGGCCTCCTGCCCGAGGGCTGTTCTGCAAAGCTCTCCAGCTGAGAGCATCGCTGGCCGCCGCCCCCTCGCCTGGGCTCTGTCTGTCTGCTTTCCCATTTCTAAACTAAAAGTGCAAGACTTGGCTGTACGCGGAAGTTCGTGACAGAAGGGTGTGCCGAGTATGGAGGAGGTGCTCCATGAAGGTCCTCTTCTTTTTTTACATTTTTAAAAAATGGATTTCAGAGATAAAGGGAGAGAGAGAAACGTCCATGATGAGAGAGAATCTCTGATGGGCTGCCTCCGGCACACCCCCCATGGGGATCGAGCCCACCACCCGGGCGTGTGTCCTGACTGGGAATCGAACCGTGACCTCCTGGTTCATAGGTCGACGCTCAACCACTGAGCCACGCCGGCTGAGCTTCATTCTCTTTTCTTAGCACCCACACCCCGCAAAAACAAAACAAAAAAACAGAGAGAAATAGAAGAAAAAAGATGGTACAGAATGGTGGATGTTTTCTGAAGGAACACTGGTTTGTAACCAATTTTTCTTTACTACTTTAATCTTCTCATTTTCTAGAGAGCCACTGATATACTATATTCTCATTGGAAATAAACACGTCGTCATGGGCTTTGCAGGCACATTTACAAATGAAAGGGAACCGGTTTGCCCATTGGTGTTACAATATGAGGTATTTGGCCCAACGCCAATACATCGCCATCAAGGCTTCTTGCAGCCATGGCTTGGAATGGTTGCAAACATAATTCTGAATCCTTACATAGAAAGGCTCACTTAGGAGACTGTGAGAACAGATGGGGCCATGGAATTTAAACTAAGCATGTTACAATGCGACCTCACCTCTCAGCAGCCACAGGTAAGCATCATACAATTGTAAGTGTTCGCTCCCCCGACACAGCGTGGGCTCCGGGTCAGAGGTCCCGTGTCTGTATTTCAGTTTTTCTACAGAACGAACAACAGGTGAGAGTCTCCAACAGCCTGGACGCGCACACAGACCGGCTCCCCCTGACACGGGCGACCTTTGAGGGAGACCCTGGTCAACGTTGCTCAGTCTTTTCTTTAAATTCCTTGTCACCCCATGAAGAAGTCTTGTCAGTCATTTGTCCTAGGCCACACGGACACAGCCTTCCTGCGATGTGCTGTGTGTCTCTGTGTAAACCTTTTCCAGCTTGCTTTTCTTTCTTTTTTAAAAAATATATTTATTTCAGAGAGGAAGGGAAAGGGATAGAAACACCCATGATGAGGGAGGATCATGGATCGGCTGCCTCCTGCACGCCCCCTACTGGGCATGGAGCCCGCAACCCGGGCATGTGTCCTGACCTGGAATGGAACCGTGACCTCCTGGTTCATAGGTCGATGCTCAGCCCTTGAGCCTCGCTGGCCGGGCTCTCCAGCTTTCTTGAGAGAGAGTTGACACGTCACCTTGTCTATGGTGAGGATGCACCGCAGGCTGATCCGACACAGCGATGCCGTCTCCTGATGCCTTCCACCGTAGTGTCCTCCGCCCCTGCCCCATGGCACGCCACGCCCACTTCCTTTGTCTGCATGAGGATGTGTGTGACCCATTCTCTCATCCACTTCGAGGTCACAGCATTGTCTCCTACAGTCACACGCTGGCCCTCAGGTCCCAGGCCTGTCCATCTTACACCTGAATTCATACCCTGGGACCCACCTCTCCCCAGGTGCCCCCTCCCCGGCCCTGGAAACCCGCCAGCGACTGGTGTTATGAGTCCCGCTTGTTTAGATTCCAGTGAGTGAAACAGGCCGTTTGTCCTCCGCCATGTCCCCCCGGCATGATGCCCCCCCTGTCCCCCCGGTGCTGCTGCAGATGGCAAAGGGCTCACTCATGTTACGGCCGCTTAACAGCCGCTCACACAGCACCTCCGCCTCCTGCTCTCCCCCGACGGACACGGGGCTCCACACCTGGCCCGTGAGCGGCCTGCGGGAGACACGGCTGCACAGCCCTCTTTCCCTCCTCCCATACACATTCCCGTGGACTGGCCCAGCAACGCAGCTCTGTGACTTCTGTTTCCCGCAGTGGCTGGTGGGCGTGGAGCGCTGGGGTGCCCGGGAAGAGAACTTCCTGAGGCCGCAAGGACATGGGGCTTCGGGGAAGCTTTAGTGGTGAGGGACAGCTCAGGGGGTTCCCTCCACGGGCCGTCTCCGTCCCTCTCGCCGTGGGAGCCGTCCACGCTCGTTGCCGTGGGAACCGTCCACGCCCGTCGCCGTGGGAGCCGTCCACGCGTGTCGCCGTGGGAGCCGTCCATGCCTGTCACCGTGGGAGCCGTCCACGCTGTGCGCAGGGACAGGCTAGAAATCGGGTCCAGAGCTTCTGCTCCGTGTGCAGTCCAGCCCAGCGCGTCTGCCGGCTTCGCTGCTGCTCCAGGTGCTCAGGTGCAGTGCCCTGTGTGTGTGTGTGTGTATGTATGTATGTGTATGTGTGTGTGTGTTTGTATGCATGTGTGTATGTGTGTGTATGTTTGTATGTGTACGTATGTATATATGTGTACGTGTGTATGTATGTGTGTGCATGTGCGCATATGTGCGCATGTGTGCATGCATGCATGCATGTATATGTGTGCATGTGTGTATGTGTGTATGTGTATATGTGTGTATGTGTGTATGTGTGTGTATGTATGTGTATGCATGTGTGTATGTGTGTATGTGTATGTGTATGTGTGTATGTGTGTATTTATGTGTGTATGTGTGTATATGTGTGTATATGTGTGTATGTATGTATATGTGTGTGTATATATATGTATGTGTGCGTATATGTGTATATATATGTGTGTGTGTGTATATGTGTGTATGTGTGTGAATGTATGTGTGTGTGTGTGTGTGTGTGTGTGTATGTGTGTGTGTGGGGGGGTCCCCTCAGCCCTCGGCCTGTGGCTCTGAAGGCACCTGGTGGCCCGCAGGTCAGGAGTGAGAGAGAGTGAGGGGACCAGAGGCAGAGGGGGCGAGCGCTTTGTCTGGGGTGTTACCCTGGGAGGGTTTTCCGTGCTCGGATGGGGTCCTCCCTCCAGGCCAGTGACCTTTACCTGGTGAGACTGACAGGCCAGCGCCTTCCCTAGGGCACCCCGCCTTCACTGCGTCCTGGGAGGGGACCCGGGCTCCCCGGGGAGCGTGAGGCTGTGGCTCCCTGGCCAGGCTGCCAGGTGGCCACGCCTACAATGGCCCGCCTCCCCTGCTCTCTTCCTGTTGTCACTCTTAACAAACGAGCTAGTTACCATGACAACAGGTGCTCCAGTGTACACCCCCAGCGGCATGTGTGTGCTTCATACATGAAAACGTGTACTTTCCTGCCTCCAGCGTTCCATCCCTCCCACCTCCAGGGCCTCACCTGCCACCTCCTCCTTCCCTCTGGCGCAGGGGAGGGCACTGTCCGGGCACAGGGGAGGGTACTGTCCGGGCACAGGGGAGGGCACTGTCCGGGCACAGGGGAGGGCACTGTCCGGGCACAGGGGAGGGCACTGTCCGGGGTACAGGGGAGGGCACTGTCCGGGCACAGGGGAGGGCACTGTCCGGGGCACAGGGGAGGACACTGTCCGGGCACAGGGGAGGGCACTGTCCGGGTACAGGGGAGGACACTGTCCGGGCACAGGGGAGGGCACTGTCCGGGCACAGGGGAGGGCACTGTCCCGGGTACAGTGGAGGGCACTGTCCCGGGCACAGGGGAGGGCACTGTCCGGGCACAGGGGAGGGCACTGTCCCGGGTACAGTGGAGGGCACTGTCCGGGTACAGGGGAGGGCACTGTCTGGGCACAGGGGAGGGCACTGTCCGGGCACAGGGGAGGGCACTGTCCGGGCACAGGGGAGGGCACTGTCCGAGCACAGTGGAGGGCACTGTCCGGGTACAGGGGAGGGCACTGTCTGGGCACAGGGGAGGGCACTTTCCGGGCTCAGGGGAGGGCACTGTCCGGGTACAGGGGAGGGCACTGTCTGGGCACAGGGGAGGGCACTGTCCGGGCACAGGGGAGGGTACTGTCCGGGCACAGGGGAGGGCACTGTCCGGGCACAGTGGAGGGCACTGTCCGGGTACAGGGGAGGGCACTGTCTGGGCACAGGGGAGGGCACTGTCCGGGCACAGGGGAGGGCACTGTCCGGGCACAGAGGAGGGCACTGTCCGGGCACAGGGGAGGGCACTGTCCGGGCACAGGGGAGGGCACTGTCCGGGCACAGGGGAGGGCACTGTCCGGGTACAGGGGAGGGCACTGTCCGGGGCACAGGGGAGGGCACTGTCCGGGCACAGAGGAGGGCACTGTCCGGGCACAGGGGAGGGCACTGTCCGGGCACAGAGGAGGGCACTGTACGGGGCACAGGGGAGGGCACTGTCCTGGCACAGAGGAGGGCACTGTACGGGGCACAGGGGAGGGCACTTTCCGGGCACAGGGGAGGGCACTGTCCGGGCACAGGGGAGGGCACTGTCTGGGGCACAGGGGAGGGCACTGTCCGGGCACAGGGGAGGGCACTGTCCGGGCACAGGGGAGGGCACTGTCTGGGGCACAGGGGAGGGCACTGTCCGGGCACAGGGGAGGGCACTGTCTGGGGCACAGGGGAGGGCACTGTCCGGGGCACAGGGGAGGGCACTGTCTGGGGCACAGGGGAGGGCACTGTCCAGGCACAGGGGAGGGCACTGTCCGGGCACAGGGGAGGGCACTGTCCGGGCACAGGGGAGGGCACTGTCCGGGGCACAGGGGAGGGCACTGTCCGGGCACAGGGGAGGGCACTGTCCGGGCACATGGGAGGGCACTGTCCGGGGCACAGGGGAGGGCACTGTCCGGGCACAGGGGAGGGCACTGTCCGGGCACAGGGGAGGGCACTGTCCGGGCACAGGGGAGGGCACTGTCCGGGGTACAGGGGAGGGCACTGTCCGGGGCACAGGGGAGGGCACTGTCCGGGGCGCAGGGGAGGGCACTGTCCGGGGTACAGGGGAGGGCACTGTCCGGGCACAGGGGAGGGCACTGTCCGGGCACAGGGGAGGGCACTGTCCGGGCACAGGGGAGGGTACTGTCCGGGGCACAGGGGAGGGCACTGTCCGGGCACAGGGGAGGGCACTGTCTGGGGCACAGGGGAGGGTACTGTCCGGGCACAGGGGAGGGCACTGTCCGGGTACAGGGGAGGGCACTGTCCGGGCACAGGGGAGGGCACTGTCCGGGCACAGGGGAGGGCACTGTCTGGGGCACAGGGGAGGGTACTGTCCGGGCACAGGGGAGGGCACTGTCCGGGTACAGGGGAGGGCACTGTCCGGGCACAGGGGAGGGTACTGTCCGGGCACAGGGGAGGGCACTGTCCGGGCACAGGGGAGGGCACTGTCTGGGGCACAGGGGAGGGTACTGTCCGGGCACAGGGGAGGGCACTGTCCGGGTGCAGGGGAGGGCACTGTCCGGGCACAGGGGAGGGTACTGTCCGGGCACAGGGGAGGGCACTGTCCGGGCACAGGGGAGGGCACTGTCCGGGCACAGGGGAGGGCACTGTCCGGGCACAGGGGAGGGCACTGTCCGGGCACAGGGGAGGGCACTGTCCCGGGCACAGGGGAGGGCACTGTCCGGGGTACAGGGGAGGGCACTGTCCGGGGTACAGGGGAGGGCACTGTCCGGGCACAGGGGAGGGCACTGTCCGGGCACAGGGGAGGGCACTGTCCGGGCACAGGGGAGGGCACTGTCCGGGGCACAGGGGAGGGCACTGTCCGGGCACAGGGGAGGGCACTGTCCGGGTACAGGGGAGGGCACTGTCCGGGTACAGGGGAGGGCACTGTCCGGGCACAGGGGAGGGCACTGTCTGGGGCACAGGGGAGGGCACTGTCCGGGCACAGTGGAGGGCACTGTCCCGGGCACAGGGGAGGGCACTGTCCGGGCACAGGGGAGGGCACTGTACGGGGAACAGGGGAGGGCACTGTCCAGGGCACAGGGGAGGGCCCTGTCCGGGCACAGGGGAGGGCACTGTCCGGGGTGCAGGGGAGGGCACTGTCCGGGCACAGGGGAGGGCACTGTCCGGGCACAGGGGAGGGCACTGTACGGGGAACAGGGGAGGGCACTGTCCGGGCACAGGGGAGGGCACTGTCCGGGGCGCAGGGGAGGGTACTGTCCGGGCACAGGGGAGGGCACTGTCCGGGCACAGGAGAGGGCACTGTCCGGGCACAGGGGAGGGCACTGTACGGGGAACAGGGGAGGGCACTGTCCGGGCACAGGGGAGGGCACTGTCCGGGGCGCAGGGGAGGGTACTGTCCGGGCACAGGGGAGGGCACTGTCCGGGCACAGGAGAGGGCACTGTCCGGGGCACAGGGGAGGGCACTGTCCGGGCACAGGGGAGGGCACTGTCCGGGGTGCAGGGGAGGGCACTGTCCGGGCACAGGGGAGGGCACTGTCCGGGCACAGGGGAGGGCACTGTACGGGGAACAGGGGAGGGCACTGTCCGGGGTACAGGGGAGGGCACTGTCCCGGGTACAGGGGAGGGCACTGTCCGGGCACAGGGGAGGGCACTGTCCGGGCACAGGGGAGGGCACTGTCCGGGCACAGGGGAGGGCACTGTCCGGGCACAGGGGAGGGCACTGTCCGGGCACAGGGGAGGGCACTGTCCGGGCACAGGGGAGGGCACTGTCCGGGCACAGGGGAGGGCACTGTACGGGGAACAGGGGAGGGCACTGTCCGGGCACAGGGGAGGGCACTGTCCGGGGCACAGGGGAGGGCACTGTCCGGGCGCAGGGGAGGGCACTGTCCGGGCGCAGGGGAGGGCACTGTCCGGGCACAGGGGAGGGCACTGTCCCGGGCGGAATAAGCCGCTCTGGGCGCCAGGTCAGCTCACACTTCCTCAGAGCCCAGGGGAGGGTCTGTCTCCCCGGTGCCCGGTGACCGCACTTCAGGGATGGCTCCAGGTCCTTCGGGAAGGAAGTCCTGGGCAGTCAGACAGGCAGAGGGTTTAAGAGATTCCCATCTCCAAGGGGCGGGGGGCGGGGTCTCAAGGACACCCCTATTCAAGCTGCGGAGCCCACGAAGGCCCCTGGTCACATTCAATCCCGTAAACAACCCGAATGGGGGCCTGAGCGTCACCCGGGGCCTTTGGTCCTGTTCCTGCTGCACCTTCTGCCACCACCCAGTCGAGGTAAGAAGAGAGTTTGCACGTCATGATTCTCTCTGGGGTGACACGTGTTTAGTCACGCAAGCTCCCATTTGCTTTCTAGAAGGTCCTGTATTTTTTTTAGCTTAAAAATAAATCAGAATTGCCTGCCCGGCCGGCATGATTCAGCAGTTGAGCATCGACCTATGAACCAGGAAGCCACGGTTTGATTCCCAGTCAGGGCCCAGGCCCAGGTGTGGGCTCCAGCCCCAGTGGGGGGCGTGCAGGAGGCAGCCGATCTATGATTCTCTCTCATCATGGAGGTTTCTCTCTCTCTCTCTCTCTCTCTCTCTCTCTCTCTCTCTCTCCCTCCCTCTCCCTTCCTCTCTGAAATCAATAGAAATGCATTTAAAAAACATAAAAGTAAGTAAATCAGAACCGTCATGCAGTCTATCAGGGAGACGGCACAGGGACTCGAGCCCACGATGGGGAATACCAGGGGGCAGGGCAGTGGACAAGAACAAGCGTGCCCTCCGCTCCCCACTTCCACCACACGAGGCGCTGACCCACCTCCCGCTAACCGCTTCCTGCAGGTGTGGGGACTGCTGACCACATGTGCAGAGGAGCAAGGGCTGAGCTGCAGCCCTCCCAGGGGGTGACGAGCCGTCTGCCACTTTGCCTCCTGGGTGGCAGCAGGGGCTGGAGGCAGGAGGGGACCTGGGCCGAGCGGGCACGGGCACCTGGGAAGGGAGGCCTACCAGCTGGGGAGTCACAGCGGGCGGGCGCAGCTCCCTCCAATCCTGCTGTGAAGGGTTTGGCTCCTTCCTTCTCTTTCCGTGAGGGCCTCTAAAGGCCCTTGACTCTGTTTGGGTCGGCCCCGTACAGCACAGCTAAGCACCTCCCCACCCGCACCCCACCTGAGTGCGCTCCAAACGGACTTAAAGGTCCCACCGGACGCAGGAGCCGGAGGTGTGCTCAGAGCCCAGCGGCCTCGGGGCAGGCGGGAAGCAGGGGCCTGGATTCCATCACCTTAGCCCGGAGCGGGGTGAGATTACGCCGAAGCTTCAGGAAACATGGAAGTGCACTTCTGAGCTTTTAACAAGTCCGTCCAACACGTACTCTTGAGTTCTGATCGTATTCGGTGGCCCCAATAACTCCACAGCTGCCAGGACACGGTTCTGTAAACTGTCTGCCTACAGGATGGTACCTGCCCCCGGGGTGAGTGCCCAAGTGCAGGAACCAGTCACCCTGATCTGCTCCGGATAATCCTCACAGAGACGCCCTGTGGCTCTCACCACGGGGCTGAGCGAGTGCTGACAGAACCGGAGCCTCTCCACAGCACCGCACCGCATTGTGGTCCCTGGTCCTGATCCTCTCTGCGCCCCAGGACAGTGGACCCCCACACGCCTTACACTCCTTACGTGGCGGGGACCTGGAGACCCCACGCGGGATTCTGTGCGATTCTACTCGGCCGCCCATACACTCGCTGTGCTAGGGATTGACGCGCGAGATCTTATGTTTGAATTCCCCGTGGCTCGCTATTAACATTTGTAAATAGATTGTTTGTTCTAAAACAGCTACTCCCAGTAACCCCTACAAAGCCACAATGCAGCTGCTATAGATTACTCCGCGCTAATTGAAGTATTACATCTCCAATTAACACGAGGTGAATGCAAGTATGATAAATTAGTGGTGTAATTTGTCTGCAAGTTGATCTACAACATAAGCTTAAACATAGGATGAGTTGGAGATGGTTCCTGGAAAATCTCTCCCTCTCTCTCTCTCTCTCTCTCTCTCTCTCTCTCTGACTCTCTCCTAATATCCAGCAAAACCCACAATGTAGCTCCTTATTTTAGCTTTACATGTGCCTTCAGTAAGTTTTAAATACCTTGGGTCAAACAATGCTAAGAAGAAACTTTGAAGACGAATGGCCTGAGTGGATAGTAATAGAGGATCTCCCCCGATAGTCATTCATTTCCAGGTGAAACCAGCCACCGCCCAGCACAGACACGCATCCTACGTGCATCGTCATGGTAACATCCTGTGTGAAAAGTCACCCCGAGGCCATGGGGCCTGCGATCCGATCACTAAGGAGGGGTCACCACGTCTGTGGAATTCTGCCCCCCAAATGCACAGTTCAACCAAGTCATGAGCAAAGCGCCGTCAGACTCCAGTGGAGAGACTTTGTACAAAAGACCAGTGACCTTCAAAGTCACATCTCACCTTCAAAAGACATGAGCCGTCCTCGCCTCACCGTCCACACCTCCCGCCCCACCTCGCTCTCGGCCGCGCACAGCCCCCCCGGGCCCTGGGCCACATCCCCAAGCTGCCCGGTGGTGGACACAGGTCAGGGATGGCTGTGCCGCTGGCTTTTCTGGCCGGATTTCTCTGGGCCTCACTGACGAGCAGCACTGGGGTCCATGTGTCTGAGCCTCAGGGAGCCAAGAGCACACGTGAGAAAGGAAAGGGGGCGTTATGGAGTGGTCCTCTCGCATCCCGGGGACAGTGAAAACGCCCCTTCAAAGGGACACTCAGTCCCATTAGGCCAACATCACCAACAACATCAAAGTTCATTGACTCAACAGCATCAGGCTCTTCCTCTAGAAAGTACAGTGAGTTCCACTGATCAGTGATTGATCTGACCTCATTGCCCACCTTAGCCCCACCACCCCCATATCACCCCTACCACCCCCACACTCACCCCCACCCCTACACTCATACCCACCCCCACATCACACCCACCACCCCCACACTCACACCCACCCCACCCCTACACTCATACCCACCACCACCACATTCACACCCACCACCACCCCACACTCACACCCACCACCCCACCACACTCACACCCATCACCTCCCCACATCACACCCACACCCACATCACCCCAGCCACCACCCCCACACTCACACCCATCCCCACACTCACACCCACCCCCACCCTCACCCCCACCCCCACATCACACCCACCACCACCCCACACCACATCCACCCCCATCCCCACCCTCACACCCACCGCCACCCCACACTCACACCCACCACCACCCCCACACTCACACCCTCCACCACCCGTACACTCAAGCACCAGGGTCCTGGCAGAACGGCTGCCCCGGATTGAACAAAGCTACCATATGCTGTTGTGTTTCCACTCAGTAAACGGGACAATCCGACGGCTCCCTTGTTTCAGGTCTCGTTTTGGTTCCAGTGACACGCAGGTCATATAATCCGAGTGTTGATGTGGATTAGTAACAGGGGTTCTGGAGAAAGAATCTAAACCTCCCAGTCCGATAGCGTCCACAGGCCTTCCCCGGGGAGGGGGTTTGAGGGTGGGCCTGGGGGAGGCAGTGAGTCAGAGAAGAGAGGTTTACAGGAGATCAGTCTTCTCTCTGACTCAGGAAGTGTGGGTCCACACGCCCCCTTTGGAGCGGCCTTCAGGGCACCCCCATTCTGAGGAGGCCCACCCAGATCCTGGAGTTCAGCAGCTCCTAGAGTTACATAAACCGGAGGAGGGTGTCTTCCTCATGTTTTCCCAGGACAGCAACAAGCCACGGCCACGGCACCCCGGGTCCGCACCCAGAACCTTCTGAAGCCCAGGCCTTCCCGGGGGGCCTGCACGTGAAGGGCGGAATGGATGCTCCTGAGTGAGCTGGGTGGGAACCATCCGTGTCAGAGTTCACGGGCAGATCCCAGGGAGAAACCCGCCAAAACCCACGGCGCGGGGAATCTCACCAAAACTCTCCGCCATGGGGACCCAGCGGTGCCGGCAAAGCAGTGGCCTTCTCCAAGATGGACCGCCTAGTCACGGGTTTTAGTGCCAGGTATTTGCAAAGCGGAGCTTGAAAAGGAGCAGCATTTCCAAAGGAACCCCTCTTTCTCAGTCTATTCAGACACTCGCCTCACTGCTCGTCAGGGTAACGCCGTGAAGGAATCACGTTTTCCCTCAGGAAGCAGCGCGCAGGAGCCCACCACTTGTGCGTCATTTGCTCGAGGGGTCGGAGGGCACCTCCCTGGGTGGATGTGTGCTGGGCTCAAAGCAATCTCCTCGGCTCCGGCTCCGATGGACCCACGCTCCCGTCACCCCTCATCATCAACCCGGTCGTTGGCTTCCCGCACACCCCAGCCTCCCACTGCGGAATGGCTCCATTTTCTCGGAAACGCAATTCGCCCCGTTCTCAGCGGGTTTCTGCCATGCCTGCGTGTACCCTTCCCTTCCGAAGTCCAGGCTCCTGCTCTGACCACAGCCGTCTCTCCTTCCCATGCCCCTTTTCCACCCCTTTTTCCCCTGCTCCCCGGTCACACTGACACTTGGGTTCTGGTCCCACTGCTGACACCAGGAACCCTATCCATCTTCTCTGTGGCACCATATGCTGTCGGCTGCTCTCCAGCCTCGATGGGAATCTTGACCTTTGCCCAGGAGTCTTCAGTGCTTCCCTGACCCCCCCTTCCACTGAAACAACACTCAGCTCCCCATGCTCTCCACTCGTTCCATCCCCATCGAGTGAACCTTGTCCCTCAGCCCCAGCACACCCCACGGCTGTCTGTCCCTGCAGACAAATCCAAAGGCAAGTCCCAGAGAACAGACGAGGCTCATAATAGAGAAAGGCACCATGGCCAGGTGCATGCTTACATCTACTCACAGACTCCTCAGACCACAGAAGGCGTGTAGACGTTTAGGAGATGCCCCTGACCGTGTGCTGAAGTATGTGTGCCAGGCAAGGGGTGCAGATGGTGAGGGTAGCTCAGAGGGAAGAGGTAAAGAAGGCTTGCATGAGGCTAAAAACAGCGGGGATGGAATAAAAAAAAATCTGGGCTCTTTGAATTAAAAAAAAAAAAGAAACAAGATGGTATCAAATTTTGAATCCTGGTTGACTACAAGAAAGATGGTTTTATTAATATTAACAGGTCTCTCCCAGGCGCGTGGATCACATCAGAGAGCAGAACTCATGAAAAGCAACGAGTGGGGATGGCTGTTACTTGTAGGAAGGGCGTGGCATCCATAGGCCTCATTGGAAATCTGCTGTTGACATGCTGGCGGGATAACGAGATTCAAAAGACTAAAATGGCTGGATGACGTGAAGAATGCATTTGCTGGGTTGAGGGAAAACGGGAGAATTTTCTACACCAGACTGAAGGGGAAGCCCTTCCTTTGGAAAAGGGACCCCTGGAATGCCCCTGGGGGCCGGGGCCCAGGGTGCGCCCCGCTTTGTCTGAACACATTTCAATAACGCATGTCTCCACTCCTGTCACCCAGGCTGCGGGGCAGGTTATTGTACAATGTGGTAACTCTAATGTCCGACACGGATTCTTTGAAAACTGTACGCTAAGTGGTACGTCAGCCTACATTCAGTGGCACACATTTTCCCCTCTGTTTTTTGCTAAATAATAATTCAAAGTATTTATGATTCCAAACGAAGTGTCAGGCTGGCCTCTGCCTACATAACGAGAGACCTGCCTGCTTCAGGTCACCGTGCCCTGACCACCTCCTCGCGCGAGCTCGTCTTCACAACGCGCAGTGAGGCTACAAATACAAGCTGGGGGACATATACTGAACGCTTAGTAGGGTTTTTCAAGGATTTAATAGGAAACACTACTCACAATGACTAACGATGAAAGCCTGCATCAATTAAAATATTTCCCCAGGAGGCGGCTTTGAGGCAACGGCACTCTATCACAGCCCAAATGGACACATTCATGCAACGTATTGAGAGAGGACCGGGGCGCCGAGGGGGATGAAAACCTGGGCTTTGAAAACATACTTCAAAAACCGCAGGTTTCTCTTTATAGTCAGGATGACAGCTGCCAACTCATATTCTCCCATGTTCTTACTCCAAATCCTGACGCAGAGTTAGATCAAGTACAAAATAGGACTCCCACTTGGCCGCGGTGGCTCAGTGGGTTGAGCATCAGCCTATGAACCAGGAGGTCACAGTTCGATTCCGGGTCAGGGCACAGGCGTGGGTTTTGGGCTCGGTCCCCAGTAGGGGGCACGCCGGAGGCAGCCGATCCATGATTCTCTCATTGATTATTCCCTCTCTCTCTCCCTCTCCCTTCCTCTCTGACATCAGTAAAAATATATTTTAAAAATATGACTCACCAGAAAAGCCCCTGGGTGTTGTCTGGTCAATGGAGAATCCGGAACCTGAGACTAGAAGGTAAAGGCCCAGGGATCAAGTCCACTTCTCCCCACAGCCAAGGTCTGGGCACAGCGGGCTCTGGTGAGAACGCCTTTCCTCTGGGGAACGAAGTCCCGCCTCTGTGTGCTGGGCCCTGGGCCCCGCAGCCGGCAGAGCCCAGCTACTGCCTGGGCAGCGACTGTGGCCCAATCCTCAGAGGTTCCCAGTGGCTTCAGGGAATGGAGACGCGCCAAGGCTAGGGCATCCCGGGCCAGCAGCAGTGTTTCCCCGTTCCCTCCTCCTTGCCCTGGCGTGTGGCTGTACCCCCGGTTGCTCTCTGCCCTGGGTACCAGCCAGATCCCATCCTATTGCTCCTGGTCTCCCTTGAGATCCATGAGCATCTCCCCGCTGCCCCAGCTGCCCTTGGCTGCGGGGCCCTTAGCACATCCCGCCTCGGCCAGGCCCTCTGCACTCCTCCTGGGCCCGCAAGCCGTGGCTGCCGTGGCCGCGGCGTGGCTCTCCCCCAGCTCCGTGTTGCCATGGCCAGTGCCCTGATCTTAGCTCCCAGCGCGAGAATTCACGAAGGGAAGGGAGCTCTGGGCGGAACCCCCTTCGCTGTGTGGGACGCTGCTGTCTGTTAGGTCATTAGTGCAGCCCTCCCCTGGGGCCCGAGACAGGAAATCCCACAGGCGGCTGGTCGTCTTCTGCAAACTCTGTTTTTATTTTATTTTATTTTTAAAAATATATTTTTATGGATTTCAGAGAGAAAGGGAGGAGAGGTAAAGAGAGAGAGAAACATCAATGATGAGAGAGAATCATTGATCGGCTGCCTCCTGCACGCCCCCTACTGTGTATCGAGCCCGCAACCTAGGCATGTGCCCCTTGACCAGAATCGAACCCGGGACCCTTTAGTCCACAGGTCAAGGCTCTATCCACTGAGCCAAACCGGCCAGGGCAGCAAACTCTGTTTTTAGCTCCTCTCTCCTCTCTTGTCCCTCAAAACATATTTCAGGGGAAAATGTAAACCATTGTCCTCATGACACCAACACATACCTGTGAAAGCTGGGTGCGGAGCCCAGTCGGTGGCTCGGGGACTGTGTGAGACACCACACCACCGACATACGTGTCACTCTCAAGGAACACAGAGGTGTGCGCTGTGTAAGCAGTGGTTTAAAACATGCAGACAGACACCAAGATAGCAGCGGCATATTGCACAGATCTAGAACAAATGCTCTAAAAATGTATATGGAACTAAAAAAAGAACCCAAATAGCCTCAGCGATCTTGAGGAAGAGGAACAAATTTGGGAGGATCACAACACCAGATATCAAGCTGTATTACAAAGCCACTGGAATCAAACAGCCCGGTCTTGGCACAAGAACAGGCACATAGACCAATGGAGCAGAACAGAGATCCCAGAAATCGACCCAAGCCACTTCGCGCAGTTCATATTTGACCAAGGAGGCAAGAGCACACAATGGAGTCAAGATACTCTCTTTAATAAATGGTGCTGGGGACACTGGACAGGCGCATGCAAAAAAACGAAACTAGACCACCAACTTAAACCACGCACAATAAACTCAACATGGATAATAGTCTTAAATGAAACCATAAAAATCCTAGAGGAAACCATAGGCAGAAAAATCACAGACATCTCTCATAGCAAGATGTTTGCTAATACATCTCCTAGGGCCATGGTCGGCAAACTCATTAGTCAACAGAGCCAAATACCAACAGTACAACGATTGAAATTTCTTTTGAGAGCCAAATTTTTTTAACTTAAACTTCTTCTAATGCCACTTCTTCAACATAGACTCGCCCAGGCCGTGGTATTTTGTGGAAGAGCCACACTCAACGGGCCAAAGAGCCGCATGTGGCTCGCGAGCCGCAGTTTGCAGACCACGGTCCTAGGGCAAAGAATCTAGGAGGAAATGAACAAATGGGACCACGTCACGATAACAAGCTTCTGCCCAGCAAGAGAAATCATCAGCAAAACGAGAAGGGAGCTCCCTGCATGAGAAAGCACATTGCCCAGTGATGCACCTGACAGGGGGTTGATTTCAAAATATATAAAGAACTCACACAACTCAACAACAGGAAGACAATCCAATTAAAAAGTGGGCAGAGGACCTGAATAGACACTTCTCCGAAGAGGACATACAGAAGGCCTAGAGACATCCGAGAGATGCAAATTAAAACGACAATGAGGTCCCACCTCACACCTGTCAGAATGGCTATCATCAGCAAACCAACAAATGACAAGTGCTGGCGAGGATGCGGAGAAAAAGGAACCCTCCTGCACTGCTGGTGGGAATGCAGACTGGGGCAGCCATGGTGGGAAATAGTATGGAGTTTCCTCAAAAAACTAAAAATGGAGCTCCCATTTGACCCAGTGCTCCCACTTCTAGGAATACATCCTAAAAATTCTAAAACATCCATCAGAAAGAATGTATGCACCCCAATGTTCATAGAAGCACTATTCATAATAGTCAAGATCGGGAAACAGCCCGAGTGCTCATCATTTTTTTTTGCAATAAACCAGACAAAAATACATCACTTATCCTAAAATTATGCTAGGAATTGTGTCAATATAAAATGAGGAAATAGATATTAACATATTTTCACATTAATCCCTCAATTCAACTATAAAAATGCAAATGTTTTAGAATACATCATAAAGAGATGAATGGGAAAACCTTTACCGGGGACATGTGTCTGGAAATTACATGTAATCATACAAAATTTATAACCACAAATTAATGTCAGAATACTTCTGTCTAATTAAAAAAGTTTTCTTTCACGATTATTGTTACAGAATTTACCAGGCGACCGAAAAATACGCAGGTGTTCCCAGAGATACAGGAAAAACCCATGCATTTCCAGATGTGCTAGCAGCGTGACTCAGGGGGGCCTGTGTCCAAATCCTGAGCCCCAATATGGAGGAGGTTCTCCCTTTATACCCTTTGTTTCTTTGTCCCCCCAAATAAGGATCAGACTTCGGGCCTTTCGCGGGCTTTGTGAAAAGCCCCGTGTTGGATGGGGGCCGTGAGACCACACCTAAAGGCCTGGCCGGGCGCCAGCGCTGATAACCCCTCCGGGGGTTGTGTATGGCTCATGGTTTATGGCCTCTGTAACATGGGAGTGTTTCGGTAAACAGGTCTTGCAGGACCAGATAATTAAGGAAGGGGCAGTGACTAGACACTAGGCCAGTGGTCTGCAAACTGCGGCTCATGAGCCACATGCAGCTTGCGAGCCGCGGTTTGCCGCTCTGTTGACTAATGAGTTTGCCGACCACTGCTCTCGGCTAACAGGAATGTGCATTAGGGCTACTGACGAACTAGGTACAGAGCCAGGCTGCTGGTCTCTCCCCCAAAAATGTCTTATTTTCCTCACCATCCCCCTCCCCCTTGATCCACAAGCTGATGTTTTAGAATGCATCATAAATAGATGAATGGAAAAACCTTGACCAGGGACATGTGTCTACAGATTACATGTAATCAGACAAAATTTATAGCCACCAATTAATGTCAGAATACTTCTAATTTAAAAAGTTTTCTTTCACGATTATAAGGGCACGGAGTGTTTTGAACTGCTACTATTTTAAGGTTCCTCCCCAGAGCACCCCATTGTGGGCACCCCCGTCCTCGTGAGGGAAGGATTGAGGGCGTGTCCCGAAAGTACTGCACAAGGGAGGCCTCGTGAGATGGAAGGACTCCCCTTCCCTCCAGTCTGAGTGGCTGCGGCCTGAGCCCGCGGACGCGGTGCTGGCGGCGAGGAGGGACAGGATGAGGCAGGGCCTGCAGGGGGAAGCTCTCAGCTCCGCAGGAAGCTTCTGCTGGAAGCTGGAGGGACACGTGATCACTTCCTGTTTGTTCAAAACATTCCTCAACCTGGAGGGTAAGACAACCCCTTCGCATGGTTTCCGACACAGAGTACGGAGTCAGGACTCGCATCCTTTTCAAACACACCCAGATGCGGGTGTCTGGAAATCTGTCATTAAAACTCTTCCAATGGCATCTACAAGGATAACATGACAGGGGCCCCGGAGAACCCCAAAATACCACTACAGCTGGCGTTCCCCATAAGGATGCCAAATGGTATGGATACTGGGCCGGAACGTTATTTTAAATTACACGTGTGTGTGTGTTTTTCTAAAAATGTACCTGATTTCAAACCATTAGTTCCCTGAGCAGGTCCCTTCCCTCATCCAAAGATGCCGTGTCTCTCGAGTTCTGGACCTTCGGGCCAGCCTTGCCCTCTCTTCACCGCCGGTCTGCTCGCCCCCAAATGCCCACCACCAGCCTGGTCACCCCCAACTGCCCCCCATGACAGCCTGCTCACCCCCAACTGCCCCCCCTGCTGGCCTGCTCGCCCTCACCTTACCTCCCCACTGGCCTGCTCACCTCCAACTGCCCCCTGCTGGCATGCTCACTCCAAACTGCCCCCCCGCTATCCTGATCACCCCCAACTGACCCCCACTGACGGCCTGCTCACCCCCAATGGCCCCTGCCATCCCATCCTGGCCTGATCACCCCCCGGCAACCCAAGGTCCCAGCCTCTTCTTTTTCTTTTTCTTTTTTTTTTTTTAGCATCTCCTTGAGCGGAGGCCAGGGCCTGCTGGAAGCAAGTATCTAGGATTTATTTATCTTCTATAATTGAAACTTTGTAGCCTAGAGCGGAGGCCAGGGCTGGCCAGGGTGGGTGGGAAGCTTGGCTTCCTCCATCGCCGGGGCAACCCAAGCCTCTTGCTTGCTCCAGCTCTGTGGCCACTGCCATCTTGGTTGGGTTAATTCGCATACTCGCTCCTGATTGGCTGGTGGGCGAGGCTTGTGGGTGTAGCGGAATGACGGTTAATTTGCATGTTTCTCTTTTATTAGTGTAGATAATCACAATATAAGTGCCCTGACCCCACCTCCTTGGATCCGATGACTCTGTACAAACGTGACTTGTTTCTGTGGATGATCGAGGAGAGGCACATGGCTGAGCTCAGTGGTGCGGGTCCTGTGCAGAGCACATGGACCTCTGGGCAGCGGTTCTGCGAGGCAGGACGTGGCTTCCACACGAGTGTCCTGAGGGCGGCCACGGGAGGAGGCGTGGGTCCACCGAGCGCAGTGGGCAGCCCCCGCGAGGGCTGGGCAGCGGGGTGCCTCCTGAGGCTCCCCTGAGAGGGGGCGTGTCTCTGATTCTGTCCAGAACTAAAAGGATTTTAAAACATCTTCATATTGTAATATATTTGTATCCTGATTCAAATCTTTTAAAAATATATATATTTCTATTGATTTCGGAGAGGAAGGGAGAGGGAGAAAGAGATAGAAACATCAAAGATGAGAGAGAATCATGGATCAGCTGCCTCCTGCACGCCCCACACTGGGGATCGAGCCCGCAACCCAGGCGTGTGCCCTTGACCGGGAATCAAACCGTGACCTCCTGGTTCCTGTGACCACTGAGCCCCACCCGCTGCCCGATTTAAATCTTGGATGTTCCCCTCCTACCGCTTTCTCGGGTCCTTGCACTTTGGTCCTCGCGTTCGCCTGGGTTTCTCCTTTCCCCAATCCTGACCCACCTCACCTTTCACACCCCTGGTCTTACCTCAAACGAACCATCTGTAACCAGACGCAAATGTAAAAATGCCGTTTCGCTTCTCCTTGGAGAGCTCTATCCTGTATTCCTGTTATGTCAGAATAAAGAGTGAACTAATCAAAAACTAAACAGCAGGAGAGGGCCTGCCGAGCTGAGGTTGGAGCAAATCCACAAGGTCACCCGACCCAGCACGTGCAGCTGCTCGCCAGCCAGCCGTGAACCACAGTCCCGTGCAGGGTCGGGCATGAATCCGGCTCCCCGGTCTCACTGAGAAAAACAGAATCTCCCGGGCTGGGTGGCTTTTCCTTAACGACGGAAACAGAGAAGGAGCGATCCGAAGCGAGAGCAGGTGGGCTGGAGGCGGGCACAGGGGCGGCAGGAAGGATGCGACGGCAGAGAGGACACTAGCTCACGACGGAGGCTGGCGCCGAAGGCCAGCGCTCCGGGACGCTCAAGGCGGGGGGACCTCACGCCCAATGCTCAGGGAGGCCAGCGTCTCACGGCAGAACCGGAGAGCAAATTCCAAGTCCCCTGCACCAGCCACTGAGCCAGACAGTCCCCGCCGCGTCATCTCTAGTCCCGTGACCACATGGAGGGAGGTCCTGTTCACGCTTCACTTTACAATGAAGAACCGGATGCCACCAACACGTGGTAACGTGTCCAGGGGTCACGCACATAGGGATGGGGAAGCTGGATGGCGGGGCCCTGACCAGGGTACGGCGGATGTTCAAGGCCTCTTGCCATGCCCACGCATGGGGAGGGCGACACAGCAGTGTGGCTCTGTTAAAGGCTGCTCTGCCGTGTGACACGCAAGGGCACAGTCTAGGCAATAACGCGCACCCATGTAACCTGCATACGTGCATGTGGCGCTAGCGTCGGGAACTGGCCCGGGCCTCCTGCGGTTGAGCATGTGTATAAGGTGCCCCTGATCAACCGGTTGCTGGCTGCTTTGTTCGGAATGACGCCTGTCCCCCTGCCTGCTGTCACCCGTGTGTCCTTCCAATCCCGTTCCCAGAGGGGACCAGTCCCTGGCTGAGGTCCTCGCCCCCCACACTGGGCTACCCAGACCTCAGAACCACGCCCTCGTCCACATGCAAACAGGTGACTTATTCGTTCCTCCAGCCCGGTCCTGTCCAGTGCCCAAGCTGGGCAGCGGAGGCTACGGGCGCTGAAACGGAGAGGGCATCTGCTCTGTAGTCACTCAGCGTGCCCCTCAGCAAGGACAGCTGACAGCCGAGAGCAGGAGGGAGGCTGTGAAAATCAATCGCTCCATCTCATCATTTTTGCTTATAAAAGTTCACTTTGAATAATAACCGCTTTTTTTCCAAACGTTACCTGAGATTATTACCGAATGCATATGCATATAAGCCTGGAGTAATTTGTCTATGACACAGGCTATTATTGAGAAAACAAAATCAATGAACAGTTAGGAAAAAACGTTGGGAGATGAGTAGGTACAAAGGATAAAACTTGAAATCTGGCCAGGAGGAAAAACATTATGAAATGCAGCCACGGCTCCTTGGCATGGGGCTAACCGCTGGGCAGGCAGGAGCCAGCACTCTCTGTTCTGACTGGGACTTTGCAGGCCTTTTCCGGGGAGCCGCCGGCCTGCGTCCCCGTAGCGGACTGCTGCTTTCCTGGGGGGAGCACTCGGGAACACACCGTTCCCCGGGTTCCGGCTGCGGGGCTGGGGCTCAGGGACAGGCGTGGAAACAACATTGAGAGACATTTCAGCACTTGGTTTCACTTCCCAGCTTCTAGGAAGAGCCGGGGATCCTTTAGGCTCACTGATTCCCGCATCATCTTTAGGAACGTCTCCTTATGATGCTCATTATCGGATATTTTCAACGCTCATGGCAACCAGTGAAATAAAGCAATTATTCAAAGAAAGGCGAAACAATCCTCCTCCTCATCATGCAATTCTGCCCCGAAGTACCGTAGATGAACAGTTCAGGTCCCCCCGCCCCCCCGGCCCTTTTCTGAGTACTTGCATATGTGTGTGCGAACATATACATGAGAACACACATAGGTGTCTCTAGCTACTTACACAAGTATCACTTTTAAACATATGTTGATTGCAATGGGGTCATCCTACATGTCTTCACTTTCATGTACCATGGACATCATGATTGTTCCAAACATACGGGACCAACACTAGGTCTGGGTGGTAGTGTTAGCACAGAGAAGACAGCGTTTTCTTACGAGGGCGCGTGAAGGACAGCCGTTCGCAGCAAGGTCATGAGGGGTGCGTGCACTTGCATGCGAGTTGGTGTGTGGCCGAGAGAAAGGGTGGACTCAGTGGGAATGACCCTCCTGCTGCTTCGGGAGCCACATTTCCTGGTGCCCAGTCAGCAGGCTCATCGCTCGGGTCAATGCGCGGTCATCACGCTCACACAGCCAAGACCTACAATCCGCGTCACGTTGGTAAGACATGGGGCTGTGTCTGCTGATGGCATGTTCCGTTCTTGTGTGAGGCCAGCGGGGCCCCGAAGGCTGCGTGCTCGCACACGAAACCCAAACAGCGATAAGAAGCCAGCTGAGCGACGGGGATCAGAGCAAAGGACACGCCAGGCCCTCATGCAGGCGTGCAGAGCGCAGATCCTCCATCGGCAGAAGTCACCTGACCTCATTGGTGACAAAACCCTGGAGAACGCCCCCAAATAAAACACACTTCCATTCGAAATCACCCCGAGGACCTCACAGTGTCACAGGCACTGAGATTGTCTCTGACCCAAATTCAGGCAGTCAGGTTCCAGAGTAGGGGACCGGGATGAGGAGGGTGGGCTCTACGCACCCACACCCACACCCGCACACACACCTGCACCCGCACACACACCTGCACCCGCACCCGTACCCACACCCACACCAGCACCCACACCCGCACACACACCCGCACCCGCACCCGTACCCACACCCACACCAGCACCCACACCCACACCCACACCCACACCCGCACCAGCACCCGCACCCGCACCAGCACCCGCACCCGCACCAGCACCCACACCCACACCCGCACCCGCACCCGTACCCACACCCGCACCCACACCCACACCCACACCCGCACCCGCACCCGCACATGCACCCGCACCCGCACCCGCACCCACACCCACACCCACACCCACACCCGCACCCGCACCCACACCCACACCCGCACCCGCACCCACACCCACACCCGCACCAGCACCCGCACCCGCACCCGCACCCGCACCCACACATGCACCCGCACCCACACCCGCCCCCACACTGGGATGCTGCCCACTGGTCCCTAGGACTCCAGCTCGGGGCTGAGCTTCCCTGGCCTCCCGGCTCCGTGGCTGCAGGGCTCACCCTCCGCTCTCCTGTGGTCTGTTCTCCTTTCGTCAGAGGTGACGCTGCCACACCTTGTGGACTGGCCGACCCCCGTCATGGGGCCGCGGCACCGCTCTGCGTGGACCCCTTGTTTGGTACCTTAGGGCTGACCTTTCAGGAGGGACCCCCCGTTTCTCTCATGCCCGGGCTTTGGAGACGTTCACGGCGACGTCTCTAGCGGCAATAAGTGTTTTCAGGAGTCCTTTGGACTCCTTTCCGAGGGGTTCCGATGCGCCTGCCGTTGACCATCTGCCATCGGGACAGAGAGACACGGAGCCGGGTGGAGGCCGGCTGAGGCCAGCGGCTCTGTGGCTGCAGACAGAAAGTGCTGTCCGCCAGGGCGCCCTCCCGGCTCCCCCTGGACGGCCAAGGCCAAGAGGAACCTAATGCTGGGCGCTCCCGCTGGTTTCAGCTTCAGTAACGCTGTGGGACCCAAGCTGAGTGACGGGCACGCTACACGCCCTCCGTGCACAGCTCCCCGCCGCGCCTTTCTTCAGAGGGGGCTCCTCTCCTGCCAGGCGTGTCCCCCGTGGCCCACGCTCTAATGCAGGTTGGGTTTGGATAATCGATTCCAGGAAGAAAGAAATCAGGGCTGACATTCTAAATAGAGCTTTGAGCTTGAAGGGTAATAATCTAGCTGCCCTTTTTTTAAATCCAGATTCACGGATGTTAGAGAAAAGAAAATGCTGCGGGAGGGATGTGCGGGAGGGAAATGCGGAATACATCCAGTGAAGTGGCCCAGGAGGAAGCCCCGCCCATGCTGGAAAGAGGCCCCGCCCACCCGAGGGAAGCCCCGCCCACCCAGCTCATCACTTAGAGCAGTGATGGGCAACCTTTTGAGCTTGGTGTGTCGAACTTCGCCAAAAAACTGAGCATAACTCGGGTAGTGTGTCACTTTGAGGAAAAAACTAACTCCAAGACTCTAGTCGCGAATGTTTCATCCTCAGGAGCAGCAAATGTTTCATCCTTGGCATGCGGCCGCGTGTCACCAGAAATGGCTACGCGTGTCAGTGCTGACACACGTGTCATAGGTTCGCCATCACTGATTAGTGAGACCTGGGAGGGAAGGTCAGCCCACCAGCCCATGGAGCTGCCAGCCAGGTGCAGCCATGAAATGAATGTAACTGAACTGAGGCAGCAGATGCTTCCCAGGTTAATGCTGACCCCTGTGGAGTCTGGGTTGTGAAGAGGGGGGCTCGTGCCCCCGGGGACCCTGTGACCTGCTTGTTCTGAAGTCCTTTCCCTGCTTTTATAGGTTTCTGGACCAGAAGGCACAGGGATCAGAGAGGAAGTCGGCTGCGCAGCATTCTCTGCGGCGCGTTTCCCCTTCGGGTTCCCAGGGGAAGAAATGCCAACCACGGGGGTGCAGGCAAGTCGGGGCTGAGTGCAGATTTTTTATCAAATTTTTTTTTAAAATATATATTTATTGCTTTCAGAGAGGGAGGGAGGGAGGGAGAGGGAGGGAGATAGAAACATCAATGATGAGAGTCATTGATCGGCTGCCTCCTGCACGCCCCCTACCAGGGACTGAGCCCGCAACCAAGGCACATGCCCTTGACCGGAATCGAACCTGGGACCCGTCAGTCCGCAGGCCGCTGCTCTATCCACTGGGCCACACTGGCTAGGACTCAAAAATATTTTTGAAAATTTACTCTGTGCCGGACCCCAAGGGTTCGTGTTTTCTGGGCGCCCCTCGCCACCCTCCAGGTGCCGGGAGAAGGACGCCCACAGTGCACTTGCCCGCTGGAGGCTGACCTGAAGGCGCCGAATCCAGGGCCGCCCGCAGCTCTCTGCTCACGGGGCGGACACCACAGCCACGAAGCGCAGGCGGCGGCGACAGGGCTGTGATGCGGGCGGCGGGCAAACTGGAACGCAGCAGGGACTCGGGCAGCCTGTCCTCACGGCCTCAGCGGCACTGCTCTCGCTCATGGAGGAAGCCGCCACCCCCTGACCGTGACCCTGAGGGGGTCACAGGGCCGGGCCTGGCCTCTCAGAGAGCAGGTCCCTCTGCGCCCGCCACGCTCCCTCCCTCCTGCTTCCTCTCCTCTGCCCGCCTCCTGCCCCCACTGCTCCTGTCCTCCAGGGCGGCCACTGGTCTGTCCCAGGCCCCGCCCTGACCCTTCCTCACCCAGAGGTGCCGGGAGACGTGTCCGCTGCAGGACCCACCCAGCACCCACGCCGAGCAGCACGCAGCAGGGCGAGCTCCGAGAGGCTCTGGGACACAGCCCGCACTGACCCTGTCCTCTCGCAGACCCCATGTCCCTCTGGTCCCTGAGCTTGTCCGACGCCGTTCCTGCCATTGGCACCAGTTTCACTCCTCACACTGCCACCTTCCCCGGCCGTCCTTCCCCTGCCCCGCAGGTCCGCACCTCTCCTCCCCGCTCCAGCACTGGGCCTGGCAGGCGCTCAGCGACGCTCAGTGATGAACGAGAGGGAGAATGAAGGGCCAGATCTGTGTGCTCACTTACATAACCACATATGCCCAGGCGTGTGCATCTTAGATGTAATTACCTGTGTGTATGCACAGGCACACATATGCATGTAGTTATGTGTGTATTGGCATATCTGTGTATACACAAATAAACAAGGATGTGAAAGGATATATAGGGATTGGTTAAGATGACAACTTCTGAGAAAAGACGGGCTTGTGTTTAATTGCTGCTTTCAGTACTTACCAGCTAGTTATTAGCTATGAGCTCCGGGCAATTTACATTGCTGTAGTCACTCCCTTGCGTTCTCTAACTGATAATATTAGGTAATTTTACTTCACTGGTAGATATCATTTGAGGATTTAATAACAAAATGTATATGAGTTTATACCATTCTAGGCACATCATGTATCTCTCATTTATCTTCAATCATTACCTATCTACCTATCTACCTACCTATCATCTATCTTTCTATCTATCTATCTATCTATCTATCTATCTATCTATCTATCATTTATGTATCTGCCTTTCTTTCTTCCTATCACCCACAAGGACACATATAACCTCAGTAAGCAGAACATAGGTCATGATTGATAGTAGGAATAATTTTTAGATAAAAATCCACTTGAAAGAGAAAACTGTTAGAAGAGCGTCTCCTAAGCCAGGGAGTCTCCCAAGCCGTCTTCACGGGCAATTGTTCTTCTCACGCTAATGGATGTTGTGGAGCAAACACGAGTTTCTGACACAGCGCATTGTTACTGTTGAGTAACGTCAAACCCCCCTCAATAGGCCCTCAGTATTCTCTTCATTAAAGACATCTTCATGCCCCAGATTCCCATAGATTTCATGCATGACATTGGAGGCCAATCAATTCAGAGATGGCACCTTGGGAAGCTAAGAAAAATGTTGAGGGTGTAGAATGAGTACTTTTTGTTCAAAATTATTTGACTGTCTACATTTGTGGTTAAATGTTTCCATTTCTAAACACCATGTCTGCCAGCCTGTTTAAAGAAAATTTAAGGAGACTAGATTCCTTTGTTTCTTATCAGCTTTGCCTTAAACATGAATCTAATTTAGCCTTCCTTCCGCCTTGCCAAACGATGATTGCAGAAGCGAGCCTCTATGTCCAAACACGCATCTGATTTCCATCCCGGTGCCTGGTAAAGGCTGCCGTTCCCCAGGGCGCCTCTGAGGCTGCTGGACGGAGAGCCAGCCCCCCTGCAGCCCGCCCTGCGCCGCCAGCAGGTGCTCCGAGGAAAGCCGGCCTCATCGCCCTCCCGGAGCGGAGCTTCCTATCCAAATAAAAGCCGGATTTCACAGACACTCTGCCTCCCGCCAAAGACTGGAAACATCCAACCAGTGTCACAGCAAACTGGGCTCACCTGAGAAATCCTAAAAAGTCAGCCTACATGGCGAGACACAGTGCCTGCAACCTCAACTTTTAGACTGTCACCCAAGGTCAATGCATAAAAAGTGCCAAATAGCTTAGGAAACCTTTGGAAGGATATTCAGGACAGAAACAAGGATGGGCGCTAACACAAGAACCGCACGGAGAAGTAAAGCAGACCTCGGACCCCAGTGCCGCGGGTCTGGAGCTGGGGAGTCTCCACCATCAATGCCCGGGGGCCCGAGCATTCAGTTCGCCAGGTCCCTGGTGAGCAAGCTGCGGAGGAAAGGAGCGATCCCCTTGCAAACGTGGAGGACGGGAGGGAGCTGAGCCACAGGTGCCTCGGGCACCATCTCTAGGTTCACAGTCAGCGATGGCCATGCCTTGTCATGTGTGTTCCTATGACAGTACTTCTCATGTGTTGGCATGTCATGCCTGTTTTCTGACCCACATGTCTTTTTTATATCATAAACTTGATAAACAAAAATAAATATTTTTTTTTTTTTAGTATCTGAGACCTTGATGAAGGAAGGTCAACAAACAGTAATAGGGAAATAAGTCCCACTTACGTACACGGCCCTTCACTATCAGACAAATACCAGAACTTCGAGAGTGCTCCATTTCACTGCAAATGAGGTGCAATCCCAATATTTTCTGCTGTAAATTCACCAAGGAAATGTATGTGAATCCTTTGGTTTACCATAAAGGATAATGTTTAACCATGAAACTAGCATATAAACTACTACAAACACCCTATTATGTTTTTAACTTCAATTTCATTATTCCATATTTATGGGTTAAAATATGTTGATTTCACCAGCAATTTACAAACTTACTAACACCCTGAAGGGCTCCATATTTAATAAGTTAGTGTAAAATTTATAAATATTCCCATTTGATTATCAGGGTTAAATTCAATGACTGAACATATTAATTAGAATATTTCAATTTACCATTTCCATATTAGTTATGTAGATTAATATTTCCATGTATAAATAATAATTCATGTAAATATTAACTATTCCAAAGTACTGCCAGAAATCTAAAAAGTTTGTGCCCAGATTAAGTTTCTTACCAAAGGTATAGTGTTCAGGCAGATTTTAGGTTTGAAAGATTTTCTCCAATTCAAGCAAATAAATTTAAATGAAAAATTAAATCTCAATCTGATAATATTAAATATAGTCTAATTTTTAATTGGAAGAAAATAATACTAGATTAAGGAGTAGAGTGAATTATATTTGTAAATGCTGATTTAGTTTTTTTAATAAATTAAATTTATTTTGAATGTCTTGAATAAGACATCGACATGTCATTGTATTATTTGGCTGATATTAATCATGTGAGGGGCGATCCCATCCAAGTACAACCTAATCAATGGGAAAGAAGGAAATCCGACTCATCAAAAGGACTCAATGTGTTGGTTCCAAAAGTATTTTAACTTTTTTTCTGCCAATTATCATTGTTTCTGCTTTACATTATGTTTAAATGGTATATTTTGTACACACTGTTCATAATAATATCTCACTTTTTATAGTGACATTGCCTGGGTATTGTATTTAAATTCACTGCGGGAGCTGATTTGCATATCCATAGCTGGTGCTTACACTGGAGGCTTGCTCTCTTCTAGATAAATTCTCTCCTCTTTATTCTTCTGTTTAGACGATCATTACGGTTTTTCTCCAGACAGTACACACTCATTTTCTCGGGAGGCCTTTAAGCTAATTGAGCAATACGTTTAAAACACTGATATTAATACTCTCTGCAATTTAGGTTTTGCTGACAAAGCACTTTCGGGTTAGCTTTTCCCTTTCAAAACAGAGTTTGCAGTCACTTGTAGAGAGACTATATTCTTTTCATGTCCCTATCGCAATGCAAATTTTACAATAATAGCCTTTCCAAATATCCACGCTTTGAAAACACTACCTTTAACTTAAGGTCCTGTTCTCTTTTCAAGTCATTTTTCTAGTATTTTTTTAAGAAACTCATAAAGATTTTTCCAGCAGAGACAATCCCCCCAATGGCTTTTCGCTAAACCACCACGACACCCAATAATTCCAGCAGCAGCAGCTCGGGAAGGCTCAGGAGGACTGCGCACCTGGCCATCCCTCGTCACCAGCGTGGCCACGGCGTTTAGATCAGGAACCCAGCAGAGCACCATATCAAGCGCCAGCTTTGTCAGGGCGGGGAGGGGCATCGCCCTGGCTTCCCCAATGCAGGCGCTGCGTCCCCTTCTCAGCCAATACCACACGCCGATCAGACACACCAGGCTTCCAGTACCCACAGGCGGCCTCAGAAACACCTTCGTTGTAAAAGGAGATGGTGAGAAGTTAGGGCGCCTCGGGAGTGGGAGATGCAGTAAACGTGAAAGAGAAGAGCAGCTGTCCATCTTACAGGAGCCTGTTCCTCTCTGAATGAGGCAGTATCCCTGACAGCCCCGGATCTACTTAGGGATTGTCCATCCTTCAGGCCACGGATGCCAGTGGAGGCATAAACGCCGAGGCCGGGAGACACGGAAGCCAGAACCCTGGGCCGTCCTCAGGGTTATTCCACGTAAAACTTTAAAGAAAAGGGCAAATTGGTTTGTTTAAACACGCGCAAAGTGGGCATTCCACCCTTACGTTCTCTGGTAATGGCGTGGCGGCTGAGCTCCGTGGCAGAAAGTGCGTGCTGATTTTATTTCCCGCGAAGAATGCCTTGTGCCGAGCGCACCCCATTCTCCCCATCGGAACACGGAGATGTGCCTGAGCCCAGAGAACATCCGAGGTCAAAGGTGTGCGTTGCAGCCAGGGATGGGCCTCCAGCCCACCCACAGCCATTCATCAGCTCACAGGAGTTTATTTATGTTAAACATAACGGCCTGGGACACAGGAAAGAAACGGCACGACTTCTTTGTGAAACCAACTGACACGGCCCACGCTGGTGTTTACACACAGAGGGTCACGGGTTCGGCTTCTTAGCGGAGCGCGCCGTGGCCACCTGCGGCATTTCCCCCAGAGCGCGACCTCCCTGTGACCCTTTTAGCATCTTTGCTCAGTGACAGCCAAACCGATTTCACGCACCCAAAGGGGCAAGACACAAATCCAAGCACAAACAAAACCGAACCCCGAGGCCTGCCGATGGCCAAACCGTAAAATCAAAATGATCGTCTCCATGAACACTTTCAACTTGGAAAACAAATATTCACTTAAAAGAACTCCCTTTATGTAAGCACTGTCAGTATTCTGATGCAACAACCTTTTTAAGAGAACTCAGCTGTATTAAGAATAAATTCTCCACGGTAAAGGGGTGCTGTCCATTAGAACTCAGACTTCTCCAAACTTCCCTATGTCACAAGAAAAACCGCTTTTCCAAGAAAAAAAAGAGAGTCCTATCAATAACGGAAAATTGTAAACACACCTTTTTTCTAAAAAAATGTTGGCAGTTGTAGCAAATAGTATCCTCCAATCTGCAATGCATTGCTCCCAATTCAAACATGTAAGCCATTGAAACCCCTGAGATTGACATTCACAATAAAACCTGTAACCCAGAGCGACCGGTGTGAGCCATCGGCCCAGCCGTCGGGGGCACCGTGCGTGGACGGGGTGTCCTACCTTCATACAGGGCTCGGAACCCCTGGGCGCTCACAGCGAAGTCGGTGGTGAACCACAGCGTGAGGATGGAGCCGGAGCTCACGATGGAGGAGGGCAGCTGGAACCCCGATAACCTGCAATTCAGAGAAACACAGGGACGCAGTTACCAGTGGGAACATGTCTCTGAAGCTGATGAATGAACACAGCCGATTCCTCCTTCCACAGTGGCATAGTCATCTGAGACACCGTTGGACAATCCCAGGACCTGTGCACGAGGCATCGCTAGGTAATTGAGCATCTCCGGTCACCGGAGTTTGTCCACTTAAACCACCTTTGAGAATGTTCTTTTGTGAAGGAGCCATACCCTAACCCAGTGACATAAAGAAAACACTGGGACTGAAGATGCTGTGGGCTCCTCACAGGAGCGCCGTGAAACCAGAGGCCACAGCGCCTGCTTCTGAGTGTGCTGCCTTCCTCCTAGGTTAGGAGATGGGGCTGTCTCATCGGATAGGTCCGTGGTCGGCAAACTGCGGCTGGCTCGCGAGCCACATGCAGCTCTTTGGCCGCTTGAGTGTGGCTCTCCCACAAAATACCACGTCCTGGGCGAGTCTATGTTGAAGAAGTGGCGTTAGAAGAAGTTTAAGTTTAAAAAATTTGGCTCTCCAAAGAAATTTCAGTCGTTGTGCTGTTGGTATTTGGCTCTGTTGGCTGATGAGTTTGCTGACCACGGGGATAGGTCATGTGTGTATTCTTACTCTCTCCCGGAAAGCAATCACAGCTTCTCTCCAAAAGGGAACATGCCAGTCATGCAGTCATAACTAGTCACCACGACCTTGAGCAGGGGTCAAATGAATCGATGTTAATGTTTGGATTTCATGACACATCTCTTGAATTGTAAGGCATGTCTTTCACGTGTCACTAGGTTTGGATCTACTTCCAAATGTTCCTGAGGGTGAAGTCAGCACTCAGAATGCGTGAGCACGCGTCATGACATCATCATCCTTTACGAGTTAACAGCCTTGTGAAAGGTCAAAGAGATGCTTTACACTTTGTATTGTCCCTAATACTTGCTCATCAAGCGGCTTGTGCACAGACCTGTGGGTTACTTTGGTCTGAACCGGAACCTCCGACGCTAGAGGTCAGCCTGGGCCCCATCCCCACTGTAGAAGTCCTGCCGCCATGCCGCCTACAGCACTGAACCTGATTGCAGTCTCCGCAGACTGCAGCCTCAAAACGGGAACGGATGGAAGAGAAACATGAAGGAACACTCGCCGTCACTAGCCAGCACCCGGCTGAGCCACCCAGGCATCAGAGAAAGAGAGAATCTCGAGGGAAACAAATGCAAGACCTCCACATGTGGACTCGCTAGGCAGGGCTGAGAGAAAGACAGATAGCACCAAAAATACATCAAAAAAGAGGAAAAGCTCACGTTAATAATCCACGCTCCCATCTCAAGAACTCAGAGAAGAAAGCATGAAATCAACCTGAAGCAAACAGAAGGCGAGAAAGAAAAGACAAGTGCAGAATCAATCAAAATCGAAAGCAACAGAGAAAAGCGATTTTAAAAACTGACAATTCTTTGAAAATATTGACAAAATCAACAAACATTTTGCAAGACTGACAAAATAAGGAAGGGGTGGGAGAAGATGCACATATCTGATATCAGGAATAAAATAGCAAATATTACTAGAAACACCAAAGACAAAACAAAACAAAACAAAAAAACACAACAACCACAAGGCTCTGCTACAAAGACTACCCACATACATTTGTCAGCTTAACCAGAAGGGGCCACTTGCTTAGAAAACAGGCCACATGACACACCGCTCTGAAGGAGAAAACCTGAGCAACCTGCAGCCACTCAACTACCCCAACAGGATCTCCAGGTGCAGGAGGCTTCCTAGGAGAAGTCTACCGCCATGGACTGAAGGGTCACGTTCCCCCAAAACTCATATGATGAACCTCCCACCGTGGGGGCGCTGGGAGGTGATCCTCGTGATGGGAGACAGCACGCAGATGCCACCTGTGTGAGACAGGAAGTGGCCCTCCCCCAGCCCCGAGTCAGCTGGCCCCGGGGTCCGGAACGTCCCAGTGCCCAGAACTGTGAGACGTACAGCCCTGTTGTTTAAAGGCCAACAGTGACAAAGGAAACCCATAAACGGATATACCTAATAGATACACCTGCAAAACACCCCTAGCAAAATACAGAAAGCAGACACAAGCCATGTCTAGCAAGCGTTAGCCCACACGACCAAGTGGCGTTCATTCCAGGGATGCACAGATGATCCAGTACTTGAAAATCAACCAGTGCAGTGGCCGCGATAACTCAGAATCAGTGCAGAAGAATATCCGATCACAAAGAGGTCTTCTAGGAAATGTGCATGGAGGAACGCGCCCCGACCTGACAGTGTCTACGGGAAGCCTGCGCCAACATGACACGGCGTGGTGACATTCTGCATGCTCACCCTGTGACCAACAACAACGGCGGGGCGGCCGCACCACTTTAATCCAAGGCTGTGCAGCAGGCTGAGCAGTGACAAGCGTGTACAGACCCTAAAGGAAGCAATCCAACTGCCCTACTAGCAGGTGGCACCACCATCTACATACACTAGGTCACAGAGCGAGAAGGAACCTCCCAGAGCTAACACATAGGCTTATGGGAAATAAGCAAACGCCTAGAAACAACACACGTAGGGAAAAGCTGAGTTTCTATGCGATGGCGCTGAGCTCCTGGGCACCAGGGGGGAAGCTCGGAGGGCATTTATAACCATGAAAAGATAAAATAAAGGCCTAGGTGTAACAAATCATGGGCAAAACTATATCCTAAAAATGATAAATGCCGGGCCAGTGTGTGCCAGTGGCCAGGCATCAGTCTAGGAACCAAGAAGTCCCGGTTCCATTCCTGGTCAGGGCACAGGCCCGGGTTGCGGGCTCCATCCCCAGCAGGGGGCGTGCAGGAGGCAGCCCATCCATTTTTTCTCACATCACGGATGTTTTTTCTCTCTCTTCTTCTCCCTTCCTCTCTGAAATTAATAAAAATATATTTTTAAAAAATGATAAATGCTGAAGAAAGAAGCCAGTCAGTTACTAAGTGGAGAGAGAGAGACGGTGTCTATGGGAGACAGGTGGGAATTTTATTGGCAGAGGAACAGACCCCCCTCAGTGGCTCGGAACTGGGGGTGGGCCGATGAGGTGATCTCATCCTCCCTCCTAGATCCTGAAGGACCTGGGGGAGCTAGGTGTGAGGGTCGAATGTTTATAGCCGTTACTCCATCATAACAATGAGGAATCTCCGGCTGGTGGGCTCCCTCCCCGGCTCCCTGCGGATGAGCAGCTGGAGGCTGTTGGTCACCTCCCTCATGCTCTTCCTGAGGCCCTGGGGACCTCTGAGTGGCATCGCACTGTCTTGGAACAGCCGGTTTGTGGGTGGTTGCAGACCCCGTAGACCAGGGGTTGTGCAGAGCGGCTCCTTCTAGCTTCCATCACCTGCCCTCCCCTGCCCGCCTGGTCGCAGCCGCCTCTCTCTGCAGGCCACTCGCTCTCTGCTATACCTAACCAGGGTGCCAGCCACGTGGGGGTTATGCAAACAAGAAAGGACAAAAGACAGCGTCCGCACCCCATTTCTCTCCTCCCACCCCGGCCACCACCTCGTGGGGCACCCGACTGCCTCTTCCCTCCCTGGGACTCGGGAATGAGCCTTTCAGAGGGTGAGCGGATGCATTTAACCCACCGAGTGACTAGAACAGGAATCCAGCCACAAATGCTCGTGCATCCTTTACCATCTGTTTTCTGCCCTAAGTTTCCTTAAAACCCTAAGCTGGCCTGTGCGCTGGGCGGGAGGGGGCCTGCTTACCCTGGGCCGAGCCTCCTACCCTCCCCGCCTGAACTCACTGAGGAAAACACCCCATCGCATCCCATCCAAAGCCTCAGGGCGGCACCGACGCCCTATTGAATCCTGGATGGAGGAGGAAGAGGATGGTTAACAGCCATGGAGCTGGAGAGCAGGGAGGAGAACTCCATTTCCTCTCGGGGGGAAAAGGCCACGGCTGCTCCGCCCCACACGCCTCTCTGTCCGCCTCTCTCTAGAGGCGCCCCGCTGTCCGCCGGAACCCCATCTTCTGCGTGTCCTGTTGGAGGAAGTGGCCCCCTCTCAGCCCAGTGTGTGTGCCTGTGGGCAGGCCCCTGAGAGGTGAGTGATTCTCAGGGGAGCAGAGGGTCTGAGGGTCACATTCTCAGACCCCCTCATCTGGCAGAAACACGAGCTCTGGAATTGAGCAAGTTGTCTCTGCGTCTGTCTCACAACCAAGGACTCGGATGCACTGCACTGGGGACCCCCACCAGGCTGTGCACGCTCCTCCCAGACCTCAGGTCCCCGCTCCCTGGGCAGCCGCCTGGATGTTAGGGGTGGGGCGGCGGGAGGAGAGCATCAGAGACCAGCGACCATCGGCCCAGCAGGCAGCAGCCTCGGGCCCACACGGTGCACACGCACAGCAGCCTCGGGCCCACACGCTCCACATGCACAGCAGCCTCGGGCCCACACGGTCCACACGCACAGCAGCCTCGGGCCCACACGGTCCACACGCACAGCAGCCTCGGGCCCACGCGGTCCACACGCACAGCAGCCTCGGGCCCACGCGGTCCACACGCACAGCAGCCTCGGGCCCACGCGCTCCACACGCACAGCAGCCTCGGGCCCACACGCTCCACACGCACAGCAGCCTCGGGCCCACACGCTCCACACGCACAGCAGCCTCGGGCCCACACGGTCCACACGCACAGCAGCCTCGGGCCCACGCGGTCCACACGCAGAGCAGCCTCGGGCCCACGCGGTCCACACGCACAGCAGCCTCGGGCCCACGCGGTCCACACGCACAGCAGCCTCGGGCCCACGCGGTCCACACGCACAGCAGCCTCGGGCCCACGCGGTCCACACGCACAGCAGCCTCGGGCCCACGCGCTCCACACGCACAGCAGCCTCGGGCCCACGCGCTCCACACGCACAGCAGCCTCGGGCCCACACGGTCCACACGCACAGCAGCCTCGGGCCCACGCGGTCCACACGCACAGCAGCCTCGGGCCCACACAATCCACACACGAGCCCGGAGTGACACTCGGGCTCCGCTGGACCGCGCTGCTAGGTTCCTTACACTGAGACTCCATCACCCACAGGGCTCGTGATTTCAAAATGTCAACTCTCTTTCAAACGACGGTTTAGTTAAAATGTCAAGTGTATATTTTAAGTAAATTAGGAAAAAAATCACTGAATTCAGTCTTATTCCAGGGAGCTAATTGCTTGAAAGAAAATCTCTGTAAAGCCAACCGTTGCCAAACGCACGTTCCTGCGCAATAATAACAGCACCGCGTCGCCTGCCCCTGCAACCCCGGTGCCCACGACGGAGCTGACGGAGGTTGGTTCAGCACGGCCGGGACGGCGATCAGGCCTCCGAGCTGGCAAAGCTCTGAAAGGGCCCGGTGTTTGCCAATTAGATTAGTGTCCTGAGAGGAGTCCCCGTCAGCCCTGATGGGTGTGAAGGCAGCGAGGCTGCAAAGGGAGCCCCTCGGAGCCCTGCAGGGGACTGAATGCCCAGGTCAGTCCCAGGACCAGTGCCTGCAGTGGTCCCCAGGCCGTGGGGTAAGTATGGGGCTTAGTGTCTTACCAACAACAATTTATTTTGTAGCTTTATTACTATTTTAAGGTCCAGTTGTCTCTCTAATCACCTTATTTGAGCCTGAATTTTTTCTCATATTGTTTACAATAAATATATTATTTAATTGAGCACTGACCTATGAACCAGGAGGTCACGGTTTGATTCCCGGTCAGGGCACATGCCCGGGTTGCAGGCTCCACCCCCAGTGTGGATGCGTGCAGGAGACAGAGGTCCATGATTCTCTCTCATCATGGATGTTTCTCTTTCTCCCCCTCTCCCTTTCTCTCTCTAAAGTCAATAAAATCTACCTAATAAAAGAGAAACATGCTAATTGACCAATGCCCACCAGCCAATCAGGAGTGGGTATGCAAATTAACCCAACAAAGATGGTGGTTAATTTGCATACGCAGGTGCTGAGTGGCGGGGGGCGGGTGGGGGGGGGCGGAAAGCTTGCATCCACACCATGGCGATGATGCAGGCGTTTTGCACCACCCCAGCCGCTGAGGGCCTCTGGGCAGTGTGGGAAGGCAGGAAGGCGGCTCCAGGGCCGGAGCAGAAAGGCAGTGCCGGCAGCCAGGGAAAGGAAGGCCCATTCTTGCACGAATCTTCATGCATCGGGCTTCTAGTATATATATAATTTATAAAGACTGTGGATCCAGCGCGTGGGAATGTGTTGGTGGTGATGGTCAGCCCCTGGTTGACTGAATAAGCTGCGGGCTGGGTCCCGTCAGGGGCAGGAGGCAGCCTCCATATTCACCGCTCACTGAGACCACCACCCCCCCTGGCCTCCCAGCGCAGGTCCAGCTTCCTCCTCAAGGTCATGGGCAGGACAGCCTGTGATGGGGCTGAGGGCGGGACATTTCCCACCAGGGTGTCTCTCCAGAAGAATGCCTTTAGGGATCTTATCTTGGAAATAAAATAAATATCTTATTAGCCCAAGACAATTCAACAAAACAAAACAAAACAAAACTTAGCTCTCTCTAGAAAACACACCAAAACGCATGGCTAACCGCATCTCAAAGCGAAGATCTGCGTCTGAAGGTAGGAAACTCGTCTTTCCTTCAGGGAGCTGGACCTTGAGGGTGTGTGAGCCAAACATCCAGGTGGCGTTTAAAAGGAACGGAACCCCAAGGCGTTTTCTGGAAACCCTGAGGACACCGCGTAGAAACCAAGCCACGTTTCGTAGTCACGATGAAATCATCCCTGAAACCGGACACGCGTTCCCAGAACAGGGATGTGTGACCGCCTTCCTCCGGGTTCCTGTGCGCAGCCCCTGTGGCTGTAACATTCTGTCCCTGTAACCCCCCACGACCCCGGGGTCCGGAGCTACGGGGACAGAATGTTAGGGTGTTGTTTTGTTTCCTGCTCGCCTGGCCTCTCAGGGACCCGGAGTGACACGGAGGGCTTCCCCCTTCTCAGCACAGGGAACCGCCCAGCCACCGGCCTCGCCGCGCTGTTATACGTGACCTGCCTCCCACCGCTGCGCTGACGGGCCGTCAGGGATCGCGGGCCGGGCAGGGGCGCCGGGCCGCCCCAGACGCGGGTGAGGTGCAGCCCACCCGGTGCCCACACTCCCCTGGCCCCACTCCAGAGCCCAGGTGCCAGGTGCTGGCGGGATGTCAACCGGTCCAAACCAGTTCTCCACGCCCGTCCCATGCACTTGCCCTGAAGTCCTCATAGGAACCCCGTGGGCTGAGCTTGTCGCCCCTTTCCCAGGGGGCAGGGGTGAGCCCAGGGCTCGGCAATGGAGGAGCGAGGCCAGCGCCACTCCCAGCCTCCGGGTCCCCATCGGTGCTCTTCCGGCCACGCCACACGGCAGGAAAACAGGAACCAGGTGCGTGTTCGTTAGACCCTGCGGTTTAGGACATGCATACTTCATACACGCAGACAGGTGGTCAGGGAAGCGCTGGATTGTTTTGCTGAGCAGCCTTACTTTGTTGTTAATCCCCAGCTGAGGGTCCTTGTTCCGTTGATTTTTAGAGAGCGTGGAAGGGAGGGGGAGACACGGAGAGACACATGGATGTGAGAGAGACACGTCGATTGGTTGCCTCCCGCCCGCACCCCAACCAGGGCTGGGGATGGAGCCTGCAACCAGGTACATGCCCTTGACCAGGAATCGAACCCGAGACCCTTCAGTCCGAGGGCCGACGCTCTGACCACTGAGCCACCGGCCAGGGCAGCAGCCTTCCTGTTTAGACGGCCCCCCTAGGACCCCGACCCGTTGTTCCCTGAACGCCCCAGATTTAGTGTCGGGTTCTGTCCTCCATCCCTGCTCCCCCGCGGAACCACCGAGTAACAATGAGAGCCGCTGGCCTGGGGGTCCTCACAGCCCACCGGTGCACAGCCCCTGCCTCAGCGCCAGACCGCCTCCAGCGAGCACCCGCCCAGGAGAGTGGGAAACCTGCTGGTCTCAGCTCCCACTCTCCACCTCTAAGGACAGGAGGGTGGGAGGCCCCTGCAGAGCAACGTGGTGAGGAATCCTCCCCCATCATTGCTTATCCACAGCATCCCATCAGGGCGTCCAGTTCACTGGGAGCTCCCTGCCTGCCTGCCTGCCTGCCTGCCTGCCTGCCTCTTCCCCGCCCAGCTCCCCCCTCCCTGTCCCCAACACTCCACTGAGATGACTCACAATCACCTGCAAATACTTGGCTACCAATGACACCACTGAAGTCACCTGCTCTCCTTCATGGGCTTTTAAAGCATCACAATGGCTTGCTTACTGCTCAGGTCTGGTTTGGAAATCAAATTAAAGCATGCCTTATCTGATCCATCAGTGCTCCCTAAGGCCTTAAACCAGCAAACACCGTCCTCCTGGGGTTTAGGGGTTCTGGGCAGCCAATGCCTGAGGCCTCCTTAAGGGAAGGAATCCAGCCCCGGGCAGGCCCTCAGCCCGGCAGATGGAGGCACTTTCCTTTTCCTGCTAAATTACAGGTGAGCTCTCCTGGGTGACCTTGGCCCCTGGTCTGCTCGGTGCCCCTCACGGCATCAGGTACCTGAGCCACACTCACTGCTCACCGGGCGCCACCCATCCCGGGAGCCGCTTCCGCTCGGCTAAGGACTTTGACGGCTCATCAAGTCACGTTTTCACAGCTACTTGATTTATGTCATTTTCCTCAAACAAACTGAAGACAACCTTTTACTGATGCCAAATGTAACAGAGAATCAACATGTAAAATGTTTTTGACCTTGTATTTTATTTGTTTACTTATTTAATCTCTATTGTTGAAAATATGACATATGTCACCCCTTTCCTCCCACTTTTTCAAATGTATCTTTATTGTGGAAAGTATTACACATGTCCTCCTTTTTTTCCATGGACCCCCTTCACCCCGCACCCCCCTCCCAGGCCTTCACCACCCTATTGCCCCTGTCCATGGGCTGTGAATATATGCATATAGGTTCTCTGGTTAATCTCTCCCCCCTACCCCTACCCCCACCTCCCCTCTGAGATTCCTGTCAGTTCCTTGTAGAATGTCTTTTCCCAAAATACAAAAATTATAAAAATAATACCAGTACACAACTTTATGGATGACTAAATCATTTCATTACCTAGATCTATAATTGATCATTAACAATTCAGTGATTCTTTTCAGCTCATTTCTTTCTAACGCCCTGTAAGATGTCTCTGTGGCTGAAACCGGTTTGGCTCAGTGGATAGAGCGTCAGTCTGCGGACTCCAGGGTCCCGGGTTCAATTCCGGTCAAGGGCACGTACCTTGGCTGCGGGCACATCCCCAGTAGGGGGTGTGCGGGAGGCAGCTGATCGATGTTTCTCTCTCATCGATGTTTCTAACTCTCTATCCCTCTCCCTTCCTCTCTGTGAAAAATCAATAAAATATATTTAAAAAAAAAAAAAAAGATGTCTCTGTGTTCTCACACTGAACGCAGGCACACCTCACATCATCGCGCTCGCTTTACTGCGAGGCCCGGCTTTGGGGGTCTGGGCCCAAACCTGCAGTGTCTGCCAGGTCTGCCTGGGCTGAGCTGAGACGGTCACGTACATATATGTACATATGCACATGTGTACACGCATTTCAAATTGAATACTTGAAGTGCCTGGGTATATATATATATGTACATGTTTAACAGAATATACCTTTCTTCTCGTACTTTTCATTGTGAAGAAATGTGTATTTCTGTATTTATCTATTCCAAGGTAGGAAAAAGTTGGCACTTGTAAGGCAAGCTAGAATAGCTGTAATGTAGAAACACATGGCAAAGACTGACGCCTACTCAAGGGAGGATGCACATTTCATTCTTTTTTTAAAAAAATACATTCGTATTGATTTCAGAGAGGAAGGGAGAGGGAGAGAGAGATAGAAACATCAATGATGAGAGAGAATCATTGGTCAGCAGCCTCCTGCACGCCCCCTACTGCGGATCGAGCCCGCAACCCGGGCACGTGCCCTGACTGGGAACGAATCCATGACCTCCTGGTTCATAGGTCGATGTTCAACCACTGAGCCACACCGGCCGGCATAATTCCAAGTTCCATCTTCTCAGGCAAAGGGGAGGTAGTTACGGACGGAGAAGCCTAGAGCCATGAACACCACCTTGGGCCGGAGCTGTAAATGCAAGCTGCAGAGACGCAGCGATCTCAGTGAATGTCATCGTTTAAGATGATAAGATGATAATAAGATCAAAGAGAGACACTGCCGACCAATTAGCACACACAACAGAGAGCAACCATATGTGCTTGAAGTTTCCATAGACGAATGAACACGCAGCCCCGCACCTGGAGCCACCCTAGGCCAGCGGTCGGCAAACTGTGGCTCTCGAGCCGCGGTTTGCCGCTCTGTTGCCTAATGAGTTTGCCGACCACTGCCCTAGACGTTCTGCACCGTTCGGTGTTCACACAGTGAAAGGATCCAATGAAAAGGAAGGGGCCCAGACACAGGCCGTACGAGGGTATTGGACAGGTGCTCCTTTTAGAAGCATGATTCACATGTGTGTGCTTGTGTGTGACGTGCATACATGTACACGCATGCATCCCTATCACAGAGGACGCACGTGCGCAGTGTCATTTGGAAGGTGCGGAAGGAACTTACGAGTCAGTCATTGGCTCTGACGAGAAGAAGGTAATAACCGGGCGCATAGGAAAGCTAACTCCATTGTATTCCTTTCCATCTGCTTTTGAAAAACGTCATCATGTGACTATTTTATTTTAAAGTTACACATTTGAAAATATTAATGGGAATATATGTATCTAACTTAAGTTCTAAGAGGTACAATATTCTTTTAAAAACCCGGGTCATGTGACGCCAACTATCGTTAAGATGATTTCCTTAAGATGGAATCAAAGGCAGCAAACGCCTTGGCATCCACCGCAGGCGAGGGGCTGTGAAGGACGCAGGAGGCAGGAGGCAGGGGGCAGGAGGCAGGGGGCAGGGGGCAGGAGAAGGAGGCAGGGGGCAGGAGGCAGGAGGAGGAGGCAGGAGGCAGGGGGCAGGAGGCAGGAGGGAGGAGGCAGGAGGCAGGGGGCAGGAGGAGGAGGCAGGAGGCAGGGGGCAGGAGGAGGAGGCAGGAGGCAATAGGAGGAGGCAGGAGGCAGGAGGAGGAGGCAGGGGGCAGGGGGCAGGGGGCAGGAGGAGGAGGCAGGGGGCAGGGGGCAGGAGGAGGAGGCAGGGGGCAGGAGGAGGAGGCAGGAGGCAGGAGGCAGGGGGCAGGAGGCAGGAGGCAGGGGGCAGGAGGAGGAGGCAGGAGGCAGGAGGCAGGGGGCAGCCTTCAGAGTCAGGAGAAGCTGTGTCAGCTCAGCCGCGTCCATGCTGCTGGGACACAGACACGCAGCCATGTCTGCGTGACGCTCCTGGTGATGCTGGCACAGCGCTCCATCACCCACGTGTTTACTTTTGTCTCTCAGACAAGCCATAACTGGCTCCAAAATAAGCGCTTTACAGGAGTTATTCAAATGCTAACTAAACATCCACGGCCCACTAAGGTACTACAGCACATCATTCAGACATGGCATTGGCTCGGTCTGCCTGGCGGGTTTGGAGTCTCTCCGGGGTCTGGCCCGGTGGTGCTCCGTCGAACAGGAAGCGTGAGCCTTTAAGAAAACCCTGACAGACCCCAGGAAAGAACTCGAGTCATTCCAATGAGTTTGTTTCAAGCTCAGAACGTTTCTTTGTGAGTCTCATGTTCAGCCTCTGACATCCCCCACCAGGTACGCAAACTCGGCGGCAGACACTTCTCCGGCGAAAGGAGAAAACCCCAGCGAGTTTCCCGAGCCGTTTCCACGGGCCTTCCGCTCTCTGAGATGCTCGGGAAAACCGGTGCCTGTACAACCCGCCCGGAGTCTGGGTTACGGAGCCGCAGGACTCAATGCTTTACCTGCTTGCCCTTTTACCCACTGCGCCATCCAGCAAAAACGTCTGGATCACAGCTCTGAACCAACACAAGAAGGCCATCCTGGTGCAGCCTGCACTGGGGGGTGTGACGTCGTCTGCGGAGTCAGGGCCATTTCCCACGGCCCGCTGCTCCTTCTCTGTCATCACAGCACCACAGTCCTAGAGCTAGAGCGCCCACGTGCACAGTGTACAGGGAGGAGCTCGCCAATCCACTCCCTGCCACACGGCTCAGCATCCTGTTCACAATGCGGCCTGTACCTTTGCAGACCCTCATACACACGCCACTGTCATAAACACGCACGCTTCTATGCGTATGCATACACATGTTACATACATATAAGACTAGAGGCCTGATGCACGAAGATTCATGCAAGAATGGGCCTTCCTTACCCTGGTTGCCGGAACCACCTTCGCTCTGGCCCTGAGCCGCCTTCCCGCCTTCCCACGCTGCCCAGAGGTCCTGAGCAGCTGGGGTGGTGCAGAATGCCTGCGTCATCACCAAGCGTCCTGCCCCCAGCTGCTCGGCACCTGCATATGCAAATTAACCCTCTATCTTTGTTGGGTTAATTTGCATACTCACTCCTGATTGGCTGGTGCTCGTCATGAAGGTACGGTCAATTTGCATCTTACTCTTTTATTAGTGTAGATGTGATTCCTTGTAGATTTACCTAGAAGACCAGCTCAGACCAATGTGCCTAAAGATGTATTATTTGCACTTTCAGATCTTCCCCCACACAACTAGAAAAATAGAAACTAGCCCTCTGAGAGTCTCTCATCCCTAAAATATTTGAAAACTAAGTTGATTTTCCCTCAGTCAATGCCACTAAATTGGCAGTTCCCTAGAACTTGCATTTTATGACACCATAATAAGTGAATGTTTTATGTTTGTACATAATCCAAAGTCTGTAAACTTCTTGAATGTCATTTCTGACACTGAAACTATAAGTTGCTCTTCTTCCAGTGATTTGAACTCAGACTATAAAGTAATGCAATTGTTACTATTTAATGAACTCTTTTAAAAAAAAATGCTTTTATTGATTTCAGAGAGGCAGGGAGAGGAAGAAAGGGATAGAAACATCCAGGATGAGAGAGAATCATAGATCGGTTGCCTCCTACATGCCACCTACTAGGGATCGAGCCCACAACCCAGGCATGTGCCCTGACTGGGAATCAAACCATGACCTCCTGGTTCATAGGTCAATGCTCAACCACTGAGCCACGCCGGCCGGCATTTAGTGAATTCTTAAAAATGAGTGATGGTCCCCCTCATGGTAATGAGTGTGCAGCCACACAGATTATCTGAAAAGTGTGATCACTGTACAAACCTTCCCATCCTCCCACCCACAGTCCTGTTAGGTGAGCGCAGCCCGGCGCACAGGCCTCAGGGAGCTGGTAAAGGCTGGCCAGTGGTGGAGGCAGCGGGAGCAGTTGTTGTAAGGTGGGCATTCCGAGTGCCATCCTCATTAGAGAAGAAAGAAAACCCTTCAAGTGTTGAAGGACTGAAGGAGGGATCGCGGAGTAGGTGACGGGTCGGGACCTCAGGGCGTGAGCGGAAGTGTGTTCTTCAGAGAAGGTGAGCAGCATCCCCACGCCCATGCTCTGGAAGCCCTCGGAAGGTTCTGATGCCAGCGCTCAGGGTGCAGACGGGAAAAGGAATGGTGCAGATGCTCTGTGAACAGACAATGCCTCCACACCTCTCCCTTGGCTCAGCTCACTCCAGAGACGGCTTGCGGAAAGGGGAGAGAGGCTTTGGGAATTCTCCCCCGACCTCTTGTTGGAGAAACTGCCCCACGGTTCATGGCGTCGGAATTAAATCTCCAAATTAAACCTTTGCGCTTGCTTGCTTTTTTCTCGATTCCTTTATTTTAATGCTAACCGTGTCGAGTCACACTTGACATCCGAGTGCAAAAGGTTAAAGTTATGCAGGGGTTTTCAGGGTCGAGGAAGGAGAAGCAAAGATGAAAACACAACCAAGGACTCCTGCAGGCCTAAGAGCAGGGAAGGTGCAAACATGGATGAGCAAGGACGTTTGGCTAGTGAGCATGCTATTCTTCACGTGCTGCCTGAGGAACGACCGGTGTCCCCGTGTTATCTTAAAGGCACACGGAGTTGTACCAAAACGTGCTCTGGGAATCCTTGGCAAGGGCATGTGACCACATTTTTAAGAGCGAAGTGAAACCTCATTGTGGGTGACCTTTCCTGATCGCCCCCTCCCCACTGAGCTGTCCAGGAACCGCCCCCTCTCCATCTCTGTCCTCAGTTTCCTCCACAGCCCCCTTCGCTCCTGTGAATCCTGTGGAATCTTAGGATGAGAATATAACTGTAACGTCGGCTTCGAAATTGTGTTCGCCTTCTCAAAGGGGAAAGACTCAGAGATGCCCCTTTAATATAACAGTGCCAAACACAGTTTACAAAAGGGGGTGCGTTTTATTGACCGGACTGGGAGACGCATCAACACAAACATTCCTGCCCTTCCACTGGGGCCACTGGGACTCTGGGTCCCCTCTTTCTGATGGCAGAGAAGTCCCACGTCAGGACTGTTTCCTGCCGCCTCATTGTCCACACACCAGCACATTGGACACATCCCCCCTTTTTTAAAAAAATTCCAGACTTGCATCTAATTCCACTAATAACATTCTAATCATGCAAACATTTCCTCGGGGTTGCTGGCCTTTTCCCTTCCATGGATTTTGTAATTGAAATCCCTGGTCTCATCCGATGGTAAGTGTCGTGGCTGGTAAAGGAATACGCCATCCAGCACATTTTGATAATTGGATCTTGCCCGCCATGAATAATGCCCGCCCTCTTGTCCTCCAAATGTGGGAGATAATGTATATCGTTGTTGACATTCATAAAGCTCATTCCATCGTAATCTCACCTTTGAGTTCCCCCGCCATTGCTATGCTGCCCAGCCTGCTGGGGAGCTTAGAGGGCTGTCATTTACAGATGATCGAAAGATGGGTAAACCAAACATTAGGACAACATAGGGGATAATTCCCCATCTTCCTGATTGCTCTCAAATTTTCTTATTTCCTCAGCAAACATACACAAGCATACACGCCCCACCTCCATGATTTCAAAAATCACTGATAACTGCTGGTTCCCTTCTCTCTGGATCCTGAGCTATAAACGGGTGTCCGTCAACGTTATTTATCTGCGGGCATTTCGTTCCATGGATGGGCCGCGGCTAAAGGGACTGCAGTGAGGAGACTGCAGATCATTTTTGAAAGAGGCTGAATGTGTTCTAAGCAATTTGCCAAAAAGAAAGAAGAAAGAAAGAAAGAAAGAAAGAAAGAAAGAAAGAAAGAAAGAAAGAAAGAAAGAAAGAAGAAGGAAAGGAGAAAAGCCACCAGCTAATAAAGTCTGCTCAGACCCCTGCAGAAAAGCGAGTTCTCTCACAGCCCCGTTTTACTTCCATTCCCTCGGAATTATTAAAAGGAAAATGTGCACTTCCAAGCTGGGTTCGGTTATTGGGAGAACCTTCGGAAATATTAAACCAGGAAACGTTAGGGGAAGACTCCAATGGGTCTCCTGGCTTTAAGCTCCTCCCCTTTTTCCAGAACGTTCCAATGGATTAGAAAGGAAGGATGCTGCGGACACATTCAGAATAAGTACCTGCAAGCCCACAGTCTTTGCTATTTTGATGTAGTTCAGTACCGAAACCACCATCGTGGAGTGGAATCTGAGCCCAGTCCCACACTCCTCTCCCAGCCACAGGGACTGGGCTAACTGCGCCTCTAATTACCCAGCCATTCTCACACCACGCCCAACCCACAGGATTCACTGCAGCCAGAATACAACTCAAGCGATCTGTGTACATCGTGGAGATAATCAAAACCAGAGGCTTGGGAGGAAGAGAGAAATGGGGGAGGAAGAAATAAGGGGGAGGGATGGGGGAGGGACCAACAGAGGGAGGGACAATGAGGGGGGGGGAAGGAGAGTGGGAGGAAGGGGGTCAGGGGGAGAAAAACAGAGGCAAGAAGTGGGAGGCAGCTATGTTTGCACCTTTTTGCATGATGCATCTGCAGAGCTTCCTCCTCCTCCATCCTCTCAGGGAAGGACTTCATCCTCACCCCGTTCCTTCACTTAGAAACCCCACCTCCGTAACATATGCCAGAGCCCTGGCACAGCCCGCCAGGGAGAAGGGGCCACTCTGCTCCCTCCTCCCCTCTGCCCGTGCCCTCCTCCCCTGTGCCTGACTCCCCGCTGCATCTCACCTGCAAGGCCTCCCTCTCACCTCCCGTGAGCACCTGTCCCAGCTGTCTCCCTCTCAGTCCCCTGAGCACCTGTCCCAGCTGTCTCCCTCTCACCTCCCGTGAGCACCTGTCCCAGCTGTCTCCCTCTCACCTCCCGTGTCCACCTGTCCCAGCTGTCTCCCTCTCAGCCCCGTGAGCACCTGTCCCAGCTGTCTCCCTCTCACCTCCCGTGAGCACCTGTCCCGCTGTCTCCCTCTCAGCCCCGTGTCCACCTGTCCCAGCTGTCTCCCTCTCACCTCCCGTGAGCACCTGTTCCAACTGTCTCCCTCTCACCTCCCGTGAGCACCTGTCCAAGCTGTCTCCCTCTCACCTCCCGTGAGCACCTGTCCCAGCTGTCTCCCTCTCAGTCCCCTGAGCACCTGTCCCAGCTGTCTCCCTCTCACCTCCCATGAGCACCTGTCCCAGCTGTCTCCCTCTCACCTCCCGTGAGCACCTGTCCCAGCTGTCTCCCTCTCAGTCCCCTGAGCACCTGTCCCAGCTGTCTCCCTCTCACCTCCCGTGAGCACCTGTCCCCGCTGTCTCCCTCTCACCTCCCATGAGCACCTGTCCCAGCTGTCTCCCTCCCACCTCCCATGAGCACCTGTCCCAGCTCTCTCCCACTCAGCCCCATGTCTCCCTTCTCTCTTGTCTCCATCTGACCATCACACCCTAGCAGCCCACAGAATGGCATGGAAAATAGCATGGAGAGTGGCATGGAGGATGGCATGGAGAGTGGCATAGAGGATGGCATGGAAAATAGCATGGTGAGTGGCATGGAGGATGGCATGGAGGGTGGCATGGAGGATGGCACAGAGGGCGGCATGGAGGGCGGCATGGAGGGTGGCATGGAGGAGGAACCACAAGGTCGTCTCAGGCCCTCGTTCACTTAGAAACACGCAGGACAGCTTCCTCCTCCTCCCTCCTCCTTCCTCCTCCTTCCTCCTCCTTCCTCCTCCTTCCTCCTCCTCTCTTCACTGCTGGGGCTCGCTCCTTCTCCCTCTTTGCCATCTGTCCTCTTGGGGAGGAGGCAGTGCTACCCCGTGTTTGACACACATAGCTCTGGCCGAGGATACACGGCTGGGCAGGGACGGTGTGCAGGGCCGGGAGGATGGTGTGCGGGGCCGGGAGGATGGTGTGCGGGGCCGGGAGGATGGTGTGCGGGATGCCGGGAGGATGCCCTTCCAGGCCTTTGGGTCAGCGCCGGGCTGGCACCGGGGTCTGCGGGAAGGGCAGCTGAGCGTGCAGGAGTCACACTTCCCCCGACGTGGCTGCACCTTTTCACTCCCACCGCCATGGCGCGCATTCCCGTGGCTCCGCGTCCTCAAAGCACCTGGTGCAACCAGGCTCCCGCCTTGGCCGTGCCCACAGGCGCCAGAAACGTGGCCCTGGCTCCATGCGCCCTCCGTTCAGGCTGTGCTCATGAGAACAGGCAAACATAGCCATGGGGGAAGGATTGTGAGCTAAGCCAGGTCCACCCCACCTCTGCTGCTGGGTCAGTGCAGGCCAGAGTCACCGAAGGCTGCCGTGGGCGCTGCCTGAGCAGATCCTGGCCGAGGCGGGCGGTGGACATGGGCTTCAGGGGGAGCGCATGCCTGTATCTGCCACCAGTTCCCACCCCCACTAACTGCTGAGCAAGACACTGCACCCCCTCTCAGGAGATGCTCAGAGCTCTGTCCAGGTCCAGGTGCGGATCCCGGATGCCCGCCCGGAGGGTGGAGCCCCTGCCAGGCGTGTTGGCACGGAGCACCTGTGACTGTGCCTGTGCCTGTGCCTGTGCCTGTGCCTGTGCCTGTGATGGTGACTGTGACTGTGACTGTGACTGTGACTGTGACTGACTGTGCCTGTGCCTGTGCCTGTGCCTGTGCCTGTGACGGTGACTGTGACTGTGCCTGTGACGGTGACTGTGACTGTGCCTGTGACGGTGACTGTGCCTGTGCCTGTGCCTGTGCCTGTGCCTGTGCCGGTGACTGTGCCTGTGCCTGTGCCTGTGCCTGTGACTGTGACTGTGACTGTGACTGTGACTGTGACTGACTGTGACTGTGCCTGTGCCTGTGACGGTGACTGTGACTGTGACTGTGACGGTGCAGAGTGTCCGCAGCCGCCCGGCAGGGACGCTCCTCTCACAGCCAGCGCTTGGAGATTCGCGACAGAAACATGGTCACGCTTTGGCTACGTACAAAGTGATGCTCCGTGTATTTTAACATGCGACGGTCAGGGGTATTTAATTCATTTTAACAGCTTTAACCTGAAGACGGAGCCCTACCCGCAGGCTGGGGGCCGGGGGCGCACAGGACGCTGCGCCACAGCAGAGCCACGGTCACTGCTGAGAAGAGTGAGGAAAAACCAAACACCGTTCATGGACATTGCCCCATGAACATAACGCGGGAGGAACTGATCGAGAAAATCCAGCTAATTTGCAGAAACAAACCAGATGATCCTGAAGTTCACACAGATATACAGAGAATTAGACCAGCCAAGACAACATGAGAAAACACGAAAACATGAAAAAATGACAACTCACACCTCTCTCTGTCAGTGTTTTCTAACAAGCTAAAGTGATCAAGACTACATTTTATTGGATTCGGCACCAAAACGAGACCCTCAGGTGAACAGTTGTTGGTTGTGACGAGGGTGGCGGAAGAATGGTCTTTTCGACAAGTGCTGAGAGGCTGCTGGGCACCCACGACCAAGAGCAGGACGCGGCCCCGCGCCCATCACAGGACACATCGATGCTCACTGAGCACAGGCCCCGGCGCCAGAAACAACGCCACACAACTTCGAGAGACACAGGGGCACATCCTTGTCACCTGGGATGAATGGTCTTTATAGATCTAACATCAAAAGTTTAACAACATGCCGAAACCGGTTTGGCTCAGTGGATAGAGCGTCGGCCTGCGGACTGAAAGGTCCCAGGTTCGATTCCGGTCAAGGGCATGTACCTTGGTTGCGGGCACATCCCCAGTAGGGGTTGTGCAAGAGGCAGCTGATGGATGTTTCTCTATCATCGATGTTTCTAACTCTCTATCCCTCTCTCTTCCTCTCTGTAAAAAATCAATAAAATATATTTTTTTTTTTAAAAAAAAGCTTAACAACACAGAAAACCAATTAACTGGATCTCATCAAAAGTAAAGATTTCGTGTTTCAGAGAACATCATCCAAAAGGGAAACCACAACCCACAGGAGTGAAGGATGTTTTTGCAAATCCTACGGTTGGATAACAAACTTATACCTAGAACACACAGATCACCTGCAACCCGACAGAAGAAGACAAATGACTTGGTGAAAAAATGGGCAACATATGGGAATAGGCACTTTTCCACAGAACGCACAGAACGCATCAGACGCCCGTGAGATGATGCTCAATGTCATTGCCATCAACCGCCCCCCAGGGGTACCACTTCGCACCCCCTGGAATGGGCGGAATGAAAACGACAGGGAATTAGAAGTGCGGGTGAGGAAGTGGGGACACTGGAGCAGTGACACAGAACTGGGGGAAATGCAAAATGCTATGCCATCGCATTTGCATGCTATGCCATCTCATTTGCATGCTATGCCATCGCATTTGCATGCTACATCATTCATTTGCATGCTACGTCATCTCATACAAATGACATTTGAACAGGAGGAATAGAAGCCCAGGAGGCCCGACCCCGGAGGCCACAGGCTTGTTGCCCCTCAAGACCGTGAGCTGTGAGCTTCTCCGGGACGAGGCCATGTCTGCCTGCCGACAGGGTGCACACGGGCTCGGCGCCCGGCATCCGGCTCTGCCCGGCGCCCGCACACTCAGCCCCTCCACGGACCCTGGCGCCCCGCCTCATCACAGGGGGCCACGCATGGAGGACGGGTCTGCGCACGTGCGGAGCCGGGGGCCAGGCTCCAGGGCCCGTGCTCCGCCTCTGCAGTTCGCTGCCTGCAGGGGACAGGCGTCTCCAGGGGTTCACGGTCCCCCGAGCCTGAGGGGTTCCCCGGGCAGGTTCCCCAGGCAGCCCCGTGACTGTCCACAGCAGGCACCTGCTGTAAAGCTGCCGACTGCATGAGCCTTCATGTGCTACTTCTTTTCACTCACAGAAAATGAGTGGCCATTTCAGGGTCATGGAAATGTCCAAATACAGTACTATTTCTTAGTGTTTCCAACCCCAAAATAGTAGTATAATGTATGTCAATCACTGGTATTTTCTGAAGTTAGTTAATGACATATGAAGATAAAAATTAATTAAAAAACGAATCATTTAATATAACAAACTTTTGGCCAATGGCAGCACACTAGGGCAAGAGATGTAATCATAACAATATATGCAGCGAGGATAACAAATGAAAATTGTTTTCATTCATGAATATTGAAATCAGATGGTTGACTCGCTTTTAAGAGAAGAAGGGGGTGGGGATGAGACACATTTGAAACAATGAAGTCCGATGCATGGGCGAAGGGAGACCTCGAGCTCAAGCTCATCTGAAAACAATCTGGTTCGGGCTGTCACGGAGGGAAAGGGCGAGGGTCGCGCGTTCCGCGAGATGCCCTTGAAAACATGAATGGTGGCGAATTGCTTTAGCACTTCCCGCGGTTTGTGAGAATGCCCTGGCCTTTGGAAAACGTCTAAAATAGCGTCTGGACATTTACAATCATGGGAGTGAATAGAGAACTCGCTGAAATGACCTGCTCTCCAAGCACTTGGTTTTGCAGCATTTTTGTCTCAAAGGAAAAGTACCAGGACTCAGCCCCGGCCGGTGTGGCTCCGTGGCCGAATGGCTTCCTCCGTACCCAGAGGTCACCGGTTCAATTCCCGGTCAGCCCATTGGAATTCAATAGTCATATATTTTTATGATTACATTGCACTTCACACGAGACTGGAGAGAGGGAGTCCCCTCTCATCACAGCCTGTGGTGGGCAGAGCCCTGGGCGGCCCCTCCTGGGGAGACGCCCGCGGACGGTGGTCAGGCTGCGCCCTCATGGCTTCCCGGGCGGGGGGTCCAGGCGCCTCAGAAACGTCCCTGGAGGGGTTTTAGCCTCCCCCCTTTCCTGACTAAGTTGGACACATTTTTTTTGTTTGGTCATTTTAGCCTCAAGGAAGACCACATAAAGAACTTCACAGGAAAGGTATAATAAAGATGAATGTTTCCAAAGGAAAGTAGACACAAGGCAAAAGCATGCTTTTGTTTCAAAAAAGGTTTCTGTATTAAGGAACTTTTAAAAATGGCCCCGAAGTACCTTTCAAAGAACATAAAAACAGCTCTCCGCGGCCTAACTGCTGTAATTATCCACAAAGATCCGCATCCTCCATAGACGCACAAAGACAATCCACCTCGCAAGACGGAGACGGGAGGCGAGCAGACACTGCATCCATCCCAAACTGGACCCTCACTGCTGGGAGTGCCCACGTGGAGAAAGGGGAGGGAAAGACAAGCTGGGAGCCCTGTGGGTCGGGATGCCGTGGTGAGACCCTCACCTCACCCAGCCATAGACGTACTGTCTCAACCCTCATAGACAGCAGCTCATCAGAGCTTCTCAAAGCCTTCGGGGGGACTGTCCCCATTTCAGAGGCAGAACTTCAGTAACTGGTCCAAACGCACTGGGTAAACCCTGGGCGCCGGCAGCTTATCTGAAGATCTGAGTTACCGAAGCCTTGGCCCCGGCCAGCCTGACGCAGGAGCCCTCCCTCCGTCCTCCACCCATGGACACCGGAGAGCCGCATCGTCACACGGGGGGAGGGGACCTGTGCGCCTGCACCCGCCTCCCACCCTCCACGGGGCCAGGCTTCTGTGGGCAGCTGGGTGGCGCCGGGCGGCCTTGTGCTGAATGAAATAAGCGGGCGCAGAAGGACAAGCACCACGTGGCCTCACTCCTAGGTGCAATCTGAAACAGTGAACCCGTAAAACAGTGAATAGTGAACAGTGGCTGCCGGGGGCTTGTGGGAGGGGAAAGAGGAGATGCTGGCCAAGGGCACACGTTTCTTTTTCTTTTTTTTTTTTTTTTTTCTGGAGAGAGAGGAAGGGAGAGGGAGATGCAGAGAGAAACATGGACACATGGAAACACCAATCGGCCGCCTCCTGCGTGCACACTCCCAGGGATCAAGTCGGCAACCTGGGCAGGTGCCCTGACCAGGAACGGAACCAGTGACCTTTAGGTGCAGGAGACAACGCCCAACACACTGGACCACACAGGCCAGGGCCCAGGGGACACGCTTTCATCATACGATGAAAACGTCTGGAGACCTTACGTAGAGCATGGGGCATCAGCTAATAAAACTGATTGTATACTTGACAATGGCAAAGAGAGTTAATCCTAAGCATTCTCACCACACACAGACACACACATGCACACACACGTGCACACACACGAATATAACTGTGAGGTGATGGGTGTGTAAATTAACTTGGTTGAGGTCCTTGTTTCACAATATATATATACACATATCAAAGCACCACACCGTACCCCTTACATATACACAGCGGGTATTTCTCAAGTACACCTCGATAAATCTGGGGGGGATGCAGCGGGGCCTCCCGCCATCGCCAGCCTGCTTCTTGCTCACCCAGCAGGGACTTGCTAGGTTTACACGTTTCCTCTCTGCAGCCCCCTCTGCAAAGGAACCCCCGGCCCCCGGCCCCAGGATAAGGGACCACAGACACTCCATGTTGAGCCCACACGCCTTCCATAGCGACCTCACCGAGCACGGGACACCCCGTTCCACGAGAAGCCCTAGGTGTTGAGAGGAACCAGGATGTGCGGAGGAGGCCGGGGGGCACCCCAAACCCTCCGCTCACAGGGAGAAGCTCCGGGGGTTTGGTCACATGGAAATACCGTTGCTGTGGCCTGAGCACACCTGTGGGCATTTCGAAGCATCGTCATCGCAACGCCGCGTCGTCCTCCTGAAGGCGCTCAGAGCTTCCACTCGCTGGAAAGCCTTCAGACGGGGCTCCCCATGCCCTCACCGCGACGGGAGGGGCTGGGCCACCCGCCTTAAATCACTGCCGATGCCGTGTGGTGGGCAGACTAGGTCACCACCCTTCCTGGCCCACCTCGGGGGCTGGCACCCTGCCCTAGGGCATGACCGTGACCTGCCCCTAGTCAGCGGGACACAGGAGGACACAGGTGACCCCCGTGGCTGGGCGTCCAGGCGGCAGCCCCCCGCCCCACTCCTGGCTGTGCACCCGCCACAGGAAGGTGACCCCGCAGTCCCAGGACCGAGAAGATCGAGATGCCTCCAGCAAACACCGTGTCCCACAGGAGACCACAGCCCCGCGGACACCCCGCGCCGGCGCTGAAGACCAGCTGAGCTCTGCCCGGCTCCTGCTCAGGGGCTGGGGTAGGCAGGGGGTGGTGTTCAGCCTGTGTCAGTGGTAAGCTGCTCAGCAGCCACAGAAAACGAAGGTGATTGCCTCTGCCTCCAACCCACAGCCTTCCTGCCCGCCGTGACCCCGTGACCCCACGTGCCGGGTCTCCAGGCCCCGTGGCCACGGCCCAGTGCCCAACTGCTTAGTTTGTAAGAAGCAAAATGTGAATTTCAAATCAGTGCAATTCCCACTGGAGCCAGTTTTTTATTTCTGTTTATTGTTTTCTATTACAGACTAATACTTTCTAAATATACTTTTAATTGATTTCAGAGAGGAAGGGACAAGGAGAGAGAGATAGAAACATCAATGATGAGAGAGAATCATTGGCTGGCTGCCTCCTGCACGCCCCCTACTCCTGGGCATGTGCCCTGATGGGAATCGAACTGTGACCTCCTGGTTCATGGCTCAACACCCAACCACTGACCCACACAGGCTGGATCAGACGAGTAATTCTGAAAAATAATTTGAGATTATGGATTCGTGTATCACGGTTTTGCACACGTACTGTGCACACCTACTGTGCACACCTACTGTGATCGATGAACTGACCGGATGGTAAAGATATGAGTCGGAATCCTGTTCACTTGGCTTTTCCTAAAGGAGAAGGGCGAGGGGAGTGAGTACCGATCTAAAACAAGTGGGAAGGTCTGGCCGACACAGGCATGGACCTGGACCGCTGAGGGAGGCGGACGCCACCGGAGAAACGCAGGGTCAGTGTGTGCGGCTCGCGGTGGGAGCAGCCTCCGATCTGGAGGGTGTACCCCTGGGCCCGGCCCGAGGCCGTGGCCGAGCAGCTGAGGGACGTTGGACATAGGAATGGATTCAGGTCCCTGTGCCTCTGTTTCCTCTGAACCAACCTGAAGAGCCACCTCCGTACCAGTGTCATGGCCGATGGAATCACCCAACACGCCACGGCTGCCAGGACCGGACTGGGCACAGAGGGCTCAAGAGGGTTCACAGCGGGGGTCGGGGGGGGGCCCATAGCCGCTAGGTCACCCACAGTGAGGAGCCCTGATGGTGGCGGCAGTGAGAGAGGCTCGGGCCCCGCTGGGGAGCAGCAGGGCCATGTGGCTCCATCTGCTCGGCGCTCTCGGCGGGTGCCAGTGCGACCAGGATGGTGGCGCGTGGTCTGGAAGGAGATGCCCAGCGAGGCGGCTCTCAGCAGCACTGTCCCTCGTTACAGCCTTCAATGGACAATACCATCACCCTGGGTCCCACGGTGTGAGGCCAGCCCCCGCCCGCGAGGGGGGTTAGCACAGCCGCAGGCCGCACAGACGGCGCCCGGGCGCCCCGTGGGCCTCGCACTTCTGGGCTCTCACTTCGTGGTTTGTCTCCGGAAACGCTTCTCAACAGCAGAGCCACATTGAACAAGACGGGGCCACAGTCCTCAGCAGACGCCTCCTCAGGAAGACACAGGTCACAAACAAGCCACCAAGATGCTCACACGCAGGGCATGAGGCTGAGCTGCCCTGGCAGGCCCCCGGCTCGTCCCCACGCAAAGCAGCGGCCCCAGCGCTGGCCAGGCCCCGGGAGGGCGGGCGGGGCCGCCAGGCTGTGGGCAGGTCAGGGGTCTGGCGAGGCCCAGCAGAGTCTCACGGGCTAACTGGGGGCTGCACACCAGGGAGTTACCAGAGCAGCTGCAATCGGCGTTCCCAGGAGATCTTCACACCAGTCCTTGCAGCAGCAGCGCGCGTCCTGATCGCCCCAAATGCGAAGCTGCTCAGGTGAGCGACCAGCAAGCCGCGGGGCATCCAGACACGGCATGTGATTCGGCTGAAAAACCGGGATGAGCTCTCTGGCCTCCAGGAGACACGGGGCCGCTCGAATGCACGCCGTCCTGGAGGAGACGGCTGGAGAGGAGAGGGCGGCTCACGTCCTCTCTGCACCACGAGTGGAAATGAGCGCAGGTCCCGGGACCCTGGCCAGCGGCTGCCCGCGCTTTGCGGACCGAGTCTGATGGCGCACTGACCACCTGACAGTCATTTCCCGCACAATTTGGACTCTTTTCTCTCTAAAGATTTTTTATTGATTTGTGTGTATATATATATATATATATATATATATAGAGAGAGAGAGAGAGAGAGAGAGAGAGAGCGAGAGAGAGAGAGAGGGGAGAGGGAGAGAGGAACACTGAAGGGAGAGAAACTTCAATCTGGTGCCTCCGGTACATCCCCTCCAGGGGATGGAGACCACGGCCCGGGCATGTGCCCTGACCGGGAACCAAACTGGCAACATTTCAGTGCAGGGACCACACCCAACCGCCGGGGCCACCCCGACCAGGGCTCCATCTTCTTTGTACAAGAGAAAAATGAGCCTTTGAAACAGAAGGATTACGTATTTCCATTTAATGGTACCCACTGAGCACTTTGCTTTTGCCGTTATTTTTAACCAAAAACAAGACAATTGATAGGTACTGAGGTTTTTGAGAATCAAAAGATGTAGACCCGGGGCACTGCCCACAGACCCTGTGCCTCGCGGGCACCCACGTGCTCTGCAGCCCTTGCCGGGCACTGCCTCCCCCTCCTCACAGGGCGGCCACGGGTCCAGGTCCTGCCCTGACACCCTGACATGTGCTTGGTCATTGGGAACATGCTGGGAAACGCCTCCTTCCCCGTGGCCCTGCCTCCAATGGGAAGACACCAGCACCAGCGGACGTGGCTCATCACAAAGGGACTCCAGGCTGGTCCAGGCCTCACACAGCCCCGACCTCAGGATCAGCGTTGTGTGGGAGTAAAGGCCAGAGGAAGAGAGATCGCGGTACGGGTTCTGGTTCTGAGAGGAATACGTTTGCTGACGGAGGCCCACAGAACCGCCCCTAGCAAGGAGAAGCTCCTTGGCTACGTGGCAAGGGAGCAGATTTTTCTTTGAGGGTGAGGATAGATTTCTCGGCTCCAGGCAGCAATAGTTACATCCCTACATTTGATGTGCAAAGTGCAATAAGTGAAAAGTGTTTAAAATTGCTTTGACAAATAATTTTCATCATATATTTTTTAAATTACTCTAAAAACCTTACAAGTGTGTTTGAATGTAAATGTGTGAGTGTGTGTGCCTGTGTGTGAGTCTGTGTATGTGTGTGAGTATATGTGTGTGTATGTGTGAGTGTGAATGTGTGAGTATATGTGTGTGAGTGTGAATGTGTGAGTGTATGTGTGTGAATGTGTGAGTATATGTGTGTATGCACGTGAGTGTGACTGTGTGAGTGTGTATGTGTAAATGTGTGAGAGTGTGAATGTGTGAGTATATGTGTGTGTATGTGTGTGTGTATGTGTAAGTGTGTGTGAGTATGAATGTGTGTGAGTGTGTGTGTGTGAGTGTGAATGTGTGAGTATACGTGTTCACCTAAAGGATGGTGGTCAGTTCACTAATACGTATTACTGGATGCAAACACCTTGCAAAGTCTTCAATACAATTTAAATAAAAATTATGCTCAGTGAAATAAGCCAGTCAGAGAAAGACAAGCATCACATGATCTCACTCATACGTGGAATCTAATGAACAAAGTAAACTGAGGAGCAAATAGATCCAGAGACATAGAATCATGGAATGGGCTGACCAATCTGAGGGAAGGAGGGGGTGGGGGCCAGGGAAGGGAGAGCAGGGGAGAAGGGTTAGGGGGGAAGGGGCAACGTGGGGGAAATTGCACCCCTGTCTTTAAAATGGGTACTCTTGTCAGCCCCATACAGGTCAAGCAACCAACTCTAAATTCCTACCCCGATAGAGTCAATATCAATGAAACACACATTTCTTCTATCCCTGTAACTCTCACATACATACACATACAGTCTCAGGGCCATCCTCATGCCCAGGTTAAATATCAGTTTTTTGAGTGTGAAATATGAAGAAGCTTTTATTTGTAATAGTCACCTGTCAGTTTCCCTAAGATGAGTTTATAGCATATGCTAATTTAAAAGAGTCTGACCACTTTCATTTGGAGACAGCTCTATCCAGATTATATCAAAACAAATTGTTCCCACCTACCAGGCATCGTATGGTTTAAAAATATTACAAGTCGGTAAAACGTCAGAAATTGCTTTAAAATACAGGTTTTCAAAGAAAGTTTACTTTCCTCCCATTCACATCACTTGGAGGCCTCATCAGTGCTCTTACCATTTTAAAGAAGGAAATTTGTTGAATCCCAATCAGCAGGGTTAACTATGCGAGAACGCAGCACACATTGTCTCGCTGATTACCTATTCTCTACGGAGAATATTTCCTTTTATGATTTTAAGGAAAATTATGAAACAATGCATTTGGGAAAGAAAGACAAAGTAGGTAGCAATTCTACCAGGAAAGGGAAAGAAAAGCTTAAAACTCCCATTGTCAAGTGCGATTGAAAGGACCTCCCGCACCTGCAGGTGTCCACACGATGAAACGGGGCGACGGAGAGGCCACGGGACACGTGGAGAAAGTAAGGGCGGGGGGAGGCGAAGGAGAGAAAAGTCTAAAACAAGCAGGAAGCCGCTGGCACCGTGACGGAAATGCACGCGGCCGGGGACCGCAGACAGCAGCATGCCCCGGGTGAGCTGTTACATGCTTCTAAACACGCAATCAACAGGAGGCGTTCATCCCCATGTACCGCCTCGAGTAACAACTGGTATTTCCGTGGTCTTTAACATCGCCCACATTCCCTGAGAATTCTCTGGGAATCTGAGTGAAAGGATAATACTTCAAAGTCATGAATAGACTTCATAAAAGTTGGACAAATACAGAGCGATTGCCCTGATAACGGAGCAAAAAACAGACAACAGAGTGAAATCTATGCAACGTGTCGACTGTCCGGCCCTGGTGTCACCTGACAGCCGCTCAGTGCTCAGCCCACGCTCCTCGGCAGGTCTGAGCCTGCGTTTCCTCAGCCTCCACCCTCCCCTCCCGTCCTGAATGGTGAAGGGGCGCCCTCCAGCACTAGCCCCTCGATGTGTGTGTGTGTGCTGTAGGTGGAAATGTGTCTCCAAAACAGACCTATTGCAGCCTCACCCTGTCCCTCACACGTGCCTCCTGGGAAGCCAGCGCCTTCACAGGTGGATACCATGAGGCCTGCTGGGCTGCGGCGGCCTCGATCCTGTTACCGGGCTCCTGGGGAGGCGAGACGTGAAGGCACAGAGGCACCCCCCTGGGGAAGAAGCCACATGAGGGCTCAGGCGGAGGCGGCTGGGATGTGTCCCCAGGCCAGGAGTGAGGGCCCAGGGTGGACGGCCGTCACCAGAAGCCGGGATCAGGTGAGGAGCCGCCCTCCCCGTGGCCTGTCGGAGTGAGCGTGGTCGGTCCTGCCAACACCATGAGCACAGGCCTGTGGCCTCCAGACTGTGACGGAATAGGGTTCTAAGGGTTTAAGTCACCCAGCCTGTGGCGCTTCCTTATGGCAGTCCCCTGAAATGAACGCTACTTGTTTATCTGTTTCTTTGTCTGTTTATTCATCCATCCACCCATCCACCCATCCACCCATCCACCCATCCACCCATCCACCCATTCACCCATCCACCCATCCACCCATCCATCCACCCATCCACCCACCTACCCATCCACCCATCCACCCATCCATCCACCCATCCACTCATCTACCCATCCACCCACCCATGCACCCATTCACCCATCCACCCATCCACCCATCCACCCATTCACCCATCCACCCATCCACCCATCCATCCACCCATCCACCCACCTACCCATCTACCCATCCACTCATCCACCCACTCATCTACCCATCCACCCATCCACCCATCCACCCACCCATCCACCCATCCATCCATCCATCCATCCATCCATCCATCCACCCACTTAATTACTGCAAGAGGCACGGAAGAGTGTCTCCGCAGGGTGACCTGCCCCCCATCACTGTTACCTCTCCACTCGCTGTCCCACTGGGACACCCTCCCCGCCCCCCGGGACCTCCCAAACCTGCCGCTCTGAGGGATGAGCACAGCACCTGCTCAATCGCAGGGATGAGGAGTCAGAAGCCCTTGTGGGATCAAAGCCAGAGCCGCTGAGAAAGCGCTTCCTGCGAGTGCGCTGAGCTGACACCGGCCCTGATGCACAATCACGGTCCCGGGGGGAGCCCACGGAGGGGCTGCACATCCGGGCATCACCCCAGGCTCGGCGTGTGAGTCAAAGAGAAGAGGTTTCAGGCTGGAGGAAGCCACCCAGCAGCTCACAGAGCTGCAATGGCCAGTGAGGTGAGGAAGCTGGAGAGGAAGGACTGAATGGGGGTGAAAATACCAGTTTCCCACCTTCCTCTTCCTCCTGCCTCAGTGGGACCTGCTGATGATCCCTCAGCCCCTCAGCAGCAGTGACACCCACATCGCTGCCAGGTTACCCTGGACGCCATCTTTTCTGACCTCTGTTTACAAACATCCTAGAGCACATGGTGTTTCACCTTCACCTGACCTCCAGCCAATGCCAGTCCTCTCAACTCAACTTCACCATGACCCTTACCCTCTCAGCTTCACCATGACCTTTACTCTCTCAGCTTCACCATGACCTTTACTCTCTCAGCTTCACCATGACCTTTACCCTCTCAGCTTCACCATGACCTTTACTCTCTCAGCTTCACCATGACCTTTACCCTCTCAGCTTCACCATGACCTTTACTCTCTCAGCTTCACCATGATCTTTACTCTCTCAGCTTCACCATGACCTTTACTCTCTCAGCTTCACCATGACCTTGAGTCTCACTTCACCTGAAGCACAAAGCAGGGGACGAGGAACCTGTTTTCTACTACCTGACAGAGGAAATCTATTTATTCGGTTTCTGACTTGATGCCACATGAAAACAGTCCTTAAAAGACACTGGTGATGGTCATATTTTGCGGGAAATAGTAAGTGATTTTCAATTTATGCATCACCTTTCCAGGCCTGATAGTATTCAGTGAAGTTATAACCCGTCACAGCCCTTTCTGCTCCTCTGCCTACTTACACGCGCACACTCAGCGTGCTCTACAGGGAGCAGCTCTCCTGCGGACCTGAGTGAAGGAGGCTGCGCAGAGGCAGAGGCTGCTGCCATGTGGGCACGGGCAGGCGCAGAGGAGAAAAGGCCCCATGCCCCGGGAGGAAATGACCGCACTCCAATTGAGTGGGAGGCAGAGAAAAGGGAGCGTGAGCTACAAACACAAGACCCTTTCCGGACAAAGCTCCTGGGGACAGTTCCACCAGAAATCGCCTCAGCGCTGAGGCCTGGCAGGAGGCAGCGGCCACAGGCCTTCATAGAAGGCAGCGTCTTCTCCCTCAGGGCGGGTGAGGGAGGTGCAGGCATGCCCCGCAGGAGCCTGCACTGGGCCTCCTAGTGCCCCAGCCCACACACCTGGTCAGCTTGCAGATTTCTCAGAGCCAGAGCCACCAGGTGTACCCAAAGGCTGGGCAGCCCTCTCACATCAACGCGACAATCACAACGAAGCCCTCAGCCCAGCCTCAGGCCCCTGCTCAGAGGTCCTGTGTTGGCACAACACCTGGGTCACATCTCCCCCGGCCTCAGAGATGAAATGTCACTGGGCCCTCTTCTCCGAGTTCCATTCCTGTGGTTTCAGTTCCCAGCAGTCAACCAAGATCGGAAGACATTAAATGGACATTTCAAATAAATAATTCATAAATTTTATTTTATCTTTTTTAATATATATTTTTATTGATTTCAGAGAGGAAGGGAGAGGGAGAGAGAGAGAAACATCAATGATGAGAGAGAATCATGGATTGGCTGCCTCCTGCACGCCTCCTACTGGGGATTGAGCCCGCAACACAGGCATGTGCCCTGACCAGGAATCGAACCCTTTGGTCCACAGGCCAACGCTCTATCCACCGAGCCAAACAAGCTATGGCAACAATTCATAGTTTTTAAATGGCACATCAGTCTGAGTAGCATGATTAAGCGCGCACACACACACACACACACACACACACACACACACCCGCTGTCTATCCCAAGATGGGATTCATGACCTTGTCTAGCTTCTCCAAGCTCACATGCCCCCTGCCTATTACCAGATTGGTTATGAGATAGATATATACAGCGAGAGGGATCCTATTCACAAAGCTTTTATCAGAGTGAATTGTTATAATCTTCTGTTTATTATGATCAATCTCTTAGTGTGCTTAATTTATACTATTAAACTTTATAACAGATATGAAAGTATAGGGAAAAAACATAGGGTTTGGTACCATTCACGGTTTCAGGCATCCACTGGGGGTCTTGGAACGCACCCCCCAGGGATAACGGGGGACGACTGTCTCTCTCCTTCCTCCTCCAGAACGCACGAAGGTACCCACCCGGCGAGGGCTACGCAATGGCTGTTCCCACTCGGCGCCTCACCCCTGCCTCATAGCACAAGAGCTGGCTGCCTGCACTCTCAGAGTCAAGAGCACAAGCGACGTGTTTTCCAAGGCTGTCCGTGAACTGGCTGATTGCTTTCTATTTTACTTAAACTTACATGTGTACATTCATCTTACTTGTCTATCCTTTCACTGTATAATTCTATGTCATGCACATATGACACATACTATGCAGTTCTATGTAATGCGGGGGTATAAATTCTTATTTCATTTGTGTAAGGAGGGATGTGCAGCTATGTGTGGAGTCTTCTGTAATTTGTAGAGAAATGATTCAGGTTTAGAAGATGAAATCACTTTATGATAAGAAGAGTGTGGTTTCCTAACTCTGTCCGGGGAAAGGAAACAAGTGTCTGCTGACTTCCGCTCTTCCTCTCCCAGCCGCCAGCTACTCCCTCTGGATGCATCATATCCAGCCTCCAAAGGACCCGAGGGCGGGTTCGGCCTTCGTCCCATAACTGAGGGAACTGACCAGTAAACACATGGGTCTCATGCCTCGGTATCTATGCCTGCGGAAATCCCGGGTAATGACTCAGGTTGTATATCTGAGGGTATAAGTTCTTCTGTTTTCCTGTTTAATTCGACCCCAGGAGCCAAATAACACAATAAAGAATAAAATGAGTTCAGAGGACTCAGCACTGTATTCCCAGGGCCTTGGGTCCCACACAAACCGCAGAGCTCAGTTATCCTGAGATGAAAGAAAAGGAAAGAGAAACATGAAAGGTTTCCTAGCTCAGTCACAGAGACATCTCATAGCCACATACTAAGGATACGACATTAACTTAGGGGTGGGAAGGACACAAATTGAATAGCAGATGGAGCCGTTTCCGTTCAGATTCCAACCAAGTTAACGAGGCAGAAGAAACACTGGACGCCATGGAAGAATAAGGTGAAATGGTCCGGTAGGGAGTGTCACAGACCTCGCAGGGACAGCACCTGGGGCTCCGGACATGACAGAGGAGGGAGGGGGCTGGGTGAGAGGAAGTGCATGGAAAGGCCTGGGAGTAGGAACAAGAGAGTGATATGTGGAAGGTGGGCCCCACCGGGTGATGACAGGGGGCAAGCCTGCGGGAGGTGGCCAAGTGCCCCCACCTCTGCTGAGGGTGCACGCGTCTGTCCTGGGAGCTGTGACTGATGGAGAGGGAGGCTGTGGCTCTATGTGGATGAGTTGCCAATGAGAGCGTCCCTGCAGCCAGAGGACTCAGTGTTCTCAACACGGCGGGAGCACAGGGTCATGTACACAACGTCACGAAAGAAAAAGATCCTGTTCCCAACTTATTCACAGACTCTCTTTCTGGTGTCTATATTCCCAATGTGTCCACAAGTACATTTGGAAAAGGAAAAAAGATTTGTACGTGATATGACTGCATCTTTAGAAAACCCAAGTGATCACAACCAGAGCACTTTTAACACCTAATGAGCCAAATACACTGACGAACAAAAATAGACCCAGAGACACAGACACATGGACAGACTGTGGGACCTCAGAGGGAAGGCAGGGGAGGTGGGTGGGTGGGTGGGAAGAGATCAGCCGATGGCCTGTGTGCATATATGCATCGCCCCTGGACACAGACAATGGGGTGGTGAGGGCCTGGGGTGGGGAGTAGGCTGGGAAAGGTTAATGGGGGGGAAAGGGGACCTATGTAAACCTTTCAACAATAAACATTTAATGAAAAGAGTAAAAAATAAAAGAAAATAAAAGCCAAGAATAACTGCCCTGGCTGGGTGGCTCCGTTGGTTGGAGCTTCGTCCTGTACATGGAAAGGTTGCGGGTTCGAACCCTGGTCGGGTTGTGTGCGGGAGGCCACTGAGCAGGTGGTGCCTGGAGGAGGGAGGCTCCTCAGACCTAAATACAGTCCAGGCCTCGCCCATGATCCCAGCCCCGTCCTCTGCTGAGTGAGACCGGACGCCCAGCTTCCTGTGGAGTCCCTGGTCTCTGAGTCACAGGGCCGCTTCCCCATGTTCCCCAGAATGCACTGCTCAGTAACCATGGTTACATAACCAACCACACTCCCGGCAACCTCTCCCAAAAGGACAGCCTCTGACTGAGAGACCAACCGCCCATCTTTTTAATCGAGAAAGTCAGGTCTGATGTTTGTAAGAAAATAACCATAAAATAACAAGGGCTCGCTCAGGCTGGCTCTGAGGCTGTGTTTGTGTGGTCAGATGACAGGGAGGTGAATGATCCAACAGCTTTGGGTCCTAAACAAAATGGAATCCATTACGAAATCTGTAGGAGGACTTTTCTAGGAATCCTCATGTACGCTCGCCTGTTTATGAGGAACAGGCCCATAGTCCACAACGCCCTTCTTGGTCCTGTGGTTAACTTTTATCTTCTACTTCAAGGCGTCTGATAAGACCACACTTTGATGTTGATCCGACTTCTGCAAGTTTTCTGAAATACCGTATTGCCATGTGTTCATCACTCTCCAATACAAGCGCCCTCGCTAGCGGACACCCGTGTAAAGTTAACCCCGGGCCTCCGCTGCCCTCTGCAAACACGCCCCTTCCGGCTCTGCGCACACTGAGCTCATGAGGAGTAGCTGTTGAGTCAACTCTGCCCCACGCCGTTCACGAGGCTTCCCCAGAGGATGTTGGTGCCACATGCGGCGCACGCTCGGATGGGTGTGTTCACAAACTCAGCAGGTGCCGGACTGCGCCCCAGTGTCCATGACCACACCGCACCAGCTAGTTTCTCACCCGCAGAGGCTCACGGGGGGGGGGGGGGGGCGGGGGGACAGACACACACAGCGATAAGCCCCAAGCCTGGAGGTGTGAGCTATCCGAGGGCCCAGACACAGGATCATTGGAGGGAACATCTATTTCCAACTGAAATAAGAAAGAAAGTTTCATAGAAGAGGAGATGATCTATCATCTATCTATCTATCTATCTATCTATCTATCTATCATCTATCTATCTATTATCTATCTATCTATCATCTATCTATCATCTATCAATCATCTATCTATGATCTATCTATCTACCTATCTATCTATCTATCATCTATATATGACCTATACACCTATCTATCTATCTATCTATCATCTATCTATGATCTATTTATCATCTATCTACCTACTTATCTACCTATCTATCATCTATGATCTATCTATCTATCTATCTATCATCTATCACCTATCTACCTATCTACCTATCTATCATCTATCTATCTACCTATCTATCATCTATCTACTATCTATCTATCTATCTATCTATCATCTATCTATCATCTATCATTTATCTATCTATCTACCTATCTATCTATCTATCTATTATCTATCTATCATCTATCTAGATAGATAGATATAGTTGAGCAGGGCAATAAAAGATGGATGAGGATTTGCTGGGCAGAAGAGGAGGAGGGTTTTCAAGCTGAGATATGGAGACCCCTATCCACAGGCATCTTGCCGATGGCCAGCACACACTGTAGCGGACAGCACCTCACTGCGGCCGGGGCTTAGTGACCGGGGCTCCTCGGAAATGGAGGGAGGCGGTGGACATCGGCCTGCTTTGGGCTGACATCTGCAACACGTGAGGGGAGATCCCGGGACTATGCAGGGGGACATGGTGACATGTGCACGGGGTCAGCAGAAGGGAGCGCACAGGAGTGACGGAACAAGGACACCGAGAACTCAGAGAAGTGAACTGTCCGTGCCGCAGGGAGGACCAGGCCGGCTCCACGGAGCACCACCTGGAGAGGGAGCATCCACAGCGAGCGGAGAGGCAGTGACATGGCCACCAGGGCGCAGTGAAAGGAACCCGTGTCCCCAGGAGCGGAGGCGTCGTGTTTATGATCTCTCGGCGCTGCTTCACTCGGTTCATGAAGGATACGTGTTCCCATCAGCCGTGCCTCTCCCACTCCCCGCGCTGGGGGGGGGGGGGGCGGGCAGATTCAGACCTGGGGTCTTTGGTCTTCAAGGAAGAGACCCGATTGTGGGGGGCGGCACCTCCACTGAGTTCAAATCCCGGCGGCCGTGACTGCGATGCAGAATTAACACACAGGACTTTGCCACGCTTCCGAGTCAGCAGAACCCAGCTCAGTGAAAGCGGTGAAGTGTTTTATTCCAGGATTTAATGCTGCAGGAGCTCCTTTCTGTGTAAGAACATCGCCCCGCCCTCTGCACCACACGCGGGGCAGCTGCACGCGGAGCCCGGGGGAGTGAGATGCCGTCCTTCCTCCGACCTAGGGCGGCGTCGCAGGGATGGAGAGCCGGCGCCTGAGGAGCCGGGACCGAGGAACAACTCGGACCCCCGCCACCACCCCGCTGGACCCAGGGTCCAGCCTCCCGGGAGGGGACTCTGGGGAGGGCGGCGGATGTGGGGACAGCGGGGCGCATTGAACGTAGCGCTTCGCCAGCGTGCCCAGCCGCCTCTGTCTGCATCCTCCCTATCACAGACACACTGAAGGCCGCGTGTGGGGGGCCCTCGTGCCTGGGGCCGGGCCCTCTGGGGCCACACACCCCCTCATGAATAAGAACATCACAGAACGCACCTGGACAGGTGAGCCCCGCCACCCTCCTTCCCCCAGGAGTTCCCTGGGCTCATTCCTCTCTATGGTCCTCCGGTCGCTGCTCTGGGCCTTGGATCAGTTCCTGAGGTGCGGGACACCCCCTCCTGCCACCCCCTCTGAGCTGCAGCCCCTGAAGACTGTGCCCGTGACGGCCTCTGGTCACCCCTGCTCCTCTGAGCTGCCCCCGTCGCTCACACACTCTGTCTGGAATCTGTGCAAATCAGTGTCTGGCTGCCAACAGGCACCTTTGCATTTGCATAAATTCATGCAAATGTGTGGATCAGCCCAGGGAACGTTTATTAAATGCATTTGTTTTGGTTATTTGCAGCAAGATGGAGCAAAATCCTTTCCTGTCCTGTAAATGCCGGGTGAACACACAGGTAACGTCGTCATATGAACATGGATCTCATGACACAGTTAGTGGTTCGGCTGCTGTGGCTTTTCCCATAGGACAATGGGAACCCCAGATGTGGTCCGAGATCGGGAACACTCATGGTTCTGATCTCAGGTTTTCTGCATTTTATGAGGAACGCTTAAAAATGTTGAATGTCGTGCCCAAAAAAGAGCATTTGTGGGAAGTTTTAATTCATTATTTTGAAGAAAAAGTTATCATATACTTTGGGAAACTTATGGTGAACATGCTCCATCTCAAGATACTTGTGAATGCTGGTTTAAATGCTTTAAAAGTGATGATTTCTATGTGAAAGACAAAGAACGTCCAGGTCAACCAAAAAAGTTTGAAGACCAACAATTACAAGCATTATTGGATGAAAATGCGTGTCAAACTCAAAAACAACTTGCAGAAAGATTAAACGTTGCTCAGCAAACAATTTCCAATCGTTTACAAACAATGGGAAAGATTTTAAAGGAAGGAAAACGGGTGCCACATCAACTGAACAAAAGACAAATGGAAAACCGAAAAGTCATCAGTAAAATGTTGCTTCAACGGCATGAAAGAAAGTCTTTTTTGCATCGAATTCTGACTGGCGATGAAAAGTGGATTTATTTTGTGAATCCCAAATGCACAAATCATGGGTTGATCCAGGTCAACCATCAACATCGACTGCAAGGCCAAATTGCTTTGGAAAGAAGACAATGCTCTGCGTTTGGTGGGATCAGGAAGGTGCGGTGTATTATGAGCTTCTAAAACCAGGAGAAGCCGTTAATACTGATCGCTACCGACAACAAATAATCAATTTGAACCATGCTTTGATCATAAAATGAACAGAATGGGCCAGAAGATACGGCAAAGTAATTTTGCTTCATGATGATGCACCATCTCACTCTTCAAAACCAGTTAAAGACACGTTAAAAGATCTTGCCTGGAAAGTGGTAACCCACCCACCGTATTCACCAGACCTTGCTCCTTCAGATGACCACTTGTTCCCATCGATGGCACACGCACTTTCTGAGCAGCACATCAAAACGTACAAAGAAGTGGAAAATTGGGTGTCTGAATGGTCTGCCTCAAAACAAGAAAATTTCTATTGGGACGATATCCACAAATTACCTGAAAGATGGGGAAATGTGTAGCTAGCGATGGACATTACTTTGAATAAAACACTTTTGATGTTTCTCTTGAAATTATTGTGTTTTCTTTGATTACGAAATCCGCATTATTAACCAGTACACCTGGTATAGTCGATGGCTTGGCATGGTAAACGGAAAGGAAGCTCTTACTCCCCAAAACTCTCCAAGTGGCCATTCCTAAGTCCAGTGAAAAATAGTTAAGGAAATTTTCTACCTAGTACTTGCATTATTTATTTATTTTTATTGATTTTAGAGAGGAGTTTATTCTAGAATTTAATTCTGCAATAGTTCCTTTCTTTGTTAACGAGATTACCCACGCCCTCTACACTTGCAAGTGGAGGCCAGCTGTACACTGAAGAGACCTTGGGGATGAGTGAGATGCCATATTTTCTCCGATAAATGGAGAGAGAGAGAGAGAGAGAGAGAGAGAGAGAGAGAGAGAGAATCATGGATTGGCTGCCTCCTGCACTGGGGATGGAGCCCACAACCCGGGCATGCATCCTGACCAGGAATGGAACCATTGACCAACCTCCTGGTTCATAGGTTGGTGCTCAACCACTGAGCCACGCTGGCCGGGCACATTACTAGTTTCTTTATTAGCAAGAAGCTCCCCACTTTCTCTCTTGCCAAACTGCAATCCAATTTTTTCATGAAAGTTCCCTGTGGGTAGCCCTTCTCATCTCTCTGCACCAAGAGCGCATGTAGACGGTGTATCTGAGGGGCTGTCCTCACCCTGTGAGTCCTTGTCACAGCTTCCCCTATAACCCGTCATGGTTAATGAGTTCATCTTAATACATTAAATTGTTTACATCTTGACCATCAGGGTTCCCAAGTAGTCCTTAGCTCCTTGAAGGCCAGGAGGGAGTCTGTCTCACACTCACTGCCCGCTCAGCATCTGCCTGACAAGCATAGGGGATCCGTGAGACTCCTACTGGATGGTGAGTGAACCCCTGCATTAATGCATGAGCTCATGCTTCAGGGGAGAGGATGCCGGAAACAGAGATAATAACATTTAAACAAGCCATGAACAGGAGTCCACATACAAAAATAACGCATGTCTGATAAATGGCAAGCAGTTACTATACGGGGACTGGCGAGCCCGGGGCGGGGGGCAGGGGGGGGCCCTGCTCTCTGGGCCAACCCTTGGCAGTGGGATAGACCTTGAGGGCGAGCGGTTCTCCAGTTCGAATCATGGGGAAGAGCATTCCGGGCAGATGTCCTCTCTCACACCCTGTACATTTGTCTGCACGGATTTTATTCCACCACGGGTCATTCTGGGAAAGAATGCGGAGAACGGCTAGAAATAAACTGGAATATATTCTGTCCTTCAACACTCAAAGATGTCTTTTCTCAGATACGTTTAGAATAAACCACATTTGCCCACAATGTTCTGGTTTTTATTTTTACACTCTTCTAAAAGAGTAAAAATGGTAGAGCTGAAGTCACGGGCTCGGCTCTGGCCCCATGTCCGCACACATGCACCGAGCTGACTGCCTCTCTCCTCTCTTACCCAGGCTGTGGGGAGCGCACGTGGCAGTGACTGCGGAACAAGACCCCAGCATTGAAGTTCCACACCGTCCCACCTTCGAGGGTTTGCTAGAGGGAACTGTCAACGCATTTATTTAATCCATTTTTATGGATGTCAGAGAGGAAGGGAGAGGGAGCGAGAGAAACATCCATGATGAGAGAGAACCATGGATCGGCTGCCTCCTGCACACCCCGCACTGGGGATGGAGCCCATGACCCAGGCACGTGCCCTGACCGGGAATCGAACTGTGACCTCCTGGTTCATAGGTCAAGGCTCAACCACTGAGCAACACTGGCTGGGCTGCCAATGGAGCTGGCATTTCCTTCATATTCTAGAGGCAGCTATTCCCGCCCGCCAGGGACTGACAGCAGCAACGTCCAGCCTTCGCCGACCTCCACTCGCAGAGGCAGGAGCCCGGGTTCCGGGGAGTCTCTGTCACTAAAACCCCCAGGAGCCATTGGGTGGCAGCCCTGCCCCTTGGCAGGTGGAGGGTGTCTTCCTGGTCACGTGGCCCCGCCGTCCCCTAGTAGACCCCGTGGGAGGGGCTGTCCATGGAGGCCGAGGCCTGCGGGCACTCAGGACGCCTCGGGTCAGTGAGTGGCCGCCCTGTTTTTGCAGCGAATGCCGAGCTTCACAGGTTGTGTGTGGGAGTCCGAGTCCTGGGGACTCTGACCCGTCCTCCCTCACAGTCCCTCGCTAAGGAGGCTTCCCCGCAGGTCACCTTCCGAGGCCAGAGGAAAGGGCATGGCTGTGGCCGGGAGCCCCAGGAACTCCCCCGGGATCACTGGCATCTTTCTCCCAGCCACACCAAAGGCACAGAGACGACAGATGAACAGGCGGGGAGGGGTCAGGAGAATCGATGGGTTTCCACCCTCACTCCTTGACAGTCTTCAGATGCTCAACTTGTTTTATTTGGGGGCGACGAGGGCTCTGCAGGTGTCCTCACAGTTAGCCCAGTGCCCCCCGCCCCCCGACAGCTGTGCTTGGCGAAGCAACCGCATATTCCTCGGTCACCCTGTTCGTTTTTCCGCCAAAGCCCTGGGTTCAGGCGTTTCCTAGGAGCCTGGTCTCTTCGTGTAGAAGGTCTTCAGACACAATGACCCTTAGCGCGCACTGTGAGTGCCCTGATGTTCCCAGACCTCCTGTGGGGCCATACACTCACGCCTTTCTAAAGGAAATGCACCATGAGTTGTACTTGCATTTATAGCTCAAAGCCATGTTTTCCTTTAATTTGATAATTCATTCTCTCCTCTGCTCTCCTCTCTCCCTTCTCTCTTTCATTAAGGACGGAGAGACTTGGATTTTAACAATATTAATGCGATTATTTGTTTCATCCTAAAATATATAAATGCCAACGTCTCAGAAGGCCAAGGCAGGAATTATTAACAATATTTTCAAAAGAGGTGAACATTTCCTTAAGGTCTTCCTCTTTGGGGGGCTGTGCCTCTAAGCCAGCCAATCTGACTGCAGTGTTTACAACGCATTGGACAAGAGTCCTTCCTGGGGGTGTAAGCCCCAATCCACCACTCACCGGGTTCGTTGTTTCTTTGGCTGGCAGGCGCCAGGGCTGCTTTTCATCGTCCTGTGCTGGTGCTTTATGGTCACGTAAAATAAGTCATGCGATTCTATGTGAAATCTACAAAGCAAGGTCTGTTAAGAGAAAGCTAGATTTCATCCATCCCCTCCATAATATTTTTATTTATCCTTTCAATTTGGTACTTCCCTGAATAAAGGTATAAATGCAGGGATGGAGATAGAGATAGAGATAGAGATAGAGATAGAGATAGAGATAGAGATAGAGATAGAGAGATAAGACATACACTAAGTGGCCAGGCTATTATGATCTCTGAATGCATAATAATCTGGCCATTCAGTGTATATCCCATATAATAAAAGGCTAATATGCAAATTGTCCCCTCAACCAGGAGTTCAACCAGCAGACAGGCCGGCCAACTGCCCACGTTTCCTCCCACTGGCCAGGCTGGCTGGACCCCACCCATGCATGCACCGGGCCTCTAATATGTGTGTGTATATATATATATATAACACACACACACACACACACACACACACACACACACACACTGAGTGGCCAGATTATTATGCGTTCAGAGATCATAATAATCTGGCCACTCAGTGTATGTCCCCCAGCTTTCCTAGATGTGCGGCTTCATCTCAGATTCAGTATTCCCAATTGAAAAGTGAGAGGCAACCTGTCAATTTTAATTTTCATTTCTCTTAATACGTCACATCAGTGTTGGTAAGTGCTTTACATGCCAGTAGTGGATCATTGAAGCCAGACCTGGCAAAGAAAGACAGATCAATGAAAAGAAGGGAATATTTTTAAAGGTTTATGCATTTATTCATAGGTATCATTGTATTATACTTTGGGTCCTATTGTACTTTTCAAAAATAAAACATTATTTAAGAATAGTAATTCAAGGGAAATGTAATTTACTGACAGATATTGATTTAGAAGCAACGCGGCATGAATGCAACGTGTATTTGTGAAAAGTAAGTACTCTGCACAGGACCTTCCCGTGAGGGGCTGTGTCGCAGCCACAGAAGGCTGGGGCTGATGCGGCCGGTAAGTGTTTGACAGAAGAGCAGCGTGTCAGGGAGCTGGTCCTGCTTCTTGGAGGGACGTCCAACAGGTGGTACAGTCTGTGTCTGTATGATCACTGTTCTCCTTCCTGCTGTTGCTGATGACAATCTCATTGTCCGTGTGTGTGGCAAACACTGGCATTTCCTAGAACTCCTGAGTGTGAACTCAGGGACGTGTGTGATCGGATAGCAAATCCCCTTTCGGAGCCTGGGACGCGCTGAGCGGCTTTGCCTGGGCCGAGGCTGCCCTGGTCCCTGAGCTCCTGGAGCCAGAGCGGGGGGCCTTCCTTCCTTCCTTCCTGAGGACTCAGCCGGACTACGTTCCGCCAAAGGTGTCGATGACCCAGCAAGGCCACCGAGGCTGTGGGAAGAGGAGGCTGGTGGGCGCGACCCCCGGGCCAGCGGCGCCTCCACCTGCAGAGCGCCTGCCGCTTGGAGCCTCTGCATCGCACGGTGTACGCGTTGGCCCACAGCACTGATTCATCAGCTGTTCTCTCTGGGAGGAGAGCCCACGTCTCTAACGCGTCCTGACAGGCCCCTGGGCTCTCACCCGCAGTCCCATCGCCAGACCCCGCTCCTCATGGAAGCCGCTGCACGGGGAGCCCACGGCCTCACTCTCCGCCCGCTACCCGTGGCTCTGGGAGCGGCTGTGCTGCCTGTCGGGGCATCTGCTCTAGTGACCACGAGCGGGGGAGGGGGGGTCCCTGGGCACAGGCGGCGCCGTGCGTGGCCTTCCCTGTTATTAGGACGTAACTTGGAGGGTCCCTATCCCTCTCTGCCTCTCGTGTTCTGAGTTCAAGTCCCGGCCCCACTACCACCAGATCGCCAGGGCACCCCCGCCCTGGGCCTCAGGGGTTCTCTGCGGGGCTAGAACATCGGCAGAGCCATGGAACCCCACCTGGCGCCTCCGCTGGGTTAGCAACTCACACGCCCGCCGGCCACCCCCCAGCCCCGCGTGCGGCTTCCATGCAGCCTGTGCGTGAGGGCGGGAAGGGCTCAGCGCGGGGCTGGCTGCGGTGACGTGGCGGGGGGGAGCAGGGATGCTTTTCTAACACACGCCTGTCAGGGGCCAGAGTCCTCCTTTGTTTTATTTATTTATTTTCATTTATTGGTTGAATGTAATGGGGTGACATTGGTTCACAAAGCCATAGAGGTTGCAAGTGTCCACGTCAATAAAACATCACCTGCACCTGCACCCACCGCCCCAAGCAGGTCTCTTCCCCTCCCTGTGCCCCCTCTGCCCACCCCCACCTGCCCCCCCCTTTCCCTCTGGCTGTCACCGCCCCATGGCCTGTGTCTGTGTGTTATGTATATATGATTTTTGGTATAATATTTTAAAATTACATGTGGATCCTAAAATTCATAATGAATACAGAAAACTTTACTTGCTCAGATAAAAAAAAAAATAAAGCAAATTCTGGCTTCAGTTCTAAATCTAGCTAGAATAGCCCGGCCGGTGTGGCTCATTGATTGAGCATCGACCTCTGAACCAGGAGGTCACAGTTCGATTCCCGGTCAGGGCACATGCCCAGGTTGTGGGCTCCATCCCCAGTGTGGGGCGTGCAGGAGGCAGCTGATCCATGACTCTCTCTCATCATTGATGTTTCTCTCTCTCTCCCCCTCTCCCTTCCTCTCTGAAATCAATAAAAAATTAAATCTAGTTCGAATAAATACAAGAACCCGCCCAGATATCCGCATCCCCTCTGACCAGGGGTAGGTGCCGGGGGAAGGCGGGCTTCTTCTCCGGTGAGAACTGTGACACGCTGACCTTCAGGCGTGCGTTTGTGAAAGAGGCCAGGCACGGGCTGCCTGCGGGCTCGCTCCAGCCTGAACTGCTTCGCCGCGGCTGCTGTCCGGGCTGCGGTGACGTAAGCTACCAGATGGCAAACACAGCCCCGGGCTCTCACCAGCTCTATTTCCGGAAGGTGGCATGCGCGTGTGGGATGGAGGCTGCATCTGGAGACATTCCGAGACTAAACGGCCTCCCGCGCGCCCCGGCTGCGCCCTGGGCCCGCAGCAATGCGCTTGGAGGGGCCACAGAAAAGTCACGCCCTGTGCGACGGACCCCACTTGTCATTCGCCTCCAAACGCTCACCTCCACGTGGCGGGGGCCACGGAAGCCACTAGCTTCCCCCAACTGCTCAGCCAAGGCCATTTCAGAGCCGTGGCCTCTGGAAGGAGGTCCAGGATGGTTAGCAAACCTCAGAGGTTTCCCCGGCATCGCACGGGCTGGTGGCGCGGGGACCGCGGGCAGGTGGAGCGATGGAGCCTAGGCGGCAGAGAGGTGCCCGTGGGCGCGGGCTGCTGCTGGGAAGGCGGGTGCGGGGAGATGCCTCACGCTTCCCCGACTCAGGAGAGGTCAGAGGAAACGGCTTCCCTTGAGTCACTTAACCTCCCACATTGGGGATGCTTCCGTTCCGTCTCCCGTGCAGGGTTAGGGTGAGACTTACCAGAACGGACATGGCTGTGGCTGTAAAAGAGAACGTGACATAGCTTTTCACTCAGCCTTTTCCGGGTCCGCTCCTGCCTTGGGGGACGGGCCGGGAGGGCCCTGCCCCGAGCGCCCACGTGTCTAAACCCCGGTTCTTGGCGGCGGTCGAGGCGCTTGCCATCCACCTCCAACAGCGCCATGCTGTCTAACACGTGCCGTTCAGACGCCCACGGCCCCCACCGCCGGTCGGTCCGGGCTGGTCAGTTATTTCCCTCCGCACACTAGCTCCAGCCCAGCTAGGCCCCGCGTTCTCCATTCCCGTCCCCAGACAGACCGCTCTTCATTCAGACCCTCAGTCTCAGGTCTTAAACACATCGTGCTGACACCAAACAGAAGGAACAAAAGCCCACCCCTTAGCGTGACCCTCTGTGGTCAGCACCCGGTTTTCCTCCAAACGTGTCAGTGTGGGGGGTGCACGTGTCCCTGACAGCTGCCCGTGTGCTTTGCGAGGATGCTCAGCTTTGCCCGTGTGTGAGCTCCGTGAGGACACGCACTTCAGAGGTGGCGGGAGGGAGGGGAGCACCGAGACTCCGAGACTCGGGTCAGGGGCCAGAAGGACTCCACGGGCTTGAGCTCAGCTCCACGGCAGACCGCGTGGCAGGTCCTGGTGACACAGAGCGCGAGCTGTGACCCGGGAGCTGTGACCCGGGACCACGGAATTCCCAACCCTAAGGGCCTGCGGCAGGAAGGAATGGCGCTTCCAGTTACAGAGGCGAGTGTTCGCATAGACGAGGAGGCAGCGTCAGGAGCGCCCAGAAGGGGAGCGAATGGCAACACCGGGAGGTCAGGAGGTCGGAAAGGCTGCGCGGCGCCTGAGGAATCCCGCGTCCCCGGCATTGCGGCGTGTGTCCATCCCCTGTCCCAGGCCGGTACTAAGCGCCCTCACTGCCCTCATGTAACCCCAGCGCGGCAGTGACTATGAGTACCCCCTCATGTAACCCCAGCGCGGACTATGAGTACCCCCTCATGTAACCCCAGCGCGGACTATGAGTACCCCCTCATGTAACCCCAGCGCGGCAGGGACTATGAGTACCCCCTCATGTAACCCCAGCGTGGCAGGGACTATGAGTACCCCCTCATGTAACCCCAGCGCGGCAGGGACTATGAGTACCCCCTCATGTAACCCCAGCGCGGCAGGGACTGAGTACCCCCTCATGTAACTCCAGCGAGGCAGGGACTGTGAGTACCCCCTCATGTAACCCCAGCGCGGCAGGGACTATGAGTACCCCGGGCACAAAGGGTGGACGTGAGGCGCACAGAGGTGAGGGCCTGCCCGGTGCCGAGACACAGGTAGTCTGACTCCCCATCACTAGGCCCGCTCTCCGTCTTCAATCCTCCCAGGCTCGAGTCTACAAGGAGCAGAAGCAGACCCGGCGGGTGGCTCAGTGTGTCGGTGCTTCGTCCACTCACCGAAGGGTCGCAGGGTCCTTCCCGGTCAGGGCACATTCCTTGGCTGTGGGCTTGATTGCCAGTCAGGGCACATATAGAGGCAACCAACTGATGTCTCTATCGCTCTCTCTCTCTCTCTCTTAATGTTTTTTTATTGATTTCAGAGAGGAAGGGAGAGGGAGAGAGAGATAGAAACATCAATGATGAGAGAGAATCATTGATCGGCTGCCACCTGCACGCCCCCTGCTGGGGATGGAGCCTGCAACCCAGGCATGTACAACTGACCAGAATCAAACCCGGGACCCTTCACTACGCAGGCCAGATGTTTCTCTTTCACATCAATATTTCTCTCTCTCTCTCAAAATCAATAAGGTATTTGTATATCTAATATCTATATGTCTATATGTCTATTTGTCTATATGTCTATTTGTCTATATGTCTATATGTCTCTGTGTCTATTTATCTATATGTCTATACTTCTATATGCCTATGCATATATTTGTATATTTGTCTACATGTCTATATGTCTCTTTGCTTACATGTCTACATGTCTATTTGTCTATATGTCTATATGTCTATTTGCGTATATGTCTATTTGTCTATATATCTATATGTCTATATGTCTATTTGTCTATATGTCTATATGTCTCTTTGTCTACATGTCTCTTTGCCTATATATCTATAAGTCTATATGTCTATTTATATATTTGTCTATTTGTCTCTATGTCTCTATGTCTGTATCTATCCTCGGGTGAGGATTAATGTGAGCAGATGCAGTTCCTGCATAAGGTGACAGTCCTCTCCTGGGACAGGTCTGGGGGATTGGAACGCAGAAGCTGAAACTCTCCCGATGCCTCCCATTACACAGCACGCTCTACAGGCGGGCCACAGAACAGATGTTCTACAGGCGGGCCACAGAACAGACAACTACCCGGAGACCCGAGAAGGCGGTGAACTGATTTCCCCCTCAGAACGAGCCCACCCTGGGGCCAGGGCGAGTCCGTGAAATGAAACGGTCTCTGACTGCGATCTCTGGGCAGCCAGGCCCCGCTCTGCCGCAGCCTGGGTGAGATGTGGGACGAACAGGTGACTCCCTGTCATTCTCAGTCTCTCAGTCGGGAGTGACGGCTGTCCCTGACCCCCTGCGTGTTGTGATGACAGTGGCGTGGGGAGGCTCCCGCCCCGTCTGCTCTCTAATACGCGCTAGTGCAGTTTATTGTGGGCATTGGCCCGTCCCCTTCACAGCCTCGTGGGCTCTCCGGGGGCCAGGGGGCCACGTGCTGTGGGAAATCGCTTCCCTGTCACTTAGCATGACAAATGTCAGCGCTGTTCCCAGTAAATCCTGACAGAACTGCACAGCCAGACTTGCGAGGGCGGAGGGGACACTGCCTGCAGTCACATGCCATCTGCTCTTAGCAGGTTGACGGTGGCAAGGCTGCGCCCGACTGCGTGAGTGGGCAGAGCTGCTAAGGACCGGCCTGCATGGCCCGGGGAGCAGTGTGGTCCTGGGAGGGAGGCCGTGTCCACAGCGTGCCCTCCAGGCTCTCACCCCTGAAATCAATGTCCTGCTTGGATACTGAACTCACCATACAGAACCCAAATCCTGACAGCAATTAGCTCTCAGTCTTTCCCAAACTGTGTTTCTGAATAGCCTGGCCAGTGTGGCTCAGTGGCTGACCTATGAACCAGGAGGTCAGGGTTCAATTCCCGGTTAGGGCACATGCCTGGGTTATGGGCTTGATCCCCAGTGTGGGGCGTGCAGGAGGCAGCCGATCCATGATTCTCTCTCGTCACTGATGTTTCTCTCTCTCTCTGCCTCTTCCCCTCCAAAACACAATTCATGGCAAAGAGATTCAAATTCAAATATATATACTTTTTTACTTTAAATAAATGTTTAGCCCTAGCTGGTTTGGCTCAGTGGCTAGAGCGTCGGCCTGTGGACTGAAGGGTCCCAGTTTCAATTCTGGTCAAGGGCACATGCCTGGGTTGTGGGCTCGATCCCCAGTAGGGGACGTGCAGGAGGCAGCCGATCAATGATTCTCTCTCATCATTGATGTTTCTCTCTCTCTCTCCCTCTCCCTTCCTCTCTGAAATCAATAAAAATATATTTTAAAAAATAAATAAATTTTTATTTTCCAATTGCAGTTCATGTAATATTATTTTAGTTTAAGGTACACAACCCAGCAATTAGACCATATATAACTTACTGAGTGATCATCAGGTAAAGCTCAGATCCATCTGGCACCACCCAGAGTTACTCCAGTGTCACTGACTGTATACCCTGTGCTGTGCTTATACCCCCATGACTCTGCTGCAGCTACCAATATGCACTTCTTAATCCTTCCTCGCAATACTTTTTTAGGGGGAGAGATTAAGCTAAACCAAGTCAAGTAGAGCCATTAACGTGTGCATATAAGTTGTCATTCTCCAGAAGAGAGTAAGTATTGCGACACTTTAAAGTAATTTAAGTTGCTTTTCCTTCCTGAAGAATAACCATTAACAGTATCGCACAGTTGGGTGAACGACGGGATATAGAGCATCCCACGGTGAGACAGAGCAAGAAAGGAGACGGTGAATGGACTGCCCACCACGTCTGCAGAGTCTCTCTCTGAGACTCCATTCCTACTGAAGTCACTGAGAATGGCACATTCTAAACGAGAGCATAAACGGGCGGTGCCGTTTTGGTCCAGGGGTGTATAGTCTGTATATTATCAGCGCTCTCCTCCTCAAATGGCTCCAAAACACCCAAGTCAAGTAGAGCCATTAACGTGTGACTATAAGTTCCAGATGAGTTCCAAGAGGAAGGAACACTTCCAAGCTCTTTTTATGAGGCCAGCATTACCCTAATTCCAAAACCAGATAAAGACACTACACAGAAAGAGAAGTACAGGCCAATATCCCTGATGAATAGATGCTAAAATCCTCAACAAAACTCTAGCAAATCAGATCCAGCAACGCATTAAACACATCATACACCATGACCAAGTGGGATTTATTCCGGGCATGCAAGGCTACTACAATAGTCAAAAATCAATATACGTGATACATCACATAAACAGACTGGAAAACAAAAATCACATGATCATATCAATTGATACAGAAAAAGCATTCGACAAGATCCAACATCCTTTTTTTTCTTATTAAAAACTCTCAGCAAAGAGGGGATAGAGGGATCATAATAAAAACCCTATATGACAAACCTATAGCCAACATCATACTCAATGAGCAAAAACTAAAACCATTTCCCCTAAGAACAGGAACAATACAGGGACGTCTGCTCTCACCACTCATATTCGATATAGTAGTGGAAGTCCTAGCCATGGCGATCAGACGAGAAAAAATAAAAGGGATTCAAATTAGAAAGGGGGAAGTCGAACTGTCATGATTTGTGATGACATTATTTTGTACATAGAAAACTCTAAAGACTCCATAAATAAACTACTAGGTTTAATAATTGAATTCGGCAACATAGCAGGATACAAGATTAACACCCAGAAATTGATGGCATTTTATACACCAACTAGAGGCCTGGTGCATGAAATTTGTGCATGGGGGGGGCAGTTCCCTCAGCCTGGCCTGCACCTTCTTGCAATCCGGGACCTTTTGGGGAATATCTGACTGCCGGTTTAGGCCTGATCCCGCGGATTGGGCCAAAACTGGAAGTCAGACATCCCTCATGCAATCTGGGACTGCTGGCTCCTAACTGCTCGCCTGCCTGCCTGATCGCCCCTATCCACTCGCCTGCCTGCCTAATTGCCCCTAACCACTTGCCTGCCTGCATTATCACCTCTAACCACTCGCCTTCCTGTCTCATCACCCCTAACCACCTCTGCCTGACTGCCTGATCATCCCTAACCACTCACCTGCCTGCCTAATTGCCCCTAACCACTCTGCCTGATTGCCCCTAACCATGCACCTGCCTGCCTGCCTGCCTGCCTGATCGCCCCTAACTGCTCGCTGGGGGGTGGGGCTAACTGGGGCAAGGGACTGTGGTTGTTCTGCTCTCTGGTCATTCTGGTCATTCTGCCATTTCGGTCGCTGGACTTTTATTATGTAGGACTAGAGGCTCAGCATGCGATATCGCGTGGAGCCACCCACCCGCACATGCCCCGCCACACTCGCAGCCCTGCCCACCACGCTCATAGCCACGCTTGCAGCCACGCTCGCAGCCATGCCCGCCTTGCCACACCCACCCACACGCCGCCCTGCCCGCCCACTGGCCGCCAGCCTTGCTGTGATCGGAGCCTGTGGGCCACAGGGGAGGGCCCGAGAAGGGCTCTGTGCGCCTCATGGTGACCGGTCGTTTGGTCGTTTTGGTCGTGACGCCTCTTGGCCTTTTATTATTGTGATAATGAACTCACAGAAAGACAAGTGCTGGCGAGGATGCGGAGAAAAGGGAACCCTCGTGCACTGCTGGTGGGAATGCAGACTGGTGCAGCCATTGTGGAGAACAGTATGGAGTTTCCTCAAAAAATTAAAAATGGGACTCTCATTTGACCCAGTCATCCTACTTCTGGGAATATATCCCAAGAAATCAGAAACACCAATCAGAAAGGATATATGCACCCCTATGTTCATAGCAGCACAATTCACCACAGCTAAGATTTGGAAACGGCCTAAGTGCCCATCAGCAGATGAGTGGATTAGAAAACTGTGGTACAACTACACAGTGAAATACTACCCTGCTGTAAAAAAGAAAGAACTCTTACCATTTGCAACAGCATGGAGGGACCTGGAGAGCATCATGCTCAGCGAAATAAGCCAGAAAAAGGTAAGTATCACATGATCTCACTCATATGTGGAATCTAATGAATAAATTGAACTGATGAACAAAATAGATCCAGAGACATAGAAGCATGGGACAGACTGATGAGTTTCAGGGGGAAGGGGTGTGTGGAGGGTAAGGGGGGAGCGATTAACTGGGGAACTTATAGGCATATATGCACAGCCCATGGACACAGGCAAAAGAGTGGTGCCAGGTGGGTGCGGGGCGGAGGGAGTCCACGGGGAAGAAACAAACAAATAAACAAAGGGGCATCGGTAACACTCTCAACAACGAAGATAATTTTAAAAAATTCCATGCCATGCCTCTGTCCAATCCACCTTCCCTACCCACAGCACGGACCCCCTAAACCCATACTGAGAGCCCCCCTCTTGCTAACACACGCGTCAGTGACTGGAGGATCAAAGACGATTTCTTAGCCCAACAGGACAAGCCTTCATCCCCTGTGCTGGCCCAGCCCGGTCCCTCTGGGTCAGCGGCCCTGCTCGCGTGTCGGTCCAATGGTTAGCGCTGCTTTTAGACCCTTGAATAAAGGATGATCTCTTAAACGATGTCCGTTCATTCATCGCCGTTTCTCCAGGGTTAACAAATGGACATGTCACACTCACTGCGTGTTTGTAAAATGAATGGCCGGGTTCTGCTTAAGGAATGGCACAGCTCGGCCAGCGTGGCTCAGTAGTTGAGCGTCGACCTAGGAACCAGGAGGTCAGGGTTCGATTCCAGGTCAGGGCACAGGCCCAGGTTGCAGGCTCGATCCCCAGCAGGGGGCGTGCAGGAGGCAGCCGGTCCATGATTCTCTCTCATCATGGATGTTTCTCTCTCTCCCCCTCTCCCTTCCTCTTTGAAATCAATAAAAAAATCTAAAAGGTAAAGAAGAAATGACATAAAACGGTGTCTTCTCTCGAAGGGAAGCTCCGAGCAGGTGACTCATCAACATGTCACCTTCTGGAACCCGCGCTGAGGGGCAGGGGAGCCCCGGGCCGGGGCAGGCTCCGCTGGGCTGTGGCTGTTGTCACCGTGGGGGAGACTGGACTGGGCGTCCCAGCCGAAATCTGAGACGACAATTCAGTCATGACATAATGAAGGCCTGGAGAGAGGGCGTTTCAGGCCTGGAAAGGGAACGGCAGAGTAATTACGTTTATGGAGCGAATGTAGGCCACGCGCTCCCTGTGCAAAGCGTGGACCGTGGCCAGCCTCCGTCCATTAGCGGGGCCCGGCGCAGAGCCAGCTGGAGCTGTCCGCGGGTCATTTGCTGTGAGGGCGATGGATCGGAAAGCAATGCCTACCTATCCAGGTGTGTGGGCCCTAGGAGAGCGTGTGGGGCCCGACATGACCCCATCCGAACCCGGCATCCCATAAACACGTCACGCCCAGCGAGTACACAGCCAGCACTCCCTCCTGCGAAAGCCACGGAGCCACGCGCTCCTGTTTACTCCTTAAACGTCCCATTTTAATTGTAATCGCGTCGCCGTGAGAAACACACTCCCCTCCCCGTCCCTTGTTCCTGCGTATTTATGGCGATCACTCTGTTACCCGATAACATTTCACTTTCACGTAAACATACAACCCACCTAATTGCTCTCAGGGGCGCAGCGGGGAAGCCCCGAACGGAGACGCCGCGGAGAGACCGCCTCTGCTGTCACGCGGATTTCAAAGCACACGCTCTCCTTTCAAACATGTAATTACATGGGACTAGATCAGTAATAGATGCAAATGGCTTTCCCCACCGAACGGCTTAAAAAAACACTGCCATCAGGGACTTGATTTCCCGTCTACCTGACTACAAAGCACTTCCCTGTTTTAACAGGCCCCCGGGGGTGAGCGTGGTTTCAGGGCCAACGTGGAGGCAGGTGCGTCCCCAGGTGCCTTCAAGCTCGTTCCCCGGAAATGAGGCCACGGCGGGGGCGCAGCGAGCAGACCTGTCCTGGGCCAGCGGACAGCATGTCTCAGACCTTACAGACACCAGCACCCCGTGCGCCCGCAAGCGCGGCCCAGATCTGAGCCGGGCGTTCATTCTGCATGAAGCTCTAAGATATGATTTTAGCGTGTCGATCAGGTTTTCGCTTGTATATTTGTGAGATTACAAGTGATCAAGTTTTATTCTTTTCTACTCTTCATTCATGGCTCTGAGTTTCAAAAACCTTTTGTTAAAACGTGCCCTGACTTTGTGGTTTAATAAAAGTAAATGGGCGTTAAAGAAACAACATAGGTCCCTGTGTCTCCCCCACACCGAGGAGCCAGCGGAGGCCCCGAGTGGGCTGGGGATTTGGAAAACGTCCTGTTGGGAGCCACGTCATCTCACGCATCATGTCCTTGTCAGGATCCCCGCCCCCAGAACAAAAGGGAAGACCAGACACCGGGGTTCCTTGGGAGAGAGGAAGGGAGGGGGGAGGCAAAAATCATTCTAGAATGAAGAAAAACAAACTCCTGTGCTTACAATGTGGCGTTTCAATAACTCTGTTTTTTAAAAACATATACTTTTATTGATTTCAGAGAGGAAGGGGGAGAGAGAGAGATAGAAACATCCATGATGAGAGAGAATCACTGATAGGCTGCCTCCTGCAAGTCCCCCACTGGGGGATCGAGCCCACTACCCAAGTATGTGCCCTTGACCGGAATCGAACCTGGGACCTTTCAGTCCGCAGGCCGACGCTCTATCCCCTGAGCCACACGGGCCAGGGCTGACTACAGCTCTACAGCACCTCTGACGGAAGCTGGCGGAGCCTGGGTTCCTGCCTCACCCCATGGCTGTGGCTGGGGGGCCAGCGGGGCCTCACCGGAGTGCAGCGCCCTTTGGGAAGAGAAGAAACGCCACAGAGCAGGGTCCCGGGTCCTGGAGGCCCCTGGGCGGAGCGCCTGGCCCAGCCTGGCCTGCCCGCCTCTGCACGGCTGTTTGGAGGGAACATACCTGATACCCACAGCATGTCTGGTTCTCGGTGACAGAGCAGCTTCCCTCCCGTCCCAACACAGGAGAGGTTTTCGCTGAAAACTCCCATACTTTGCAGGAGACAGCTCACTTAATTTCCCAGGCATTTTTATAAGCCAGAGACCCTGAGAGCAAGTGGTTTATTTAAGGGCTGCACCATAGCTATTTGGATTGAAAAGGAACTCCAATAGATTCGCCCAGGATGGCAAATACACAGGACTCTCTCCCCTCACCGCTTCCATTCTCCCGCCCATGGTGTCCAACACTCAGAATCCATGTGGACACCTTCCCCTGAGCCCCAAGGGGCCTCATCGCCATCTCCACGGTCTGTCCCGCAACCACAGGGACAGGCGGCCAGAGGCGCAGGAACAGGGAAGGCCGCTCTCCCTGGAGCCGCGGGATCCAGGCTTCAGGCCAGGCAAGAGGTCCTGGTGGCTGAGCAGGAGGCTCCCCAGCAGGTTCCCCCTCGCGGGGGCGGGGAGGAGGAGGAAGGAGGGAGTGAAGCCTGGGGATCCACAGCGGGATGGACGGAGCGGGCTCTAGGAGCAGCTCATGCGCACCAACTCCCAACACCAGGTTCGGTGGGAATGTTCTTCAAATCCGGTCAGCACCCAGCCGGCATGGCTCCGTGGTTGAGCATCGACCTGTGAACCAGGTCAGGGTCGATTCCCGGTCAGGACACATGCCCAGGTTGCAGGCTCGATCCCCAGTGGGGGTCGTGCAGGAAGCAGCCAATCAATGATTCTCTCTCATTATGGATGTTTCTCTCTCTCTCTCTCCCTTCCTCTCTGACATCAATAAAAATTATTTTTAAAAAAGAGAGCTCCCTCAGAAACGAGAGAGACAAGATTCGCTGGGACAGGATTCTTGGGGAGCGGTGCCCGCTCTGTGGCCGGCCCTCGGGTTGAGTCACCCAGCACCCACGTCAGGTCCAGAAGTGAAGGGTGTCTAAGGCTGGAAAAGACCAGAAACGCCCCCTGGCTTCCCACGTGATTTCACCCCGTGATGGGCAGCAAAAGCTGCGTCCGAAAGAGCCATTTATCTGAAGGAGTTGCTATGAGTGTATTCGTTACATAGAATACAAAGCTAAGCTTTAAAAGTGACTCACTTTAACCAAGAAAAATCTGCTTTTTTAAAAAAAATATGTACAGCTAGTCCCGTTCTAACCAAGGCACATTCTTTGAACCGCACACCGTTTCCGTAGAGCCACGGACCAGAGCCACGGATCAGAGCCACGGATCAGAGCCACACTGCGATTGAATGGTCTCCCTATTGGGGTCTGTGTTCAGCTCAGAGGGCAGAGCACACCTGCATTTTGCGCTGGGATGTTATCTCTGGGACTGCATTTCTATTAATCAATCCTTCTGAATGCGGGACCTTTTATCGCATACTTTTTAAAAATAAGTCTAGGAAAGTTATGATTTCTCTTGGGGGAAAAAACTCATTATGCCATACTTTTCTCTAAAAAGGAATCTTAGCCATCTCCACACATTTCAGCAGTCTAATATTCTGTAATAACTCGTTTAGAATGACATTGGAGGGCAGGAAAGCGGCCGAGAATGGTTTTATAAGAATTTGAAATGTGTTGATAGCAGGTAAGACTAGCAGGGAGCCAGGTGGGGCCGGACAGTCCACACCCCACCCGGTTACTTCCCGGACCCCCGGCGCCTGCCAAGGGCTTAGGGCAGGCATCCTCGAACTACGGCCCGCGGGCCACATGCGGATGTTTTTGCCGTTTAGTTTTTTTATTTCAAAATAAGATATGTGCAGTGTGCATAGGAATTTGTTCATAGTTTTTTTTTTAAACTATAGTCCGGCTCTCTAACGGTCTGAGGGACAGTGAACTGGCCCATGTTTAAAAAGTGTGAGGACCCCTGGCTTAGGGAGACTGGAGAGAAGTTACCTGGCAGCCGGGCCCTCTTCTCATGAGCCAGACAGGACCACACCTGGTGTCGGCAGAGTCTCGCCCACCTGCACCTTGGCGTCATTGGCACCCCCACACACTCTGAGGCTGCCTCTTGTTCTGAGAGGCGATGAACAATGAATGCTCCATTCCACCCTTTGATTTCCTGACTGGGAATCAAACCGTGGCCTCCTGGTTCATAGGTCGGTGCTCAACCACTGAGCCACGCCAGTGGGTGCTAACCAAACGCTTAACATTTACACAAGCTCTTGCTTATGATCGAGGCAGTCTCCATATTGTCACCTTATGAGCCTATTCTGTCTTTGTTATTTTCTTAAATTGGATAAATGCACATGAGGAGAAGAAGTCCAGAAAGGCATTTACAAATTTACAAACGACAGGTTTGAGCTGAATTGTGAAATTATTGAGCATTTATTTTTCAGTTGCCTGTTCCCCACTCTTTGTTTATGTCATAAAATCACTTTTATAAAATAACTAGAAGCCCCGTGCATGAAATTCGTGCACGGGAGGGGGGGGGTTTCCCCTCAGCCTGGCCTGAATCCTCTCCAATCCAGGACCCTTGGGGGATGTCCGACGGCCGGTTTAAGACATCCCTCTTGCAATCTGGGACTGCTGGCTCCTAACCGCTCACCTGCCTGCCTGCCTGATCGCCCCTAACTCCTCTCCCTGCCTGCCTGATATCCCCTAACTTCCCTCCCCTGCCAACCTGATCACCCCTAATCGCCTCTGCCTTGGCCCCCGCCACCATGGCTTTGTCCAGAATGAAGGCAGGAGAACTGGAAGATGTCCGGTTGACACGGTCTAATTAGCATATTGCCCTTTTATTAGTATAGATATTTAAAATCCTAATATTGTCTGACATCAATACAATACAATGTAGCATTCGGGAGGTCATACGAAGAAAGAAGGGGCTGAGAAATATACCCTGAAAATAACAAAATAGGTAAAATACTGTTAGGGAAGTGGAAGACGAGAGTTCATATTAAATTCCTGGAACATTATATTCAGTTTTGTTAGGTTCGTGTTTTTTTTTTTCTTCAAGTCACAGATAGGAAATTGCATAATTGCCTCAATGTTGTATAAAGGTTATAACCTCAAATCCCAAGGATACAGTGAAGTTATAAATAATTCACATTTATGTAACCGAGACCTGAAGGTCGGGGAATTAAAGAGCACAGATGCTGAGTAGGAATTCCCATCAGTCTGTCTCCCACAAATAGCCTCCCGCCCGCCCGAGGTATCAGCTCAAAGCCCGGCGTGCGGCCCCTCATCGCCAGCTTCCCCCCTTCTCATCTGGGAGGATCCGTGTTCCTGGCAGAAATACCTGGACCCACCCAGGTAGTATACCCCAATGACAAAACCCACATAGTTTATTTCAGAGAAGAGGGGAGAGGGAGAGAGAGAAACATCCATGATGAGAGAGAATCATGGATCAGCTGCTCCCGGCATGCCCATACTGGGATGGAGCCCGCAACCCGGGCCTGTGCCCTGACCGGAAATTGAACCCTGACCTCCTGGTTCATAGGTCGACCCTCAACCACTGAGCCACCCTGGCTGGGCAACAACATAGCTCATTTCAAATCCATCTACTAATTCCAGAGCACAAGCCACGCTCACCTCCTTGAACACCACACTCCGCCATTCGGCCTCATTCCTGGGACCCATCCTCCGCTCACCCTTTCCAAACCAGGGCCCCGAGTTCCCAATGAGCCCCTCCCAGAGCGCCCGTCCTTGTCCGCGGTTCCAAGTCCAACGTCTCTCACAGGGTCTGCAAGCCCTGGCACGGCCAGCCCCCCAAGACTGCATCTCCCCGCTTCCTGCTCTCCTCCAGGACACAGGCCTGTGGCACCTTCAGCGCCACCCGCAGGAGGCAGCAGCCCCCCGTCTGCAGGGGAGACAGCAGGAGGGGCTCAGGAGACCTGGCTGGGGCCCGGGAGTCACCACACAGTGTCACAGAGGAGGCCCGCGCACCCCCACGGGGCAGAGAGACACAGCCCCACGGGGCAGAGAGACGCAGCCCGCGATGGAACACCAGGGAGGCCGAGGCCGGAGGCTCGGGAATGCTGTGCTCAGACGGAGTGCGGGCGGCACAGTGGCCTCGGAGGATGTGCTGAGAGGGGTCTCTGCTTGGAGAAGAGGCACCGAGGCCCCCAGCTGAGAAACGCCCTAAAGAAGAACGCCCACTAAGTGCTTCCGCCCAGCAACCGGCTTATCCTTAGTTTTATTCTAAGCAGAGCCCCATCCCTTGGTCTCAACGTGATGAAAACAACAAGGGTGACCCGTGTCCCCTGTGATAACTTCAGGGACTTACGCTAAGAACGCCTCAGCCGCAGGATTTTGGCAGAAGACGGAGAGAGAAGAAGGGGATGGAGGGCTGTGACTTTCTGAGCCGGCCTGAAGCCGCCGTGGGACCCAGTCGGCCTAGGATGGCCGGTACCACACCAGGCCGGCTGGGCTGCTGCCCACACACCTGCATGCTAACTCGCAGGGGGAGCCATTCGTGGGAATTTCCCCAGCAAAATACAGATTTTAAAAGTAACTGAGTCATTCTAGAAGCTTCTTCTGTGGGAAGACATGGATTTTTCCTGTCAGAAGCAGTGCTATTGTTACACGGAGTAGAAAACTATTGGTCTTTAAAAGCCCCACATTTTCACAGCATCGTCTATCGTGGGGTGAACCCAACTCTGAATTTTTAACTTCAATTTCCATATAGGAATTTCTGGAACACTGCTATAAGGTATGTTGCCTATTATGTTAACAACAGTGTTCTTTAAGGTTATTATCCAAAAGGGTCATTTCTAAGAATATGCATGCCATTACCTGGACATAAGCAAGCACTGTGTATGCTCCCTGAACGATATTCTGAATTGATCTTCAATAGAACAGCCTGGTCCACGTGGAGATTGTCCACCCCACGGACATGGAAGCCGCCCACCACGCCGGAGCTGGCACTGTCCAATCAGATAATGAGAAAGTGGATTTCCTTAAGAACATAGGGGTATGTCTGTTATCAAAGACATGGCAGGAGTCCATGAAGGTGGAACATTTTATGAGAAATTTAATCTCAGTATTAAGCTTTATGAATAATGAAAAAGACTAGTCCAAATATTTTTGATGGACCATATGGTTTAATAAATATTACAATTAAAAAAAAAAATCTGGGTATACATTTCTTCGCAAATTATTGTAGCAAGCGTCCCTGGGTCTTGTTGTTTAAACACAGGTCAACAATTCCTTTCACAAATACTGACTGGCCTAAAAGTTTTTCCAAAACTATGACTTGGGGGATATCTAAAACTCCACTAACACTAAACAAAGCAAGACTGGAGCAAACCATATAAAAAGCACAGTTTTCCCAAATAAAACCCTGTGTGCCTTAGTCAAGCAACGAAGAGGTGCCTGGTGGTAAAAGTATTAGGAAAAAAGCTTACAAGACTTAACCAACACTCAAATATATGATGTTAAAGATACATTCCAGCATCATGGTGCACAGCAGAGGGGTCCATGGATGCTTATAAAGTTACTTGTGCAGCCACTTTTTATTTATTTCACAATCTATATATATAAAAGCCTAATATGCAAAGACCAGGAGTTCAATTGCTCACTATGACATGCGCTGACCACCAGGGGGTGGTGCGGATTGAAGGAGGGCCCCGGCCAGCAGCCAGAAGGCCCCGATCGGCTGTGATTGCCGGCCAGGCCTAGTGTACAAAATAAGTGAGGAGATGAAGGAATGACTGAGGGAACAGTTTCTTTTATTAACTACAAAAATTATTGTGTTATTTCTCAGAGCCTGTAAAACCGTACAATGTTTATTAAAAATGAAACCAACAAAGACAAGACAAACAACATTCACTTGGAAGTTATCCCAGAAACTAGACACAGTGGGGTCAGGGGTGGAGATGAGGGAGGGTCTGTATCCCTCCCCAAACCCCGAGTCTTGGAAGGAGAAAAATGTATACTTCCAACCCACTTTATCTTCCACCTACGCCTGACAAATCACAGGTAAACTGTGAAAATATACCTGTATTTGTAAATGCAGTATCTAACTTCATCACTCAACTGAGCGTAAAACCCCCAGAAAGAGCGCTCTGGGCAGTGATCGTGCGGACGTAGTCCGCGTGCTGTCCGAGGAGGGGAGGGTGTTATGGGCAGCACTGACTGCCCAACCTGGTTAGCTGGGTGGGTTACACTGTTAATGGCGTGTACAATCTACACGGTGCTTACCTGAAGTTACTGCTGGCCATAGAATTGTTATATTCCGGGAAGGGGGAAATGAGACTGCATGGGCCAATTAGCAACGGCCATCAATCCAGACTCCACGTACATGTGCTTGCTCAGAGTTTTTATTCTATTAATTTTTAATGCGTTCAACTATCCAGTGACCCGAAATGACCTTTCATTCCCAGCCGAGGGGCCCAGAGCACAGGGCCTCTTACTCAGCCTTGGGTGCCGGCGCCACGCGGTCCCTACGAGAGCCTGTTCCCAACACGAGTACCGGTTTATCACACGCGACTCTTGCTTAATAATAAAATAGTCATATGCAAAAGGCTGCTCACATTGAGGACACTCTCTGTGTCTTAAGGATGTGTTTATGAGCGCCTCGGTGGGGAGAGCTAAAGGATCGTAGATGCAGGACTAGCTCACTGCACAGACTTCCGGATTTGGGGGGAAAACCTCCCCTCCCAGCTCACCCCGGAGCCGCCCTTCCTCAGTGAGAGTCTCAGTGACAACGGGACCGGAGTCTCTGTGCTCGGCCCTCTCCAGTCAAGACAGAACGGAGACAACAAACCCTTCGCTATGCAGGTGCGTCTCAGGCCACAATGTGGCCTAAAGGGTGCTTCTCGGTGATCAACTATGACGTCCCCCATATGTCATGTCAGCATTGACTGTGCATAAGCTATTCCTTTAAATATATTTTCATTGATGTCAGAGAGGAAGGGTGACGGAGAGATAGAAACATCAATGATGAGAGAACCATTGAGGGCTACCTCCTGCATGCCTCCTACTGGGGATCAAGCCCACAACCTGGGCATGTGCCCTGACAGGGAATCAACTGTGATCTTCTGCTTCATAGGTGGACGCTCAACCACTGAGCCACCCAGTCAGGCAACGTACACTATTCTTAATGCGCACTATAACATTAGTTAAGTTGTTCTGATTAGCTCAGTCCACGGTGAAGTGCTATTTCCTGATTTTCCTCTTTTTCTTCTACTCCGCACCCCTTATCAACAATTCCTCTTGGCCTCTTCCTTCAACCATTATCTTGACCCACAGCCACTGATGTCTTCAGACTAAACAAGCTCAATGGCTCTCTAACAGCTTGCAATCTGATTCCTGTGTAGGTCATTCTCCCTATACCAGCCACATGGTCTTGTGAACATACACATCACACAATCCCCCACCACATCCTCCAGTCACTTTCTCAGTCCATTTGCTTCTGTCTACCTCCACCATCACCTGCCATGATCTCTTGGGTGAACATCTGCAATCATTCATCGAGTGATTCCCAACACCCACTCCGTTTTCTCGTTGATTCTCCACGACGCAGTCTCCGCTTCCCTGTTGTCCTATCGCTGTTCTTAGAATCCTGGCTCAGGCTACAGAGGACCCTAGAGCTGTTCACACTGTGCCCTTCAAACGCGCAAGACTATTGCTCCGCTCGCCTCCTGGCGTCCGAGGCCCAGGGGTCTTTCCAGGTCTTCTACCAAAGTCCCAATCCGCCTGCCACGGGGTTTGGCCTGCAGTGTGCTCCTGCCTTTCTCCGAACTCTTTCTTGCCCAGGCTTCAGCCTAAAGCCAGACACACTTGGCCAGGAGGGATCCTTCCTCACCCCGCTGCCCGGACCGGATGAGGTCTTCTGGCAAACCCTCTGACAGCCGTCCCTCCACAGGCCTCATCATGGTGGAAAGTACACATTTACTCCTACAGCTTCTGACCAGGGACCCCGCCCCACTCTACCTGACCCCGCCACACTCTACCTGACCCCGCCCCACTCTACCTAGAGAGCTAGACCACAGCTGGCCGCAGGCTTTCAGTTGTGACAGGGGAGTGTTGAGCTTCAAATTGACATGGAGGAGGTCCTTGATACACAGTGCTGAATACATGAAGGGAAAGATACACGACAGGATGGCTTAATTGTTTCATGTCTTTTTAAGCACAATGGCTAGGAGACTGAAAATCGCTTCCCAAACTTCATCTTAAAGTTTTAATAAATGTGTTAATATCTATCCAAATACATTCCGTTTCCAGTGATATTAAGATACTTATAGAAGTTTACTTAACTATTAATACATAAAACAATCCACTTTTATTCCATGTATTTTGTGTTTTGAGGCACATATTTCAGTTACACTTAAAGACTTTTTCAATAATTAACAGGATGATTATTTAGATTTATGCATGTACAAACCTCCATGGCTCTCAACTGAGTTTCCTAATTCAGTGAGCCCAGGGGGCCCTGTCTCCATGGTGACAGATATTAGATCATGGGTATTCACTTCCTTAGTATTGCTTTGGTTATTATGAATGGGCCAACAAGAATTTCAGGATAATATGTACTCTATATACCATATGCATAAATATATGCTGATCTCTAAGTTTTCATTATTTTATTTTTCACTTAATTTCTTAGATTTGATTTTTTTTATTTTTTATTTTTTAAGTCTATTTTATTGATTTTTTTTACAGAGAGGAAGGGAGAGAGATAGAGAGTTAGAAACATCAGTGGGAGAGAAACATCAGATCAGCTGCCTCCTGTACACCTCCTACTGGGGATGTGCCCACAACCAAGGTACATGCCTTTGACCGGAATCGAACCTGGGACCTTTCAGTCCGCAGGCCAATGCTCTATCCACTGAGCCAAACTGATTAGGGTTAGATTTGATTTTTAAAAATATCTCAAAGCCAAATGAGGGAAGAGGGGAAATTTTCACTTAATATTCTTAACACATCTCGGACCAGTAGTTTTATCACTAGCTTTACCCAGTGGCCAGATAAGTTTCTACTGAATGAGTACAAAAAACGTTTTACATAAATGTTAAAGGCACACTTTAAAATTAAATACCCATTGCATTTTGAAGTTATTTATTACGTGTTCTTACAAGGTAATATCTTTTTAAAGAATTCTCATGGTTGGTTACAAGCCTTAGAACAGAAAACATGAGAATTCTCATGATCCGTCCGCAACGTGTTAAGCTCTTCAAATTGGCTGAATTCATAGCTGTCCTCCTGGGAGACCCTATAATGGATTATAATAATGAGGCCCCCGAGTACTTTGGAGTCTTTACTTCTGAGTCACCTTCCCAGCCTGTGGATGTTTTAAATCTCCTCCAAGTAGGGGTCTTCTGTCTGTGCGGGCAGTTTTCATTTTGGACACAGACTCCTGCCCGCAGTTACCCATCTGACTCTAGGATCATGGGGACCCTGGCCCACCTCCCCGCCTTGTTCACCGGCTGCCAAGCCGGCCAGCGTGCTTCCTACAGCCCCTCCGAGCCCCACCCTGGCCCGAGGCCCAGCCTTCTGTCCCCTCCAGCGGGAACCCTGTCTCTCCTCTCAGCAGAGGAAGACATATCATCCTCACCCATGCCCTTCCCTCCCTCCTGAGAGTTCTGCTTTAGCTCCTGAGGTGACAGGTGAGAACTGTGAGGCCAGAAGGTCTGCAAATCCCCTGACCTCATGCTGGCAACCTGGCAAGGCCAAGGTGCAGGCTCCCGGTCAGGCCTACGTCTGGCTCCCGCCTGCACCTGAGCGAGGATCGCAAGCCAGCGGACAGGTCAGTAAGAACGGGAGATGAAGCGGTCAGAAATGAAGAGTGGCTGTCAGGGAAGCCAGGGACCTTCGAGGAAACAGCAACTCTCATTCCTCCATGAGGAGGCGCGGAAAATGGAGCAAGGGCGATATGTGAAGAGTCAGCGGCAGATCGTTGATCATAACCGATGAAAGGCATCCAGTCTCAGACGTGAAAAGGCAGGACAGATACAGAGAAAGTCCAATTTCCAGGTACAATCTCGGAATCAGCCACAGAGAACTCAGCCCGAGCAGCAACAAGAAGGCTGATGGCCAATTTCTCCACAGAAAAATGAAGGTGGAAGGAGGAGGGGGAGATCTTGAAAGACTGTAATGAAATGATTGCACCTCAGACGGCACCTTTGAAAAATGAAGACATTGTCAGATCAACACAACAGAACCCTCAGGGGCTCTCAGGTGGAAGAAAATTATGCCGGTGAAGGGGGAGATGGGGAGGGATACGGGGGGGCAATGAAGAAGTCGATGGGAAATACGGAGGGACTTCAAGTACATGCAAGGATGCAGTCCTGTTTGTGGGTTCAGATACATTAAACATTAAAACGCCTTTCAGCCAACTTGTCAGCATCCCTGCCCCATGCCACTGCTCATTTCCCATGTAAATAGGGACGATTTTACAGGCCGTTCACCCCAAGTAAGGTGCTCACACCTTCGTCTCAAATGATGTCTCCCCATTTATCTTATGAAATCACACAACAGTTTTGAAAATATGGTGTAGCAAGTCATACTCCCTAAAGGATCTCTGTTCTTCATGTTCCCACAATGATTCTTAAATAAAAACGGGGGGTGTGGGGGGAGAGAGAGAGAGAGAGAGGGAGAGAGGGGGCATTTATATAAAAGTTATAAAATGTCGAACCCATCATGTTAACACTTGTCCCTCCTCTATTCCCACTAGTGCCACATCTTTTATTTTTAATATATTTATTGATTTCAGAGAGGGAGGGAAAGGGAGAGAGAGAAAGAAACATCCATGATGAGAGAGAATCATTGAACAGCTGCCTCCTGCACGCCCCACAATGGAGATCGAGCCCACAACCCGGGCCTGTGCCCTAACCCGGAACTGAACTATGTGTGACCTCCTCGTCCATAGGTTGATGCTCAGCCACGGAGCCACACGGGCCGGGCGGTAATGACGGTTTGTTGGGATTCTTGGGAATGACCGCTGAGAGGGTGGTCACACTTCCTAAGACAGCAGTGCGTGCAGGAGTGGACATGGGAAGACACTGCATTTGCTGCCCATTAATGGCGTCCGGAGGAGGACAGTGGCTACAGGACTCAACTACACGCCAGTGTCACTGAAGCAGAATCAAGAAGCAATACCTCTGGCCATGGTCCTGAATCCAGAGCAGAGGGCGACGCCCGTGTGTTTAGACACCAGCACCCACTTTCCGCTGCTGCTTTCTTTCCACGGGAGCCCCCCCCCCCCATTCCATTCGCACCGAGTCAGGAGCAAATGGACCACGGCTTCCTGTCCTTGGGAAGGACACACACACACACACACCCCTATACAGCGCGTGTGGTAACCTGCAGTGTGTGCCATTAGGGTAAAAACAAGAAGGAAAAGCAGTCTGGGCACCGCCATTAATGGATAAACACTTTAAACGCAGAAACTAGGATGTGTCCTTGCTCTCAAAGAGCAAATAAACAACCAAGGAAAACGGAAAATGGACGCAGCTCGTGGGGAAGGAGGAAATGTGTCTGTAATTAGGAAGCGCAGAAACCTAGTGTGTTTCCAAAGGGATACTCTCCCTCTGCATCTATTCTGTCAATAACGGTGTTTGCTCATTTTCCTTACACATGCCCCCCTCCCCCGTGTAATTCAAAGTATTAACCATACATCTCAGTCCGAGTGTTCGGAACAGAAAAAATCCATGATAGCGAGAGGAGACCCTTTCCTCTGTCCCGATATTAAACAGTAAAGGGACACATTAAAGGTGATGAACGACCTGCTCACGCGTGCCTGGGGAAGGCCAAGCACAGCCACGTCCCCAGCCAGGCCTCAGGGTCCCAGGTCGATGTAGACTTTGTCGACAAGACTGTAGACCATGAGTTACTAGCTCATTGCTCCTAGTACGACGGCACATGCACTCACCCTGCCAGGACCAGGGATAAATAACACCGTTACATGCTCATGGCTGCAATCCCAGAGACCTGGTTTCTAGATTGAAATGATGATGGCGAACCGATGAAAAGCTTGAGTTGCCAAATGGGAAAAGAGATACATGGTCGGTGTTACAGAGTACCAAGGGCATGCTAACAGTCTGGAGTGCAGTGCAGGAATGGTGCTGAGGATGTGACAGGAGCCCGGAGTCATCTCCGTCACCATCTAAGTGCATGACCGAGGTCGCCCACCGCTCTGCATCTGGGTGTGAGGCTCCCGCTGAGCACAAGCATAGGCTGCTCTCTGTTCTGAACGTCAAGGCATCTAAGTGTGTGTTTGTTATGTACGTTGAGTTTATTGAAACCATACATGTACCAGTGATCACTCAAAAGAACGCAGGTGCATCTACCATAACATGCACTTTCTGCATGAGCAAATCTTTCTCACGATTATGATTTACAAGAGGCGCGGTGGGCAAGATTCATGCACTGCAGAGGGAGGTGGGGGAGAAAGCGGGGAAGGGGGAGGCCCTCAGCCCATCCTGCACCCTCTTGCAGTCCGGGACCCCTCGGGAAATGTCTGCCTGCCAGCTTAGGCCCGATTCCCCTGGGGATCAGGCCTAAGCCAGCAGTTGGACATCCCTCTCACAGCTGGAGCTCTCGCAGTCCGGGACCCCTGGCTCCTTACCTCCCGCCTGCAGCAGAGGCGTGAGAGGCTCCTGCCACTGACGCTGCACTCCCCAGCCGTGAGCCCGGCTTCTGGCTGAGTGGCGCTCCCCCTGTGGGAGCGCACTGACCACCAGAGGCAGCTCCTGCGTTGAGCGTCTGCCCCCTGGTGGTCAGTGCGCGTCATAGTGACCGGTCGTTTTGCTGTTTGGTCAATTTGCATATTAGCCTTTTATTATTTAGGATATCGTCTCCTCTGTGAGATGAGACCAGGATTGCTCACCTGTGCCTTTTTATTAGGGAGGAGGCTGTCCGGATCGCCTCAAACCGCCGAGACGCAGACTCTTAGAGATCCAGTGCCTATGCCACCCTAACCCTCAATCTGATGCTATTTGGAGGTGGGGCCTTTGGGAGGGGATTAGGTCAGGAGGGTGGGGCCCTCATCAATGGAATTAGTGTCTTTGTTAAAGGGCCCCAGAGAGCTCCCTTGCCCCTCCATCCTCTGGGGACACACAAAGGGATCTATGGGCTTTCACCAGACACAGATCACGTGTTGTTACCATGATCTTGGCCTTCCCAGCAGCCAGGTCTGTGAGAAACAAATGTTTATGGGCATGAGCCTCCCAGCCTGCGGTGTGTTGCGATGGCAGCCTGAACACACCACGGCAGGGACGTAGTAACAGAGAATTCTGGGAGGCAGACAGACATGGGCAACGGGGGTCATTTCAATGAAAACAGGTCACACGCAGAAGAGGTTAAATTCTCACGTCTGGTTATTCAATCAGCACTTTAACCTGCGGAGAGCACTCAGGTTCTGGACACTGTGTCACGGAACCGTGGCTGCTCAAGGGGGACCCTCCGATCGCTCTGGGGTGGGAGCCTCAGGAAATTTCACTTCGAACTCACAGTGTGCCTGGAACCGCGCTGGTTTCTACACACGTCGCCGAATGTTTATGCCGTTAAAACCAAACATGCACATCTTGCGAACAACACTGCTGCTGAGGTAGTTCTTGACGCCTTCCAAACGGACAGCGCTGCCATCAGAACGCGGTCCTGAGAAGACGGAGGCTGGGAATGGCTGCTTGCTTTTGATTTTGCTTCTATGATGTTTGCTCTGTCTACTTGCGGACACTGCTAATGACCACAGTTTTGGAAGAATGTTTTTCCAAGATAAATTGGAGGCTTTTTTTCCTTCTGATGAAGAGGACTGGGGCCCAGTTTGAGCTTTTCCTGGGGACCCAGGTTTGCCTCGCACCTGGTTCCATACATTGCTGCAATGTAGGCGTGTCCCAACCTTGATGAGCCCGTGGCGCCGGGACCCTAGGAGACAAGGTGTGCTGTCCCCGGGTGGCTGCTTGACCTTTGGCCTTTGCGTCTCCTTCCCTGCAGCCAGACTCCTGGTCCCCGGGGAGCGGCCAGAGTCAGTGCTCCGGGCTGCGCTCAGCCGTCCATTGGGGTGCACACAGTCCCCGCCCTGGGCTATGGTTCTGGGGGCAAGTGCCTCCTCTCTTCCACTGTCTGTTCAGCGCTTTCTGCTTGTTTCCCACGAGCAGCTACTGACTGAGGGGCCAAGTAAGGACATAGCAACGTTCTCTTTCCGTAAAGACATTTACAACTGCCAAGAAGAACCGCCCGCTGCAGAGCACAGAGCTGGGCAAGTGGCGGGAATCAGCGGTCAGCCCGCTGTTGGGGAGGCTCTTCCAATGGAGACAGGGAGGGAAGGGCGTGGCAGAGCCCAGCTGAGCAAGCTCTGCTCGGTGGGAAATGTATGCAGGTGGAGTCTGGTGGGAGACTGGCTAGAGGGAGAGGACAGAGAGGGACCGTCACAGGAGAAGCCGCTGGACGGTCGGCCCGAGTGAACGGCCCATGGGCAGCAGGTTTGGGCTCTTCCGTCAGCAGGAGGCGGCTCCGGGAGGAGGGGAGCCCCTAGCGGGGGCAGGCCTGCACGTGTGCAAATGTCCTCGGGCGTTACGGGAGGTCGAGTGCACACTTGGACGGTATCGAGTGCACGGCCTTCATGAGAGAGGCCGTGGCCACAGGGAGGCCACGTGGGAGGACATCGTTGGCCACAGAGCACGTGTCAAACAGGACAGAACAGGGGGCTGAGCCTGGCAGGCATTTCTCAGAGACGGAACGAGGTTAGAAAGGCAGACCCAGTGCCCCAGCCCAGAGGGGTGGCGACGCCAGTGATGGCAGCACCCACGCCCACGCAGGTGCTGTGATGCGGCCGGATGAGGAGGGGTTTTACTGACTCATCATCTGAGGCCCCGGGTCACACAGGCCCTGCTGTCCACCGCAGCGATTTGCCTGCACGTGGTTACCCAGCACCCTCCCAGAGGGCCAGGCTGAGGTTCAGCACCTGCCACTTGCTGTGGTGTAAACTCCGCTCCAGTAGAAACATGACGCTGTGAACCTCAAGTGTATGCAGTCCTGTTTGGCCATTATTCCTCAATAAATATGAAAAAAATGTGAAAGAAAATGATCCAATCAGGATGAATGTCAAGCTCCCAATAAAAATAAAAATTTTAAAAAATGTATACTCTTATTTTATACTCTGACTGGCTGCATCAATTAACATTTCTGGACGATTACTAAAGGATAGCAGTAAAAGTGGTATATCTTCTTTAGTTAGAATGCTTTGAAAATATTCTATGAAAATGATACTAAAGTTTTAAAAAGTATCTTACATCTTATATTTGCCTAAGTTTATAAGCTAGAAATGAGTGCTAAATTTTATTTACTATTTTAAATATTTATACATACAAATTAATAAGTTTATATCATTAACAATTTGGCTTTTAAAATCTACTGATACATGTAATTTTCTAAAATTTAACCCATTGCTGTTTTACTAAATTGAATCTCCTTTACTGTTTAGACATTCATTGTTTCATTGACTCCCCAATTGTAGATTAATCTTTAGATATTTTGAGTCAGCATTTATATGTGAGATTGGCTATAATTCTCTTTTTAGGTGTCTTTTCTCGGGTTTTTATTAAATCTGCTAATTCAGAAATGTATGTAGAGAGGTGTTTTTATAGTTTCTGTGCCGGAGGAGTTTTTGAGAACCTCAGCTGTCTTCAGGAATTCATCCAGACCCGCCCTTGCAGGGTGGGGGCGGGGGGGGGTAATCCTTTCTCGGATGTGGGAGGGGCAGGTGTTCATCTGGGTGAAGGCAAAGGGCGGAAAACGTGCTGTGTCACTGAACAGCAGGTCCATAGAATTTCCACAGAACCCTGAGCATCAGTATGACTTCCCGCTTACTCTCCTTTTAACATGCACACGGCAAATTAATTAAACACCGCCGGGCCCCGCGGAAGCTTCGTTATTGTCACGATAAAAAATTTAGCATGATAATTTTGGTGCCAATTATGCATCTTTGGCATACTCTTTCTCTCACTAGAAATACCCCTAAGCATAGGAAAATGGTTATTTAGTGGAAGCGCAAAATAAAAGAGAATGCTTTCAGTCTCGGGTTCATTTTCAGTTACAAATAGCTCACAGAGTGATTATTTGTGGCACTAAAAGTGTACATACAGTCACACTTCACCTCATAACGGGACACACGTGACCAAGGGCAGAAACATGTGCACGCGTGGCGATGGCCAGGACTCGGGGAACTCTGAAAAGACCTTATTTGGAAAGTGTCCCAGTGAGGACTTCCACGTACCAAGCCCGGTGGGTGTGACTCCCTCACAGGCGGGGTCTCTTCACCTCACCCCCAACCCCATCGCTGTTGCACACCAGGCGTCCAGTTTCAGAGAAGTCAGCCTCCCCGGGGCGATTACGGAACGTGAAGGAGCTTGAGTGACGTGGTGGGAAACGTTTCAGAAAATGGGCTGATGTGCTGGGGCTGCCACAGCCAGGTTCCACCGACCACTCGGCTTAAAACAACAGAACCAGGTCCTCCGGACGCCGAAGTCCAACGTCAAGGTGTGAGCAGGGCCACGCGCACGCTGACAGCAGGTGCGCCTGCATCTGTGGCGTCCCGTGGCCCGTGGATGCAACACCCACTCTGCCCGCTCCACGTGGCTGTCTCCCCTCTCTGCCCGTAGGTCCCTTTTCACGAGGACCCCAGTCCTGTTGGGCGAGGCCACAGGCTAACCACCTCCTGTTGACATGAGCACTTCCATCAGACTCACTCCCACATAGGATCCCATTCCGCGTCACCAGCTGTTCAGACTTCCACGCGGGGTTTTAGGGGGAATGAAATTCAACCACAGTAGGTGATGAGAAGCAACTATAGATTTGAACCTATTCTTTCAGCTCCAAAACCTGACTTTGCTCTGCTGCCCCGGCCACACTCTCACCCTGGAGTGTGCGAGTGCCTGTCTTTCAGGTCAGCGCCCAGTGCCGCGTGCTTGGCTCCTCTCCTCCTCATGCTCCGTGGAAGGTCCACCATCTTAGTGAGGGCGCATGCTCACCCCGCAGAGGAGTGCCCAGTGCATCCTTTTGTAACCGTTCATTGTGCCAAACAGAACTGGTTATTGGACAAAATGTAAATGAATCCAGTATAGACGGCAGTTTGAATGTTGAGTTGAAGTTACATATTATACTCCAGTGATTGGGTCTGTTTGAAGCAGATGCCAAAGAAACGCGATGCCGGGCACCCAGTGTGGTCTCTGTTCTGGGACCCTTGCTTGGAGCCGTTGGACAGGCTGAGCACAGTCAGCGTGGGTGTGGCCTTCTTACCGCTTTCATGGAGCGGGCACTGAAAAGCCCAAGGCATTCTGACAGCCCGTGCTTCGCTCCCACAGCCAGAGTGCTGGTGATTAACTGCGAAACAGGCCAGCACGTAGGTACATGAGGACAGAATGCATCTGGCTTGAGTTGGCTATGACTCTATAATTCTGAGGCAGGAGATACAGCGAGAAATAAAAAGGCAGGACTCCCTAAAACACAAATCTTACAGTAAAGAGTAACTGTGTCCCGTTGACAATTTCTCCAGATATTTTTCATTTATTTATTCATGCATTACTTTAATTTTCTTTTCATCCATCCATCCATCCATCCATCCATCCATCCATCCATCCATCCACCCACCCATCCATCTATCTATTCATTCACCCACCCATCCATTCATAAATCCACCCATCTGTCTGTCCATCCAATCATCCATCCATCCTTCCACCCACCTATCCACCCATCCATCCATCCATCTACCCACCCACCCATCTATCCATTCACCCACCCATCCATACATACATCCACCCATCTGTCTGTCCATCCAATCATCCATCCATCCTTCCACCCACCCATCCACCCATCCTTCCATCCATCCACCTGCCCATCCATCCATCCATCCACCTGCCCATCCATCCATCCATCCATCCATCCATCCATCCATCCATCCTCCCACCCACCAGTCCATCTGTCAATCCATCTATCCATCCACTCATCCTTCCATCCATCCACCAGTCCCTCTGTCCATCCACCTGCCCATCCGTCCCTCCCTCCCTCTGTTTACTAAACCATCACCATGTGCTACAGGGACGGGAGCTTGCTGGGACTGTGTTCACTCTGGGACCTCCTTCAGGAGGCCTATTCAGCAGCAGATGTTTCCTGGAATATGGGCTCCCCTGGGGGCGCAGCAGCTGAACCTTCTCCCTGTTCTTCCTAAACATCGCAGCGTTTACACGAGGAACACCCCACAGACCCCATTCTCATCCGGTCTCCTCCCTGAGCCCTTTGCACCTTTTCTCTTTCCCAGTGACCCCCACCCGCTGTCCCTGCCCTTCCGCCCGCTGGGTTTCCCCTCCGGGATCACCCTGGGAGCCCACGTAGAGGACAGAGGAATGGGTATGGATGTGGATGTGACGACAACTAGAGATTTGCTGCAAAACGTGAACTCTAAGTAGCAGTCAGTTTTGATATGGAGGCCTAGCTATCGGTAGATATGTTCATTTTCCTCAGAAGGCAATCCAGCTGATCGTCAATGCCTTTTCCTAAATTCTGTTAATATATATAACAGGCCAAATATACAGCATGCCCACTTTGGTGTGTGTATTCTAACTAAACACAGTGGATTATAACTACTTCTTAATGTGCGTTTCATCCCAAAGAAAGCAATTCTAGGCCTGAATTCAACATCACATAGTATTTGTCAAATTAAATACCAAACATTACCATAAACTAAATGAGAAGCTAAGAAAACTATTTCACAAAGATGGGGGACGCATTCTTTTCTATTCAGGGAAAGATAAAAGTGGTCTTATCAGCTCTTTATGAAAATTCATGCGTAAGATAAGTGGTTAGTAGCCTGAAATTTTGGAAGAAATATTTTCCCCCAATTGACCATTTTATATGTATGGAAGAAAGATATTCTATCTCACTTTTAAGCAAAACATTTCCTTATCACCACACATAAATTCATTTTTAAGGAGGTTCTCCTAATAAGAAAAAAATTAATGCACCACGCAAATGCTCCCCAAGACAATTTCCTGCTTAATTAGATAAAAAGTACGAGGACAACTCAGGGAGAAGAGAGATATCACAAAGTGAGATATTTTCATAATTTGCACACACATAGTTCTTCTGATCGGGGAGTTCCAGCAATCTTTAAAGCTCAGAGCCCGAGCCCTGTCCCTTTAGATCAGGCGTCCTCAAACAAGGGCCCGCGGGCCACATGTGGGTGTTTTTGCCGTTTTGTTTTTTTACTTCAAAATAGGATATGTGCAGTGTGCATAGGAATTTGTTCATAGTTTTTTTAAAACTATAGTCCGGCCCTCCACGGTCTGAGGGACAGTGAACTGGCCCCTGTTTAAAAAGTTTGAGGAACCCTGCTTTAGATGAATGGACCCCGACGAAATTGCTCTGTGGGTGCACCAGAAGGCCGCACCCCTCGTCTTCACCTCCATTCTGCACCCTGAATTTCAAGGCCCTCACAGTCTCTGGGGTCTAGCTCAGTGGTCAGTAAACTCATTAGTCAACAGAGTCAAATATCAATAGTTCAACGATTGAAATTTCTTTTGAGAGCCAAATTTTTTAAACTTAAACTTTTTCTAACGCCACTTCTTCAAAATAGACTCGCCCAGGCCGTGGTATTTTGTGGAAGAGCCACACTCAAGGGGCCAAAGAGCTGCATGTGGCTCACGAGCTGCAGTTTGCAGATCACGGGTCTAGACTCCAGTGGCGCCCCCCGGTGGGCCCTGGAAGTAGCGCTCCCACTGCCATTTTCGTAATTTGCACAGGCATCGCATCCTTGTTCTGATGCATCTCCACAGCCATCACCTCCTCTGTCCTGGGCCCAGTGAATCCGTACACAGGAGGCCCCGCTTAAGAGGGAGAGGGGTGGAGGGGTGGAAATGGCCTCCGTGGCCCCGCGGCTGACCTACTGGAGTCCTAGCTGCCCAGTTCGGGTTCCGTCCTTTCCTATCAGAGCTCAGCATTGCGGGGGACTAAGTGAGCAATTTCAGTGACTCCCACACTCTTCCCTGTGAAAGGATGCAACCGGCGCTCATCACCTGGGACTCAGGGCGCCTCCTGGAGGCTGAGAGGAAACCTGGGCCCCTCTAGTGTTGCCCCCTGGAGAGTGAGCGACTGGATTTGTCCACATCCGAGCAAAAACCCACGTGAGACACTCTGACCACTCTGAGTTTCTGCCACTGTGTCACCTCTCTGTCTCTGTCCCAGGCCTGGCACGTCCCCGGTGGAAAGGGCTCATCGCTGGTCAGGGTAGGGCTTCGACCTTGGTTCTGAACGACAAGCAGGTAGAGCAAGACCAGCCTGGAGCAGTGCCATCCGGACAGTCCGTGAGCAAGGCGGTCGTGCAGGCCGGTCCACGGGGCCGTGCAGGCCGGTCCAGGGTGGAGGGGCTGCCTCAGAGCCAGCACCTTCACCCTAGAAGTGTCACCCTTCCTTCAAGATGACACGTGCTGGCGGGCATCCCACGGAAGCCCGGATCCAGGGCCAGGCAAAGGCTGAGGCAGCAGAGACCCGTGGCTTTCACCGAGATTAGAGCCCAGAGCCAGGCGCTGCTGGTCCCTCCCGAAGGAGGAGAACTGCTCGCTGTGAATGGCGTCCCCGCTGCAGGCCGGGCACTGCGCTCACCGGCCGCTGACCAGGGGTATGGCTGGGGGAGGCGGCGGGGGACCGCACTCTCATTAGGGCAGGAGGGGGGCTGTCAGCAGGCACTTACGATGCCTCCTGTCAGAGCCAGCGCTCCGTGAAGAAGGGAAACCACTGTGTCCCTCTGGTCTCGGCAGCCACGGCAGCAGGTCGTTGGCATGTGGATAAGGCGCACACAGGAGGTCTTAGTAATTCAGCCAGAAACGTCAGGAACATCGCGAAGCACGTGGGCACGCGTGTAATGCATTTCTAAATGTTAGGGGATGCCTTTGTCATTACAACTATTGAGACAGGATAGAAGTAGACGTCACAAGGGAAGGGACTTGTGGGAAACGCTGAGAAATTGGAAAATCTACTTTATTTTCATGCAACACTGGTGTTTTTTTCGGTAAAGATATTATTTTTATTTGCAAATACTTCTTGATTTGAAATGTCTTGTTTTAATATATTTATTGCTCTTGTAACCCACAAAGAAGTGTCCAGCATTTAGAGAGCGCTGCTGCAGAGAAATCTAGATAAGCATTTTCTAGAGGACACCCCGGAGTCACTGTTTTGGTATAAAGATGCCAACTGTATCCTGCATTAGTGGAGAGTGACGAGAAGGGCCGTCCCTCCCCATATCTCCGGGAGATGATACAGATCGGTGGAAGAGAATGCAACACCAGTCTGCTGAAATTATTAGATCATTTAATGAAGTAGTTTAATAATTAAATATTGATCCTACAGTTAAAATTATAAAGAATTAACTAAATGTATGCTTCTAATTCTAAGTAACTAATGAAAGGAGAACAACTATAAGAAGACTAGCAAAATTTTTATGGAAACATTGCTATATTTCCGAATTAAGGCAAATGCCAATTCTAATTGCATTTATGATTTTAAACAAACATGAATCCCAATCGCAGGCTTTACAACGTGGACTAACATCCCTGGGCAGCAGAGGGACGTTCTACAATTTGACCCAGGGTCTACCTTGTAGGTTTATTTTTCATTTTCTTTTTATGATTGTCAATCAATTCTTTTTATTCATTTTTATTTTAAAATTCTAATACATCAGCTTTTTAAAAATATTTTATTAATTTTTTACAGAGAGGAAGGGAGAGGGATAGAGAGTTAGAAACATCAATGAGAGAGAAACATCCATCAGCTGCCTCCTGCACGCCCCCTGCTGGGGATGTGCCCGCAACCAAGGTACATGCCCTTGACCAGAATCAAACCTGGGACCTTTCAGTCCAAAGGCCGACCGACGCTCTATCCACTGAGCCAAACTGGTTAGGGCATACATCAGCTTTTTAATAACCGATACCAAAACCTTATACATGAAAGCAACTCTCCATTCAAGATGTACATGAGCTAACTTGTTTGATCCCTAGAAAGACCGCATCAAAGATAAAGGTTAGCACTGGCCCAGTCATACGGAGTTCAGTAGACAGAAAAGAAATGTTCAGTGACCTCACAGTCTAGCTTTGCAAAATATTTAGTGCGAAATGTACAAATGAAATGAAAATAGCACCACCTCAGTCAAGATGACCTCAAAATGTTTTGGGTATCAACTGTTGTGATTTTTTTCAGTGTCTAAGTACTGGCAGCAAGCTCATCAGGAAGGTTCTTCTTCAGGACGGAGGTGAAGGAGAATTTTGGTGGCAGTGACCTTGGGATTAAACAGAATAATTTTTTATGTTTGATAGAAAAAAAGCACAATTTTAACATCTGTGGGAGAGTGGTTTCTCATTTAAAAGTCCTGCTTTTGAGAATTCCGGATATCACTGAATTTCCTAAGTGGTTAGATTTTCTAAATACTATTATAGATTTATATATGTATCTAAATAATCTAAAAAGTTGGCATGTTTTATAATCTATTAATTATGTAAATTATTTATAGGAACCAGAGGCCACCTATTAATTTTATTGATAAATGTTAACTTTGGGTCATGGGTATATAAATGCTTTTAATGTCTTCATACGTCGTTTATATCCCGAATTTAGTTTTCCAGTAATAAATCCATCACCAATTCCTCAGGTAATCAGAAAAGCAGGCCTGAGTACCTGAGTGCCCGGTCCTTTCACTTTGGGCTTTGACTGACATCTTTATCACGAATGCATATGAAGTCCAGTGGACACAAAACCAGGATGTCTCCATGACAAAACAGGAATCTTCATGAAATATTCTCCATGGGGACGGCCTTAGATGTGGAGACTAAAGACAGAGGCCTCCAGGAAGGAGGGCAATGGGCAAGTTCATGAGTTTCTGCAGCTACTTTTGTGTGCGTTCTTTCTGTGGTCATTAGCTCTGCCTCGATGATGATGATGATGATGATGATGATGATGATGATGGTGATGATAGTGATGATGGTGATGGTGATGATGGTAATGGTGGTGATGGTGGTGATGGAGGTGATGGTGATGGTAATGATGATGATAATGATGATGATGATGGTGATGACGGTGATGGTGGTGATGGTATTGATGGTGGTGATGGTGATGGTGGTGATGGTAATGGTGGTGATGGTGTTGATAATGGTGGTGGTGATGGTGATGGTGGTGATGGTGTTGATGGTGGTGATGGTGATGATGATGATAATGACGGTGATGACGGTGATGGTGGTGATGTGTTGATGATGGTGATGGTGATGGTGATGGTGATGGTGGTGGTGGTGGTGATGATGATGGTGGTGATGATGATGGTGATAGCTATATATGAATGAAAGTATTTACATCGTCAATGTGTCAATGGAAAATGGAGCATAAGTGTACCATGAGCATTTTCTAGAAGATGCCCCTATTTGTTTATAAATGAAACTGAAGTCATCTCAGACAGAAAGTTAATCGAAATCATTCCCTCTGGTCTCAACCTCCCAGAGGATGACCCTGAGTTGGGACCGATCACAATGCGTGGGTTTAATAGGAACATTTATGCACAAAGCATGGTTTGCAGTTAACTCTGTGAAGTTCTGATACAAATGTGCTTCTTGATAAAGAATTATGTCTCTTTTTCTCAGCCAACAATATGTTAAGAACAGAATATTCTTGAAAGTAAAAGGTAATTATTCAAGATTTACTGTGGACTGTGTTTGGGGCTCACAGTCATGCCTACGCTTGTCAGCTCTTTGCCAAATAAGCAATTTGTCCTTGAGGATCTGTGCCAGGAATGACTAAGGCTCCCCTGCGGCGGCGCTGTCCTGAGCACTTAGGCAACAGCCTGCTTCATGTTTGGTGGCCGGCTATCAACTCCCACCTCGCTTCACTAGGCTAATGGGGCCTTAACAAGTACTTGCGCGCACACACACACACACACACACACACACACACATATACACTGAGTGGCCAGATTATTATGATTTCTGAACACATAATAATCTGGCCACTCAGTGTGTGTGTGTGTGTGTGTGTGTGTGTGTGTGTGTGTGTGTATCTTCCCATATATATATTTTAGAGGCCCGGTGCATGAATTCGTTCATGGGTGGGGTCCGGCGAGTCTGGCCAGGGGGAGGGGACATGGGCGGTTGGCTGGCTTGCCTGCTGGTCGAACTCCTGGTAGAGGGGACAATTTGCATATTAGCCTTTTAATATATAGGATATACACTGAGTGGCCAGATTATTATGCGTTCAGAGATCATAATAATCTGGCCACTCAGTGCATATATAAAATGACAGAAATAATTATCATATCATTGGCATCATAACTTGTAAGAAAACAAAGTAATAGTACTTACAAATATGCTCTGAATTTATGGCAATAATTATGGGCATGTTAACTTCGGAGAAAGAAAGAAAGAAAGAAAGAAAGAAAGAAAGAAAGAAAGAAAGAAAGAAGGAAGGAAGGAAGGAAGGAAGGAAGGAAGGAAGGAAGGAAGGAAGGAAGGAAGGAGGAAAGAAAGAAAGAAATGAAGAAAGAAAGAAAGAAAGAAAGGAAGGAAGGAAGGAAGGAAGGAAGGAAGGAAGGAAGGAAGAGAAAGAAAGAAAGAAAGAAAGAAAGAAAGAAAGAAAGAAAGAAAGAAAGAAAGAAAGGAAGAAAGAAAAAGAAAGAGAAAGAAAACAGGGTATGTTCACAGGGTTGGCTCCTTGAACCAATGAAGCCAAATGGAATTCTCTGTGGCCAAGGCTGTGAGCTCTGCTAGGCGTCCCAAGTCAAGGACCACGGGGTGGAGGTAGACATGAGAACGGTGACAGCTGCTCCGGGCTGTGGCACCAGCACCAGCACCAGCAATCTGCTCTGTATGGCAGCCCGTGTTTGGCATGAGTGAGACCGTCCCACCCCCAGGAGACACCTGTGATGGGGGGGAAGCCATGCTCCCGGGCCGGGGGGAGAGGGAGGGAACAGAAGGACACGCACGGGCGGCTGTGCCTTCACATGTTGTGTTCACGCAGAGCATCTGTGGCTCAGCGCCAGGAGGAGGCTGGGTCCCGCAGACCTGACTCCGTCTGTCAGAAACAGGACCGCCACCAGGATCTGGAATGAGCCGCCGTGGCCCGAGCATGACCCTGGCCCGTGACCCCACCTTCACTTCGCCCCCACTGCACATCCCCCTGAATGAGAGGGAGTCTGGTGAACTGCGCTGGACAGCGGCCCCAGAAAAGTCCCCTCACGGACCCAGCAGCGTGGGACGGGCCATCACGGACGCGTTCAGATGTTTCCGATCATTCACCAACACCTGCCTTTCCGCCTCTGGGATTCAATACGGAGCGGCTCCCTCCTCGCGGAGGCTGGTGCTTCTAAACCCGGCACGAAGCCCGCTCTGCCCAGAGCGCCCCCCGCTCCGCTCCCGGACCCGGCGGCAGGAGGCGGCGGTCCACGCTGGGGAAGGTGCGCGTCTTATTGTTTTATTTTTTACTTTATTTTGTCATTTGTTGTTTTATTTTTTTAATACATTTTTATTGATTTCACAGAGAAAGGAGAGATAGAAACATCAGTGATGAGAGGGAATCATGATCGGCTGCCTCCTGCACGCCCCCCACTGGGGATGGAGCCCACAACCTGAGCATGTGCCCTGACCAGGAATCGAACCCAGGACCCTTCAGTCCGCAGGCTGACGCTCTATCCACTGAGCAGAACCAGCCAGGGCAAAGCTGCGTGTTTCAGCTGCCGAGTCGGGGCGCAGCCACGTGAGGCTGAGCAGCTGCGTGGGGATGTTTCCACGGTCGGTCAGAGACGACAGAGGGAAACATGCCTGTGCCCGGCGTGTCCCAGGCATGCAGCGGCCATGCCAACGGGCAAACCAGGGTCCTGTGTCCACGGGTGCCCACAGGAGCAGGGCCGCTCTATTCCGGGCACGAGGGGAAGGAAGCAGGTGTGCGGCCGGCGCAGTGACCATGAGCAACGGCAGAAGGAAGTCCCTCTCGTGTGAAGCTTCTGCATCCAGGACTCGGGGTGCCCCACTCGCCGGGTCCCCCTCAAGGCCCCACTCCCTAAGGCCATGATCTCGGGGGTGAGGGTTTCTGCACATGGATTGGCAGCGGGGACACACACAGACCACAGCGAAGGCTGGGCCGACGTGGCTTCCCGGTGGACTGAACTCGAGATACGAGGGAGAGCAGTTAAGCCAGAGTGTTCATTCGGGGCTCACGTGACGCATTTCCGTGAGTGCACCTGCGCCACAGCTAACACGGCTCCTCCCCACCATCGGGGGAGGAGCCTGGTCTGCATGTATGTTCTTATGGGGAGGTAAGTGGTGATGGGGGGAGACCTCCATGTATGTCATTATGGGGAGGTAAGAGGTGATGGGCGGAGAACTGCATGTATGTTCTTATGGGGAGGTAAGAGGTGATGGATGGAGACCTGCATGTATGTCCTTATGGGAAGGTAAGAGGGGATGGACAGAGACCTGCATGTATGTTCTTATGGGGAGGTAAGAGGTGATGGACGGAGACCTGCATGTATGTTCTTATGGGGAGGTAAGAGGTGATGGGCGGAGACCTGCATGTATGTCATTATGGGGAGGTAAGAGGTGATGGACAGAGACCTGCATGTATGTCATTATGGGGAGCTAAGAGGTGATGGGCGGAGACCTGCATGTATGTCATTATGGGGAGCTAAGAGGTGATGGGCGGAGACCTGCATGTATGTCATTATGGGGAGCTAAGAGGTGATGGGCGGAGACCTGCATGTATGTCATTATGGGGAGGTAAGAGGTGATGGGCGGAGACCTGCATGTATGTACTATGGGGAGGTAAGAGGTGATGGGTGGAGACCTGATTGGGGGGGACACACAGTACAGGTACAGGTGACGTGATGCGAAGTGTACACCTGAAACCTGTATAACTGGTTAACCAGTGTCACCTCCATACACCCAATAGGAAAGGTTAAACCAGGAGTGGATGTCCCGTCCGATGGTGCAGGGGATCGCCCAAGAGGAAAGAGTGGGAGCGGGCCTGGCGTTTGGCATTGAGAGCATTTCTGTTGGTTATTGGCGTTAATTACTGAGCCCTGGGGAACAGGGAGGGAAAGGCCCTGAGCAGTGGGTGTGAACTAGAACTAACAGGGCGTGGACTGTTACTGGGGGCCCACGTGAGAGGCAAGAGGGCAACAACCCCCTCAGGGCAGTGACGCAAGGAAAGCAGATGAGTGAGAAATGCGTGTGAGGAGGAAGGGCCGGGGTCAGCAAGGGCTCTGCACACGGATCCAAGGCCAATGCCGTTTCTTCACAGCTGAGTCTGGGCCTAGACAGACGGAGCCGAAGGCTAAAACCCCGCAGAGCCCTGTCTGGCAAGGAGCACCCCATCCTGCACTGTGGCTTGTGGGGGGGGGGGGGTGTAGGGGGCATGTTGACAAGAACAAGGCCTGACGTCAGAGAGCGAGCCTGAGGCCTCGGTCACCTGTTGTCTGCTTGCTTCTGACCTCTAACCTGAGCTCCTCATTTCCACTGAGGCACCGGAGAGGGTTTTGTAAGACAGTCCGTGTGGGAGTATCTAGGACACAGAGACCCAGACCATGGAGACCACCAGCTGGAAGTGAGCTGAACATGACAGACACACACGCACGTGCGCGCGCACACACACATACACACACACACCTTACACACATTCATGTACACTCACACACAGGGGCTTACACACCACACACACATGGTCACACTCACATGCAAACACATAACACACATGCTTACATACATGCTCACATGATCATTTCACACACAATACACACATATGCATGTATGTTTGTACCCTCATACACACATGCTCACAAACATGAGAACACATAACACATGCGGGCTCACACACATATGCTCACACATGCTCATACTCACATGCAAACACATAACGCGTACACACAACCCCACACACATGTGCTTATACACAGGCTTACACACTTACACTCACACACACTCAGCCCCAGATAATACGGCCGCTACTTTCTTAAAACGCGCGATGGGGCTGGGAGATTAACCCTCTCCTAAGAGGACGTTGTGAAACCCTCCGCATCCACAGCACGTACAGTGCCTCCACCTTCTAAACAGCACACACTCAGCTTTTAGCGGAATAACTCAGTCTCACATGAAACCAAAAGCTAAATCTTTCCTTTAGAGTAAAAATTGCCCAACCTCAGAGAATTCACAAACTGTTCCTCGTTTCCTCTGATTTATCTGTAAAGCGATGGGATTTGTAGCACAAAGTAATTACGCCTGGAAATTAAGCTGGAGAGGCCTAACGACTTCACACCCATCTCCCGATCAGGAGAATTTCGGTGGGATTTTTTTATTGCGTTGGTTTATTTGCTCTAAACATCTTGTGAGTTTAATGGAATTAGCTTCTATAAATTCTCAGGGGTCTTAATGTACAAGATATTCCAAAATAGCCAAGACACAGTTCACATTTAGCAAAACCAAACAGCTGTAAGGTGGGAAGAACAGCGGAGGGGGAAGCAGAAATGGTAAGTGTTCTCAGCTCCCAGGGGCCTGTCTGAGGGGCTGCGCAGGCCTCCTGCCAGGGGCTCCCGTGCTTGGCGGTAACATCAGGCCCCACGGTCCCATTTTCTCGGCGAGTCCCACATTCCACACGGGAGTGGGTGCGTCTGGAAGAGCAAGAAGAGTGGCTGAGCCCCCCATGGGCTTACCCTGAGCTTCTGAGTGAATGAAGACCTCCGTCAGGAATGGGCAGAGATGCCCAGCACCCCCTCCTGCTCCCCACGCTCCTGCCTGTTCCAGGGGGACGGGCGGAAAGAGGCGAAGGACACCCACTGCCCAGGGCCGCTGGAGGCCTGGCTCCTGCATTTGTGTGCAAAGCCACCGGCTTCAGAGCGGCTGCCAGCCGCCGCCCACGGGCACGCTCTGTGCTGAGGACTAAACAGACACCAAACGGCACCAAATAACAAGACGGACTCCTTCCTACACCGGCAAAGCCCTGATTTTGGTAAAATGGTGTTCTCGTGTGCTTTGTTCGTGGACTCGAGTTTTAAAAAAACCTAACGTGTAAGAAACAGGGTCCAGCAACTAGCACCAGCCTCGAGTGGCCACCCCACAACCCAGAGTCAGCTGACGGTGGATTACACAGACTTCCGGGCCATTTGGGGCCCCAGTCGTGTCCACGCGGCCACCGCCATCACTGTCCTCCTCGAACACCTGTCCCTCTCCCCGGTGTGAAGGCGCCAATGGAAAAGGTGAAAGACAAGACATTTATTCCAGTCTTTGGAGCTGGTTCATTCTTTCTTCTGACACTGGTTGACTTTCAGATGACCTTGTTTTGATTTGTGTGGGCTACCACACATACCATGGACCTATTTAAGGGCCGACTCAAAGCAGCCCCAGTTTTATTTATTTTACCTGATATCCTCCTGAGCAGCCCATAAGTGACTCCTACCTGGTTTGTTAATTTTTGTTAATTGATTACCGTTTAGGCTTGTTATTTTAGAAATAGATTTGTGACTTGTGTTGTTGTTGTTTTTAATTTTTTGAAATGTGTTTAAGAATTCTTTCAGGAACTAAGGCAAGCTGTAATTTTTTATCACCATCTGCTCCTTTGCCATTTTGATTTATTTCATCGACTGCTACACTTTGGTATAAAAGGAGATGGAGAAAGGAAATACGAACAAAACCCTTTAAGAGTGGCTTCGTCTTTAACTTCTTTCCTTTGATAAAGTACAAAAGTTGATATTTAAGAAAACACTCTTCAGATTAAATAGAAACGAGACCTGTTTCCGATGTCATTGAACAGCATCCAGAATGAGACTCCTGGTATTAATGAGACTGACCTCCGGTCAAGCCTATCCATGAACATGGGACGCAAACATCCAGGTGAACACGTGTCAACCGGACTCCAGCGCTGAGCTGCTCCCGATTGCACAGACGTTTTAAGAAACTGCAGAGAAGGGAACACTGGCCTACTCCATTTTTGGAGATTTCCCCACCCCTTCCAGCAAAACCTGGAAAAGGTTACCAAAATATCAGCCACCAAAATCCCTCATGTACATACACATAGATTCGTGATAAAATGTAAGATGTTCAACCCAGTGATACACAAAATAATCCATGACCCTTATCCTAGAAAGAAAGTTTGGATGAACATTAAACAAAAACACAAATCAATGCAACTGACCATGTTAATAAAAAAAATAAACGGTACCAAGATTTCAGCGGACGCAGGATCGCCATTTCACAAGTTTAATGCATTCATTCATAATAAAACCCTCAGCCAACCAGTGATAGTGGAGAACTCCCTCAAACTGATAAAGAACGTTTATGAAAAAATGTACCATCAGCATGTCAGCCAAGATCCATCAGGAGAGAGAAGCCACCCCAGCAACTGGAACGGGAAAAGGTAATAGACTAATTTCTAAGCACGTTGCTTGTGTGAGCATTATTTTGTGTTAGGAGGAAGGAAAATATAAATTATGTTAACATTTACACACTTTTATTTCTTATGACCCTGAACCCTGATCCAGTGTGAGTCTGTACCTATGACAATCAATCCAGCAAAAGGACAAACAGATCAATGGACAGAAGAGAGCATGGACGTCCCTCACACAGACCAGGAATCGATTTTTAACAAAGGTGTCCAGTCAATTCCGGGAGGAAAACAAGCTCTAACATGATGCCAGACACCTGGATTTCAAACCCCCGAGCATCAACACGTACCTTACACGTAAATTCGTGTTGTCAAAAATGGTCCAGACACAGCTGGATGTCCATGTGCAGAAAGATACATTTATGACCTAATTCAGATCACGTAGGTAAATTAACTCAGGACAGAGCACAGACCAACAAGGATGAGCTCAACTACTACACTTTTAGAAGAAAACGTAGAGGGAAATACCTGTGAGATCAGAATATGCAAGTATTTCTTCTGTTTTGCAGAAAATCATAAAACAAACAAAAAAAATGTTAGTAAACTGGACTTCATCAGGATTAAAAGAACCATTTATCATTCAAAATGCTCCTCGGAGGGAATGAGTCTGGGAGGAATGACCCGTGACGCATATATCAGTGGGAAAGATTCTCTCAGACTGTGGCAAAGGCAGCTATGGGAGTGACCGGCAGGCACACGCAAAGACACCAGCTTCACTAGTCGTCAGGGAAACGCGAACTTAAGCCTCAGTAAGAGAACTTTACGCACCCATCAGAAGGGTCAGCATTTAAAGGGGCGGACGCACCGAGTTCAGGCAGAGTGGCAGAGCTGCTTCAGGAGAGGAGCTGCTTCAGGGCGGGAGCTGCTTCAGGATGTGATGGAGACAAGTCCCACCGGGTCTCCGTGCGTCCGCCTGCACGGCCAGTCCTGAGTCTCGTGCCCCTGCTGACGTGGGAACACTGCGGCCTCCGAGGTGTGCGCTCCTCAGCACGCAGAGCCCCGTTTCCCATCGTGACTCAGTCATGCTCTCATGAGGAAAGACCAGCCCTCAGCGCCCTGGAGGAATCGGTCTCTGAGCTGCTGCCTCGGTGTGTGCTGTGGTAGCCCAGCCAGTGAGTCCCGTGTCCAGGGCCGATCCCACACTGAGAGCGGCCACTCAAAAAGGTGTTCTCAGTGTAGAGAAGGAGCAGACGTTATAGAGCTTAGGGGTTTTACAGTGATATGGTTTTTATCGATTTTTTTTAATTTCTAATTTTAAAAATATATTTCTATTGATTTCAGAGGGGAAGAGAGACAGAGGGAGAGAGAGAGAAACATCAATGATGAGAGAGAATCATGGATCGGTTGCCTCCTGGGGACTGAGCCCGAAACCCAGGCATGTGCCCTGACCGGGAATTGAACCCTGACCTCCTGGTTCATGGGCAGACGCTCAACCATGGAGCCTTGCCGCGGGGCACAGGCTACACAGTGTCATCTAAAGGTGAGAACATCTTCCTCACTTTAAGGACATGAAACGGGCACAAATAGGGCATCTTTGTGCTCTTTCGCAAACGAGGAGTATAGACGACAGTAATTGATGTGAACCCAGCAGGGTCTTCCCTCTCAGCCCTCCGTGCTTTCTCTGGAATAAGTATCAGCGAGTACAAGAATCGTGGTGCCGCCCGTGTAACTCCCCGGTATTTATAAAGCTCCCTGAGGCCCAGATGTCAACTCACACTCTGGCCCCGGGTCCTCCACTAATGTGCGGTGAACCCGATGGTTCTAACCTTCCTGTTCCCGGGGCTGACCTCGTCAGAACCCCACTGTGTCATGGAACACAGTGTGCTCAGCTTTGTGCCATCACCATCTAAAGCAAGCACATCATCATGAGAATAAAAGAGGACAGTACGTTATTTAAAAACAGGTTGTCAATCAAATTAACATTTACGACAAGTTTCCTAGAGACGAGGGTGGGATTCTAGGAATGAAAACAGTGACAAAGAAGAACTTCTGAGAGCACGTCTTTGCTAGGCGTGTCTGTGAACTGGAACGAGAGAGGTGTTGTTCACCCGAGTCTCCTGCCTTGAGCTCTGTTCACTGACATGAGAGAGAGGAAAGGAGACAGGGAGAGGGAAACACTGGCTTGCTGTTCTTCTTACTGATGTGTCATTGGTTGATTCTTGTATGTGCCCTGACCGGACATCAAACCCAAAACCTTTGCCTATGAGGATGATGAGCCAACCAATGGAGCACGCAGCCAGGCCTGCCTTGATATGTGAATAAACTGCATTCCCTCTTTCATCATAACTCTTTGCAGTTCCTGTCACAATTCTTTTTATTATTACAATGTACCACTCTTCCCTACCAGCATCACTTATCCTATCTAATAAAAGAGTAATATACAAATTGACCATCACTCCCACACACAAGATGGCTGCCCCATGTGGTCAAAGATCCTGCCCCCATGTGGACACAAGATGGCCACCACAAGATGGCCAGCAGGGGAGGACAGTTGGGAGGGACCAGGCCTGCAAGGGAAGGCAGTTGGGGGCGATCAAGCCTGCAGGGGAGGGCAGTTAGGGGTGACCAGGCCGGCAGAGGAGGGAAGTTGGGGGTGACCGGGCCTGCAGGGACGGGCAGTTGGGGGGGACCCAGGCCTGCAGGGGAGAGCAGTTGGGGGGGACCAGGCCTGCAGGGGAGGGCAGTTAGAGGTGACCAGGCCTGCAGGGGGGCAATCAGGCTGGCAGGGGAGCAGTTAGGCATCAATCAGGCTGTCAGGGGAGTGGTTAGGGGGTGATCAGGCTGGCAGGCAGAAGTGGTTAGGGCAATCAGGAAGGCAGGCCAGCGAGCACTTGGGAGCCAGCAGTTCTGGGTTGTGAGAGGGATGTCCAACTGCCCTTGAGGGGTCCCAGATTGGAGACGGTGCAGGCTGGGCTGAGGGACACACCCCTCTGTGCACAAATTTCGTGCACTGGGCCTCCAGTGTAAAATAAAAGCAAATAAGTGACTGGTATTAAGAGCAGCAAAGAGGAGAAGAACTCTTGCATCAAATGAGCAAGGATTGTGTAGGCAGATGCTCTGCCCAAACATCGAAGGCAGGACCCTGCATGTCAGACAAGGAGAACAAAGTTCACCTAATTCGCACGGAGATGCCGTGTGCAGTGGAGCACAGAGGGCAGGGCGAACGGAAAAGTGTTTCTCAGAACAGACAGCAGGTATCTCAGAGGATCCAGAAAACACTGGGAGATGTTTGACATTGGAAAATGCATAAAGGCCCCTTCTTCATGAAATCTATATGTACATGTGGACTAATGTCACCCCAATAAAATTTAATTAGAGAAGAAAATGCATAAAGAAAATACAAATGAAATATATTTGGAATACAGTAATATAATGTATTCATATACTGTTAATATATATTTATATCAACTAGACATACAGGTATACTTGCATAATTCTATAGTTAGAGACCGTCTCAGTCCACACAATCATGAATACAATACAAGACTTTACAAAGTGTGTATTACTGCTAACCTTGACATCAATACCAGGTTATTTATCTGAGCAGTGTAATTTCTTCTGCCTATTATCCGATTTTCTATGTGACTCTGTTTACTCAAAGACTTAATTTCTAATTAATGCAAACGTTTAAAACCAGAGGATTAAGCTTTATTTGCATACTAGAGGCCCTGTGCACGAATTGGTGCACAGGTGGATCCCTCGGCCTGGCCGGCGATCGGGGCCAATTGAGGCCGTCTCGCCCAGTCCATGGGGAGGGATCGAAGGAGGTTGGCCGGCAGTGGGAGGTTGGCTGTGGGAGCGCACTGACCACCAGGGGACAGCTCCTACGTTGAGCATCTGCCCCCTGGTGGTCAGTGCGCGTCATAGCGACCAGTTGACCAGGTCGACCAGTCATAACGGTTGCTTAGGCTTTTATATATACACACACACACACACACACACACACACACACACACACACACTAGAGGCCCAGCCTGCCTGCACAAAATCGTGCATGGTCAGGGTCCCTAGGCCTAGCCTGGCCTCCGTCACATGGCCTCTGCCACCCTGCGATGCTACGTGAAGCTCCCCACCCTGGGACGCTACACGATGCTCGCGGCCCCTCGACTGCTCCACGAGGCTCCCACCGCCCCTCGACTGCTCTGTGAGGATCCTCCCGCCCCTCGACTGCCCTGTGAAGCTTGCTGCTGCCCCGCAAAGCTCACCACTGGACGCTCCGCAAAACTCCCCCCACCCCGCCACTGCTCAGAGAGCCTCCCCAATCCCGCAACTACTCCGTGAAACTCCCCCGCCCCTCGACTGCTTCACGGAACTCGCTGCCGCCTGGGGGACTGCTCCGCTAAGCTCACGGCCACCCCGCGAAGCAGCCCGCCACCGCCGCTCAACAGTCCCCAGTCCCGTCCCCCCAGCCCCCCTCATGGTGAGCAGCTCGGGGGCTGGGGGAGAGGGGGGACCGAGAGGTGTTCCATGCACTTCATGGTGACCGGTCGCCTGTTCGGTCATGACGCCACCGAGCTCTTTATATATATTAGGGTAGATACGTATACATTTAAATACGTTCAACAGGCTAGCTAAGAAATTCCAATGTCTTTGAAACGATATTTGTCTTCCCTTTGCAAAACAATAAAAAAACGCAATAGTTGTACAGCTGCAATCTTTCTATGTGGATAAATGAAAAATATAAGTTAAAATCATCCAGAACTTATTTTCATTTCTCCATGGCAAAAACCATAGATCAACAGAGAAAACTAATGGGGGATGCAATATATTGTGATTGTGTAAGACAAAAGTCCTCCGAAGATTGCAGTATTCTTTCATGTTCTTCTTATTGAGTGTTTTCTCTGACAATATAAAGGTTCCTTTTGTGTGCTTTTTCTGAATTGCACTCTGAATAAGCACGCGATTTTACTCATTTATCTTTGCGCCTTTTCTCTTAGATCCACAGTTGCTTAAAAACAATGGCGTGTGATCATGTTCCTTCAATTACCTTGACAACAGTGTTTACCAGATCCTGAGCCATCTGAGGCTCGTAAGTGAAGTCAATGATGGCTGTCAGTGAGGAGTGGGGTTTTTAACTATGGAAAAGCTTGTGCTGGCGGCTACAGACTCCACCCTTTCTTTGGAGTGACTGTGGGACAGTGTCTTTGCTCAGAATGGAATTCAGCTACGCACTGCCATCTGGTTTCAGAACGGAGGTCACCCGGGCCGCCCAGCCCCGGCCACACGGTGCCCGCCCAGCCCCAGCCACATGGCGCCCGCCCTACCTGACTTTCAGGTTGCCCTGCTGCAGCTGCCCGTCGTAGACCGCCAGGATGTCGAAGTCCTCCTCCAGCGCGAAGGCGAGGAAGGACAGCTGGATGCGGTTGCGCTCCCCCGTCAGCACGATCCACGTGCAGTTGGCGTAGTTGGGGTACCCGTGCGGGAACCCGGGGCTCTCGATGGTGCCGTTGGGGCCCTGGACTAAGCCTCCGCAGTTCTGACCTGGAAACGCACACAAAAAACCAGCATCTTAGTTTGGCTGTTGTTCATCTGTGACTTTTTTTTTTTTTTAATTCCCAACCATTTTGGCCACATTTTATGATGACCTATTTTGTGATCATTCAGGCGGGGCGGAAGGTGGTTTACAGTGTGAGCATGTGAAACAGTTTATCTCCCGCTGTTGTTGAGGAATCGTTGTTTTATTGTCCGTGCACCCAACCGCAAACCTACTTTGCCCACCCTGCGTTGAGTGGTAAACTCAATGGTGTTCCCCAGGCCTAAACGAGAGGGAGTCACGCCCAACACAGGAGGACAGGGAGGGCGAACCCCACACCTCAGACTCATAGAGGGCACTCGGGGAACCGGTTCTGTCTTTTCAAATGCCGGCCTGTCCCACCAGACCATCTGTGCGAGGACCTGACCCGGTCTGCCCCGCTGCAGAGTCTCACCTTGTAACTCTGCCGCTCAGTTTCTGGGGTAATAAAGTTGACAGATAAAATAAACATCATAAACCTACACACACACACACACACACACACACACACACACACACACACGCATGCTAATTCACCTCAATGGCTTCCATCAGTGTTATCTATATTATAAAAACCCAGTGGCCCTAACATCATAATGACCAAAGACTGGTCACCAGAAGGCTGCATGCATGGCGAGGTATGCGCGGGTGGGCGGGAGTTGACTGCGTCTCTCTGCACGGCGCAGTGCGTTCTGGGATCCCAGGTGTCATGCGATTTCCGGCGGGTCTGGGTCTCGAGCAATTTCACACACTGGGTCACTAGTTTTGAATAGTTAAGGAAACCCACACCATACGCAAACTACCGATTTGCAGCTCTGCAGGCTGAAATACCACAAAGGGAAGAAATAAAATGAGACCACAGGGATATAGTCCAGTTTAAAACGAAAGGAGTAAAGAGCAATTAAATTACCCCCAAATTAAGAAGCAGCTCAGAACGATAAGGGACCACCCCATCAATGACTTCCTGTTGGCAGGGGTGGGATTTCCTGTGTGGAAAAGAGAGATGCATGTCCCACTGAGGCACCGCTAATGAAAAGGCGGAGGCAGGAATGGCCATGACATGCCATGGATCCCCTGTGAAGATCCCGAGGGACAGGCTGGGGGAGCTTCTGTGTGGGTGACCAGGTGGAGGCTCTGAGAAAGGGACACGCTTCCCCTGTGTCTCCCTATGTTACTGCATGCCCTTGCACATCCTCTGCAATAAACCAGCGAGTCAATGGGTGTCCTGAGCTCTGTGAGCCACTCCAGCAAATCGGTGGAGCCCAAGGAGGGGCCAGGACGACCTGGGATTTATAACCTGCTGGTCCGGTGACAGCATCCCGCCTGGGCTGGCCATGGGTCTCTGAGGTGGAGGCGGGTCTTAGAGGACTGAGCCATTGACCTGGGGAATCTCATGCTCCCTCAACCAAATGCCTTGTAGGACCCCAGCTGGTATCCTGAGCATTGCCTGTTGGGGGGTGTATATAGGTACCCCTCCCCTCACCCCAGAGTAGAATTGGGTTCAGAACCCAAATAATAAGTCGATGGGGGCGGTGGGAGAGGCAGCTGGGTGCCAGAACTCCTACAACCAAGGAGCAGATTAGGACAACCTAACTTTGGGGAGACCTTGGGAAATATTCCCACAGCTGCCTGCTTTGTGCTATTATTCCCTGCTTTTTAAAAGAATATAGAAATATCAATGAGAGAGAAGCATGATTGACTGCCTCCTGCACGCCCCTACTGGGGATCAAGCCTGCAACCTGGGCATGTGCCCTTGACCAGAATCAAACCGGGGACCCTTCAGTCCACAGGCCAACGCTCTATCCACTGAGCCACACCAGCCAGGGCTATTCCCTGCTTACTGCTTCTCCCCCTCTTCTGCCCAGGTACCACTTCCTGGATAGGATAGGCCTCAGGACATGGGAATCTGGTCCCTGCGTTGCAGGAATGTGTTCTGACCATTGTTACCTCCCAGTGTGCCTGTTGGGGCCACAACTCATTCAACCAGACTGACGCCCGCCCAGAGTGGAGACCATAACTGAGACAGGATGACCATTGGAGCTGTCCGAATAACACGCCTGAATCGCCGTCAGCTAGAAAGATAGCCGTCATGGGAGGGGACACAACAACTGCTGCCACATCACTCCCACGTCTCTCGGTCTGAGTCAGTGTCAAGTAGCCACCAAGTACTGTTTGCAGTGTTTTATTTTCTTTATCTTTATGTGTGTGTGTTTTTAATTTTATAAAAAAAAATTGCTGAATATATTGGGGAACATCTATACTAATAAAAGGGTAATATGCTAATTAGACCAGATAGACCAGATGTCTTCCCAACAAAGCCATGGCTGCGAGGGCCGAGGCAAGCCGCCATGGCTGGGAGGGCCCATCGCAGAGCCCCGGCCCGGTGGGCAGGGCCTCCCTCTGCACAACATTGATCACAGAGCCCTGGCAGGGTGGGCAGGGCAGACAGGGCCTCCCTGTGGGCGGGGATCAATGGCAGAGCCAAGGCCAGGTGGTCCCAGACTGCGAGAGGGCACAGGCGAGGCTTAGGGAACAACCCCCCCACCCCCAGTGCACGAATTTCGTGCACCAGGCCTCTAGTTGCTTAATAAAAATATACAGGTTTTCAGATGTCCGTTTCTCAAACACGTCTCTGTATATTGCGTTGTGTGTTCATCACCCAAAGTCAAGTTTCCTTCCATCACCATTTATGCCACCTTTACCCTCCTACCTCCCCCGCCCCTTTTCCCTCTGGTAATCACCGCAATGGTGTCTGTGTCTATGAGGTTTTCTGTGTGTGTTTTCTCCAAATCCCTTTACCTTTCACACCCAGCCCCCTCCCCCCTCCCCTCTGACAGCTGTCTGTCTGTTCTCTGATTCCATAAGTCCGTTTCTATTTTGTTTATTAGTTTAGTTTGTTCATTAGATTCCTCATATAGGTGAACTCATGTGGTACTTGTCTTTGTCTGACTGGCTTATCTGACTTAGCATGATGCTCTCCAGGTCCCTCCATGCCGTCTCAAAGGGTCAGAGACCCTTCTTTTCCACCGCCAAGTAGTATTCCATGGTGTAGATGTACCACAGCCGTTTTATCCCCTCGTCTACTGATGGGCACACGGGCTGTTCCCAGATCTTGGCTAGTGTAAATAGCACTGCAATGAACATAGGGGTGCATATATTCTTTCGAATTGGTGTTTTGTGTTTCTTCAGGATTAATATCCAAAATTTATAAAGAACTTTTACAACTCAACACACACACACACACACACACACACACACACACACACACACACAGAATCCAATTTAAAAATGGGCAAAGGATCTGAATAGAAATGTCTGATGGTAAGAAGCAGAGTTTCGGAGAGCCCGGGACACTTGGGTGATTGCATGTAGTGTAGGTACCTGAACACAAGTACCATCCAGGCTTTTATTCTCCCACTTCAAACAGGAAATGATTGCCAAGGACATTTTACTCTTAAAGCCCATTTCACAACAGTAGCTCTCGGTGAGCTCGAGCTTTTCACAGCGATATTATCAAGTGCTGTGGGAGTGCGCTAAATCTTCATAAAAAGGGTTTAATGAAAGGGATTTATGGGCTTAAAAACCAAAGGACTAATAGGAAGCCCATTTTCCACTAAATCTGAATCTAACAATAACCCAGTAGCAAGTGGATGTTAAGCTGCGGGATTCTGAAAGGTCTTTGCAGGAAAGAGCTTGCCTGGTTTATCTAGCGATTCTCACATCAACCTGAGTCAGAGAGGGAAGGCTTGATAATAAATTGAAGGAAGTGAATACCTTCAAGAGAAGGGGTGTCTGCCGGGAACAACTCAGTGTGACAGACCCTTCATGGTGAACCAGGTGATCAGACAATGAGACTTTCTCCAAGGAATCACACCCAGACTGTCTTTGGGGGCCAATTGGTACCATGCATTTTGCAGAATGAGTCACTTTTGATCAGTAGGGAGACTTTTCCATGGGGCCTGTTGGAAACTTGGCCAACTTCTCCCAAGTTCTTAGACGAGGGACTCTCAGCTTGGCTGCTCACTGCAGTCAACCGAGGAGTGAGCGGGTGTCTACTCCTGAGATAGATTCTGAGATAGATGGTCTGGGTCAAGAACGTCCCAGACGAGGTTGAAGAAGAACAACCCGGGAGGTTTTATGCTACTTAATGGCATGCCTTATTACAAAGCTGCAGTCACCCACACAGTGCTCAGTGGGTGCAAACCTCAACAAAGACTCCATGGAACAGAACAGAAAGGCCCCAGGACCCGGCTGATGTGGCGCAGTGGTTGAGCATGACCCATGCACCAGGAGGTCACGGTTCAATTCCGGATCAGGGCGCGTGCCTGGTTGTGGGCTTGATCCCTAACAGGAAGCGTGCAGGAGGCAGCCAATCAATCTTGATGTTTCTCTCTCATCGGTGTTCCCTATCTCTCTCTCCCTCTCCCTTCCTCTCTCTCTGAAAACCATAAAAACATATTGTTTAAAAAGTAAAGCCCTCAGCTGAAGCCACTCAGACGCAGATGGCAGGCTGACGAAACGCTGGCGCAGTGGTGTACTGGAAACGGGTCTCTCACCGGCGGTGCCGCCGACTAGACAGCCAGATGGGCACGTGAGGCTGGTCCCTCCCTCCCAGTATGGACACACATCTCCTCCCGATGAATCGCGGACCCACGTGTGGAACCATGAAACGTCCAGACGGAAACCACATCAAAAAGTGTCCTTGGAACTGGATGGTAAGTAAGGGTGCCTTACCTGGAACACACCGAGTAATCATCAGAAAATAAAGAGCGAAAGGAACGCCAGAAAGTAGGTCATATTCACAATACTCAGATTCAACCAAGGCCATGGTTATAACATGACGGAGAAAGCTTGCAAATCAATAAGAAAAAGGCAACACAATAGAGAACAGTGATTATACGCTGCTGGAGATTCGGCATCGGAGAATGACTTTTCTAAAATTGGAAAGAGACAGATGGGTCATGAAATAGAAATGTCTCCCAAGCCCTCGCCTCCTTGTCCCCGGGGCAGGGCCCAGCAGCCCCTCCCTGTCCTGCAGGTGTAAGAAAAGAGCATCTGTGTGACAGGAAGACAAAACCACATCCATTTGGTCTTTATTTTTAAAAACAAGCCCACCTCATAGCTCTGCTCACGCCTTGTGACTCTCGGTCCCACCAGGAGAAGGCGAATGTTCTGGCACCTTAATATCTCCAGACTCGTGAAAGTATCACGACTTCAGAAAAGACTGAGCCACATGAAATAATCACTTGTATAAGCAACAGTCCTCCAGCGGTATTGACCGGCGCCCATTAGCGTAAGCAGCATTAGTGAAAATCTATACCGGATTGACCGGGAGGACGCCTCCTTCATTACAATCACCCCAAAGCTGTGGGTCTCAGCATCGTTAGCATCCATGTAAGGTCCCCGCTTCCTGACACGCACAGAAACCGTGGCTGCGGCCATTTACAGTTCAACGAAAATGGTCTCCAAGTGGAAGTCCCACGAGGTGAAGTGATTAATGAATGTGATTAATGAATGTAATTAATGAACGTGAGTGAGGTAGCACTTAGTGTCTCTGTTGGACCCAGAACTTCATCCAGAGAGCACGCTAATGGATGTCTGAGATAAAAGATTGCTCTTGGCCGACATGGCTCAGTGGATGAGTATCAACCTCTGAACCAGGAGGTCACGGTTCATTCCCGGTCAGGGCACACGCCCGGGTTGTGGGCTGGATCTCCAGTAGGGGGCGTGCAGGAGGCAGCCAATCAGTGATTTCCTCTCATCATTGATGTCTCTATCTCTCTCTCCCTCTCCCTTCCTCTCTGAAATCAATAAATATATATATATATATATTTTTAAAAAGATTGCTTCCATGGAAAACAGGAATTTTAGTTGGATAAATAAATCCATAGGCATGTGGATTATAGATGACACGGGCATACATTTTCCTATTTTACATGCACTTTCACACAGAGCATGGGGCCGGCTCCCCCAGCAAATGCCAAGGTTGGGTTTTTCCGCGCATGATCCCAGCAGGTCTGCCTTCTATGACTGTCCGCTCGGGACTTACACGCTGAGGGCCCTGCCTGAGGCATGAGCCCTCAGCCCTCCTGCAGATGTTTTCCTTTTAAGTGGCTGACGCCTAGGCTTCCTTTCAATGTTGGCCTGAAACGCAGCTTCAAGTAAGCCGATTATTTCAGCGGGAAACACTCTTAATGAACAAACTTTTAGATCCTGCAATTATCACCTTGCATTAACACACTGCTCACCAGGGATCTGCAGGCAGGGCCTTTGTCAGTTACGTTTCCTAAGGGCAAAGAGCGAAACTGCAGGGCTCCTGGGAGGGTGTTAATGTTTCAGTGAAACGTGTTCTTCTCGCAGGCCTGGAAACGCAAGCATTACGGACGGAAATGCCGAAAGGCCTTTCTATAAGTACTGACGCTGGAAGCTGCCTTGGAACATCAGAGCCAATGGAAGAACAGGAAGTACATGTGCAGCATGCATGTAAATCGCATGTACACCATGAATACACATCACACAGGGAGTGCATGCATGTTTGTGTTCACTTGCTATCATTCAAGCAAACTGTTATCAGAAAATTCAATACCTGGCGTAACTTTTAGAAATTGGTGTCACCGTGTTATATATCAACTAGAGGCCCGGTGCACAAAATTCAATCATGGTAGGGTCCCTAGGCCTGGCCGGCAATCGGGGCCAATCGGGGCCTTCAGGCTGCGGAACGGGGCCTCCCTTCCCCGGCTGCCGCCTGCTGGCCTGGCCTCCCTTCACTCTTCACTGCCCCCTGGTGGTCAGCGCACATCACAGTGAGTGATCAAACTCACGGTCTCCCGGTTGAACTCCCCAGGGGACACTTGGCATATCAGCCTTTGGTATATATAGATTCTATCTCAGGGAAGCTGGGGAAATTGCTGTCTAAATCGCCCGGCGGTTGAGCTGTACCTGATGAGATACTTGGTCTATCTCTGACGTGATGAACAGAACATTAGGCTCCGGGGACTCGTACAGAGTTAATTCAGCCTAGATTCCTCCCGTCCCAGAGCTCCCGGCTCCACCGCTCCCGACACGCAGGATCCCGGCATCATCTCCCTGCTGCCTCATACTTCAGAGCGAGGCGGAGTTTCCACAGGCAATTCACCCGGAACCTCAGTCATCCATGACAGCAGGTCCACGTGACTTCATGGATGTGGAAATGTACACGGAATGGTGCTGCCCTCCCTGACGTACAGCAGGTGAGGCGTGCAGGAGGCAGCAGAGTGGCTGTCCCCCGATTCCCAGAAGGGAAGTGGGATCTTCTGACACCAAATACTAGTGTCAGTTCCCCCAAATCACAGCCGTGTCTCCAGAGACCAGCACCGCGTGACCCACAAGCCATCCTACACTGCAAGGACTCACCCAACCCCAGTGTCCATCACAGTGACTAGCTCAGACCACCCCACACGACCAGGATGGATCCTGGCATTCAGCAACTCTAACTCAATTCAGCCCTTCCTTCTAACCATCAGCCACGGCAGAGAAAAAGGTAAAGCCCCACCTGAGAATAGGAAGACCACTCACGCCCCATTCCCAGAGACAACGATGCCATCAGCTGACTGACCACGTTTCTAATCTGCACTTAGCACTTTCTAAAAATATTTGTATTGATTTCAGACAGGAAAGGAGAGGGGGGGAGAGTTGGAAACATCCATGATGAGAGAGAGAATCACCGATCAGCTGCCTCCTGCACGCCTCCCATTGGGGATCGAGCCCACACCCCAGGCTTGTGCCCTGACCTGGAATTGAACCACCAAGCCACACCGGCCAGGTCACACTTAGCACAGGACGCACGAGGGCTGGTCCGGGAGGGCCGTGCTGGGCTGGCTGGTTGGTGCTGGGCCTATTCTGAGAGGGTCGAGAGCTCGCCCTGCCACGGTGCCACAGAGTCCTGGTGAGCAGTGGGCGCCGGCGGCTGGACAGGGCTGCCCCCCACAAGGCCGGGAAACACATCTCAGGAAGGACAGGGGTCCTCGTGTCTCTTGAGGAGTCCCTGCTTGGAACGTCAGTCTGGGTGTGGCCCACAGACACGCTGGGCTGCCACTCGGCTGCAAGGAAAGCCGAAACGCTGCGACAGCAAGGACACATCGTGAGAACGTCACGCTGAGCAATGTGTCAGGCAGGAAAGCTGAGAACCACGTGACCTCCCTCCTGTGGGGTAGAAACTGAGAGCAACCAGTGCACAAACAAGAAAACAAACAGAAGCTCAGACACTGACCACAGTGTGGGGTCACCAGAGGGAAGGGGTAGGGAGAGGAAATGGTGAAGGGGGCACCTTACGGGGCTGGCTGTTATTCAGGCGGAGCCGGTGACAAGGCGGGGCCTTTCCTGGGGGAACCCCTCCCTGAGATGACGGGGTTTGCTCTCTGGGGTACACGGCCATGTGGCGTGGTCCAGTGGCTGCAGGAAGATGTGGTCCGTACAGTCCACACGTGAAGGGAGCCCGCAGGAGAGGGTCCCCGTGCACACCTCTCCCAAAGGGGCACCCCCTGGCCACTCGAAGCCTATGGGTGCAGGCCCCAAGCTGCCTGGCAGGCGGGAACATTCCCGCGTTGCTATAGCGACGCGGGGATGTTCCCGCCCCGTCCCTAGTGGCTTGCAAAGGCTCGAGCACGAAGCAGCGGTTTGGGGCCATGCCCCCAGCCAGGCGCCCACGACCGGGGGGCTGGCTGCTGGCCTCTGGGGTGTGCCGAGACCCTGGTGGCCACCGCTGCGTGCTGCCCAGGGTCCCTGCATGCCCCAAGCCTGGGGCCCATGGTGGGGCTGGCTGCTGGCCTTGCACAGGTAGGGTCCCTAGGCCTGGCCGACAATCGGGCCCATCTGCGGGGGGACTGGCGGCGCAGTCGGGGGCCTCCACTGGTACCTGCCTTGGCCAGCCTGGCGCTGCCCGCTCACTGGCCCTGCCACGCCACCGCCGCCGGCTGCCTCCCTCTGCGGGGCGACCAGCAGGGCCATCTGGGGGCCCCCGCTGGCACCCACCTTGGCTGGCCTGGGGCCTGCGGGCTGGGGGCAGCTCCTGTGTTGAGCATCTGCCCCCTGGTGGTCAGTGCGCGTCATAGCAACCAGTTGTTCCACTGTTCGGTTGATTTGCGTATTACGCTTTTGTTACATAGGACTGTTTTCCTGCCTCTGTAACTATCATGCTGCCCTTCCGAGAGCGGGGATGCACTCGATGCTCACAAAGGGCCTGCTATAGTGCCCGCACTCATGTTTAATCGCCGAGGCCAGCGGCTCAGTCAGGGCGCGTGGGGAGGTGGCGATGACGGTGGTTTGAATTAAATCTAAGCACACACGTGTGGAAAGAATCTGTAAAAATACCCCCGAGTGGGCCAGGCAGGCACTTCTCTGCACTGAGTCAGGGGTGCCCTAGAACACTCAGAGCCTGGGGTTGTGACTCCAATCCCAGAGAAGGGAGCCGGCGACCTCCGTCCGCACGGTGAGCGGCCTGATGGCCAGCAGCTCCTTAGAGACACTTAGAGCCTCTGCTCTATTCGGAGCCCTTTCCTCTCAGGCCGTCTCCTTATACCTCCCCGTCTCCGCCTGCTCCCCCGGAGGGTGCCGGAGCCTGGCCAGCAGCCTGCGCTGAGTCAGCGGAGCCGCCAGTGATGCCTGTGATGCTCCTTGGACTGCACCCGGGAGGGAGGGTCTTGAGTTAATTGCGGCCCCACCCTGCTCCCGCCCACTGAGAAATGGCCCATTCCCAGCTCCCAGCCCATCATTCCTGACCACCCCTCTCAGGGACACGTGGGAGGAACACGGTGCAGAGCGTGGGGCACAGTCCCTGGGCCGTGGTCACTTCCCGGCATGGACCACTGGGGACATGGGGGATGGAGCACCCGCTGGTGCCCACCCACAGGAATGAGGATGCGTTCCATCCTGCTGGGCTGTTTGTCTCTGTGTTTCTTTAAAAAATACATTCTTATTGATGTCAGAGAGGAAGGGAGAGCGAGAGAGAAACATCAGTGCTGAGAGAGAATCATGGAGCGGCTGCCTCCTGCACAGCCCACACCGGGGATCAAGCCTGCAACCCGGGCATGTGCCCTGACCGGGCATTGAGCCCTGACCTCCAGGTTCACAGGTAGATGCTCAACCACGGAGCCACGCCAGCCGGGCTGGCCTGTTGGGGTGACGCTGCGAGATGAAGCCAGGGGATGGAGTGAGCGCTGGGAGGGAGTTGAGTCAGGAAGAAAGTGAATTGTCAGTGTTTTCAAAATATATTCTTATTGATTTCAGAGAGGCAGGGAGAGGGAGAGAGAGAGGGGAACATCAATGACGAGAGTCATGGATCGGCTGCCTCCTGCACGCCCCACACTGGGGATCCAGCCCCAAACTCGGGCATGTACTCCAACCAAGAATCAAACTGTGCCTCCAGGTTCATAGGTCAATGCTCAGCCAGTGGGGAGAAGGGGTGCCTTCCACCCCCAATAATGAAGAAGAGGTGGCAGGACTAGGGATCTTCCCATGAACCACGGCCATCGAAGGAGGGACTGGCAGGGATGACCCAGAGCAAACCTCCCACCCCTGAGGTTTGCGGCCCGGGGACTCGGTGACTGTAAGACACAGGCAGCCACTTCCTGTTGCTCCAACGTCTCGCTCTCAGGGAGGGTTTTTATGGATGAAGCTTCCTTTCTGATTGGCATGGCTTCTGTGCTGTGGGAGGGGTGGGCATTGCCACTGGGGGGCCCACAGGACCAAGTCCCTCCTCCTGTGGGAATGAGCTTCCCCAAGGGGCTGAGGGCTGAGTCAGCCCAGGGTGGGGGGACAGGCCGACCCCGTCTCACTCCCAGGTGTCAGAGGGCCCGTTTACGAGACACAGCGCCTGCTCTTCCTCACCGCAGACCAAGCCATGTACCGAGCTGTGCAGGGGAGACTGGTCACAACACCAGCTGACAGCTCTGAGACACAGTGACTTTCCTTCCTGGCAAAAACCTGGCCAAGGGTGGGGCTCATCTGGCATCTGACCCACTCCTAGCACCATCAGCGATGCCCGGTAAGTGACAGGTTCCGCTCTCAGTAGACCATTAAGAGGATTAACGGTTGTTTTTCATGCAGCGGCAAAAACACATGAAATGGCCCTGGATGGTGTGGCTCAGTGGATAGAGCGTTGGCCTGGGGACTGAGGGGTCCCAGGTTTGATTCTGGTCAGGGCACATGTCCAGGTTGTGGGCTCGATCCCTAGTAGGGGGCCTGCAAGAGGCAGCCAATCAATGATTCTCTCTCATCATTGGTGTTTCTATCTCTTTCCCTCTCCCTTTCTCTCTGAAATCAATAAAAAATATATTTAAAAACAAAAAACAAAAGCACATGAAATGCAGAATGTTCTTCCTGCTACTGAAACCGTGTTGTTGTGGTTTGATTCCCAACAGTAACCTGCCATTTTCTCTCTGGGCAAGTTCTAAAATCTGTTTTAAAGAAGCAAAGACTCACAGGCAGCCAGACGTTCTAAAACAGACCTCCACATCCAATGGTCAGGATTGTTTCTATTTGCCTCAAAATAGCGCGTTTTCTCTGTGATTGATGACAGACATTAAAACGGGCCTAGATAACAGCTCAGTGAAGTCCGCTCCTCCGCGGGGTCCTGATCTCAATCGGATGGATACTCGGTAGAGAAGTGGCCCCAGGCTGAAGACAATCATCGCAAACTGCACAGAGGAACTCTGGGAGGGGAATCTATTTGCAAACACATCGCTCTGGGACTCCAAAGCCGGTAAACATCATTCCGAATGGGAACGGAAGCATTGGCAAACAAGGGGTCTTTGTCAAGTGCCAGCTTCTAGGACCCCGAAGAGGCTTACATTTTCCTCGTTGCCCTTCACACACAATCCCTCAGGGCCCGCTTTTCTCCAACGGATGTCCTGGAGGGGATTTTAGGGCTAAGCTGGGTTCCTTTCATCAAGATCAGGTTTTTGTTTTTATAATATATATTTTATTGGTTTTTTTACAGAGAGGAAGGGAGAGGGATAGAGAGTTAGAAACATCAATGAGAGAGAAACATTGATCAGCTGCCTCCTGCACACTCCCTACTGGGGATGTGCCCGCAACCAAGGTACATGCCCTTGACCGGAATCAAACCCGGGACCCTTCAGTCCGCAGGCCGACGCTCTATCCACTGAGCCAAACCGGCTAGGGCTGAGATCAGGGTTTTGATAGCGAAGGTTTAAGGTGCGTTCTCACATCATGTGTCTACTGTCACCCAGGTTCACACACCCATAGCCCATCAGGACGCTCAGCAGCGCTTCCCTCTCCCTGGGCAAACTGGGCCCAATGGAGCTCTCCATTTCCTTGGTGCATTTCTCTGTGTCGGTGGCACAGCCCGAGGCCGCCTCTTTAAACTACTGCTCTCGACTAGTCTGGGTCTAGGACTCCTGGGCCTAACACACCCTGAGGAATTCAGGCGGAGAGCTGCTCAGGCCAAACTCACACAAATGCCGATGCCGGTGCACAGGACACCGGTGCTTCTGCTGCCTCTTCCTTCACGGGGAGGGGACCCCAGAGTATGGATCCCTGGTCTCTCTCCTCTCCCTCCCTCACACACGCGACCCAGGAGACGTAGGGTGTTTGCTTGTTGACCTTGCAAAGGGGGATTAGAAATTTGGAGCACCCGCTCCATCCCCGCCCCCTCCAGGCAGCACGCTTTCCTCTGGGCTGGGCCAGGGCAGGGTGTGCGCTTGTAAAGGGGCCAGTGGGGTTTAATGAGGGCGAGAGAACGGATGATGGGCTAATGCAAGAGCTTCCCATTGGAAAGTTCAAATGCCTGTAGATGCCAACTAAATTGCCCGCCAGTAGCCTAATTAAAGAGAGCACTTACTAATCATTTCATTAAAATGTGTTGTAAATAGAAAATTACTTGAATGTATTATAGAACAAGTCAATAACAGTCTCTAATATCTTTAGCGTTAAAGTGTATTGAGATAGTCGATCATCATCGAACACATTGCACAAATTCTTTTTCTTTTCTGTCTTACTCTACCAGGGAGGTTACCTGAGGCCTGACCTACGGGACTGGTCTTTGTTTTGCCAAACTTACACTCAAGGCAGGAAAAGGACAGAGAAATGTCAAACCATTTCAAGGCAAGTGAACAACCACAGAGGCGAACAGCACAACATGAAAGAGCCCGGGAAGAGAGGCTGCAGAGAGCGTGTCTCTGGAAAGCCGGCACATTCCGAAGTCCGTGCGTAACGGGGTTCAGGAAGTCGTGCCGGCCGGGCAGGTGCCGTCGCAGGAAACACCTGAGGAGACCCCTGTCTTCCAGGTTTTGTCGGTCGTTAGAGTCAATGCAAGCAAGAAGGGAGAGCAAAGACAGAGCTGTAAACAGGGGTGTGGGTACGCATTGAGGGGGTACCCCAGCCAGACAGTGCCAATCGGCAGCCTGGGAGCGGTTGTCTTTTCTCGTTTTCTGTCCTTTTCCTTTCTTCTCTTCTTCTCTCCTCTTCCATCCCCCTCCCTCCCTCCTTCCCTCCCTGCCTCCCTCCCTCTCTCTCTGGATTCAAGGAAATCTCTGACAAAGCAGGAGGTGGACACAAGCTGCAGAGACGAAGCCCTCAGAGAACACGCCTAACAGAGGCGGACGGACACCACCGAGCACTGCGGGGCGTGCAGTGGAAATCCCAGGAGGAGGGGAGGAAAGGGAGACAGGATATTTGAAGAAACAATGACAAAGCTGCCCAGGATTTGCTCACAGGAGTGAATCTACACGTCTGAGAACCTGAGCTAACTCCAAGGAGGATAAATTCAAAGAGATTCCTGCTGAGGCACATCATCCTCAGGCTGCTGAAAGTCAAAGTGAATCTCCAAAGCAGCAAGAGACCAGAAACCTGTTAGAGACAAAGAATCCTCAATACAACCGAAAGCAATGTCTCACCAGGCACCCAAGAGGACCAGGAAGTGGGGCGGTGTTCTTAAAGTGCTGAGGAAAGTAAAACAATGACTTGTCAACCAAGTGTGCTCTACAGCAAAATGTCCCTTCAAGATGCAGAAATTTTAAAAAATTACAAATAAGCAAACCATCAGAGAGTTTGCTGTTTGTACAGGTGCCCCACAAAAAATGCCCAGAGGAGACCTTCAGGATAGAATAAAAGGAAACTAGACAGTAAGTCATACAAAGAAATAAAGGAATTTCAGTAAAGGTATATAAGTAAACTAGAGGCCCAGTGCACAAAATTCATGCACTCCGGGGTGGGGGGTCCCTCAGCCCGGCCTGCGCCCTCTAACAGTCTGGGAGCCCTTGGGGGATGTCCGACTATCGGCTTAGGCCTGCTCCCCACGGGCCTAAGCCATCAGTCAGACATCCTTAGTGCTGCCATAAAGGCGGGAGAGGCTCCTGCCACCACCACTGCACTTGCCAGCTGTGAGCCCGGCTTCTGGCTGAGCGGCACTTCCCTTGTGGGAGCGCACTGACCACCAGGAGTCAGCTCCTGCATTGAGCGTCTGCCCCCCGGTGGTCAGTGTGCATCATAGCGAGCAGTTGAGCGGCCTTAGCATATCATTAGCATTTTATGCTTTGATTGGTTGAACGGACAACCGGACACTTAGCATATTAGGCATTTATTATATAGGATGTTAGAGTTAGTATTATTCTATTTTTGGTTTTGCAATCCTTTTCACTACGTGATTTAAAATACAAATGTATAAAACAAAAATTATAAATTTAAGCATCAAACAATGTATGAAGATATAGTTTGTGAGAAGGGAAGTTTCAGAACTGTATAAGAGCAAAAATGGTACATGCTATTGAAGCTAAGTTGGTATCAATTCCAACTAGATAGCTAACTTTTTAAGATATTAATTATAATCTCTATAGTTACCATTAAGAAAATAACTGAAAAATATACACAAATAAAATGAGAAGGAAATCACAATGATACAGTACACACATTAATTAAACATAAGAGAAGGCAGTAGTGAAGAAAATGAGGAATAAAAATGTTATAACACATATAAAGCATAAATGGTAAATGTCAAAAGTAAATTATTTTTACTGCTGATTTCTTTAAGTGTAAATGGGTTAAACTCTGCTTTTCAAAAGGGAGAGATTGACAAAATGGATTTTTAAAAAGTAAACTGATCAGATTATATGCAACCTATAAGAGACTCAACTGATGCCCAAAGACAAGAATGGGTTGAAAAATAAAAGGATGAGAAAAGATATTCCATGCAAATAGCAACTAAAAGAGAACAGGTGTCAGCAAATACTAAAGTCAGCAAAAATAGACTTTAACTCAAAAACTGTTATGAGACAAATAAGACCTTTAATAAAAGTATCAATTCATCAGATATAGCAAATATAAACATATACGCACCAAACACAAGAGCTGTAAAATATCGACGGGATGAAAAGAGAAAGGCAGTCACACAATGATGTCTGGAGACTGAATAATGAACAGGACATCGAGACAGACAACCAGTGAGGAGACGGAGCACACGGACAGCCTGTGAGTCAGGGAGGGGGAGGGGCTTATGCAGAGCCTCCGACCTGGAACGGCTTTGTCCTCACGTGCAAATGGAGTATTTTCCAGGACAAACCGTACATTAAGCCACACGCAGGTCTACATAAGGTGAAATGATTGAAATAATTAAAAGTCTCTTCTCAAATAATCATGGATTTAAGCTGGATTCAATAACAGAAGGAAAACGGGAATTCACAAATAGGTACAAATAAAACAACTGATTTAAAACATGAAGTACATCCAACAGGTCAAATCTTAAGGGAAATTTAAAAATACCAAGAGATGAATGAAAAAAAAACCAAAACAAACAAACAAAAAAATACAACACACCAAAAAAATATGGAATAATGAAAGCAGTGGTCATTGGCAAATTACAGGTGTAGATAAGTACAACTAAGTAGGAAGAAAAATCTAAAATCAATAATCTAACTTTACAGATTAAGGAATTAAAAAAAGAATAGAAAAAACTAAAATAGAAGGAAATAATAAAATAATAAAATAATTAGAGTAGAGATAAATAGTAGAGCACAGGAAAAAAAATAGAATCAACAAAACCATAAGCTGGTTCTTTAAAAATATAATAAAAAAATGACAAATTTCAGATAGACCGACAAAGGAAAAAGTAGACAAAAAGCCACTAAAATCACAGGAAAGCAGGCAGGCACAAATTACCGACATAACTGAGAACTACAATGACAGAATAGATGCCTTGCTAGAAACATATACTCACAAAAACTGAATTTTTTTTTTTTAAAAGGACAATGTCAACAGACGTATAAAAACACAAGGACTCAGATGGCAACCCAGAATCTCCTCAAAAAAAAAGAAACCTCTGGAGCTGGATGGCCTCGCTGGTGAACGTCACCAACATTTAAAGGATTAGAGTGTAAGTCGCCCTCAAAGGAAAAGCGATGCCATCGGTTCTTTCCAAAAGGTCAGTGTTACCCCCGGCACAAGGAGAGACTGCGGCAACAGAAAACTACAGACCAATTCATGAACGTAAATGGGAAACTCTTTAACGTAATACAACCAAACTGATCCCGCCAGGATATTACCAATTATGATTTATCTAAGGAATGCAAGGGAGGCTCAACATAAGGTCACCACCAATGTCATCAATCGCATTAATGGAAACAAATCCTATCTAATAAATAGGGAATATGCTGACCATCACACCCTCACAAAGATGGCGGTGCCCACAGCCAATAAGGAGGGATTATGCTAATTGACTGTCACACACAGCCACAAGATGGCGGTGCCCACAGCCAATAAGGAGGGAATATGCTAATTGACTGTCACATACAGCCACAAGATGGTGGTGCCCACAGCCAATAAGGAGGGAATATGCTGATTGACCGCCACAACCTCAAAGATGGCAGTGCCCAGTCCTCTCAGCTCCTCCGTGGCGGCAGCCATGCAGCACAGCCGGGGCTGCCCCCAGCCGGGTCTGGCGGCTCCACACACCTGCCTCCAGAGTCCCCCAGTCCCCTCAGCCCCCCAGCCCCCCAGCCACCCAGGGCCACCTGAGGCTCAGGTAACCAGGGCCGGCTGAAACTTGCACTGCCAGCAGTGGCAGCAGCAGAGGTGTGATGGGGCGTCGCCTTCCCCTGATCACCGGGTCGCCTCCTGCCCCTGAGGGCTCCCAGACTGTGAGAGGGGACAGTCTGGGCAGAATTTTCATGCACCGAGCCTCTAGTTTAAAAATAAAACACATGATCACATTCCAATGCAAAAAATATATATAAATAAATAATTGGTAAAATCCAAAACTTTTTGTGGCGAAAACCTCTAACATCTAAGAAATGTTAGAATTTTTTATAAAATCTCAAGTAATAACACACCGCATGGTAAAAGAAACACTTGCCCCTAAAATCAGGAACAAGATGAGGATACCTGCTTTCACTGCTGCTATTCAACTTCGTAAAGAGTAAAACCGTCTCTATGTGCAAACGGCATGATTTCCGATATATAGAAAACCCCGAAGGTTCCACATGATTGTGACGAGGATTCATAATATCATGTCAGCAAAGTTGCAGAATCTACTGCCAATGGTTCATTTAACGTGTGTAAACTTAAGTTGACTATGTTTTAAAACATCAGTCAGCTTAACGTTCCATATTAAAAGGCTAAGTACAAAAATCACATAAATCATTAAAATCATATCAGTTAATGCAAAAAAAAATTGTATATATTCCAACATACATTCGGGACAAAATCACCCAGAACATGAGGAATCAAGGGAAACTCTTCAAATTGATAACGAGCTGCCATCAGCCATGTGTAGCTGTAATTACTCCTAATGGTGAGAGAGCTTTTCTTAAAATGCTCCTCAGATCGGAACAAAGGCGGTCTGTCCGCACACCGCCCTGTCCGCACACCGCTGCGAGCTCTCGGCCAATGGAACAGGCCTGGACAGGAAATAACGCCCGGCCGATACTAAGGGAGGGAGTGCCCGTGTTGCAGATGGCCTGGTCGTCTCCAGAAAAACCCAAGGAAGAAACAACAACAAAAATCTCCTGGAAATGGTGAGCTTAGCAAGGCCGCGGCAGACAGAAACGTGAAAAGGCAGCCCACGTAAAACCATTCAAATAGAGAGCGGAAATCCAAGAAAACACACACAAGACGAGTGTCGAACACAGAAAGCGCTGGTGAAACGAAGAAATCTGAAGTCCTCCCAAACGGATATGCGGGTTTAACCAGGGTCCTTTAAACCGCCCCAACCTTCTATATGTATGGGCGGGAGTGTTCTAACGTTTATACCAAAAGGCAAAGGAGCGAGAACCCCTGGAGCAGGAAGATGAGCGCACACGAAAGTCTGCGCCCCAGTGCTCGCAGCAGCTCTATCCGAAACAGACAACAACGGGACGCCCGAGAAACCCGTGACTGTAAGAGGTTCAGTCAACGGTGGCACATCGGGCACGTGTCACCCACTGGCGATGGGAAGGAACGGGCAGCTGGCTCGTGTGCAGCCTCCGGTGAATTCCCTGAAAGATGCGCTGAGCAGAACATCCCCAAAGACTCCACACCCCGGACCCCATCCACGTAGCGCTCCGGAGATGAGGAGGTGAAGGGCATGAGGGGCGGGTTCGGAAGGGCCCTGGGTTGGGGCGTCGGGAGGAAGGCAGGGGTGGGTACAGACGGAGAAGCGACCTTGGTGGTGACGGAAACGGTCTCCATAGCGACTGCACTCACATCTGTGATACGGGACTTTTCCAGAAGCCCCACTGGGGGAAACTGAGGAAAGCTACGCGAGAGACCGCTGAATCCGTCTTATAACTACCTGTGGACCTCATCTTCCTCACATCAACCAATTAGAAAGGAGTGCATCGAAGGCACATTTCCTTCTCGTAAGAATATTAAGTCTTGATCTTCCTAAAAACACCGTGGGGCTTGGGAATTGCTAGGAGGCAATGCAGATGGTCCGGTCCAGTGTGAGCACCGGATGGAGACAGTGCAGCGTCAGCAGGAATGGGTGTGTACTCACACGCGCCCCCTCTAATGTGGTCACAGCAGAGGCATTTCTACACGGCTGCACTCACGGCAGTTAATAAACGGTTCCTGTGATGTCACCGCCAGCACCTGTCCCTGCTGGGTGAGCTCGCATTTCATTAGCCAACAAATCACGTGTCTAGATTTTGTAAAAGAGGAACTGGGAGCTGGACAAACCCCACAAACCAACTCCCCCAACAGACGGGGATGAGGCGCGTACATTGCACAGGACAGACCATCCCTCCCCTAGTCCACGCCTGCTTCCAATCCCTGGCGTGCTGCCCGAGTCACACGGGAACAGCGGCTGGATGGCCAACAGCGATGTCAGCGACACCTTGCTTGGCAGACAGCTACGGGGTTTCTGAACCAGGAGCCTGCGTGACTCCGGGGACAGGTGTGAAGACACAGGTGTCTAACTGTGTCCAGGCAAAGGCCCTACATGCTCAGACCAACAGGAAGAGCCGAGAGGGGGAGGTCAGGGCTGAGGGGAACCGTCTGTTTTCTGGACGCACCTGGTTTGACAGGCACCGGTCCCTCCTCGCTCCCGCTTTGCCGATTCCGAAGCTCATGATCGCTAAGCCTCACAGTCGTCCCAGCTGGCCCATAAGCCACTCCCCGTCCCCTGAGTGAGGGACGGCGACACCACCTGCATCCCTGCTCCTTGTCTGCAGACTCTCCCGTCGAAGCCACAGTCAGAGGATAAGAACAGTGTTTGTTACGGTTCCACAGCCACCAAGGCCATTCACTGTCTACGTCTCCTCTACGTCTCCAGGTCTACCTCCCACTCCGTGTTCCTTCACCTTGTTCTCTGAGCACTAAGCACTTCCTTTTCCTTTACCTTTTCCCACATTGTTCACTTTATGAAATGCCTTTGAGCAGGTGCTGCTCTTCCTTCTGGGACTGCCCCACCTCTGTCTCTCTCCCTCCCCCACCTCTGTCTCTCTCCCTCCCTCACCTCTGTGTCTCTCCCTCCCCCATCTCTGTGTCTCTCTCTCTCCCCCATCTCTGTCTCCATCTTTCACTGTCTCTGTCTCTCTCCTCCCCTCCCCATCTCTCTGGCTCTCTCTCCACCCCCTCATTCCCATACACACAGTTTCTGAGTGAAGGTCCCCTTATAACCCAGACCCTGGCGAGTCCACCTGCTCTGATGCCTCCATAGACTGGCATATTCTGTCTTTATCACATTCATCAGGGTGGCAATGTTACATTCCTCCCTGTGATCATCAATCAGCGTCTCTCCAGCTAGACTGTAAATTTCATGAGATGGGCTTTTAATCAGCATTGTATCCCGGGCCCCATTAGAGGTCCTGGGGTGACAGGAGCTCATTAAATTCCTGTGGGGAAAAGGAGAGAAGGGGGGAGGGAGAAAGGGAGGGAGAGAGGGAGGGAAGGAGGCGGGGAGGGATGGAGGGAGTGAGGGAGAGAGAGGGGGAGGGAGGGGGGAGGGAGGGGAGGATAGGGGGAAGGAAGAGGGGAGGGAGAGAGGAAAGGATGGGGGAGGGAAGAAGTAAAATAAAAATGCAAGGAAAGACGGTAGGAAGGAGGAAGGATAGCTGGACAAGAGGGAGAACGAGCGGAAATTAAAGAAAGTCTCTAAAATGATATATTATCACTTACCGTTCCGATGTTGCAAAGTAACCAGAGATTGATGGAACTATATATTGTTTCCCGAGGTACAGAGCACGAGAGGCAATCAAATAAGAGGCACAACCCTTCCATTTCATTGGCAATGAAAAGTAAATGACTGTAAGAATACATGATGACTAAACCAGTACCAGTATACACATGCGCACACACACACACACATGCACGCAAATACACACATGCATGCCAGTGCACACAGGTGCACACACACACACACACACGAACTGAATAAACTATCTCATCAGGCTGGATGGAGTCTCCATATCTACAGGGAGGAAAGGTTCTGGCGGCTTAAGAACTACCATGTGCTTACTGTCTCATATGAAGCCGGACCTCTGTACACGGTAGCTCTTGTGTTACGGTAAAGTCATGATCAGTGCGTTTAGAAAGAATGCTTTTTGCTGTAGGACTCTGATAATATAGTCAGGAACGAAAGTGTGGCAATAAATTAAGTACAGAGATCACCATTAAAGAAACTTGCTGCCTGTAGACTTATTCTGGAAAGGGATAATGTGACGACATTTCAAGAGAAGGCATTTGAAGAAAAGATGTTCGTGAGGAAGCCAACTGTGAACCACATAAGTTAATTCAAAAATAATAGCATTATGCTGAGCAAAATAAGCCAGTCGGAGAAAGATAAATATCACATGATCTCACGCATTTGTGGAATCTAATGAGCCACATAAACTGATGAACAAAAATAGATCCAGAGACAGAGAAGCATCGAACAGATCGTCAAACCTCAGAGGGAAGGTGGATGGGGCAGGGGGTGGGTAAGAGATCAACCAAAGGACTTGTATGCATGCATATGAGCATGACCCATGGGCACAGACAGTAGGGGGGTGAGGGCATGTGCTGGGGTTGGGAGCGGCTGGGGAGAGGTCAATGGGGGGGGGAAAGGAGACATAGGTAAGACTTTGAACAATAAATAATTTAAATTAAAATAATAGTATCAGCAGCAAGATTGTCTCTCAGCAGATTTTTTAAAATATATATTTTATTGATTTTTTACAGAGAGGAAGGGAGAGGGATAGAGAGTTAGAAACATCAATGAGAGAGAAACATCGATCAGCTGCCTCCTACACACCCATCATTGATGTTTTTCTTTCTCTCCCTCTCCCTTCCTCTGCAAAATCAATGCTATAGAATAAAAGCCTAATATGCAAATCGACCAAACAGCGGAATGACCAGTGGAACGACCAGTCACTATGATGCGCGCTGACCACCAGGGGGCAGACACTCAACGCAGGAGCTGCCCCCAGCCCACAGGCCCCAGGCCAGCCAAGGCGAGTGCCAGCGGGGACCCCCGATCACCCTGCCGGTTGCCCCACCAGTCGCCCCAAGATTGGCCCTGATCACCAGCCAGACCTAGGGACCCTACCCATGCATGAATTTTGTGCACTGAGCCTCTAGTAAAAATATATTTTAAAAAACCGACCTTCTGACTGATCAATGCTTTAACACTGTCTTTAGCATACCCTCACTTTTGATAAACATTAAAATGTTAAACGTTTCCTGAGTGCTGTTGAAATTCCAAATAGGAAAGATGTCATGTTTACTAACAATGAAAGTAACTCAGCGGTTTACTCTCAGACCATCCTTCTTCCCCACACATGTGTCACTGTCCTACAAGTCACTGCTGAGCAGCCCCGAACCCACTTGGGCAGGGACAATGGCCTCATGCTGCCACAGCTGCCCTAAGGCCCCTTAACCTCCGTCCTCTTGAGCGACAAGTTTCCCAGGAGGAGGCGATGACCCAGGGAGGGGTTCAGAGGGTCCATCGTCACCTAAGGGCCCCGCGCTCCGTAAACGCTGCTGGACCTGTAGCATGTTGCTTTCTGGTAGGACTTGGTGTCTGTAAGTGAAGTTTTGGGTGTAAATAACATGCGTGTAAATTATACAGAATGCATATGAGGTAGAATGCTCACTTCCTGACTTCAAAAGTGGATGCCATGTCTCCAGTTAATTCCTGCTCATTTTATCCATCGATTGTTGCCAGTTCTCAAAGGAATGACTAGGGATTTTATCTACAGAATGTGGATTTAGAATCCCATTTCCCGAAGAGCACATAGAAGAGCTTGCAAGCTGTTTGAAGATGCTTCAGCGATTTCCGATACTGACCACACATGCAAGTGAGGCGAAAACAAGGACAGGCCTGAGAGGACACACCTGTTTCTAAGGATTGGGAGCGGCGCGGTGTGTGAAGGGCAGCCCGAGGCAGCGGGGGGATTCGGAGCCGGCCCTGAGCTCAGCCTCCACTCCGCGCAGCCTGGGCACCCAGCACGCAGGGCGCCTGCCACCGGCCGCCACTGCCAAGCCGGCTGCTCTGTCCCTGAGGTTCCACAGGAGAAGGCCACCACGCAGCGAGTCGGGAAGGAACAGGACGCTGAGAGCTGGGTCACTCAACCCCACCTGCAGCCTTTCCTCCCCATGTTACTCCCCATGTGCGCGCACTTGGCTGTGAGCTCCCTCCCCCACAGAGACGTCAGGCATGAGGCGCCTTGCTCTCTCCTCACACTTCTCACACCTGTCACACTTTTTCATACCCAACGGCTCTGGGTAAGCGTGTGCAATTACAGGGCGTGGGCAGGAGGAGGAAGGGACTTGGTGAGCCATTGCCAGTGTCTACATCCTTTTGAAAGTGGATACAGGTCTGGCCGGCGTGGCTCAGTGGTTGAGCATGGACCTATGAACCAGGAGGTCATGGTTCGATTCCGGGTAAGGGCACACACCCAGGTCGCTGGATCAATCCCCAGTAGGAGGTGTGTAGGAGGCAGCTGATCAATGATTCTCTCCCATCATTGATGTTTCTATCTCTCTCTCCTGCTCCCTTCCTCGCTGAAATCAATACACACACACACACACACACACACACACACACACACATATAGTGGATACAGGAATGCACACACATATTCATGTTTTGTTTTGTTAAGTTCAGAAACATTATCTTGTGACTACGTTATCAGAAACAATGAAAGTCTCCTCTGAAAACACAAATCTTTTGACAAAGGCATGAACTTCCAACAAGGCGTCTTCAAAAGGTAATCCGTCCTTGACGGCTGAATTGTTGTTAAGAAATGAGAGATCAGTTGATACAAGACCCTCGATGTCCAGGTGAATAAATCTCCCTGCTTTGCTCTCAACTCCTACGTGGTCTTCTTGGGTTTGGTGAGAGGTACGACTATGTTTGACTTGGGAACAGCTGAAGCCGCCCAAACGATTTGCCGATGTCAGTGGGCATCACTGCTGCCTCCCTGCATTTACTACTAGTTCCCTATTTTCTTCTTCTCACCCAAAGCCCGCTCCTCCCGTCAGTGGGTCTTGGTGAAATAACCCTCCTCATGCCCAGGTAGAGAGGCCTGAGCCTCCTGGTGCCCAGGTAGAGAGGCCTGAGCCTCCTGGTGCCCAGGTAAATGGGCCTGAGCCTCCTGGTGCCCAGGTAAATGGGCCTGAGAGAGTGTAAGCCAATCAGCAACAGACACACCTTCCACTGGTGCTGTGGTGTCTCAACTCCATCAAGATGCCACACGCTCCCGATTTCAGGGGCGGGGTGTGCAAGTGACTAGTCGTGATCTAAGCTGGTCCCACCACGGCTGTCATGTGACTGGGTGTGTGGCCTAGGCCAGTGGTCGGCAAACCGTAGCTCGCGAGCCACATGTGGCTCTTTGGCCCCTTGAGTGTGGCTCGGCATTAGAACCACTTATTCAAAATAGACTCGCCCAGGCCGAAAACCGACTTCTGCGCATGGGCCACGAAGTTTTAATCACACTGTACGTGCGCGCCTGCACGTGGTATTTTGTGGAAGAGCCACACTCAAGGGGCCAAAGAGCCGCATGTGGCTCGCGAGCCGCGGTTTGCTGACCACTGGCCTAGGTTGGTCCCACCATGGGGTGTGCATGTGACTAGTCATGATCTAAGCTGGTCCCACAATGGCTGTCATGTGACTGGGTGTGTGTTCTAAGCTGGTCCCATCATGGGGTGTACATGTGACTGGGTGTGTGTTCTAAGCTGGTCCCACCATGGGGTGTACATGTGACCAGGTGTGTGTTCTAAGCTGGTCCCACCATGGTTGTGCACGTGACCGGGTGTGCGGCCTAAACTGGTCCCACTGTGTGGCTGTGTGGAGTGTCTTGTGGCTCTTGGAGCTTCCAGGCAGCCCCTCCCATTGTGAGCAGAGCCTGGTGAGTGGCCCCTGGCCCACGCAGAGGGCAGGGCTGAGGGACCCAGGGAAACAGCCACAGCCGGAATGCACCCTGAACCTCGGGCTCCGGCCCTGTCTGAAGCCCGGCTGACACGTAAGCCGACGTGTGCCTTTGCTGTGTAAGCCAGTTTTAGGCGTGTCCTCTGATCCCTGCTGTGGCAAACACCACAGGCGCCTGGGTGGCCTGAGAGCCGAGGTGCCCGCCCTGAGCACTAGCCGCCTGCTGCCCAGTCCTGCCGCATCCCTGTCCTTCTTCTCCCCAAACACATCCCCACACGTGAGGACGAGGATCCAAGACAAGCAGGACAGCCTGTGAGAAAGGCCCGTCCGTGGGAAAGACAGAGCGGAATGTCCCGTGTCAGGGATGAGACGGTCACGGGACCACGGTGAGTAGAAGACAATAACCTCTGCTCCCACACGGCAGCAGTGTGGACGCCTTCCCTGCCACAGGCCGGGCCTCGTGAACCGCGACTCCCCTCCTCCCTCCCTGCTCCCCCACGGAGGCCCCTCCGTGGACTGGCTATTCACGCTGCCTTTTCTGAGAAACACGTGCTCTGGTTAGTCAGAAAGTTGCAAGGAAATCGCTTGTTCATATATTTATGCCCTTAATTACACATTTGGTACTTTTCCAATTAGAATTAATTTATTTCCTGTGGCTGTGTCTATACTTATTATCTAGAAACATTTGAAAGCAAACAAGATAACACACGGGCACACACTGCCTGTAAAGCCCTTTATGCAAATGTAAAGGTTTGAGAAAGTATGTGAATTTCAGACGTCAGGGTACTATAGGTCAGAACTGTGTGCAGCATGTTATTCTGATGAAAAGATTCCTGAATTTTGTAATATTGGTTCAATGCATGCTCTGTTCTAAAAAAAAAAAAAATGTTTAATGTTTCAATAAATGCATTAAAGTTAATTATGTATACAATGATTTTTCACTATGCCAAATATATTACAATTTTCTATTTAAAGTCTAATAAGTACTATATGCATATTTCATTAATATTTCTAATAACTTTGGGAAGTTTTCAGAGAAAATCCTTCCCATTTCTCCTAGAAGTGGAGTATTCTTTAATATATGCTGATTTTCACACATATTACACACACCCAAGCTCTCTCAACTCTCCTTGGCTATAAAATAATCAAATTGTTCAATGCCTCCGTGTGGGGCGAGCCTTAGAAATAAAGGGAAGTGTTAAATCAATCGGAAGGGTTTTCATTGGCGTGTGACCAAGACCAGTGATTGAGGGTTCGCCTTCCGAGCTGGTAATGCGTTTCAGCCACTTTCATTTATTCTGCGGGTACTGTGCCCGCGGAACAGCTTGGTATTGCTAAAAAGAGTCTAATTATCCCGATTTCCTTTTCAGGCAACTCATCAAAGGAGTAAAAGACAGAAGAAGAGTCATGGAGGCAGATGCCCTGTCCTTGCATGCAGGAAACGCACACCCCTTCCCTCCCCCGGCAGATGGGATGGCTCACTGGGGTCCTACCAGGGGCGTAGGAGGTGCTTTCGAGGCCAACACCCTCTCCCTGAGCTGCTCCGAGCGCAGCCTGTGTCCACACGTGAACATGGACCCAGGACACACCTGCTCCCCAGGTCTGCCAGCCTCCAGGCCGGAGGGGCGGAGTCAAGACGGAGCGGCCCCCCACTTCCATGAGAGACTAAACCAGGAGAGCCAATCAGCAACCAAGGGCCCATCAAACCGCTCTTCGAGGTGCCGAGAGAGCCCTTGTTCCGAGGGCCAAGGTCATGACCCCATCCTCACCCAGACACGAGGCCGCCTGAGGCTGGGACTGAGCAGGCGGCCAGCGCACAGTCTCCTTCGGGTCCCCGGGCAGCCTGATGCCCCGAGTCAGGGTCCCTGCTTCCTGTGCAATTGGCTCAGACCTGGTCCTGCTATTCGTGTTCCTCTAGAGCAGTGGTTCGCAACCTTCCTAATGCTGCGGCCCTTTAACACAGTTCCTCGTGTTGTGGTGACCCCCAACCACAAAATTATTTTTGTTGCTACTTCATAACTGTAATTTTGCTATTGTTAATGAATCGTAATGTAAACATCTGTGCTTTCCGATGGTCTTAGGCAACGCTGCTAGCGGTTCTCAACCTGTGTGTGGGTCGCGAACCGCTGCTATAGAGCCTAAGTTTACTGAAACGTGTGCAGAATGACAGAGAAAGCCAGGACGAGTAGAGACCCACTTCCCAGACCACGGGCCTCTGCCCTGGGGACCATTAATCCATTCAGGCGCCCGAAGACCTCGTCAGCGATGCCCGCAGAGCGCCGTGCACGGCCTCCACAGGAAGCTCTTGATTAGGGGGAATCCGGGGAAATGCTCACGTCACCGACTAGATGTCGCCTAAACACAGTCCTGGACATCAACACCATAGCATGCTACAAATCTTAAACTAATTGTTCAAAAAGGTAAAATCTGGGGGCGTTTGCACACAGGAGAAAGCAAACTATAAAAGCGCTTGTCCGTGTCTCCAGAGGCATGGGAACCCCAAGGGGAGCCCTTAGCTGAGGGGCCAGCAAGCTATTTGAGGAAGAACATGGCAGATACAACTTGTTTTCTTCTTGATATTCTGAAAATCTTTCCACAAAAAGCGTATATTGATTTTTAATAAAAAAATAGGATAATGACTTGGTAACATAGGTTTTCTGTCTGCGTCACATGTAGCCTGCCCCCCCCTTCCCTGTGCCCCCCTTCCGCCCTCCCCCCCCCCCCCCCCGTCTAGTTTCTGTGAGTTTCTGGAGCTCTCCGCTGAACTTGCTCATAGGATCGGGGATATATTTAACCCTAACGAGGCTGTTGCTAATGACTGGGTTCCCATGTAATTTATGTCCCTAAGGGTTAGATTCGTTTACAATTTTTTTTGTGCTGGTTTTTCTTTTCTTTTTCTTTTTTAATTTATCTTCATTGTTGAAGGTAAGACATGCCCCTCCCGCCCCCCACTGCCGTGGTTTCTGAAGACCAGCTCTCTGCACAGAGCTTTTTCAAGCCCAGGTTTCGCCATGGACGCCCTCGGGGTTTTGTCCTAGTTCATCTATAATCCAGCTGGACGCTTCTGGGTAAATGAAGGCTGATAGGACCAGGATCTAAGGGTTGTTAAAGCCACAAGGTAGCAGAATGTAAGTAAAATATCTCCACACTCGTCTCCTGCCTCCTTCGGGGAAGGGTGACTTTGTAAAGCTTCCTTTAAAGGCGAAGAATTCATCACAGACTACTGGTGAGTTGATTCTGCATTTCCAGCCCTTGAAAACATTGAGTGACGAAAAAGAAGATTAACTGCTCATTCACGTAAAAGAAAATAACAACTGAAGTTTTCTTCCTCTTACATTAATCAATCACTTCACAAAATTACAAAATTCAGTACTAATAATGCCTTTTAAATTTTACTGATTACCTCCAACTGCTGAACTAAAAGAGGATCCCCCCCAGTGGACATGGGGGACCAGCACAGGGAGAATGGGGGGGTGGGAAGGGAGGCGGCTCAGGGTCCACGGAGACAACAGTGCGTCCAAAGGAGGCCGCGACCTTGTCTCCTCACCCCACACTCACTGCCGCAAATGTCAGCAGCAACCACGCCTCCCAGGGAACCCCAGCAATGCAGGATAAACACACTCAGTGAGGGGCAGGGATAGGGACTCGCCAGTGGAAGTAAAAGCAGGTAAGAAAGTAATGGGCAGGTGGAAAAAACATATATGTTTACATGCGAACCATGAAAACAACATAACATGAACATCACATAATGTAACATATATGACGACCATCTGGTCAATATTTTAATCTGAGAGAAGATGGCAAAACCAATTACATTTTAAATTTAGTCCCATGAACTGAAATTCTCACTGAAATGCTAAGACACATTCTCTTTAAAAAGGGGACATCGGTAAACTCTCACCAATGAAGACAAATGTAAAGAATGCTCTTTCTGCCCATGGGTGGGAACAGCACCTGGTCTCTCGTTGGGTAACGAGGCCGGTAGCTCAGGGGCTGGGGCGTTCCGTTCTCCCACGGGAGCCGGACGCGGGAGCTGCTGGTGAGCCTCTCCCCGCGAAGCTCCTTCCCACCAAGAACGAAGACGGCGGAGCCTGTGCATTTCATAACTGGACGTTGTCAATCTAACTTCCGCACGTTACTTTCCAAAGGGGAGGAATTAGCAACTCCATTCCGCCGGGATACTCCGGAGTCTCATTCACCTTGTCATTCAGAGCTTCCTGTCAGAATAAGCTATTGACACCCCTGGTGTCCCCCTCTGCTGGAGAGGAGAGACAGGGCGTGCACAGGGGGAAGCCTTGCTCCCCGAGGGGCCATGGTGCTTCCTGCTGGCAGGTACAGAGGTGATAAAGATTAATGGAGTCTCTCTCTCCAGGGGCTGGTTAGACCAAACATGCCTGCAGACACCCTTCCCAGGCCTGTGCTCTTTAGAAGGTGAGAACACGGAACCTTGATGTGGATGAATGAGGGAGAGGACAGGGGGAGGGGACTATGGCCCAAGACTGGAGGAGCGGCTGTGCCCTCCCAACACTGGGGCGATGGAGAAGCACGTGGCGGTGGAGGCCACCTGTGCCCAGTCCCGGACAGCCCCTGAGGAGATGGCCGTGAGCTTGTGGGACTGGCAGGTGCTGACCTGGAATTCGATGCAGCGTGAAAAATATCTCCTGAGCTGGGCTGCCCGTGGCCCACTCCGGTCAAGGCCAGCTCTCTGCTCTCGGAGAGTTCCTGTAACAATAGATGATGGGGGTCCGCAGGAATGAGCACCACGGCACCCAAAGAGGCAGAGGCCATGGCGGGGCCTCCAGAACCAAGGATGGGCCTCCGCAGACCCTGGTCCTGGTCCCTGTCCCCATAGGATGCTGGCATGTCGAATAAAGGGGGGGAGGGCTCCCTGAAGACTCATTATGCAAATACTGTTAGTCAGGTGGGTGGTGGGGGTGATGAGGAAGCCAGATGTAACAGGACTCAAGGATATTCAGTAGTAGGCTCTACCCTGCAATTGTCATAGGAAAAAGCCTTATTCAAATTGAGAGGAAATAAAGAGCCTTCATACAAACGTGTTGATTGATATCAATACCGACTCCAACCGGTGAATGAGAAGCCAAGGGTGGAAGCTATTCCAGGCGACATGGGTTCAGGCATCAGCTCCGGGGCTGTGGGAATAAAGTCTGCAAAACGTGTGCATCAGCAGCAGCGTGAGCACGGAACCAGAGGGCACGCCATCCATAACGACTTTCCTCAGAGACGGATAATGAAGTTACTCAAACGTCAGGCAGCATCGGCCAACGCAGACTCCCACTCCTGGCCTTGCACACAGCGAGTCCCCTTCCCTTTCCACGTCGGGCTCCTCTGCAGTTTCCGGCGCTCTCACCTCGTCCTCTCCTCCTCACTAGAACCTTTAGTACATGCACATGCACATACGCGCGCGCGCGCGCGCGCGCACACACACACCGGCACACACGCATGCACACACACACTCATCTCTCCGGAAGCCTTGAGGCAGGCCCACCTGGACGAGTGTAGTCTTGTGTGAAAGGGGATGGCTGATGTCCCCCATCCCGAGAGTGTCACCCTGTTCATCCGAAGCTCTCCTTCACATCTGCTGGGCATTTCACATGCTGCCCCGTTATCGGAAGGTATTTCACTGATGATTAAGTTTCCTGAGAGTCCGTTCACTGTCTTCCCCAGCTCTTTGGTCTTTTAAAAATCACACAGAACCAGGGGGACTGACTATTCTTTCCCAAGCACCTGACTCTAGGAGTCTGCTCTGAGTTCACCTAGAAGAGTCTTTGTTCTTTGGATCCGAAATAGCAGTTCTTTAAAATATATTTTTTTATTGATTTCAGAGAGGGAGGGAGAATCATGGATCGGCTGCCTCCTACACAACCCCTACAGGGAATCGAGTCTGCAACCCGGGCACATGCCCTGACCAGGAATTGAACGGTGACCTCCTGGTTCATAGGCCGATGCTTGACCACTGAACCACGCCTGCGGTGCTAAATGACAGTTCTTATATCTTAACTCTCATCTTAGATGCAGGTTCCCAGGTGCACGTCGGTCTAACAGGCGCCCCCACCTCCATGGGAATGAAAAGGCTGGACTTGGGCTGAGGCGCGAGACATGGACGCACAGACGGGACGCGATGCTGGGCCTGGCCCAGTGCCATGCGCCTACGGTGCCAGGCCAAGGAGGGGCAGTCACCTGGCCCCTGGCTCCGGCAGGGAGGAGCGTGGGCACTGTGATAACAAGCACGCCAGATGGAATTTCATTAAAAGACCGAGGGTAATCCTCTAAAATGGTTCTGAGTGGAATGGTCTCCAGCTAAGCAACAGTCAAAACACGGGCTTTCCCTCCATGTATTCACCTGAACCTCATGTTGACTGTGACGCCCACGGGGACTGTTCCTAGCAACAACACTTCCTGTTTACATGGCTCTTTCCACAGGAGTTCCCTATAGCTCTGTACAAATGCCACCGTCCACCTCACCTGGCCTGTCAATCACAGAGCCGGGGGTGGAGCCGGGCCTCAGAGCTCCCTGCCATTGGTTCTCTCCGCGGCACCAGTGGCCTAGTGTACATGGGTTTTAGACAGGGAAATCAGGTTTGATAGAAACTATTTGGCTTATGACAGGGTCCCACAGCACACCCCAAGGCGGTGGCCATTCAAGCACGCACATTCCAATTTCTCAAGAAACAGCCATTTCTTCGCTCTGATTCCAATAACCCATGGGAAGGGACAGAACTAAATCTTCTCATCACATGAATACAACATCCTGGTGTCCACAACACGACACCCTTTTAAGCAGCGGATGGATGCACTGGATGGGTATTGATGAATCTGCTCTCAACACGAGATAATTTATTAATCTCCTGATTCCTGGGTTCAGCAAACGTACGTAGCAGGCTCTGCATCTTGGAATTTCGGGATGAATATGGGTTTCTCCTCAGGCCTCAGTGTTGGGAGATTTTGCACATAATAACCTGATGATGACAGCATCTATAAAAACACAATTACGGCTTCTCAACTTTGGGTATATAGAAGAGTATATGTGGGCATTGGGGGTTTAAGATTTGATAGTAACAATACTCATTTTCCTGGGCAATTTTTTTTTTTACTTTGAAGAGCCATAGTGCCAGTTTTAACGTGTCCGCATATTTCATCCGAAGGAGGAAGCATGTCTTACTGCATGTAAATGATAACAGCTAAGGGCTGGTCCCTGGCGTTGCTTGCTGAGATGTCTCCCAGACACATTCCTGGACAATGTTGAAAGTGCAATCTGCATTATTATGAATATTCATGGTACAGGATAGTTTTTGGAAAGCTGAAGGACACATTCCACCAGATCCTTTGTAGTTCAGGAAAAAAAAAAAGATGTAAGAGAGGCAACAGGTCGGATGCAACAAAACAAAACCAACTTTTCCTTGACAAATACCTTTTTCTGAGATCCCCAGGGAGTGAGTCTGGTACCTATGCCTCGCGCTTGTCTCCTGCTACCCTGTTAGAGGCTCCCAGCTGACAGCGCGTGGGCTGCATCTAAGGAATCCCATGGGGCCTTGCACGGCGCCGTTCTCACTAGTCATCATAGGTCTACACAGGTAGAGAAACCCATTAAGCAGATGAAAATGTAAGCCTCCACCAAGGACTTGCTGCAAACATGTCACCTGCCCCTTGAGGACATGGGTTCTTCATCACATTAAACATAAAGCAAACAAATCCTATCTAATAAAAGAGTAATATGCAAATGAACTATCACTCCACTACACCCACCAGCCATACCCACAAGCCATGCCCACCAGCCAATCAGGAGCAAGTATGCAAATTAACCCAACCAAGATGGCTGCGGCCACAGAGAGAGCAGGAGGCTTGAGTTGCCCCCAGCAATGGAGGAAACCAAGCTTTCCGCACACCCTGGCCGGCCCAGGCCTCCGCTCAAGGCTACAAAGTTTCAATTATAGAAGATAAATAGACCCCAGATACCAGGGCCTCTGCTTGGGTCGCCGGGGGGAGTGGCCGGCCTGCAAACCACCACAGGCCCCTCGCCCAGCACCCCACCTCCTTGTCCCCAGCACAGAGCACCCAGGCTGGCCCCAGAGGCCCTGGGTGAGCACTTCTGTGAGCATTTGAAGGAGCGACGAGGGGCTATAACTCCTGACCCGACAGCACGGCAGACCCGGTGCCTGAGCTCGTGATGGAGGCTGTGACACGAATGGCCATGAGCAGGCCAGGCCACCCCGCTCCGGTCAAGCCCCCTCTCCCCTGAAGAGAGTGCACAGTGAGGGCCCAGAAGAGTCTTTGTCTTCCTAGGCGCAGCCTCATATCAGCCCCTGGCAACAGGCGCTAGAAAACCGGGGCAAGGCTTCGCCAAGACAGATCACCTCCATTCCCCTCCAGATGGGAAGCCCATAACCCTCCGTCAGGCGTCGCTGGGCTTCCTGGTTTCCAGGCCCAGATGGCCACGGGCTCCGGACTGCTTACGCGGCTTCAGAGAGCTGACCTCCTGTCGCAGGCCCCACCCCGGGAGCCTCTTTCTCAAATGGACAATCTCAGCGAAAGCGCAGTGACAGATACAGCCCGACCAGCCTGCGCCCATCAAACCCCTTCAGTTTAGTGACATGAAACACGGGAATATTCCGGGGCTTAAAGCATCACAGGACATTCATCCCTGAGTGAGGAGGTACGTGGTCGATTCAGCGCGAGGACACACTGCCCGTTACAGAATGACCTCCGTTCCTAGTCAACAACGAATTCAGAATCACAAGGAAGGCTTTCCAGGAAACACCGCTAACCGCCATCAATGCAGCCCTCTTCCTCAGGCTAACTACTCGGAATTCCTTAATGTGGAGCTTCCTGTCCATTCTGGGAAAGGAAAGACCGTCGTTTCCAGAAAAAAAGAAAAAAAAAAAGATAGGGGGCAAGGTGAATGGTGTTTCAGGGATCCATCATACCCTCCTTCATTTTCATACTTTCAACCGAGGCAGCATTCAAACAAGTGCATTACTGTCGGTAGGAAGTATCTTGAAAACTAATTGCACGTTCCCATTGTGGATGTATAGTTTCAAAAATAGTTTAAGATGAGAGATTGCCCCTAGGATTTCAAAATATGCTGTTAAAATATGTGCTTCCCAAGATGGACTGGTATTTGAAATTCTGGGGCGGGGGGGGGGGAGTCCGGTGATATTTCTATTTCTGATGGTCACACGTTGTGATGGTCTGAATCACTGTATCTCGTGTATAGTGTGCATCTGCGGGATGTGCCATAATAAGAAATACCGATGACATGACAGATCTGGCAGAAAAATTAAAACACACTAAAACGTGTACACAACCATGGAAAGAGAGTCAACATTTCTCTGCAAAATGGAGAGCTCGATGCTCTCGCCTGCGTGGTGTGAGAGCGTGGCTCCGGATGTTGGCACAGTGCAGGGAGAGTGTGGCGAGAACAGCGAAAGGGTGTGTGTGTTACCATCACCAGCGGAGCTGAGGGGTGCATGAGGCACACCTTGCCCCACACCCCCTTTGGAGGACCCGCAGGTCCGGGGGACAGGAGGAGAGGGCAGGACGTGAAGCGTGCCAGGCACCACAGCCCCTTACCGCCTGGGCGTGAAGAGACTCCCTGCAGGCAGCTGCGTGCGGGGTTATCATTCCTTAAAGGGCCTGCGCTCCATCAGAGTTACTAACGCCGGCATCTCTCTCCATCCACTTGGAAATGAGTTAGGAATAAAGTCCACTCAGTGTGCGGTGTTTGATATTCAGGAAGCATTTTAGTCGGTTCGGACCAGGGGTTTCTATATGTTTATAGGGAAGTGAATAGGAAGGATGAGGAACAGCTGACGTAGCTTTCCCCTAGCCTTGATTAAAGGATCGCCTAAAAATGTCAATGTAGCCCCACTCAGCCTGCACGGATGGGGATACAGGAAGGTGTTAGGGTAAGAAGGGACCCGACCATTTGCCTGGATGTTCAAGTCCGCGTTGCTCTCCATCTTCTCCACCCCCCACGGCGCTTTTACAGCCCATCCGCTTGTGCCGTTGAGCATGCTGGTGGTGCCGTACAGGTGACGTAAATACTTCCCATCTGTACCCCTGTGTTCTCTCCAGGCACACCTGGGAGACAGAGATTTTCTCTTACTTTCTAGCCCAGTGGTCGGCAAACCGCGGCTCGCGAGCCACATGCGGCTCTTTGGCCCCTTGAGTGTGGCTCTTCCACAAAATACCACGTGCGGGCGTGCGATTGAAACTTCGTGGCCCATGTGCAGAAGTCGGTTTTCGGCCTGGGCGAGTCTATTTTGAAGAAGTGGCGTTAAAACACTCAAGGGGCCAAAGAGCCACATGTGGCTCGTGAGCCGCGGTTTGGCGACCACTGTTCTAGCCCATCCAGCAGCTCCTATCCCGCTGTATTGAGCAGGTGGCCAACGATCACTTATCTAATGAATGAATACCCTTCTGAATATGCTCTCCAAGCCCACACCCCCAATTACTGCAAATACGAACCCTTGATCAGGGCACTTCCTGCAGCAGTAAGGATGTGGCTGCTCAGCAGGCCTGGCTCAGTGCTTGAGCGTCCACCCACGACCCAGGAGGTCAGGGTTGGATTCCTGGCAGACACATGCCTGGGCTACGGGCTCCATCCCCAGAAGGGGGTGGGCAGGAGGCAGCCGATCCATGATTCTGTCTCATCATGGAGGTTTCTACCTCTCTCCCCTTTCCCTTCCTCTCTGAAATCCATCAATCAATAAATCACCCATACGGTAAAGATCAGGCTACAAGTCAGAGCAGATCCAGTGACGACACTGGGTCCAGGTGTCATACACTTAGAAAGAGCAGCCCCTTGAGTTACAACAGCAAGCCTGGGAGCTCCCTCCTAAGTTCCCAGATGAGGAACTCATCCAGACAGGCTCCGGGAGGCGGGGCTGGGGGGCGGGGCTGGGGAGGTGGGGTGGGGCGGAAGGTGGGGCTGGGGTGGGGCTAGAGGAGGCAGGGCTGGGGGCTCGGGGGCGGGGTTCGGGGAGGCAAGGCTTGGGGGTGGGGTTTGGGAGGTGGGGCTAGAGGAAGCAGGGCTCTGGGAGGCGTGGCTGGGGGCGTGGCTTGGGCAGGGCTAGAGGAATCAGAGGCCAGCTGCAGAGGAACTGGGTCTTGACATTGAGGACCTCACATGATCAGGCCTGAACTAGAAGGAGCACCAGCAGCTCTGGGAACAATGAGTCAGACACAAAGTGCCAGCAGAGGGGCCGGGGTCACATCGTAACCAAAGAGCAGCTCCACTCGGTGAACCGGCCTGTGCACCAGACCCCCTGACAGTGTGTACCTGCTGTCTGATTTCAGTCCTCACAGCAATCCTGGGCGGTAAGAGCATTAAGTCCTCATTTATTTTCAAGTATTTGTATTGATGTCAGAGAGGAAGGGAGAGGGGGAGAGAGAAACATCAATGATGAGGGGGAATCATAGGCCGGCTGCCTCCTGCATGCCCCACACTGGGGATCGAGCCCACAACCCGGGCATGTGCCCTGAGCAGGAATCAAACCCTGACCTCCTGGTTCATAGGTCGATGCTCAACCCCCGCGACACGCTGGCTGGAAGTGAAGATTCACAGGACAGCGTGGAGGCTCCAGGACCAAGAAAGACACTCAGTCCAGGAGGAAGTGAGTTGGACATGCAGGGAGCAGTGAGCTTCTGGGGACCCAGGTAGATAAACGTTTCCCTGAGCTGGGGGTACGCCAGGGGCTCAGGTACGCATGGGTCACACAGCCAGCCCCCACGGCAGGGGCACCCCAACCAGCGCCCTGACCACCCGAGAAAGAAATGGCCCGGCTGGGAGGTAGCAGATGGGGAAATAAAGACGCTGTCCTCTCAGGCCACAGACGAAAGCACAAACTCAAAACGACAGGGAAATCTGAACAAAATTAAATATACTTGAAATTGCCCAAGCCTGAGAAGACTGGAAACCATAAGAAGAAACAAAGCCTTCGGAGAAAATGCCAGGTTCGTTGGGAATTCTAGTGATGAAAACGTAGTTAATTACGTAAACGCCACTGGATGGTCACACAGGCAACCAACCTGACTAGACATGGAGGGGTTTGGAGAATTTTGAGAAAAGCCCAGAAAATGCGTCCCAGGAAGATCATACGGGAGAAAATAATTTTTGAAAACCTGTCAGAAGGCATGGAGGCGAAAATGAGAAATTTCTAAATGCGGCCACTAAGTGCCAGGGCACATCAAGGGGGAGGCACTAGGTGAAGGAAAAATGGCTAAAACACGGTTTATACCACAAAACAGCCCGTGTCCTCACACGGCGGCACCCGCCAGGCCCCGTGGCGCGGACGTGAGCCTGAAGGACATCTGCTCTGATGGCAAGTGGGCCTCAGGCATCGGAGCTCCTTAGCCGTCGAGGCCCAGGGGGAGTGGAGACATATGTAATACTTTAAACAATAAAGAATTCAAATTAAAAAGAAAAGAAAACCCAGGAGAACAATGGCATGGTGTTTCAGAAAACAATTTCATTTAAATCATCTATATATATAAAAGCCTAAGCGACCGAACTACAGAAAGACCAGTTGACCAGTTGCTATGATGCACACTGACCACCAGGGGGGCAGACGCTCAATGCAGGAGCTGCCCCCTGGTGGTCAGTGCGCTCCCACAGCAGGAGCGCCGCTCAGCTGACCGATGGGTGCCAGATGTGAGCTCACGACTGGCAAGCACAGCTGGAATGGTGCAAGCCTCTCCCACCTCCACAGCAGTGCTACCGAGCAGCGGCAGCTGGCGGGACCAGGGTGATTGGCCGCTGGGTGGAGCCCGGCCTGGGCTTGGGCTCCTCCCCGGCCGCCTGCCGCTTCGCGCACTACTGCATCCCCCGAAGGATCCCGGATTGTGAGAGGGCGCAGGCCAGGCTGAAGGACCCCACTGGTGCACGAATCTGTGCACCGGGCCTCTAGTGTTATTATAAGAGAAGTCTTTGGAAAATGGAAAAAAATTCTGTTCAACGTTTGCCATACGGCTCTTTTATTAGCCATGTTCCATAAGTCAAACATGAAGGAAAAGATGCAAATCTCACTACAAATCAGACTGCACGAACGATTCCACCCATAAAGTCATGTGCGTTTTAGCCGTTTCTATTTATCCTACAAACTGAGGCCAGAGGACACCTCGGGTTCCACTGTCTCCCAGAAGCTGTAGCCACGGTGCAGGAGGTGAAGCGGCCTTGTTTTACAGCCACTGACTCTAAGGCAAAAGGATTTGGGGTTCGTTGCATTTGTTTAAAAAAGATAGGAATAGCTCTAACCGGTTTGGCTCAGTGGATGGAGTGTCGGCCTGTGGACTGAAGGGTCCCAGGTTCGATTCCAGTCAAGGACATGTACCCTGGTTGCCCAGTGGGGGATATGCAGGAGGCAGGAGGCAGCTGATCAATGTTTCTCTCTCATCGATGTTTCTAACTCTCTATCCCTCTCCCTTCCTCTCTGTAAAAAAAAATCAATAAAATATATTTTTAAAAAGATATGAATAGTACTTTTCATTTTTGCAAAGCAAAATTGACTTCAAGAGAAGCTATTCTGGGGACAACCATTCTAAAATAGGTACAAGAGAAAAATGTGCTCATTTTTCAACCAAGAACAGAGAAGCGGGAACAGAAAAAGATCGTCCTAAATGTGAGATGGGAAATATTACAAACTGTGTTCCTTGTGGGAAGAGCATTAATGCACCATGACTCCTGACAGTGGTATGTCGTTTTTTTCTTGTTTAAATCCTGTACAGGCTTTGAGCCTAGAAAGATTCTACAAGAATTATCCTAGAAATGTCTTCACCTCCCTCCGCCCCCACCTCCCCTCCAGGACAGGATTCAAGGATCTACGAAAGCCCCTTGGCCGTGGGAGTATGTTCTGTGCCAACAACTGTGACTGGGCACAAGGGGGGAGGAGGCTACGGAAGCAGCAGAGGGTCAGGAGGGCCGGCCACTGGGCTCGGTGCTGAGCAAATCCATCTCCTTCCAGGGAAATGCCCGCTCCGGCCGCTGAGCTAGGTGATGTGACGTAGTGAGGTGCCTAGAGGACATCCTCCCGAGGAATGATAGAAAATGCACGAGAAACACCAGGAAGAGGAGATAACTGACTCCCCGGAACCCCCGCGGGGCCTGGCCGTGCCTGACGGAGGTGACACGGACCACTGAGTCTCTTCCATTTCATTCCTTTGGGCTCAACTGCCCGTGAGCGCACCATCCTTGACCTCCACTCATGGTTTCCAGCACAACCTCATTGTTCAACATCGCTGAGGCCAATGCGGCCGCGGGCGTCCCAGTGTCAGGAGCATCACTTTCTGGCGGCTGCTCCCACCCACTCCCCCAGCATTCACGGGTCTAAGGCAGTGGTCGGCAAACTCATTAGTCAACAGAGCCAAATACTAACAGGACAACGATTGAAATTTCTTTTGAGAGCCAAATTTTTTAAACTTAAACTTCTTCTAACCCCACTTCTTCAAAATAGACTCGCCCAGGCCGTGGTATTTTGTGGAAGAGCCACACTCAAGGGCCAAAGAGCCGCATGTGGCTCGCGAGCTGCGGTTTGCCGACCACGGGTCTAAGAGAAGGCGCAGTGGATCGGCCATGATGACCTCTCTGTGCGGATCCAGAAGGCTCACCGAGACGGCCAGCTCTCGCTCTGAAGCAGGTGTTCGTTCATTCTGTTTCCCTGTCCGATCCGAAGCGGCCGGTGCTCTCGGGGAAATCTGCCCCATGGGAGGGAAGGAAGGGGGACAGTGGGCAGGAGGACAGTGGGCAGGAGGACCAGCTTTGGAAGAGCAGGCATTCAAACTAGGAGTGAGTCATGCCTGAGAAGCAGACACACAGAACTGCCATTCTCTAAGTCAGCGAGGAGGGAACTGTCGCAGAGCTAACGACTGATAATCGGCACTTTCCTCTTTAAGGTGTAATAGTCCAGTCGCCTTGTTTCTCTCTTTCTTTCAGGCTGCTGGCCTCGGTCCCAGGGTTGAGGTGCATAGATGGCTGTAACTCCTAAATGTTTATTTGGGAGAGGTCTACTCTGGATATGGGTTCATCACACCGACGAATAACAGATGAGACGATGCAGTTCTCAAACACCGCACTTGACCTACATGCCAGGCTCCGGAAAAGCGGAACATTGCCCACAGGAGCGAGCCTGGAGGCACCGGTGCAGGAACACGGCTGCCTGGACCGCGTGTTGTGATGTTAGGAACATTGTACAGGTTCTGCCAAGATCGGTCCCTGCTGCACCCCAAATGCCCACCGTTAAAGTCATTCGCTTGAGTTAAGAAAATTGCCGGTAAGACCTCCATTAAAATGCAAATGTGTTCCCTGGGCGGGAAAACACGTTAAATCATTATCAGCCATTAACACTTTAGTCCAAATTAGTTTCAGATTTATGAGCCAATTACTCAAAGTACAGCACAGAAAGCATGCCAGGCAGGCCAGGGTGGTCTCAGTTCCTCGGAAGAGAACTGGGAGACAGACAGAACCGTCGGCGAGGCCTTGCCATGGCTTCCGATCTTGTTGTTAGCCAGCAGTTTGGGGTAGGCACAATTCTCACAAAAAATATAAAGAAGTGGGGCGTCTCTAGACAAAACAAGGCTCAGGTCCCTGAGCTCTAGGGGCACCTCCTCCCCAGCCGCCCACGGGTTTCTGAGGCGACTCCAGGGGAAGGGCCCCTGAGAAACGCCTTAGAAAATCATTCTGTTCCTGCATTTATTCTCCTGGCCACGCTCTCCTTTGTCCTCCTTTTCCCACAGGTTGAACAGAAGCCAAAGGCGTAGGTGGACGTAGGGCTTGGACATGGGCCCCTGAAGGGCACCAGGCGTCCGGGGTCCCGTGACAAACCCCCTGCGCCTTCGCTGGGCTGAGAGCTGCTCAGTCACACCCCACCTCCCTGGAGTCAGCAAAACAGACACATCCCACATGAATGACGCAGCCCTTTCTCTGAAGACTACGCTTGACGTTCATTTCAAGCCTAACAAGTGGAGAAGGCAGTGTTGCTAAAGGCTTCAGGCCTCCTACAGACTGGCATGGACCCGGAACATTCTAGAAACTGTTCGAAGAAGAAGAGAGTGGAAAGGAGCTCCAAACAGGTTCTTTGGAGTCACCCTGACTAGCTCAGTGCCCTGCTAAGGCCCACGTTCCTCAGTCAACTCAAAGGGACGCTTACCCGTAGGCAGTATAACTGTGATCTTCAGACCCAGAAGGGTTCCTCCCTCGTAAAGTGGTTAGGGGACCAATATCCGATACAGGTCTGGGTGCCAATATCTGATACACAGTCCAAGTGTGGGGTGGGTGTAAGAAGAGGCACGTAAGTAAATGCCACGAGGACACGCACACGTGTGCAAGGAAAAACTGTGCCGGAATGAGAGAATAAATGGAATCAAAAGAGAACTGAGCATTCTAAGTCCAAATGATACCGTTAATCACCTGGTTATTAACCACAGGAAAGCGGGAAAGGGGAGACTAGGATACAGGCATGCCGCTGACACGGCTCTTCACGCTCTTCACGCCTATTCCCCGCAGACAGATTGGGGGGCAGGCCTGGGCAGAGGCAGGTTAGAGGCGGCCCAGTCAGGGCTGAAGGACTTGGGAAAAGCCTCACCTGTCAGTCACTCTGGGGAGCCAGTCAGTGGCCAGAAGAGGCGTGGCCATGGCCAGGGCACAAGGTCTAATGTGTTCAAACCCCTGACAAGGGGAGCTCTCCCTCCAGCTCTCCTCTCTCGCACACCGGCTCCTGGCTGTCCTGGTCAGGGGACGCCCCTGCACTCACCCACGTGGTTTCCGGCCAGGGGGGACCCACCCAGTGACCCATGGACTGAATGCAGCCTGATGCTCCCTCGGACCAGCTGCCCCGGAACAGGAGCGCGGACACTGGCTTTGCTTCAGGCTGGGCTGAGCACCTTTTCCGGGCCGGGACCCAGGGAATGGGACTGTGGAACCAAGGAATGCAACTCCCGGAAAACAAAGCCTTTTGCCAAGTCCCACCCTCCCACGGGGGCCCTGGAAGTGCTCGTTCCAGAGGCACCCCAAGACCCCACTCCCACCAGGGACAGGGAAGTGTGATTCCCCGGCAGCACAGTGCTTGGGTCCAACTGATCACGGTCCAGGTTCTTGCAGCCGCCGCGTGGCAGAGGGCGGCCCGAAGGCTCATGAAGCTGCTCGAGATGTGAGGAAAGCATTTCCTTTAAATGCAAGCTAAGTCTGCACAATTCGAGCTTGACTCCAGAGGAGCCAATTCTGTCACTTTAGGAGAATTAACTAAAAAGATGAGGTCTGAATAAATAAGGGAAAAAAGACAGTGCCTTGCTATTTTTTTGTGCCATTTTCAGAAATCTCTTAGCAACTCAACATCTGTGAAGAAACCAGACCCTGTGTGCATGCAGATGGGAACTCGTTGTCTAGGAATGTGGGAGAAGAACTGGCATCTAGATGATAAAAATGAGATTCCAGAGGTCAAAACAATGTCATTTAAATAATTCTAACTCCGTGAAAAGGAGCCTTCTGGTCCATGAGCATGACTGCAGGAGAGAGTTTCTGTCCGATTGTGAACATCACACACCAAATCCAACGAGAAAACGGAAACTCGCCCTCTCACCTCTCCGCCTCAACGTGCAACTTCTATCCAAACACAGGGACGTCATCTTCCGAGAAAACGTGCCTGTGATGAGGTATTCAGAGGCCGCGGCAGAGAGAGAAAGAGGAGAGGCACAGAGAGCGGGAGATGCTCCGCCAGCGACAAGACCGAGAAAGCGCCAGGGACACGTACATCCCCGCTGTGTGTGTGGGGGGGATGGGGGTGGGGAGAAACTACAATGATGGTGAAGGAACGTGGGCCAGTGGGGAGGCGGGTGCACAGCTCTGTGCGGCTCAGAGGTGCTGGGGACCTGAGGTCCCACGGGCAGCCACATTGGGAGGAGCAGTCAGCCTACAGAGAGGAGGGCCTTCAGCTGGTAGAAAACAAGCCAACTGGGAAGACTGGCTCTGGGCCTCAGGCCCCTGCCAGGAACTGGAGCCCCGTGGACACTGGGCATTAGAAGACATGAGTGGTCGCAGGCATAGAGGAGAGACTTGGTTACGAACGAGGCAGCCATTGCCAGCAAGGAGCCATCAGACAAGCAGCTCTTCCCAGTGGCCCCAGAGCAGCCGCACCGGCCGGTCAGGAACACGCCTGTATCCCCACTCAGACAGAAGGGGCTTCTGCCAGACAGCGGCATCGACGTTTGGGTTACAGAAAGGTGCGCCTGCCCAGGGCGTGCAGTAAAACTGCCACGTCCCTGCCTTTGCACATGCATGCGGCCAATTGGCCTTGAACGCCCGGCGCACTCCGATTAGGGTTCCCACGCGGGCTCTTCCAGGTCTCACCCACTCCAGGAATCGCTTGGTGGGTCCAAGCCCATCCAACCCCTCTTCCCTCAATTATGAATAATAAATAGGTCCACCAAATATGGACACAAACACAGTCCTGGAAAAAGGGTGGGGAAACGGCCAGTTTATAAATCCACCGAATTAAGGGCAGATGGATGGGTTTACTTCTTATAGTATCAACATTCCAAAATTATTTTTGCTAGAACTCACCCAAGTGTTCAGATAGACACTCGTTTTCCATGATAAAAGATACCTCGCTCACCTCCAAACCCAATCTCATGGGATACAGTGAAATCTTAGAGGCGTCGCTGCTAACCAGAAGTGATACCAGACTGCTAATGCCCCTGGTATCACTTAATGTTTTACAAGGATTGCTAGTCAGGCAAATATATAGGAAAAGCAAAGCACATTTGTAAACCATGAAAATGAGAAATATTTAGCTCTACTTGCTTATGACACGACTAGAGGCCCGGTGCACGAAATCCATGCAAGGGGCTTGGCCCTCGCAGCCCTGGCTTTGTCCAGAAGGTCATTCGGATGGTTGTTCTGCTATTTGGTCTAATTAGCACATTAGCTCTTTATTATATAGGCTTCTATGCTGAAAAGGCAAATAAAATCAATTTTACAAATAGCTACTACAGACTAAGAAAACATTAACAAGATAACAGGAACCAAATTATTACGAAAAAAAATTTAGCTTCCACATAAAAATCAACAACCAGTTAGAAGATTTCATGGAAAGGAGTCCGTTTACAATAGCTATAAATACTTAAACTAGGAGGAGATAAACTTCACAAGAAATGTGCAAGAGCAAATTTTCGCACCTGTAAAACCCTCCCTAGAGATACCAAGACATAAATGAATGAAGAGATGCTTTTTGGAAACTCTACAACTTGATAAAAGTGCAAGAATGTTCACCATTATGGAACATTCCTTAAAATGTTCATTAAAATGCTTCCCAAACAAGATATTCCGGGGGAAAAAAATGATAAAGAGAACGTTTATCCTACGTTATTATTTATGGAGAGAGGGAGATTTCGAATGTTTTTTAGAAAGCAGTTTGTGGATGCATCAAGAAGCTCTGAGGGATGAGTGAGAACTGATGTGAATTCCCTGCAGGGGCAGGAGAGAGGGCCTGGCAGGTGCAGAAGGCTGGGGGGGTGGGAAGGAGACCACACAACACACATGTTAAAACCTAAAATCTGGTAATGTGTGCATGTTACTGCCATGACTGAGGGGATGAATTTTAATAAAAACATTAACTTAGTCATGCTTTCTTTCTCCTTTTGTTTCTCTCTCTCTCTCTCTCTCTCTCTCTCTCTCTCTCTCTCAGCTCCCTCCCTCCCTCCCTCCCTCCTTTCCCCGTGGTTTTTTATTTTCCAATTAACTAAAAGTATTCTTATAAGGTTCATGCATTTACTGTTTCATTTCTTCTGAAACTGGGCATTTCATTTTCTTCAAATAAGTAAATCTGTCCTTACACAAACAAGCAAACAAAAAAGCTGATAAACCACCTCTGTCATGGTTTTCAAGAATCATTAAGACACCAGAGGCCGGATCCACGAAATGTGTGCAAGGGGCTCAGCCCTCGCAGCCCTGGCGTCGCCGGAAGGCCGTTCGGCTGTCCGGTCTAATTAGCATATTACGCTTTTATTATTATAGCTCTCCAAGATGCCCCAGCATTCTGGGGTGAGTTTGCTTTTAGACAGGGAAGGTAAAGAAACTTTGGCTCCTTTTCCTATCGTACTCGAAAGCTACCTTTCCGTTTATTTTGTATGTCCCAGGTAAAAGTAACTAGACTTACAAATCTTATTAAAAGCCAGGGAGTTTCAAATTCCTTAAAGCAGTCTCAATGTGCAGTGTTACTCTGAGAGGATAAATTGCTATTTGCCTGCCAGACCTTGTGCCCTTGCCTTTCCCGTTTGTAAATAACATTCCACCTCCCTGACAGTGGCCCAGAGCCGGGACGAGGACGGTGGCGGTAAACTAGCCTTCGGTACGCTTTCAACTCCAACGCGATGGGCGGTACCAGCTGTGGTCGCTACTCACACCCCCACGTGGACTGTCTCTCTCCTCTATTTTACCTGGAAAATAATGAGCCGTTCTTACTGGATCTAAGTGCTTACTTACTGATCATTAAGCCTTTTAAAGGAAGAATCCCTGGGGTGAACTTCCTTGTAAAATGGAAGAAGTTTTATAATGTAAAATGCCACCACTTCGTGTAGGGTGTAGGGTTTTCATCTCCCGGGTTCTCAAAGGCAGGCTCACATCTATATTTAAAAGGGACATCGGAGCCCTGTCGTGCTTGAGTAATTAGTATATAAATGGAATGTAACGTTTTTGGGAAATCGGAAGGCCTTTCTTTTCCCGAATGCCATAGAAAGCAGGCCAGTGGGATTCTTTCTTTTAAAAAAATTATATTTCACCAGAATAATATGGTACAATCTATGATCTTAAAGAAAATATGAGGCATCAGACTAAATGCAAAACTAGCAGCGATCATTTCTTACCTGAAGTATAACATTAAAAGAATTGTCTACATTTTTGTATTTATAAACTGAAGTTTTTGAAAAATCATCTTGGCCCATATTTTGTGACTTGGGATTGTGTTAAACATGAGCAGGGCATTATGGGAGAGCGGAGAAACACCCAGAGCCGACAGGGAAGGAGGTCCGGGGCCACGGCGGCACGGGCGTACCGAGAGATCTGGACCCAGTGCGTTCATCTCCAGGAGCCCAGAGCCCCCATCCCTACCCCCTGCCTGCCCGCATGCCAGGAAGACTAGCTTCATGCGGAGAGAGTTCAAGTTCATCGTCAAGTCTTGGATTCTCAGGTTCACCCTGAACCTGTGAGATAATCACCTTCTCAGGTCAGCATGGGGTTTGCCCGGGGGAAGGAGGAAGGTGTGGAGACTCAGGAAGGCAGCTGGAAAAGATCGGCTCTGGAGCACAAACCGGCCCCGTTGCACCACTGGCCTCTATCGCTGGCACCCAGACAGGTGACAGCTCACACCCGGGCCGGAGTTCTCACCATCCGTGTATCTCCGTGCCTGGTGTCATGTTCAACACGTTGAGTGAAGAAATACATACATTGGGTGTCATCCTTATATAATAAAAAGTGTGGGTGTTTTGAGATGAATAGAAACATTCTATTTTTATTCAGTTGCTTAGGGGCAGGAATATCATATAATAAACTGCTATCCAATGGAAGCCATTGTATCTCTGGCTATTGTCGTTCACATGGATTCCGGCCCATTTTGAAACACATACGTTACTTTGAGGGAAAGAAGATCACGGAGTGTGTTTGACACATACGCAGCTCTTAGCTGTAGCCGAAGAAAGGTCGCCTGCAGGCTGAGCTGGACTCACGCCCCTCCTCTAAATGCAGGGGCACCCGCATTGTCCCACTGCCCGCGTGGCCAGGCTCTGCTTCCATGGGGACTTGTTCGACGGGTGGTGCCCTGACAGCTGGAACGCCCCAAGCCCCACGGAACAGGTGCGCCTCCTTCTAGGAGCCGCCCAGCCCGGCGCACACGCCCGCGGGGAAGGCGAGGCGGAGTCTCAGTGTCTCCTTGCTGTCCTCCCGGGAAGAAAGCTTCTTGATTTAAATATGACGAATCGGCCCATTTCACAGAACAGCAGCAGCAACAGCCCTCGGTCAGGAAAACCCCACCAACGTCAACGCAAGGCCGCGAACATTCCAGGACACTCACTTCCTCCCGCCTCCTCACACCCCCTGCTACCCTGTCCTCCTTCAGGAACCGCAGCCGCAGGGGGAGAGAGAAGCACATGGCGGCCCTGTCCGCATGGGCCCCGATGGTCTCTGTGCTCAGCTGAGCTCGCAGCCCGCGCTCCGGGCTTCCAGCTGGGTGTGCGGATCGGTCTCCTCACTGCGGCATCGCCAGAGTGCCAGGGACTCAGAGGGTGGTTTCTGGCTGAACGATATTGACCTCCTTTCAGCCAGGGAGCGGGTCGGCCTTCCGTCGGACACGGACACCCAACTCCATTGACACCTACTCGAGTGCATTAGTGGAGATGGAATCTATGGCGTGGTCTCGTGAGAAGCCCGCGGGCAGAGAGAGAGGAGTCTGCAGGCGCTACTTCAAAGGCATCTCAGGCAATGCCCATGCCCAGCCTTCACCTCCTCCTCGCTGGCTAATGGGGAACCCAAACACACTATCCCCGGGACCCGGCACCGCGGCCAGAGCCAAGGGCTCTCCAAACAGGACACATTCTCTTTAGTCTTTTTTTTTCCTGCAAAAACGGTTTGAATGTTATTCTTAACTACGATACAGAAGCATATTCTACATAATAAAGAGCTAATGGGCCACTTAGACTGAACAGCAGAAAGACTGTCCGGATTACCTTCCGGATGAAGTCGGGGCTGCGAAGGCCGAGCCCCTTGCACGGATCTTGTGCACCGGGCCTCTAGTGGCAGAATCAAAGAAGGAAAAGAAACCACTTCTCATCACAAAAATCCCTTTCTGGGGCATGATGGGTTTTTTTTTTTCAATTTGGATGTAATTGCCTGTAGGATATAAAACCAATACAAATGCTTAATATTAGACATTTCATGAAAAAAAAGAACTTTTAAAAGCAAATAAGTATTGATTTAGCAGTTTGCTTGGCTAAAGGTCAAATATTTGTGTCCACTTTCACCACACTTTAAAAAATATATGTATATTTATTGATTTCAGAGAGGAAGGGAGAGGGAGAGAGAGAAAGAAACATCAACAATGAGAGAGAATCATGGATCGGCTGCCTCCTGCATGCCCCACACTGGGAATCGAGCCCCCAACCTGGGCCTGTGCCCTGACCGGGAATAGAACCCGGGACCCTTCAGTCCACAGGCCGATGCCACTGAGCCACACCAGCTAGGGCTGCACCACACCTCTTTCTAACTGTAATGAAAATGCCCAACAAATGGACATTTTTGAAAATCATCAAAAGAATTGTGAGAATTCCTCTAAGAACTGAACACCTGAGTGGGATGAGTCCACAGAGGCGGCGTCTGCCCCCCGTGGCCCTGGAGGGTGTCAGAAGGGACCCCTGTCTTCCCAGACGAAGGGTCGAGGGGAGCGTGGCTCCTCCTGGCCATGCGCACGCCCACTGTCCCGGGGGGGGGGGAGGTGGGCGGCGGGGGACTGTCTAGGGGTGCGATGAACCCCGCAGCCTCGGAGGACGAAGGGCCGTTCTTCTCACTCCACGCCCCTGCACCAGGCCTCCAAGGAGCATCGGGAGTGGTTTATGGGACATTGAATGGGAAGATGAACCTCTCCCACGGAGGGAGACTCCCCCATTTGGCATTTCCCTACCAGACGTCCTCCCGGGGAAAATAAAGCAAAAGAAAGATGCGAGCTTCAGACAACATCTCATGACTTTTTAATGAGAACCACCGTCATCGCACAGAACATACGGCCTCCGCGGCTGTGAGAGCAGAAGGCATCTTGCAGGCTGGGAAGTCAGCACCGACGGCCGCGTGGGTTTGAAACAGCGGTGTCCAAAGGGGGTGTCAGCGCGTTTACCATCCAGATCGGAGACCTGCAGGCTCCCGAGGAGCCGGCCGTGATCACTCAGATGGAGGAGAGCACCTACCGACGCCACCTCCGGGGGACCAAGATGGGAAATGGGACTGGGACGGTGGGTTCCGGTACAGCGTTCCTCCTGTCCGTGGCTGATGATAAATGCCCTCGGGCCGGACCTAATGGCTACCCATCGATTCCTTTTAACCGTTCACACAGGCCCTCCCGACTCCACACCAAGTTCCAGGCCCAGCTAGTTAGAAAGCCCTACCTGGTCGAGAGTTAAGCCTCTGACGGCGGTAAGAGACCCCTGTCCTTGCGGATTTACACGGTCCTGTGGTCCTGCCTGTGGCGGGATTCAGTCCGTGCTCAGTGAGCCCTTCCAAGCGTCCACTGGACAGACCCTGGGCGCTCGCCGGCCACTAGAAAAGTCAAACTCCTTCCGGTCGAATCGCGTGGGAAGAGAGGGCAGGCATGGGTGGGGGTTCCGGAGAGAAGAGGGAGGGCAGGCCGCTGCAGGGGGAGCACGGGAAGGTGGCCTGGGGCAGGGGATGTCTGGGGGAGCGCGGGGCCTGCCTGGCCGCCATGTGCAGGTGCAATGGGCAGCTGGAGACCAAGGGTGAGGGCCACCAGGGAGCGGCGACCTTGGCAGCGATTAGACCTGGGTAAGGAGCCCGGGAACCGCCACGAGGGAGCGGATGGAGTGGGGAAGAGGTGAGTTTGCAGCCGCAGTCCCTCCGCCAGGGGAGCCTGGACAGACAGAAGCCTCGGCAGTGAGAACTCGGGGGGCCGAGGCGGCAGGACGAGAGCCAGCGGGCCCAGAGGACAAACGGCCACGTTGTTGGAAGAGGAATTCCAACTCTCCCGTGCCAGGTGGGAAGGAAGGAGATGGCACAGGGCGCGGATCGGTACTCGGAATGTGACCCCCAGGGGCCACCTGAGGCGGTTTCCATGGAAGCGCTGGGGTGGGGTTGGAGAGGGTTGGGGAGAGGATGGGAGGAAACGAACATGGGGATCCAGGACTGACTGCTGCCGCCCAGAGTTGCAACAGGAGCCAGCAGAGCCAAGGAAGGCAGAGCCTGTGACGGGGCGTGTGCATGACACTGGGGAGCCCCACATGCGTTAAAGCTGCTGAGAATGAGCCATCCCGCAAATGTTGACATTAGAGAGAAAATGAACCACCTTAACCCTCGCGTAGGTGATCAAGGCGGGAATATAAACGCTGCGGGCACATCTCTCTAAACACGTAGACCAACAGGGTGCTCAGGTGCCAGGGCTACTGAAGGCTGTGCTCTGCCCGACCGACCGGCATGGCTTAGGGGCTGAGCATCGACCTATGAACCAGGAGGTCACGGTTTGATTCCCGGTCAGGGCACATGTCTGGATTTCGGGCTTGATCCCCCGTGTGGCATACAGGAGGCAGCCGATCCATGGTTCCTCTCACCATTGATGTTTCTCTCTCTCCCTCTCCTCCCTTTCTCTTTGAAATCAATATAATCAATAAAAATATTTTTAAAAACTGTGCTCACACATGAACTTCCTACAAGACTGCGGGGGGGAAAGGATGGCAGCTAATGGAGTAAGACTTCGCGCAAGCAGCCACATTGAGGACATGAGCCCTTCTTAAGCACAAAGCTGTTCTCCCAAGTCCTAGCCCGTTATCACCCTCATCGCCTGAAACTCTGGCGAGTTCGACTTCCAGCGTGTGAGACGCTGGTTCCGGGCGTGACTACTGGGTGGGTACACGGCGACCTGTCACGTGCAGATGCTGAACCGAGAGCTTCCAAATAGCGTGGCCACCACATCCATGCTCTGACTGCACGCGCAGGGACCAGGGAGCAGGAACGAGCGGGTGACATCTCTATCACCCCTTCCTCCTCGTTCCCAGCCGCGGAGATTACTTGGACGGCTTCCCAGAACGCTGAGAGTGGCCACAGTGCAGGGGAGAAGGGATGGGGAGGAGAGGGACGAGGAGAACAGTTCCTTGGGAGGAAACGCAGAGCAATTTGGGAGACATTTCATTAATCACAAGACACACTGAGCCCAACAGCAATAGTTGAGGCTGCGCCGAAGAGCCCTGGGGAGGAAAACGTGTCTAAAACCAATCGTAACCTTGAGGATCGGCAGCAGTGGGGTCAGGTGGGCAATTCCAAGAACTCCAGAACTCAGAATAAAGGCTGTGCTGGCGGGTGGGTTGGCTGACGAGAGCAGCATCCAGGCACCAGAGGGTTAGGGTTCCATCCCAGGTCTGGGGCATACAGGAGGCAACCGGTCAATGTGTCTTTCTCCTCTCTCTCTCTCTCCCTCTCTCCCTCTCTCTCTCTCTCTCTGTCTCTCTCTCCCCCTCCCTCCCCCTTTCTCTCAAACCAATAAAAGTGTGTGTGTGGGGGTGTAGAATAAAGGAAGTGAGTGGGTGGGGCCATCGCCGATTTCCCTAACTTCTATGCCCAGTTCCACACCTGGAGACTTACAAGCTGTGGTGGGAAATGGACCTTGAGCGGAGCTTCCTGAGACCAGCCCGGGCTCCCTCGTCAGACGCTCTGAGCGGAGCAGAGCTCCGGGCCTGGCCGTGGTGATGATTAGAGTTCAGTCGCTCAGGAGAGCTTTGACGTTTTATTTCTTGGTTTATAGTCTTGGTCTCAAGACCCGAAGGAAAGATGACTAAGAGGCTCTATAACACAGGGGACCCGCCTGAGGCCTTTGCCTGCTGCACCGGCTCCTGGCCACTCGGCTTTGATGTGTTTGTAGAGAAACGCATCCTGTGGCTTAGAGCAGGGCTCTGCGCTCAGGGTCACCCACATCGAGGACGAGTTCCCCTCCGTGTGCAGTTACAATTGCCCCCTCCCCCCGCACCCCGTGCCTCTTGTTCTGGGTGGGGTCACTCCGTCATGCTCCCCTTTACGACCAGCATTCCTTCTTCCTGACACAGATGTACCCCCAGTTCAGGGACTGGAACAGCTGCCTGGACTCCCATTCCCGTGCCTGGTGTCCTTTGTCTTTCCCCTGTTTTCCACAGCAAATGGCATTGCAATCATTTAAAAGGTACACATGCACGGAGGGAGCTTGCCTTTGAAAGGGGAGATACCCATTCGGCCATTATCACGTCCTGACATCCGATCCATCCACTCACCCTGGGCCCTTACTTCATTCAACAGATCTTTAAATGGCTCTTTGATCGGCGGGAGACTAAATCAGTGAACAACAGCCAACCCCTCCCCGCTGTCATGAGCTCCCTGCCCGGGATGGCCGCCCGGGACACGGGCAGCTGCCAGGCGCCCTCCTGCTGTGGGGAAAGGCAGGCCCCTCCCACTTTGGGCTCCATGTGTATCTGGGTGGAGCCAGTGCCTCAGGGTGACCTGATTACATGCCTGACGTGTGTGCAACCCGTGTCACACGGGACTTCCATCCTGAAGTGTTTCTGAACTTTTCCTTTAATGTGAGATGCTTATGAAGCCCCAAGAAAAATGCCACAGCAACAACCACAATGGCAATCCTATGCAACAAAAGCCTGATATGCAAATCGTCCCCGCGGGTGGTCGTTCTACTGGGAGTTCAACCAGGAGACTGGGAGTTCAACCACTTGCTATGACGTGCGCTGACCACCAGGGGGTGGCACAGAACATGGCGGGCATTGGCGATGAGGCGCTGGCAGCAGGAAGCAGTGGAGGTGCTGCTGGCCCCAATAGGCCCTGACAAGAGCGGGATCGTGGCGAGACAGTGGAGGAGGTGAGCGGGCAGCACCAGGCCAAGGCGGGTGCGAGCGGGGGCCCAGGTGCAGCCCAGGGCCCAGAGATCAGCTGGGACCTGCCCTTCCACGCCAGATGCTCCCGCTTCGCTCACCGGCCAGGCCTAGCGACCGCACCCGTGCACGAATTCCATGCACCGGGCCTCTACCAATAATCCTAACCACACTCAAAGGCAAGGGGAGGAGGAGGCAAAACCAGGGGAAGAAGGAGAGGCACAGACCATCTGGTGCCTACCGCCACCTGAGCTGTGCGCTCACACTTATCATACGACAAACCCTCCTCCACTTCACCCCACACACCAGGCGTCCGGGAATCGGGGCTCCAGTAGGAGCCGGGGCCCAGCGTGCAGGGTGCTGAGCAGCAGACCAGCCCCTGACCACTTGCCGGAGATGCTAAATGGCCTTACATTTGTACGAGGGAAGGTACATTTTAAGACCTTGTCATAAGCCCTTCAAAAATATAGAAACTAGAATGAAACAAGATAGAAAATATAAAATTCAAGGAAGGAATGTAGTTGGTTTTGTTAAAGTTACAGGTCTTGTACCATTGTATTGTTCTTAAGTATTATAATGAGGAAATGTTTTATTTTCTCCATCAAAATGGAAGAAACCCTCGATCGCTGGAATTCTGGTCTTAGGCTCACCCTGCACAAGCGCTCACATGGGCCGGTGAGTTACTGTGCTTGAGCGCAGATCCAGGGGAGCTGAGTCTGCGTGACTCTGTTTACTGGAAGACATGCCTGCTTTTCCTAGAGTTAAATGGCGTGAAAATGGCCTGAACCACATGCCATTTCAGAGAGGCTGCTGCGACTTCAGATCTACTTTATCTCTCCCTCTGCTTTTTAAAACGTAGAGAACAACCAAGTAACAAAAGTTAAACTTTTATATGAAACAATAAACGTGCACCCTACTTGCTCTCTCTTGTCATCTCGTGTCCAGTGAGCCACCCCGCCATCTCTGCCCGGACAGCGCTAGCTAATAGGTGCACCCACCCCGAAGGACGCAGTGCCTCACACAGCACCCGGAGAAGTCAGCCCAACGCCCGCACGAGCCACTTCCCTGGCGGAAGGGCCCATTCTTCCATTGGGCGATTACACTTCCCTCACTCTGGCGTTGGCAGTTGAGAGCCCTGCTCATGAGGAGCAGGGTGACGCATCTGTTTAGTAGGAAATTTCTGAGTCTCCCCAATTTTTTTGTGATGTCACTGCCGTGAGCACACGTTTGCTAGAAGAAGGTCTTCTCTCACTTGAGTTCATACCCAGGCACCCAAGGAAAACATGCCTGAGCAAGGGCTTCCACAGAAGTTGGCAAGAGGTGCAGGGTTTTTAATTAAATGAGCAAGGCAAAACCAAACCCAACGTGAGTTAGTGTGGGAAGGGTGCGATCAGAAAAGCTATTTCCATCCACAGTGGCCCCTCTACGCGGCGTGGGCCCTCCTGCGTGTGAGTGCGGATGAGTCCGGGGACACAGACCAGGGGGGCGTTGGGAGAAAAGCAGGCCAGTGGGTGGCAGGAGTCTGCTTCCTGTCTCCGATTGTGTGCAAGATGGTGGTGGGGAAGAGATACAGGGACTCCTTTTCATTAGTCTCAGATGGAAGAACAGCTCTGGTGAGGGAAGGTAGGGGAGATGTATCCATGGCGACCACGAGGAGCTCTCTAACTACCCAAAGAGAGAACCAGAACCTAACGCAGAACCAGAACCCAGTCTCTTCTTAGGCACGCTGGCGACACAGGTGCAGCGCCCTCTGCTGGAGGCCCCTGGACGGGTCATTACTCTTGAACTTGAATCAACTTCCTACCCAACACATCTGCTTGTTCATTCTGTTCTGCTGGACAAACACCTCCTGTCATACACGACGTTTGAAGTAAACATGATAAGGTTATTAGCATGTACTAAGCATATCCTCATTTATTGCTATCCTACCTAATAAAAGAGTAATATGCAAATTAACCACCACTCCTACACAAAGATGGTGGTGCCCAGTCCTCTCAGCCTCACTGGAGTCCTCCAGTCCCGGGCGGGGAGGAGGGCGGGGGACGCTGAGAGCAGGGCCTGCTTGGCCACCGCCGCGGCGACCCGGGAGCAGCCAAGCAGGCCCTGCAGACAGCAGAGAACCATGGGGAGCAGGCCTAAGCCGTCAGTAGGACATCCCCTGAGGGCTCATTGGGGAGGGTACAGGTTGGGCTGAGGGGCCTCCCCACCACCCCCTCTGCACGAATTTCGTGCTCCGGGCCTCTAGTTTCTTATAAAAATAAGCATAACAAAATGCACAGGAAATACTTTACTAGAACCCAGGAACTCATTTCCCAGCCTAAACAACTCGTCATTCCTGAGTGAGATTCAAGGAATAAAACCATCCCCTCCTCAGGTCCCATCATCCCCTTTCCCTGGCGATGCCTCCCCACCCCAAGTGTACATGGTTTTTTAGGTGCGTGGACCTCACGTAGTTGTCAGAAGGCAACTTGAGTAGAAAACCCCAGTGACATACACGTGGTTCATTCACCTCACTTTCAGGAGGCTTAGCAGGGAGCATTGCATTCATTATCATTATAGCACAATGAATACTAGTATTGTAATTCAAAAGCTTGAAATGTCCCTCTCAGTCAAAATTATTTCTATTCTATGCGACTGTTTTGTTGTAAACCAATCACTGCTCATGCCACAAAGTTACATCAATGATAAATGGCCAGGTGTCAATAGCATCTTGTTATTCGAAAGGGTGGAATGTTGAAAAATGTATCTGATATTTTATAACCAAAACAAGGATATACACAAAAACTGGTAGAAAAAATGCTTACGAGTAATTTTTTTAACGTCTGCAGAACCTGAGGAAGAGCCACATTCCAATTAAGGAAATGTCTCAGGTCCATCTCTGTCACAACACTGGGAAGTAACCGGACAGGGAACATGTGAGCCAGCAAAGCAAGTCTTCACAGACATGGACATGCTAACATGAAACCCAGGAAATGTGTTTCCACATCAAGAACATGTATGTGAGTGTGTGTGTGTGTGTGTGTGTGTGACTGTGAGTGATTCTGATGTGTGTGAGTGTGTGTGTGTGAGTGTGTGTGAGTGTGTGTGTGAGTGTGTGTGTGATGTGTGTGTGAGTGTGTGTGTGTGAGTGTGTGTGACTGTGAGTGTATGTGTGAGTGATTCTGATGTGTGTGAGTGTGTGTGAGTGTATGTGTGTGCGAGTGTGTGACTGTGAGTGTATGTGTGAGTCTGATGTGTGTGAGTGTGAGTATGTGTGAATGTGTGACTGAGTGTGAGTGTATGTGTGTGTGTGAGTGTGTGAGTGTGTGAGTGTATGAGTGAGTGTGTTTGTGTGTGCATGTGTAAGTGTGTGTGTTTGTGTGTGTGTGTGTGTGAGGGTGTGTGTGAATGACTGTGAATCTAAGTGAGTGTGTGAGTGTGTTTATGTGTGTTTGTGAGCATGTGTGAGTGTATGTGTATGTGTGTGTGTGAGTATGTGGCTCAGTGGTTGAGCTTGAACCTAGGACCCAGGAGGTCAGGGTTCGATTCCAGGTCAGGGCACCTGCCCGGGTTGTAGCTCCATCCCCAGTAGGGGGCCTGCAGGAGGCAGCTGATCAATGTTTCTCTCTCCCTTCCTCTCTGAAATCAATAAAAACTTATTTTTTAAAACGAGGGGCGTGGTCCTAGTTAGAAGAGGAAGAGGAAGTTCTGCTGTAATGAAGCTGGAGACCCACATGCGGGTCCAAAGGGAGGGCAGAAGCAGCTGAGCCCTCCGAGGGCCCTGGCGAGGGGCCAGCACGCGGAAGGAAAGGGTGCCCCCCGCCCTCACCGGCCACCGCTTAGCCTGGGGCTAGCGCTGCCGCCCCCTGTCCCAGGGGCCAGAGCCCAGGCCTGAGGGTGGCACACGCTCCCAGGTGCTGCCCCAAGGACGTCGGGGGCTGCAGCCCACCCCTTCTCAGAGGGAGAGAGGAACAAAGCCCTTGTACCCGCCGTCTGAGGCGAGATCTACCTTCAACAGAGTGTTACCTTGCACCCCAGCCAGTTGGGCTCAGTGGATAGAGCGCCTGCCTGCAGACTTAAGGGTCCAAGGTTCGATTCCCGTCAAGGGCATGTGAGCGGGTTGCAGGCTCGATCCCCAGGGTGGGACATGCAGGAGGCAGCCGATCCATGATTCCCTCTCATCACTGATGTTTCTATCTCTCTCTCCCTCTCCCTTTCTCTCCGAAATCAATAAAAACATATATATTAAAAGAAAAAAACAACAACAGTGCTACATTGGGACACACCTCCTTCACGAACAGAACCGAAAACATCGAACATGCCCTGCTTTTTTAAATCGGAATATGATGCAGTCTCTTCATTCACTCATTCATCTCAGGAATATGCACGGAGCACAGCAGGTGCTGGCTAATATTTTAGAATAAGGTCTCCTTGAGGGAGAGAGACAATTCCCAACATAAATGAGAAAAGTAAAAGTGAGTTAAGGGGTGGTGTGGGTCCTGGGGGAAATCAAGCAGGGAAGCGGGAGACTGTCCTCCGTGGAGCAATCCCTCCCAGCTCCCAGCAGGTCCGTCTACACCGACACAGGGTAACGCGGGAGTCTGCTGTGGCCACCGATTCTCCGTCGCCTGCTCAGTCACCCGAATACTGTGGTGTTCACCAGGTAGTTCTTGCAGAGTTAGCGTCACACTGTCCTTTATAGGCAGCTACTTATTTATTTCTTAATAAATATGTTTTTATTGATTTTTTAGAGAGAGAGGGAAAGGGAGAAGGGGAGAGAGATGGAAACATGGCTGAGAAACATCAATTGCTGCCTCCTGCACCCTGCCCCCCCCTCACTGGGGATCGAGCCTGCAACCCGGGCATGTGCCCTGACCAGGAATCGAACTGGGGCCTCCTGGTTCATAGGTCAACCCTCGACCACGGAGCCACGCCGGCTGGGCTCAGCTTCCTATTTTGCACACATCGTTATCACAGGGTTTTCCACCCACCGTCCCGCTGCTTATGATGAAGGAGACGCCAGGGTTGGACCCAAGCCCATCAACACCGTGTAAAAGCCCACGTCGCAGGCTGAGCACAGGCCCCCCACAGCTGCCACACCGTGTCCGCAAGGCCTCCGCTCCTGGCGTGTGCAGGTGTCTCCTGTCATGACACACACCAGGATGTTGTCGCTCTCAGGAAAGAATGATCAATGACACGCCAGCCACTTCCTGCGGCACCCACACATGTTCTGCCTTCTACTCGCCAGGCCCTGCACTCACCGGCTCTGCTGAAGCTTTTTATCCCTGAGTCAACTTATCCGGCTTCCAACCACTGTCCAGAGTGAGAGCAGACACACAGGCTCAGCCATGCCCCCACCCCGTGGCAGGTGTTGGTGAACCCCTTCTTCTCGGGCCCAGGAGACGGAGCCCCGGCTAAGCCCCACCGCCTCCTCCACATCTGTCTACTGAGTCACCTCAGCTCACGGACAGGACCCCAGGTTGCTTTTGCTGTTAATGGAAATAAATGAACAAAAAGATCTGGCAGCAAAACAATTTAAAAAGCAGAGAATCAGCCCGGCCGGCGTAGCTCAGGGGTTGAGCGTCGACCTATGAACCAGGAGGTCCGTTGGATTCCTGATCAGAACACATGCTCGGGTTTCGGGCTTGATCCCCAGTGTAGGGCGTGCAGGAGGAAGCCGATCCAAGATTCTCTCTCATCATTGAAGTTTCAATCCCTCTCTCCCTCTCCTTTCCTTTCTGAAATTAATAAAAATATATGTTTTTTTTTAAAGCATATAAAAGCTTGTATTGTCTAGTACAGTGGTTGGCAAACTCATTAGTCAACAGAACCAAACATCAACAGGACAACGACTGAAATTTCTTTTGAGAGCCAAATTTTTTAAACTTAAACTTCTTCTAACGCCACTTCTTCAAAATAGACTCGCCCAGGCTGTGGTATTTTGTGGAAGAGCCACACTCAAGGGGCCAAAGAGCTGCATGAGGCTCGCGAGCCGCGGTTTGCTGACCACTGGTCTAGTATATAAAAGTCACTTTCTACACAAGAACGGACATAGAAGTTAGTTTTCTATGGATCGGACAAAACCCCAGGCTTTGCCCAGGGTCCAGGAACAGCCTCTAGGGGCGTGTCGAAGGCGGCGCCCCTATTATTCCTTGACCTTTCCAAACCAGTCTGTGCCCGTGCGGACCGCCGGGTGTTTACTGGAATCCCTAGGCTTAGTCCCTGGATGCCCTTGCCTAGAGGACAATGTAAACACACGTGTCCTCCCGAGATTACTCACCCTACCTATTGTATCTAAAGATAAAAATTCCAATAAAAGCCTAACACCGATTGTATCTAAAGATAAAAATTCCAATAAAAGCCTAACAAGGCAGGCAATCAAGGCTGCCTGGCCTCTTCAGCAGGGCCGCCCCTTAGCCCTCTCGCCAACAGTCACACTTTGTCGGAGTAATCTGCTCATCCGTCGCTCAGGGGCTGCTGGCCAGCCCCGGAAATCTACCATCGTCACGATATGGAAGCGACGCCCACCAGCAGACAGTGGATAAGAACATGCGGCACGTGTACGCAGTGGAATATGACGCAGCCGTCCAAGTAGAATCTGGTCATTTGTGACAACACGGATGAACCTGGAGGGCGTTAGGTTAAGTGAAGTACGTTGGACAGAGAAGGACAAATGCCATATGATTTCACTTGAGAACAAAGTAAACGAATAAAACAAAACAGAAACCAAGTCAGAGAGGCAGAGAACAAACTGGAGGTTGCCAGAGGGGAGGGGAGAGGTTGGCCAAACCGGGGGAAGGATTTAGGAATAAACTTCCAGCTACAAAGTCAGTCACGAGGGTGGAACGTCAGCTCAGGGAATGCGGTCCACAACACGGCAGCAACCGCGTACGGTGGCAGGCGGTGACCAGACGAGCTGCAATAGGCGTGTATGTTCATTCCCTGGGCTGCACACACCTGAAAATACTGGAATATTGTACAGCAACTCTAATTACGATACATTTAAATAAAAAGTGGTATGAGCACATTTGGGGAATGGGAATGCCCAGATTTAAATAAGAAGTGGTATGAGAAAACAAAACTTTAAACCTGTAAATCGAAGAAATATAAATTAAGACCACGTAAGATGTGTGGATGGAAAAAAAGGCCACTGCTCACCTGACCAGCTCAGGGGAGGCCTGCGTGGTGGTTTTGCAAACTCAAAGACCAACAGTGACCACAAAGGATGGTCTGAAATTAAAAATTTAACGAAAAGCAGTTTATGGTGGGGAGTCATGTCCTAGGCCAGTATCTTCCCTGACAAAGACCAACTTTGATCTTTGCTGAGCCTGTTGTCCTTCTGCATCTAAGATAACACACCTGTGGGATCAAGTCAGGGTAACTTGTAACTTCCCTTTTCCTTATTTTTTTAAAATATATTTTATTGATTTTTTACAGAGAGGAAGGGAGAGGGATAGAGAGTTAGAAACATCGATGAGAGAGAAACATGGATCAGCTGCCTCCTGCACACTCCCCACTGGGGATGCGCCCGTAACCAAGGTACATGCCCTTGACCGGAATCGAACCTGGGACCCTGCGGTCTGCAGGCTGACGCTCCATCCACTGAGCCCAACCGGTTAGGGCAAAATTCCATTTATCAGGACCCCTCGGGGCACAACAAATAGCATCCAGACAGATACCACAAATTCCCTCATTGTGATTATTATCATGCTAACTGTTGACTGCTAACTGCCCTGCATCTACCAGTAGCTAAGTGTGTGTCCCTCATCTCACTTTTACCCAATCCCAGAGGTTTCCTGCTTTGCTTTCTCCCGCCCCCTAACCCATTACCAATGAGTTCATGTAACCCACTTATGACTCCTCCTTTATGGTGATTTATAAAAACAAGGTAAAAACCCACCATTCTCCAGAGCACTATCCCAGTCCGCTGAGATTCTGCTTCCTGGCAATTGTCGACAGTTTGGCTCAAATATACTCACAAAAATGCTTTATGGGTCTGAATGCTTTTACGGAACAGATGCCATGTTCCACTTACACTGGCGGAGTAAAAAGCAGGATGAAGTGCACGAATGCAGGAAAAGGAACATGATGAGTGGCTCACAGGAGTGACACTCCGCCCTGCCCCAGGCCTCCAGCGCTGAGCTGAGCTGTGCCTGCTCACTCGCTTCCCCTGGCTTCGCTTCCTGAGTCCACGGCCACACAGACATCCTGGGAGCCACAGGCCACAGCAGAGGGGGAGCTATCGAAGGCCCGGGTTAGAGGACTCGGGACAATCCAGACACAAGGGACGGGGTTCAATGTCTCCTGTCTGGGGAGGAAATGTGCGGGACATTTTACACACTTTTCTGTGGAGTCACCCCAGTTAGTCTCAGTTCCCCCTGAAGTGCAATCCAATCCGGTGTTAAAGATGGAGCCCCTTCAATGCCGAGCACAGTTACCAGCGGCCTCGGCGGAGCCGATGGGTCCCACCTCAGAGGCTCAGGGGAGTTGGCAGGCGGCCGTGGGAACATGGTTAAACCTGTGAGAATGGAAACCCCCAGATCGCTCCTAGCTGGCGATGGGTGGGCCGCCGGCTTACTCAGTCCTTCCTGCCTCTACGTCTCCAACTGCAGGGCATTTACCCCGAAGGAGCCCGTGGTCTTCGACAGAGAACAAGCCACGTTCGTGCAAGGCATCACCATCAAGCATTTCAACGTAGCAACCCCACCTTAGTCACTTCACTTCACTGCTTCACTGAGTCAGCCATTTCAATTTGTAAAATGTTGACTTGAAGCCTGGCCGGGTCTCTCAGTTGGTTAAGAGTGTCTTTCCATACACCAAGGTTGAGGTTCAAAATCCCTGGTCAGGCCACGTACAAAAATCAACCAATGAGTGCATGCATTCTCTCTCTCTCTTTCTCTCTCTCCCTTCCACTCTAAATAAAAATAAAGTGTTGCTGTTAATAATGTTAATAATGAAATACTTAATAAACATAACCCACCTGGACGCATGAACACTGGCATCGAAACCTGTAGGGGGTCTTCTTCTAACCAGGGGCCTTCGCTAGTGGCCAGCAGATCAGGGTGCAGAGTGGGCAGAGGAACAGAAATGCAACTCAAAAACCCTGAGAGTTCGCTCTTTCCTGGAGTCTCAAAACCCAAGGAGAGCGGGCTCGGTGCCCATGCTTATGTGTCTCCCCTCAGTGCACTCGTCCCCGCTGTGGGACAGCCACAGAGACACAGCCAGCGGGACACCCTCTGGCGACACCACCTTCCTGAGTGAGACAGGCCGGCCGCCCCGCCCGCTCCCAGCGCTGCCCACGCGGCCTCTTTCCCTGGGACACGCCTCAGTCTGGTCTCAGGGAGGTGCGTGGTGCTGGCGTCACAGCACCCTGGTCTGTGTTCCAGCTCTGCCCAGGCCACGAGCCCACGGCGCGCCCCGGCTGCAGGCCCCCCGGAAACCATCACCCGCTCTCACGGCAGCCTCAGCGCCCAGCCAGGGACACCCCTGCTGGAGGCACCAGGGACTGTGTGATGGACAGAAGGATGTCTTGTGTGTGCATGTGTCTGCACGTGTGGATATATATGTAGCATGTGTATGTGACTGAGTATGTGTTCAATATAGAGTCTCTTTAGCACCGTACGGCCTCACAGAGAGAAAGAAGAGAAGAATGGCGTGTCATCTATTTTTAAAAATAAAAACAGAACCAGGGTCCTCATTTTTCACGCCTTGTCAGGCGAGAGCATCAACGTGTGTCCCGGGATCTCCGTTCATGTCCTTTCTGCTCCCCCGTAGAGCTCCCATCACATCTCACGTGGTTTCCCTCCATGTGTTACTCTGCATCTGTCTTAACTCCCAGTCTCCTTTATGAGATCTGAAACCACCCTCGCTCCCCTCACTCGGATCGCTGTATGCATTTCTCTGCACTTGACCTTCTTTATTCTCTTGGACAAACAGCCCAACCCAAAGCGCTGGGCTTGTGGGAGGTCCTGCGTATCGGAGAAAACCGGGACTGATGGTTCCGTGAAACTTGATGAGCTGCCAGAGGCGAGCTGGGCTGGCGGCTTTGAGACGGGCTAGTGTGGGTCTCCCTGTCTGCAGATCAGGGTGAAACCCCTGGGCCAGGGGATCACAGTGGAGCCAAAGCGATTCGATGCGAGTGAAACTCTGGAGAGAAGGGAGGGAGGGAGGGAGGGAGCAAGGGACACACTGATTTGCTGGTTTCTCCTGGATGCTCGCCTCCCGGGGGAAATCAGGCTTGCTGTGCCCGGAGAAGGTACCAGCAGGGCTGGGAGGAGCCTGCTGCTCGGTCTCCTCCTTGGAAGACTGGACATGAGAGGTCACAGGGTCAATATGAGGGAGGGAATCTTGGCCCTGAGAAGGACCGTGACGCCCCTGAACATGGCTGAGGGAGCTCGGCAGATGACTCTACCACAGACTGACCCTAAAGACCCCGAGCCAGCACCACGGGGCTGGGATGGCCGGGGGCTGTGGGGGGTGAGGTACTGACAACAAATCTACAGTAAGAATTTGGAAAACAGCTGAGAGGATCCTCAAAACATTAACATGGAACTGCCTTATGACCCATGACTCCACGTCTGAGTACATATCCGAAAAGCCCAAACCCGAATGTGCAAGAACATGTGCACCCTATGTTCACTGCAGCGTGACTTACAAGAGCCGAGATGTGGGAGCCGCCCAAGTGTTCGTCAACAGACAAATGGATGGAGAAGATGCGGTGCATGCAGACAACGGAATACTGCTCAGCCATGAAGAGTACGACCTCTTACCTCTGCGACAGCACGGCCGGGCCTGGAGGGCTGTGCTGAGCACAGTAAGTCAGGCCGAGGGAGACAAAAGCCATATGATTTCACTTAAATGTGCGATCTAGAGAGCAATGTAAAGAACAAACCAAACAGGAACCGACTCAGACACAGAGAGCCACTGCCGGCTGCCGGAGGGGAGGGGTTGCAGGACCGAGTGGAGATGGTGACGGGATTGAGAAGTGCAGAAGGGTAGTCACAGACCATCATGCGGATGGGATGTTCAGCACGGGGAATAGAGGCAGTCATCCTATCTAATAAAGAGGGAATATGCAAATTGACCGTCACACCCTCACACAAAGATGGCTGCCCCCATGTGGTCACAAAATGGCTGTCACAAGATGGCCAGCAGGGGAGGGCAGTTGGGATGAGTACACACGCATCGGGAAACCATCACCACGGTGAGGCCGGGCACAGATCCCTCACCCGAAACCCCCTCCTGCCCTCTCCTTAGCCATGCATTTCTAGAATAATCATATCTATGGAAAAAGTAAATCGATAGCAAATATCACTATAAATATTTTGGTATAATGAATACCATTTTGTTTTTTTACTCTTCCATATTTTCAAGTTTTCCCGAACACAATGTGTGTTAAGTGATGACAATGATCCCATTTGAAGGATCATTGCGTCCAGCCAAGTAGTGGAAATAGTACTCGATGAGATCTGTCGCATTGACAGGGAACCAGGAACAGAAATCGCCATTTCTAGTCCGTGCAGCTGGCGTTGCTGGCTTTTAGAAGATGCGCAGGACAAATGTAGAGTGAAACGCTGCCGCACGCTTATCAGTAAGTGTCCTGAGTTATGTGAGACCAACTTTGCGCTCTTAGTGCCAAAACACAGCTCCCTATTTCTTCACCGGGTGAGCGTGGCGTGTGCACAGCCTTCTTTTTAAATATGTTTTTATTGATGTCAGAGAGGAGGGGAGAGGGAGAGAGAGATGGAAACATCAATGATGACTGAGTCATTGATAGGCTGCCTCCTGCACACCCCACTCTGGGGATTGAGCCTGTACCCCAGCCATGTGCCCTGACCAGGAATTAAACCCTGACCTCCTGGTTCATAGGTCGATGCTCAACCACTGAGCCACGAGGGCCGGGCCGCACCAGCAGTCTTGACACCGGGAACAAAGGTGCATGCCAGCCCAGGTGTGGCAGGGACTGTGTCTGCTCACCAGATTGCAGCGAGTCTGCAGGGAGCCGGTGAGAGTGACTCCCACGCGTACAGCCACTCACAAGCCACCACAAGACAAGGGGACCCGAGATGATAGCCGAGCTGAGCTGTCCCACACGGTAGCCAGGAAGCCCCCGGACCAGGCCCCGGGCAGTGCGGCCGCTCTGTGTGGAAAGTGGGGAGGAGCAAACGCACATGCACACGTTGAAGAATTAGCCAACACGGATGTAACATACCCCACGGGCCTCTTCCCTGTGGACCACTGTGTCAATGGCCATATTTGGGATACGCTACTTTCAGAAAGTTCTTAGAAGACATGTCATCGGTCTCTTTTATTTTTTAAATGTAGACACTAAGCACTTAAAATTGCACAGGCAGTACTTGCACAATTTCTAAAAAAAAAAAAAAATTTATCCTTTGACTGAGATCAGCCACCTCAGTGAAACCACATTCCAGCCAGGTCTCTTTCTCTTGATGTGTTAATCCCTTGTGGTGGGGTGTCTCCCCATCCCCCACCCTCTCCACATCACCTCACTCTGCTGTGAAAGTCCATCTACAAGCCGCATTCACAAGCCTACGCCTTTGTTACCCCATGATTTAAAGGAAGGAAGGATGAAAAATAAAATGAAATTGTACATGCAGCTCCCATCTCATTTCTATTGGACAGCCCTGACCCAGGGTTTAAAATCTCTCCCTGCAAAGGGTCACCTCTGGCTGTAACCACTTACTGTTTAATATTGACAAATCGAACCATTAAAATCCACAAGTATTTAAACTTCTTTCTTTAAAATTGGGATTTTATTTTTTGCAAAAGCAATGATCCAGAAATTATTTATTCTGAAACAATGAATTAGGTAAGAGTTATTTTATATGAGCATGTGAACAGTTCCATGATTTTTTTTCTGGTTTTAACATTTTGAATACTTCTGCTAATCAATCAAAAAGCAGAATAGTACATGAAAATCTATATTGGAAGATGCTTAGTGGAGATTTGCCCAAATTAACATGGGGAACTTGATTACAACGTGTAAAAATAACGTATTAGGGCGTAAGATAGGAATTAAAAGCAGAGAGTCTCATGGGATAAGAATACAGTAGTCGCTGTTTTGAACTCGATTTCCCCTTGAAAATCCTATATAATAAAAGGCTATGCCCTGACTGGTTTGGCTCAGTGGATAGAGTGGTGGCCTGTGGACTAAAGGGTCCCAGGTTTGATTCCAGTCAAGGATAAGTACCTTGGTTGTGGGCACATCTCCAGTAGGGGGTATGCAGGAGGCAGCTGATCGATGTTTCTCTCTCATCGATGTTTCTAACTCTCTATCCTTCTCCCTTCCTCTCTGTAAAAAAATCAATAAAATATATATTTTTAAAAAGGCTAATATGCAAATCGACCAAACAGCAGAATGACCTATCGCTATGATGTGCACTGACCTCCAGGGGGCCAATGCTCAATGCGGGAGCTGCCCCTGGTGGTCAATGCGCTCCCACAGGGGGAGTGCCGCTCAGCCAGAAGCCAGGCTCATGCCTGGCGAGCACAGCGGTGATGGTGGGAGCCTCTCCTGCCTCCGCAGCAGCACTACTTATGTCTGACTACTAGCTTAGGGTGTGGAGTGGGCCTAAGCCATCAGTCAGACATCCCCTGAAGTCTCTCCGACTGCGAGAGGGCACAGGCTGGGCTGAGGGACCCCTCCCTCCGCGTGCACAAATTTCATGCACTGGGCCTCTAGTAACACAATAATGAAATAACCTGAAGAGGTAAAATGTCACCACTGAGCATAGGAGAGCAAAAATACCTGCCATATTCATGGTTATGCTAATTCATTTCTGCCCACCACTTGCTTGAGGTATTTTAGAGCCTGAATGTGGGAGATGACAGCATGATCTTCTGATATTTGTAGCTTAACGCAGGATGAAAAACTCAAATGAATAACTACTTTTAAACGAGTAACAATCTAATAAGATCAATACTTCTCGCTGAATGCTGGGGTATTACCTATGTTCTCAAAGTTTACCAGACATTTCCTTTCTTAAGTGTCTAAGTACTTACTGCTTTGATTTAAATCCAAGTTGCCTTCATTTACATACGGAAGCATGAACATTTCCAAATAAAGACGAACCAAACAAGGGACCAACCGCCGGACCAGAATGGCTGAGGGACTGAGCTTCGACCTATGCTCCAGGAGGTCACGGTTCGATTCCCAGTCAGGGCACACGCCCCTATTTCGGGCTCCAACCCAGTACGGGGCGTGCAGGAGGCAGCCAAGTGAGGATTCTCCTCCTTGATGTTTCTCTCTCTCTCTCTCTCTCTCTCCCACCCTCCCTCCCCCATGCTCTCTCTGAAATCAATAAAAACATATTTAAAACAAAACAAACCTCCCCGTCACATTGCCACGGGAGGAGCCCTTTGCGTCTGAGAGGGATCTGCAGGAGGGGCCGCAGCCTCCGCCCCCCCAACCCCCGTGCGTCCTTCCGGGTCCGCGAGGCCATCGCTCAGGCCCGCTGCATCTCCAGGGCTGGCTGCTGGGCCTCCTCCATCTCCGTCCCCAGCCCTGAGCCACGGCCTCCTCTGAGCTCTTTGAAATGAGGCCAACACACGTTTCTGAACGACACCATCGACTCAGACCAGGAGCGATCTTTCTCGGGTCGGCATCGGATTCGTCGTGTTTTCCCGGCGTCTCATGGATGTAGCCCCGCCATCGGAACGTTGCAGGTACAGCCGTACTTCTAAATGTCTGAACTGGTTTCTGTTGCTCAGTATTGGGCTCCGTGTTGGGAAGGAGGTGGATCTGGGAGCCCTCTGTGAAGACGGGCTATTTCAGTTCACGGGACGCGCTCCACGGGGCGGCCTGAGCGCATCCATCGGTGACACCCTGTGTCTAACGCTGTTGGGCGAACAGAGAGGTTACCAGGTCAGCCTCACATGCCGCAGACACGTGTTCACACAGGAAGCACACAGGCGTGATGAGCCCACACCTCAGCTGGGGGCCTTGGGCGACACTGAACTCACAACTTCTCTGGGATGTTCCTCTCGCGACCACTCTGGACAAGGAGGTGGCGGTCCACCGTGAGCGTTACGTGTTTGTCCACGTAAGACACGCCTGGCTCCCTCATTTCACCCCTTATCACCCCGGTTCCTCTTCTGCCCAGAGTCCTTCCTGTGGTGGGAGTCCAGACCTTCGTCCCGTCGGCCGGAGCGTGAAATGGGGTCAGTCTGCAGGGCTGTGTCATCACAAGGGGGCTCAATGGCCCCTTCCCCTTTCGAGCACTTACTGACGCCACGGCACCGTGCCAGGCATTTTCCTGGGAGGTGGGTTACCATGGGAACGAAGATACTTGCTCTTACCACTTGTTCACTTTCCAAATAACTCTTTTCTCTACTCCAGGCGTCCTCAAACTACGGCCCGCAGGCCACATGCAGGTGTTTTTGCTGTTTTGGTTTTTTACTTCAAAATAAGATATGTGCAGTGTGCATATGAATTTGTTCATAGTTTGTTTTTTTTAAACTATAGTCCGGCCCTCCAACGGTCTGAGGGACAGTGAACTGGCCCCCTGTTTAAAAAGTTTGACGACCCCTGCTTACTCTCTGACTCCCTCTTAACCAATGGCATTGAAAAGACAATGGTCCTTGGGCGGTGAATAATAGGGCGTCTCGCAAGGGAATTCCGATTTAAATATGTAAACATATTATTAATGACATAGACAGCACACAATGCAACACTAGTGCAGGCTTCCCATGCAGTCGTGTGTAATGTGTGCTGATTTATCGGAAACACTTGAATCCATGCTATTAGATAAGAACGCTTTAATTCCCCTTGAAGATCCTTCCCTGAAGCAAAACAAACACACACACCGGAGCACGAGACCAGCCATCGCCGCAGAACTGAGCTCCGAAAGCCACCAAGCTCCTCCCATGACTCACGAGGGGTCAGATGTCAGACACGCGGAGACAGGCGACGTCCACGTGTCCATTTCCGTTCTCTAAGCAGCAGCTCCCCCTGGAAGGGGCCACGCGGTGGGTGCATGTTGGCCCGTAAGCCATCATCTTCCCAGTCTCCACGGAAGTCAGATGCTCACACACCCCGCGCCCTCTACTGCTTCTGGGACACATCGCTGGGTCGGGAGCTCAGGCCGGGCACTGCCTCCTGAAGGCCAGGACAGAGGTCGGGAGCGCTGGCCTTGTGCGCGGGCTCCAGGGAGGCCTGTGCTGCGCAGGCGTCGGGTGGGCAGGCGTCCCTGTTTGGAGAGCTCAGCAGGCTGAGCACACAGATTCCGAAGCCGGAGATGAGCACCGGGGCCTGAGGAGCAGCGGGAAGGAGGACGCCCTGGCACAGTCCGCCTCCCGCCTTTAGGGAGACGGGTCCCAGCGAAGGGGAGGTAGTGTGCGTGCTCCGCTGTGTTCTTAGGGCGTCACGTCGAACGGACAGTCAGCATTCCAGGGAGCAGGCGTCTTCCCAATTAGGTGCCCTGTGCGGCCTGGGAGCCGGCCGGCTGCTCTGAAAACAGCATCTGAGACCCCGTCTCCGCTCCCTCCCTCCCTCGCTCGGGGAAGGCTCTGCCCTGGAGGAGGTGATTCCCGGGTCCCCCAGCTTTGCACCCTGAGCTCCGGGACCTGTAAGGGCCTCCGTGGGGGCGCGGGGCCTGGGATGCCCATGTTTCTCAGCATCTAGCATTTTGTTGTTTTTTCTTTTTTAATTTCCAGTCCCTTCAAGCACAGGCCTCAGCCCAGGAATCCACTGGACCCCACCCCTCTCAGCAGGATGTTCTCACAGAGAGACTGGAGAACGGAAGAAGGACAGGCCTTGGGGGTGTCTGCGCTCCCATGATTCAGGCCCCGAAACCGATTCCCTCGGCGGCCTCTGCGTCCTGTGGACACCTGCCTCTGGGGGTGGGGGGGGAGACATGGCCGCGGTGTAGACCGCTCTCTGGGAGGGAAGAGCCGGGGAGCGTGCCCACGGGAAGTGGGAATGTCCCCCACGCTGGGAAGGCCACTGCCAGGATTTTACAGATAAACCCGTGCTCCATGGAGCGAAACGTGACAGCAGGTGCCTTCTCCAACAACCAGAGTGCAGACCTGGGGGGGACCCGCCAGCGAAGGAATCGGCAGAGAGGACAGCACAGGCCACAGCCACGCTGCTGCCGGCCGCGCCCACAGGCTGCGAGAGGAAGGCGGGGAGCCCCCTCCCCGCCTCCAAGCATGCGGGTAACACAGGTCTCTCTGCCCCCAACCAGGAGCAGGGCTCTAGCATGGCACCGCCCCCAGGTTTAAATGGCACGTCAGCCCGGTTATCAGTGCACAGAGCACGCGGCCCGAGAAGTACATCCTCTGTCCCCTCCCACCCGGGCTTCCCAAACCCCTGAGCTGCCCCTGCGGAGTCCAGTCCTCAAACCCCCCACATTTGTCTTGGAATGTGGAGGAGGCCAGGCCAAGGCCTCAGCGAGGTCTTCCCCGCCCACCTGCCAGTCCTACGGCAACAGAACCACACAGGACACGGCCTTTCTCCCCGCAAGGCGGCAGGGACTGGCGCACAAGGATCCGTGTTTACAAACTTCGGGTTCAGCTGGTGATTCGAAGGAGACTGTCATGGCGCCTCTCTATCTATACCCCGAGACCAGCTGCGCATCACCTTCCTGGCCGGGGGGCCCTGTGCGTCAGGCAGACACTGCCCGCCGCTGCTGGAGCTGGGCTGGCCCGGGCATCGCGCCCGCTGGCCCCGCATTCCCCACTCTGAGAGCCTCCCTCTCCTCGTTTAAAACAAAATAACATGAAAGTCAGGATGTTCTCAGAAGGATTACCTGACCCGGCCATCCGCCCCATAAAGGATGCCTATGGTGACCGAGGCCACTGGGGAAGCCCCGCCCACAGCCTGCGACCTCACTTGATCGGCTCTGTCCGCCTCGGGTTCGCTCTCCTTCCCAACCTGGGTGTTAAACGGATGAAAAGCTAATTATCTCAAGTGGAGATGTTCTCGCTTCAAGTGGAGGCTTTCTCCTCCAAGTGGAGGCGTTCTCATAGAACCCTGTTCTCCCACACCCCACGCTCCGCACCCCACGGCCCCATCGCCAGCCACCACCTGGCTCCCTCTAAGGCAGGGGTCAGCGAACTGCGGCTCTGTTGCCTAATGAGTTTGCCAACCGCTGACCTAGACTCAATTCCAATAATTACAGGTTGTTGTTGTTGTTCCTTGTGATTAAGCCCCTACCTCAGTGATCGGCAAACTCATTAGTCAACAGAGCGGCAAACCGCGTCTCGCGAGCCGCATGTGGCTCGCTAAGGCATCTCTTTCCAGCAGACAAGCCTCCTCCTGCCATCAGATCCACCTTCTCTCCGTCCACTCCCCGGCCACGCTCACCCGCTGCAGCTCAGCCTGCTTCTTTTCCTCCGAGCAGATCCTGCTCTGCCCCTCGGGAAGTCCCTCTGACGTCCTGTTTCTAAAACCATTCCCACACTTATTTTCCACATTTCCCTCGCCAACCATCTCTTTTCTATTTCCTTTGGTGACGGACTGCGTAGCCTGTGGTTTACGGGCGCCCAGTGCTGCTCCCCTCACAGCAGGTGAACTCCGAAAACCCACATCTCGCCCTACATTTCCTCCTCGGACGGCACAGCCCACCCGCTGCAAGGGAGCCGGGCACCTGGGCACCCTTTCTTGGATAAGAAAGCAGATAAAGAAGGAAACTTAAGAGAGTCCATTCCCATCGCCTTCTGCACATATTTATTCTAAACTCAATCGGCCCGAGACAGTGCCATCATTTTTATCTCATACTTTTGTTCGTTATCTTGTTTTTAACTTCTTCCATTTTACAAAAAAATGACACGCTGCCCACCTCTCTTGAGTCACACGGTGATGGTTGTCGACGTGCCAAGCAAAGGGCTCAGATGATAAATGGCTCTAATTTCGGGGGAGCAAAGCCTCCTGAGAGTCAGTTCGTCTTAAGCTCATTGTTTTCCATGAAATTGAAAGAAGACGCCACCAGACTGGCGGATGATGAATCGCTGGAGATCATTTTTTCAAGATAATTGACTATGCAGAGTTGCAAGGCATAATTCAATTTAGCACAGTTCAGTTCAGTTCAATGGCGTTCACTGGATACCTACTGTGTTCAAAATTATAATATCGGGAAGAAAATGCAAGGGAAAGAGAGGAATGCAATTAACTAACTGATTAGTTAATTAAAACATAGATAATAAGATCAACCAAATGAGCAGGCGAGAACAAAACGAACCAAAACGAACACGAGGGAGAGTGGAGAACTGAGAGAGGAGCGTCCAAGCAGCTGTCCACCGGCAGGGCGTGCCCAGTGAGCGGGGCACCGAGGACGGGGCTCCCCACTGGGTTGTGAGTAATCATGTGGTTTCCATCACTGAGGCAGACGGCAGAGTACAGGGACAGCTAGTTGGATACCCAGCTAACCACCTTTATTTATTTTTATTGATCTCAAAGAGGAAAGAGAGGAAGAGAGAGAGAAACATCAATGATGAGAGAGATTCATCAATCAACTGCCTCCTGCATGCCCTCTACTGGGGATCAAGCCCCCAACCTGGGCATGTGCTCTGACCAGGAATTGAACGGTGACCTCTTGGTTCATAGGTCGATGTTCAAACTACCGAGCCACGCCAGCCAGGTAAGCTAACCACCTTTAGACTTCCACTGGGAGTTTAGAAGTTGGGCGGCTTGCTCTTCAGCCCCAAACAACGTTGACAGACCATCAGGTAACACAGATTCATACCAATAACAACATTTTTGTTGCCGTTGCTTTAAATAAAAACATGAAGGCGGGGGAGAGCGGAAGGTAATCAACCAAAGACCTTGGATGCATACATGCATAACCCATGGACACAGACAATAGGGTAGTGAGGGCTGAGGGGGGCGGGGGCAGGCTAGAGGGGGTCAATGGGGGAAAAGGGGGGGGCACATGTAATACTTTCAACAAGATGAAAAAAATTAAAAATAAATACATGTTATGTGATCAAATGCAAAGACAGTTTTAAAAAATCAAGCTCTCAACATCTATTTCTTGAAATATCCTATATAATAAAAGGGTAATATGCATATTGACCGAACAGCGGAATGACCGGTCGCTATGATGTGCACTGACCACCAGAGGGCAGATGCTCAATGCAGGAGCTGCCCCTGGTGGTCCATGTGCTCCCACAGGGGGAGCGCCGCTCAGCCAGAAGCTGGCTCCGCAGCAGAGCTAAGGATGTCCGACTCCCAGGCGGGCCTAGGATGTCAGTGGACATCCCCTTAGGGCTCCCGGACTGCGAGAGGGCGCAGGCTGGGCTGAGGGAACCCCCCCTTCCCAGTGAGAATCTCGAATCTTGTGCACTGGGCCTCTAGTTTAATATAATATTTAAAGTGAAACATTTAATGTATAGTTGAATGAATGCTAAGCAATGTATAAAAACATGTATTCATCTTTATCTTAATATTTTGAAGCCTTCTGAAAAACAGCTTCAAAAAAGACATTTTTCCTGACGACGATGCAGTTAATATTTTACACCCGACTCGGTTTCGTTAAAATGTAGGAGGATGCCGTGTTGGTCCTGTCGGCCTGACGCGGTCTCCACTGGTGCTCCCTGGTTGCCTAGCAACAGACAGGTGTTGGCCAGGACTAGAAAGAACAGTAGCAGGTGAGAGTATCCATCCTGAATATTCACCTGCCAGTTACCTATTTCATTCTTACAGATCCTGGATGACAATTCCTATGACAACACGTCTCAGCAAGGTCTCTACCCATTAACCACGTGCAGGCTTCAGCCAGGCGATTCGGTTCCATCTCCCCTGTTTTTGATGAACAGTGTTTACTCCGTTTCCTAGTGACTCTCGCAGAAGCAGCATCCGATGGACCAGCAGGCCCCCACAGCAGAGGGGGGGGCTCAGTGTCCGTCAGTTGCTCTGGTGGGATGTTCTGTTAAGTTGAAACGGCTTTGAGAATGCCGAGAGCTGTATGTTAGAAAGGATTGCCTTCATCGTTCTTCTTTTCTTTATTGTTCCTAAGAGGTCTATTCTATTCATAAACATATTCTCCAGAAATATTCTACTGTTTAAATAGTCCTACTTTTATGAAACAGAACCACACAGTGATCATTAAAAAGCCTTTAGTGCACCATCACTCATTCCACAGATGTCTAAGGGCAAACTCTGTGAGGGTTTTTCTAGGCATTGGGTGCATGGGAGTGAATAAATTCTTCATGTTACAAATGAGAAAAATGGGATCGGAATAAATTGTGTAACTTTTCCAAGTTCCTGTGGCCTAGTTTTTAGGAGAAATGCCCTCATCACGCCTTTGTGTCAGTGGTCATGTCTAAGTGGGCACGTGCACACGTAGGTGACTAAGACGCACATGGTTACTTTCCAAAAAGGAACGACATTGCCTGGGTGGGGAGGGGGGTGCCTGCCCACGGTTGTTGGAACACAGAAGGAAGATGGTCATTGTATTCACTGTTTGTCTGCTCTTCTCAGCGTGGAGAATGGGGTGTCTGTCGGGGGTCCCCATCCTGCAGGAGGCAGAGGGGTGGCTGCCCAGAGCAGCCCTCCACCTGCATCCTGGGTGTGCCGACGGGATTCGCCCCCTGGCCTCAGCACATGGTCAGCCAGAGGCTGATAAACTAGAGGGAGTGTGCACAGTCCTTGTTCACGGGGAAGGACTGCGAGCTAAGCGATGGGCCCCATCCCTGATTTTGTGAGCCACCTCCCCGCCCACTCTAGCCACAGTGACCGGTTTCTGGTTCCTTATCTCTTACCTGAAAATTAGGTAAATGGGTTCATCTGTGGCTACGTTATTACTTCCTGTGAAGAATGCATACGGCAGAGCCAGCGTGTGAGGCTATGAGCAGAGCCAGCGCAGGTGTGTGTTTTAGATGTCCTGAGGCAGACAGTTAAGGTTCCTCTGTGACCTTGACCATTCCCCTCGCCTCTCGATCCCAGCTTGTTAGGAGGATGAGGATAACAGCATCACAGGCCGCAGGGGCTTACAGATAAGATGAAGCAAATGATGCAGGTGAAGTGCTCAGGAGTGTGGCTTTCACACGCCCCAGTGCCCGACGCTGGGCCTGAGGGACGCGTCACCCCTGGGATTAGTCGGTGACATGGCTGCTAGTGACTGTGGACACAGCTAACAACAGGCATTTTTATAAAGGGAGGAGGGTATGCATAAAGGACAACGAAACCGAAATGCACCACATGGCATTTGGGGGTCCACTGTGCTCAGAGTTACTCTCCAGAATAATCTAGAAGCTCCTTCATAAAACACACCTGTCTATGAGTTAATACTGGACAGGTGACATGGGACCACTTAGAATATTTTATTTCTAAACTAGAGGCCCGGTGCACAAAATTTGTGCAGGGGGGGTGTATGTGTCCCTGAGCCCAGCCTGCACCCTCTCCAATCTGGGACCCCTCAAGGATATGTCTGATTCCCGTTTAGGCCCGATCCCAGTGGATCGGGCCTAAACGGGCAGTCGGACATCCCTCTCACAATCCAGGACTGCTGGCTCCCAACTGCTTGCCTGCCTGCCTTCCTGATTGCCCTTAACCACTTCTGCCTGCCAGACTGATCACCCCCTAACCACTCCCCTGACAGCCTGATCGATGCCTAACTATTCCCCTGTCAGCCTGATTGCCCCTAATTGCCCTCTCCTGCTGGCCATCTTGTGTCCACATGGGGGCAGCCATCTTTGACCACATGGGGGCGGCCATCTGGTGTGTTAGAGTCATGGTCAATTTGCACATTACCCTTTTATTAGATAGGATGAAGACACCTCCCTAGTCAAAGAGCTCGCTCACCATCATCGACTGTGGCCAAGTGCAACCTGTAAATCGTGGGACCCGAGGAGGGTGCATGACGCCACTCACTGGCTGAGAGAGGCCACAGGGCCCAGGGGGTCGATGGCGAGGACAGAGCTGTCTGACCACGACCATCGAGTCGCATCGGATTCTCGGCCCACAGACGTGGAAGCAGCGCGGAGTCTGCCCCTCCCCCAGGACTCCCAGGACGTGGGCTGCTCCAGGTCTGCCTTCCGGCTGCGGGAGTCACGGTCAACGTCTCCTGCGTGAACAAGGACGTCTCCTTGAGACCGACTTACTCTCCTAAAGAATAGCTGCCCCTCAACTCCGACTTCTTTGTTAACCTTCACGATGCCGTCACTGAGATTTTAAAACGTATTATTTACTCCAGAAACCCACCGTGCACAGAAACGACCTCGCTTTGTGCAGAGGGCAACTCCCGGGTCCTTTCTGTCCCTAAGGGCCTCCGGGGGCTCCCCCCCCCGCCCCCCCCATCTCCACACCCGCCGACTCCGTCCGCTTTCCCATTCTTTCCCCGCTCCCGCTCCGCTCCAGGCCACGCTGCCGCCCTCCCCACGAAGCCTTCAACAGCCCCTCATGGCACCTGTGAGCAGCTGCTCCTTCCTCCATACAATCGTTCATTCCTTCCGGAGCCAGAGGTTTCCCAGAACCCCGGTAGGACCGGGCGCTCCATCTGCAGAGCATTCTGTGCTTGGCAAACAGCACCCACTCCCGCTGGCCCACCCATCGGGCCAGGGAGCATGCACCCCATGGACCTAGCCGAGGGTGGGGTCCCTGCACCCCAGGACAGGGCATGGCCCCTGCAGGCACTTCTGTGTGCAGCCCACACTGTCCCCACCCGCCCCACTGGCTTGGCTGACACCGCCCCTCGAACATCAGCTCTCGGATGACCTACGGCGCTCAGCAGGGCAGGGACTCGACGTCCAGCTGGTGTTTCTCTTGTTGATCAAGGCCTCTCTCAGACGCTGCGAGCACAGGAAGACGGACAGACCCGACTCTGCACCTGGCAAACTGCACGGCTCTCAGACGGGACCTGCCCAGCAAACGCAGGCCGACCGATGCATGATGCCTGCTCCTCGGACACTCCTCAGGGGATCCCGCCTCGACCCCGCCTCACAGGGAGCAGACGGACCCCTGGCAACAGCGGCTGCTCAGACTGTGATGGTGCCGAGAGCGAGAGGCACGGCCGGGACCGAAGAGAAGACGCCGCTGCACGTCCGCGCTCTAACCCAACCGCCACGGCCATGGCCACGGCCACAGTCAACTGCATGGAGCCCTAGTCTAGCTGGTGATGGGTGAGTGGATTAAGATGAACAACAAGCCTTGCCTGGCAGGCGTGGCTCAGTGGTTGAGCATCGACTCTGAACCAGAAGGTCAGGCTTCAATTCTCGGTCAGGGCACACGCCCGGGTTGCAGCTCAATCCCCAGTGTGGGGCGTTCAGGAGGCAGCTGACCCATGATTCTCTCTCATCCTGGATGTTTCTCTCTCTCTCCCTCTCCCTTCCTCTCTGAAATATACATACATATTTTTAAAGAAAGAAAAGAAGAATACCACGCCTTGGGGGAAACTCCATGGGGGACACTTGGGTTTCTCTGCAAAGTCTGAAATGAAAATGTTATTTAAATGAGCATTCTCACTGAGGAGCGCCATCCGGGAGCCCAGGGGCTGAGCGCCCTGATTCATTCGGGAGGGTGAGTTTGCCGCCAGGCGTTTCCCAGTCCGAAGAGAAGCCCTGGGGACACGAGTGCAGTGAGGGACGGAGCGCGGGGACTCGCACAGACCCTGACTGACGCTGTGCATTTATTCCACTCAAATGAAAAGCTGGACCGAGTAGGAAGTCTGGCACCCTCCCCGCACCCAGTATACGATGCGAGATGAAGAGCAGTTACACGGAGAGCCACGGCGCCTTTCCCCGTGCGTGGGAATTCCCTGATTCCCTGACTCTCCACTTCCTCATGTTCTTGAAGTCTGAGTGTATTTCCTTAAACAGCGACCGCCCTTGTTGCTTTCTAATATATACTAGAGGCCCGGTGCAAGAATTCATGCACGGGTGGGGTCTGGCTGGCCTGCCCCAATCGGGGTGGAGGGTGGGGGGTGGGGGCTGATCAGGGGTGAGGCCGGCCGCGGGAGGGGCTGCGAGCGGTTGGCCAGCCAGCCTCGCCCCCTGGTTGAACTCCTGGTTAAACTTGCAGTTGAAGGGACAATTTGCATATTAGCCTTTTATTATATAGGATATTTTTATTTCAGAGAGGAAGGGAGAGGGAAAGAGAGATAGAAACATGTATGATGAGAGAGAATCATGGATTGGCTGACTCCTGCATGCCCCACATGGGATCGAGTCCACAACCTGGGCATGTGCCCTTGACGGGAATCGAACCCCTGGGATGCTCAGTCCGCAGGTCAATGTTCTATCCACTGAGCCAAACCAGCTAGGGCTGAAGTATCCATATTTAATTTTAACAATGAAAAATAAATATGACATAAATTAAATAAAAACAAATAAAGAAATTTCACATATATAATGGCCACTAAAGAAAAAAGTAATATTTTGATGAAATCATGTCATTTTTTTCAGATATATTTCATTTCATATCCCCCAGGTCTGGAGTACTGGCCCTCCTTGGCAATAACTGTTACTGACTCAATATCTTAACACAAAGATCAACAAAAATACTTTAATCTCAAAATGACTTACTAAGTATGTTTATTCTCCAATTATTTAAAATCTTTACACCATGCAACCTATAAATTGACAGATTTATTTATTTTTCACCTGCAGCCTCAGGGAGGAAGAGAAAGGGAGATAGAAACATCCATGATGAGACAGAATCACTGGTCGGCTGCCTCCTGCACGCCCCACACTGGGGATCAAGCTTGCAATCCGCCGGGCATGTGCCCTGACCGGGAATCAAACCCTGACCTCCTGTTTCATGGGTCGACACTCAACCACTGAGCCACACTGGCCAGGCTGCTCCCAGGATTTGAACTTTCCTGAAGACATTTGGGGACGTGACAAGCTATTTTGATTAAATACCGAACTCGGATATACGGTCAGGAGCCCTGACGCAGAGCAGAGCTTTTCACAAAATGCGGAAACTCTGACCACGCTGCTCAGGGACTGTTATCACCAGCGCACGTGTCCCTGAAGGTGTACTGAGAACCCTTAGAGGATGTTTTAATACGGAAAACTTCCCTTAGTAAGGATTTTCCTCACGGAGAAGATGTAAAGGCATGGGATGTGCAGGAGCAGGAAAAACCCATTAAAACAAAAGGTGTCTGTGTGAGAGGCCGTACCCGGAGCGAACGGGTTTGGGTGTCGGGGTGTGGGGGGGGGGGGCTTTCAGGTCTTGTGAGGCCTCTTCTCAGGGGTGCGGGGCCCCTGGAAAGGACGTCAGCCTCCTGAGCTGGGCGACCTCATTCCGTGATTTGGGGTCAGACTGTTCCCTGCGTGAGTCTGTGGATATGACACGTGGCTACCTGGGATTCATTCCACGAATGCTGGATTATAAACCTAGACTTGACAATAGATCAAGTAAAAAAATACGTGTTGTGTTTCTTTTCCCTTAAAACAACTCCACCCCCCACATCGCAATTCTAGGAACCATGGCGTGTTCAGAGATGCGTGTTCAGAGATGCGTGTTCGGAGATGCGTGTTCGGAGATGCGTGTTTCGGACCGCTGGCAGAACTGACTGACGGCTGAGAGAACCCACAACACTCGCAGGTGACGGTACCAGCTTGCAGTCCTGCCTGCAGAGAGCACTGATGTGTTTGGGTCCCAGAGAGCCAGTGGCCGGCCCAGCGTCCCCACAGCGTCCCGTTGTCCCGGGAACAGTGGCTCCCTGATGCTCGGCCCTCGGGGGGCTGGGCAGCGCCACAAACGCCCTCTGTTCCCCGATAAAGAGTCCCGTGGGGTGGCTTCCGCCGCCAGCTTTCTGGGTTCCGTGGAAAGAAAGTCACTTTGACGCCCACACTGAAGCCCTTTCTCGTCCGCGCCAGCGGGAAACCAAGGGTTCATTGAGGAGCCCTCCTTTCACTGGCCCTTTGCTACTGCACTGGCATCGGACTGCTATTCCTCAGTCATTCCTGACGCGCTGGGGTGCAGGCATCCCTCGCAGGCAACATCACGGCCCTCCCTCCAACCCCGATGCAGTAATATCCGCGATGCCATTACTGTAATTAATCTGCAGCCATGGCATGAGTGCCCGACACAGAAACTCAAAACACTAAAACATACAAAACAACAACAACAAGGACCCTGACTGAATCCACGGCTGTTAGGAAACCCTGCGTGCCCGCCGCACCGCGCTGCCCCATGGAAACTGCGTTTTTCTTTCAAACACTGAGCGCTTGTTCAGAAAAGTAACAGGGCCATTGGGACGTCGGTGTTCTGGGTGAGTTACAGCAACTGAGTCAGGAGGGAAGCTCTCGAACGGCTCAGCAGAGGAGGGAGTGGGCGAGCGCGGAAAACCGTAATATTCCTCAGCTCAGGCTTGACACGGAACGATCAGCAGAGAAATAGAAATCAATCATGTCAGTAACAGGAATCAAATAATGCCCTTAGGGTGACAGGTTTGAGACTTACTTGCATGTGGCAAATAACTTAAAATAATTCAACAATACCTTACCCCTAGGAAGATGCATATAAGAAATACAAAATACAGGTAAGCTATAAGGTTGGGAGCTAGCTGAGTATATCAGTGCATCGAGGTCTGTAAGATGTCTTCACACACGAGAAAGAGAGGAGGAGGAATGGAAACAGCTGGTGCCGACAGTGCCGGCCCGGGAATCCCGCCGTGCCCTCCCGTTAGCCTCTCCATAGCTGGAGCCTCACTGCTTTCCCCACCCTGGGACAGAGACGGAAGCAGGGAAGAGAGAACGCGGAGAGAAATCAGAGAAAAGCAGGAAGGTTAAATCCAAACAAATCAAACCCGAGGGCACAAGGCCTGTGTCCGGGGCACCAATGAGGGAGTTGCCGCAATTGTAAATGAAGATGCTGGTGATTACGGCGGAGTTTGGAGTTTCCAAACGTCTCTGAGTAACAGCTTAAGAAGCAAAGGATCTAGAAAGTGCTCCCGCAGATCACATGACCACCGGTGGCTTATCTCCATCTTCTCACTGCATTCGGTTAGAAATAAAAACATGGAACAGAAGGGCATACATAGACACACATTTGGTGGTGACGGCGGGACCCCAGAGGTCTCTGTCTGAAGGATCAAGAATTTCAGATGAGAATCACTTTATGAATGATAGAAAAAAGAAAACGGAAATCAGATATAATTTCACAGCTAGCTCATCAGTGTTAATTAAAAGAACACTTTAGATAACACTCTAATTTCCCTCAAGTTTCCTTGAGACGGTATAAGAGGAGAGATTCTGAATGAAGGTGGGTGTGACGTGACCCAAGGGTCATGCAGTTCCCTCCCAGGACACACCACACCCTCCGTGTTCTGTCCACCCTGGGCAGAGTGGGTGCTGGGAAGTGGGCTTTCTAAGTGTTGAAATCCAACAAAAGTGCTATGGATTTGGTGGGACAATATCCCTTTCATCTAACGCAGCACAGAATGAGTAACGGAAGTACAGGAAGGCCAGAGAGAGAGAGAGAGAGAGAGAGAGAGAGAGAGAGAGAGAGAAAGGGAGGAAGAGAGAGGGAGAGGGAGAGAGAGAGAGAGGGAGAGAGGGAGAGAAAGGGGGAAGTACAGGAAGGCCAGAGAGAGAGAGGGGGGGAAGAGGGGGAGAGAGAGAGAGAGAGAGAGAGAGAGAGAGAGAAGAGAGAGAGGGAGAGGGAGAGGGAGGGAGAGAAGGAGAGAGAGAGAGAGAGAGAGAGAGAGAGAGGGAAGAGAGAGAGAGGGGGGGAAGAGAGAGAGGGAGAGGGAGAGGGAGGGAGAGAAGGAGAGAGAGAAAGAGAGAGAGAGAAAGAGGAACCGCCCAGCCACTCTGGGCTTGGCAAACGCAGTTCTAGCCAATACCCAGCATTCAGCAGGGCCGGGAGGAGGAGCCAGGGCGCCCTCTGCAACCCCATGAGGAACCTCCCCATGAGGAACCTCCCCATGAGGAACCTCCCCATGAGGAACCTCCCCATGAGGAACCTCCCCATGAGGAACCTCCCCATGAGGAACCTCGATGCCTCAGGCCCTGAGACTACAGACGGATCGTCCTGGAAAGGCGCCCTCAGACCTCAGATTCCGGGAAGAAGGAACCAGCTCGGGCCGGGGGACAGCCGGGCCGGCCGGCACTCGGGGATGGAGAGGCAGCGAGAGAGCCCGGGTTAGGGAACGCCGTGTCGGGGGCCACAGGAGCAGGCATTTCCGTGAATGCCTCTTGAAGGAGAAAGATGGGCTGCATTTCCAGACCTTCCTGAGAACGATGTCAGCAGCCAATAACAGGTGGCGGGACGCTGATGACCGGGGAGAGGGCGCAGCGCTGGCCTCTCCGTGATGTCCTCACGGCATCCCTGGGCCAGCGTCAGGACCCTCAGGGCGGCAAAGGCCATTGGCGCTGCGGCCGCACTGGGCCTGCGCATGTCCACCCCCCGCGACTGTCCACCCCCCGCGACTGTCCACCCCCCGCGAGGCACCTGTGAACTACAGCATGAACGTTTACTGGAGGCCTAGACTCACCGCACCACTGACCCCCATGCCCCGTCTTCTTTTCAATACGTTTTTATTGATGTCAGAGAGGAAGGGAGAGGGAGAGGGAGAGAGAGAAACAACCATGGTGAGAGAGTGCCATGGATCGGCTGCCTCCCACTGGGGATGGAGCCCACAACCAGGGTATGTGCCCTGACCGGGAATTGAACTGTGACCTCCTGGTTCATAGGTCCATGTTCAACCACTGAGCCATGCTGGCCGGGCTAAAAGTAAATTCTTAGTAAAAACAAACTACCAACAACAAAAACAACACACCCGCTCTTCACGAAAACGTACAAACTATGACAAAGGCGACTGATCGCTGGAGTCCAGCGTGCTACTCTCGCCTCTGCACGGGGCTCCCACACCTGTCCGTGGAGCCACCAAACCCCCATCGCTCCCACCGCAGCGGCACAGACAAGGAGGCCACGGCTTCCCCACAGTTCCCGCTTCGTGCCGCGCAGCATTTAGAGAAATCGCATCAGAGGACTGGAACTGGAGAGTTCTGTCTATAATTAAACCGTCCGCGTAGTCTAAGCCACTGCATCTTTGCACCAGTTAGCTGAGAAACACCTACCTCTCCCTCTCGCGTTCCGTGGAGATGTTAAAACACGCTCTGCGCGCAGCTATTTTTACTGTGTTTTTGCCCCAGGGAGCTCTGCCGTGACTCACACTTTCGCAGATGAGCATTTCATCCTTCTCTCTAGTTAATTTCAAACAAAAAAATGGAAGGGCAGAGCCTCTGGCTACATGATCTCTGGTTAATCCTGGTGACCGGATCCCTGCCTCCATGCATCCCACACGGTCCACCACGGTGAACCTAGAAAACACGTAAGCTCTTTGTTCGATGAACACACACCCCTTCCCAACAAGTGTTAGGATAGACATATTTTGATTTCAGAAGAAGGACAAAGGACCATATGTAGATTCTTACCAACAAAAGAATGCTTTAAGAAATCTGACTTTTTCCTCCTTTGAAGGAGACAAGGACTCCAGATGAGAAGGAATTGGCTCCAGTGCAGGGTCCACACGGGTGGCCACCTGGAAGCCACTCATTGGCTTCGATTACAGGGGTGGGCCCTCCGACATTGACACGAGTGGTCCTTAAGCCAATCAAACACAGAGCTTCTCATGCACAAAGTTAACATGTCATTGCAAATCCACCACCCTATAAGTGAACAATTCCACCTCCTAGGCCTGAGAAGCTATAGGTGAGCAGGCCCACCTCCCACCTGAGATGCTATAGGTGAGCAGGCCCACCTCCCCCTGAGATGCTATAGGTGAGCAGGCCCACCTCCCCCCTGAGATGCTATAGGTGAGCAGGCCCACCTCCCCCCTGAGATGCTATAGGTGAGCAAGCCCACCTCCCCCCTGAGATGCTATAGATGAGCAAGCCCACCTCCCCCCTGAGATGCTATAGATGAGCAGGCCCACCTCCCCCCTGAGATGCTATAGGTGAGCAAGCCCACCTCCCCCCTGAGATGCTATAGATGAGCAAGCCCACCTCCCCCCTGAGATGCTATAGGTGAGCAGGCCCACCTCCCACCTGAGATGCTATAGGTGAGCAGGTCCCTCTCCCACCTGCTTGCCTCTCTGAGCTGTGGGACAAGCTGAGGGATGCCAGGTGCGAAATCTGCGCTCGGTCTGTCTGTTACCTCCCTCCCTGCAGAGTGATGGAGCTGGCACTGAGGGGGTGCAGCTTGGGGGGGACCCAGAGAGTCAGGCACCGCAAAGCCCCTCCCCGCACCTGCTGGACACACAGCTGTTAGTGCCCCTGCCAGGCACCTGGAGCGGGAGAGCACCCTGTGCCCCGAACACGGCAGAGAGCGGGCGGCCCAGGCCCCGAGCGATCGCGGCCCTCAGCCCTGACTCCTGGGCAGCCACCGGACTGGGGTCCTGGTCCCTGCGGCCCACACCCCGGGACCTGGAGGGGCAGAGCCTCCGGTCCGCGGCTTTGCTCTCTCAGGGAAGCGCCGCTGTACCACGGCTGACGGAGAAGCGCAGGCCGGTCGCCCCACATTCGCCTCCCGAGCGTCTGCGTGTCCAGCTCCTCATCCTCAGGCACAGCCTTTGAATTCCGACGGGAAGGGAGGGCGGCCTGGCCTTGTCAAGGGGACGCTGGCACCTGGGAATGACTCAGGACCGTGTCCCTGACCCTAAGACCCAGCAGGGCCCGGGTTCAACCCGACAGTGACAACCCCACAGGCGGACGGTGCTGCCACGTGTCTGAGTTCCGCTGTCAACCACCTGCCAAAGAGCCTCCTGTCACACGGAGAGCTCTGTCCACATCTCTGCACACGCAGAATCACGCAAACAGTAAGCAGGAGGCGGGAGGAGTAGGAGGCGGGAGACGAGGAAACAGTCCATTTGCTTCTGAAAACACATTAACAACCTCCCATGAGCCCGGACCCTCCCCCATGACCACCGTCGCTTTATGGCTGTTGATTCTCACTGGAGGATATTTTTTACATTGCGTTTCAGAGACAGCTTGGAAGGGAAAGAGAGAGGGAAAGAGAGGGAGGAGAGGGAGAGGGAGGGAGGGAGGGAGGGAGGGAGGGAGAGAGAGAGAGAGAGAGAGAGAGAGAGAGAGAGAGAAATAGATGTGGGAGAGATAATTGATTGGTTGCCCGCCTCATGCACCCCGACCAGGGGCGGGGAACGAACCCACAACCCAGGTAAGTGCCCTTGATCGGGAATCGAATCCAAGACCCTTTCGTGCCTGGGCTGACACTCTAACCATTCGGGAACACTGGCCAGGGAGACCACCTTGCCTTTGAACATGATCCAATCCCATTCTCCAGGAGCTAAAAGATACCCACTTAGAATTCCTTTCATCTTTCTTTGTTTCACAAAGGAAACACTCCTAGAATCCCATTGTTCTAAAAACCACATGAATCTGGCTGCGAAGTTGTAGGTTAGGGGGGTGGGTGGGGTGGAGGCACAGGCCAAGAAGAGGCATGGACGTTCTGCTGTGCGGCCCAGGCCGTCCCCACTCCCCGCTGCGGCTGCACCGGGGACCCCTCGTCCTGTTCTCTGGGCCGTGAGCAGACACGGGAGGCTGGCAGGGGGTTTGTTTTTTCCTTTTAGAGAGGACAGTCATATTTAGAGGCCATTGAAAATGCAGCGGCTTTCACGTCCGTGCTAGCATGACGCCCGGGTCTGTCTGGTTTGAATCTGAATCCCATCTGGAACACGTTCCTTCAAAAATCCCGTTCTTCCTGGTTTTCTTCCAAACACGAGATGACTTTTAAAATAGGACATTGGGCTTCTATTTCTTTTTCTTCTTGAAATGTGTTCCATCTCTTCCCCAGCCAGGAAGCATGCCTGGATTTGGCAGTGTCTCCCGACAGGACGCCTTCTCCCTCACGCAGGTTACACGAGATCAACACGAGACAGCGGCGCTTCTTCCAGCAAAACGCTCCGCAGCCACAGGCACGGCGTGGCGGCATCCCCCCGGGAGCCGCCTTCAGCTTCGCCATGTGTGAGGGGCCGCGCTTTGCTCACCGCGAAGGGCGAGGGCACCCCTTCTTGCTGCGACTTCCCGTGTTAGTAACGTTAAACCCACCCCCCGCGTGGACAGCACTCCGCACTGACCGCGGATCGGTCTAGCACACAGGATGGGCCCAGGGAGCACGCCCGGGCTTGGGGAGTTTTACAGCTTGAATGTGAGGGTCAGTGTGCAGCTTGCGTGTTGCTCCACTGACTTTGAGATATCGGACACGATCACATAAATATCTCGGCAGAGGGACCCACCCAGTAAGTGCAGACGTGTTTTAGGTAGGACCTGATTCCATGTCCACGCTACTGCCGCTCCTTGCAAAGGGTTCCTTCTTAGACTCACGATGGCCTGGGGAGTGGCCACCAGAGCCCACCTGAGGCCCAGGGACCCATCTTCAGCACCTCCCACTTCGGCACAAGCCCCGCACGTGGAACTGGCCTCCTAGGCGGAAGGGCGGCTGTGTGGGTGGGCTGTGTGGGTGGGCTGTGTGGGTGCCGCGGAAAAGGGCGCACCTGACGGTGAAGCTCTCCTGCTCGCCGGGCAGCCCCGTGCCGGATGTGACAGAGGAAGCCGGGAGGGCGCTGTGATCCGCTGCTAAGACCCACTGAGTTCCCACCCAGTGTGGTAGGATCCCCTCTCCCTTGACCTAGAAAAAATTCCTAGGGCAGTGGTCGGCAAACTCATTAGCCAACAGAGCCAAATATCAACAGTACAACGATTGACATTTCTTTTGAGAGCCAAATTTTTTAAACTTAAACTTCTTCTAATGCCACTTCTTCAAAATAGACTTGCCCAGGCCGTGGTATTTTGTGGAAGAGCCACACTCAAGAGGCCAAAGAGCTGCATGTGGCTCACGAGCCGCAGTTTGCCTACCACTGTCCTAGGAGCTACACCTTCGACCTGTATGTTACGTTATTGTATTTTGTGGTCGCCTTGAGCTGACTTCTCTCACTTCCCAGAGGCTTAGCTGCGTTTCTCTCTTCGCTGCCTTGTCCTTTTCACACATTTACCCAGGAGCGCCTCTGAGGCGGCTCCTGGGTCCTGCCCTCTCTAGACAATGAGGGACCATCAGTCTCAGCCAAGATCAATTGTGTTTCACTTAATCTTCTGCAGATCTTTTCTCTGTCCTTCCTAAGGGAACCTCCTTCCTCCCCTCCCTTCTAACCTCCCTTCCTTCTCCTTTCTTTTTTTTAAAAAATATGATTTTATTGATTTCAGAGAGAGAGGAAAGGAGAGGGAGAGAGAGATAAAAACATCAATGATAAGAGAGAATCACTGACCTGCTGCCTCCTGCAAGCCCCCTACTGGGGATGGAGCCCACAACCTGGGCAAGTGCCCTTGACCGGAATCAAACCCGGAACCCTTCAGCTCACAGGCTGATGCTCTATTCACTGAGCTAAACCAGCTAGGGATCTTTCTTTCTCTTTTAAAATATCCTTTCATTGATTTTAGAGAGAGATGAAGGGAGAGGGAGAGAGAGAGAAACATCGATGAGAGAGAAACATGGATCCATTGCCTCCTGCGCGCCCCCCACTGGGGATTAAGCCGGCAGCAACCCGGGCCTTTATTCTCCCTGACCCAGAACCGGACCGTGACCTCCTGTCACATGGTCGCTGCTCAACCACCGAGCCATCGACCCACTCGCTGGGCAATTTCTTTTTTTCATAATTTCTTTCCTTCTCTCTCTCCCCCACCCCTTCCCCACAGGTATTTATGGTCTAAAAACAACTAGCCAAACCCGGACCCGGATGTTAAACGACCCAGGAATGCAGGAACGGTCTGCATCGATGAAGGGCACGGTGCTCCCAGGCGGCAGTTTCCACGTGAGTCCACACACTCAGAGCACCCACCTGGTCCCAGAGGGTATTTTCAGATACTTCTTCTATTTTTAAAGGAAGAATCTTATAAAAGAAAAAGAGATTCATGTCCAAATACGTAAAGCCTATTTGATAACATATGGAACGGAACACAGCCCAGTCCTGGTATTTTCAGACACGTCGGTACCTGCCCCGGCGTGGGAGGGCCGGGGGGCAATCCAAAGGGCACCTGCTGAGCCTGTGGGAAGTGATTCTAAAAACCGGCTACATTTGGGGGAAACGTGCACCAGTTAAGGTGCACCCCAAAGTAATTCTCCAGAAAAAGAGCATCTTGGAAAGTACTAGAAACTTCCATATACAGTAGGTCCTCGGGTGACGTGGGAGATCTGTTCCCACGGGCAACGTAACGCTATTTTCGCCGTAAGTCGGAACCCACCTCCATAAGCACCTACGTCGCTCACATGGAGCACAGACACAGCAGTGATGATGTGACGCAGTAAAGAAAATTAAAAGAAAGATAATTCCTGACCTTTACTTGTGGGAAATAAATAATAAAACATAGAGCACATGTGTACAGATGTGGAAATGACGGAACTTTTTTTTTAATAAATAAATGGGGGTTGGCAACGTAACCACGAGACGACGTCCGTCCAGTCCGACGTACCCGGAGCACGGCTCGTAGTAATATGTATGCAGGCTCATGCTGATGAAGACCTCCTTAGTGAAACTTCAACACGAGAGGCCGCGAGGGAAAGGTTAATCACGGTGGCCGCCGACCATGGCCCCGAACCGCTGCATATCCAGACGCCGTGAGCAAAACTGAAGATGAAGCAGCTCAGACAAGAAAGCCCTCACGGTGCTGGCCCTGGGGAATCTCCATCTGCCCTCCCCATCCACTCTGCTCACTCCCACCTGCCGCGGCCCCTCCCGGGCCTCCCCGCTCCGCCCTGCACCCCTGGTTTCCCGGGGTTTCCCAGGGGGGACAGGAGAACCAGGCTGGGGGGCAGGGAAGGCCCAGGTAATCCACAGTCCAGCCGCTTCCCTGTCAGGCCACTGGGGGGGGGGGGCGCTGAGCCCTGTGGTCACAGCTCCTGTGGGCTCCCACCCCCAGCCCCCGGCCCTCTGCGTGGTGGGGCCCTGGCTCCTGCAGCCTGCCGCCCTCCTTCTGAGGCTGCCTGCCCGGCAGGGGGACTGACAGGGCCGCTCAGCATCCGTCACGCTCCCTCCCATCAGCCACTTGCACCTCAGCTTTCACCCCTGGGATCCTGACCAATTTAGAACGTGGAAGATGCGCTTTAATAAGGTTCCCATATGATAGGGCCGCAGATCAATAAGAAAAGAGATGAAAATTGCAGCCATAAAAACGGCAAATGATAAAACTGATGGAGCCGGCCCATTCCGAAAAGCGGCGATAAATCAGCCAGGAGGTCTATGAAAGAGATTCACCTTAATGCACCATCAAAGAAATGCACCTTAAAATATCGCAGCGTGACGCATGCCTGCTCGGTTACACGCGATCGTTCCAGACGGTGCTTCCCGGCCGCCCCCCAGCAACCAGGCACCTCGGGACTCCACCGGCTCTGCTTTGGGGCAAATACATCCGTACAGCGTTTCCCGGGAACCGGGCATTTTCCATCACATCCTGACCTGGAAATTCCGTTTCTAGGAATGTGTCCCACGTTAAACAGGTGGCTCTGTGAAAGACATATGCATGGCCACGGATGCTCATTCCAGCATCCTGTGTCTCAATCCAGGTAGAAAATAACCCAAACACTCAACAGCCTTGGATGGGTACCCCAAATTATACGTCAAGTTACAACCTGACACACACTCTCTTAAACACACACACACACACACACACACACACACACACAGACACTACATTGAGCTTTCTCATTTTTTCTACTGTAAAAAAAAAGTTTAAAAAAATATGTCAAATGGTAGCAGCAATTACCTTTGGATGGCAGAACAACTGACTGGCATTTTTCTTCAAGTATATCGTTTTTGTTTTCTATCACTCTTTAATATGCAAAGGAAGCTGAAGAGTGAATACCCTCTGTCTCAGGCTGTGTCTCAAGAACAGCCCCTACAACAAGGAACCATGGGCAGCTACTTTTAAAAGTGTTCTCTGAGCTTGGCTGGCTGGTGTGGCTCAGTGGTTGAACACCGACCTATGAACCAGGAGGTCACAGTTCAATTCCCCGTCAGGGCACATGCCCTGCTTGTGGGCTCGATCCCCAGTGGGGGACGTGTAGGAGGAAGCCAATCCATGGTTCTCTCTCATCATTGATGTTTCTATCTCTCTCTCCCTTCCTCTCTAAATCTATAAAAATATATTTTAAAAAAATAAAATAAAATAAGTGTTCTCTGAGAAAACCAGCCAAGGCTTAGAGGGAGAGAAAGGAGGTGGGCCAGAGCTCAGAGTCCAGCAAACCCCACAGACGTGTCCTGGGCACACCCCACTGCGACACTCGGGGTCCGCGGAGCCCAGACTGCATGGCTGCGTGGACCTCAATGGGCATCAGCCCCCTTCCTCCCTGGGGTGTCTGCTTCAGCCTCAGACTCTGACTGGTGGGGAGGGGTGGTGGCAGGCCTGTGGCCAGGGGAGCGGGGGCAGGGGAGCAGGGGGAGCGAGGTGGGCATCTCAGAACCTTCCGGATTCCTTCTGAGCATAACCTCCTGAGGTCGCGGTGCAGGAGCCCACCAGGTGCCGTGTATCTGACAACACCGTGTGACTGCCGCAGCCGCCTCCTGCGCACGTGTGGGGATGGGAGGTGTGCGGGGATGGAGGCGTGCGGGGAAGGGAGGCGTGCGGGGAAGGGAGGTGTGCGGGGATGGGAGGTGTGCGGGGATGGAGGCGTGCGGGGAAGGGAGGTGTGTGGAGACGGGAGGTGTGTGGGGGAGCTCCCACCCGCTCGGTGGGGTGTGCACCTGACCTGCTCTCAGTACACGGTCTGTTAGACCCGCCCCTGCCCTGGCTTTAGCCCCGGTTGCTGTGGGAAGCAGGCCTGTCTGAGGTCAGTCTGTCCTGAGTGCCGCAGAGTCACTGCTGGACGGCTCTTCAGTCAAAAGCAGAAGGAATGAGTGAACACAACCTGAGCTACAAACGCGGGAGACGTGGGCTTCAAGCAGTGCCGCCCACAGAGGCCCGGTCCCCGCCGGTTCCGCTTGTCGCTCAGCCACGCAGACCGCAACCTCCGGGCACTGAGGCCACTGGGCAGCCGTTCCCAGGCAGCGGCAGCCGCAAAGGCCAGTGTGGCGTCCGCCGGCTGAGAGGACGGAGGCCGAGGGAGGCAGCGCTGACCCGCACCGGAGGGAGGCAGGGAGGCCGCGCGTCCAGGCCCCGGCCCGCTGGGCCTGAAGTGAGGATGGCGGCCGCCTCCAAAACCCGCCCCCAAAACGGTGGCAGACGCGGTCCCTAGTGGACAGCGAAGAATCGATGGAAATGACCTTTGCAACATAAATCCGGAGACATTAAACTACGGAGTACTAATCGTTGATTCAAAGTAAGTCATTAAACATTCCACACGTTAGCTCTCATCTCTCTCCTAAGAAGGGGTGCTGTTCAGGGGCCTGGCAGCCCAGCGTTGAAATCTGACCCTGACACCCACGAGACCAAACTTCATCAGCAACAAGTTGGACTCATTCCATCTTGGAGGGCAGATCCGGGCTTGGCAGGCAGCTCAGCCGGTTAGAGCATCGTCCCCATCACCGAGGTCCAGACTCATCTCCAGTCAGGCACACCCAGGAATCAACCAATGAGTGCACAGGCGGGCGGAACAACAAGACTCACTCTCCCTCTCTCTCTCTCTCCGCCCCCCCTCGCCCCCCTTTCTCTCGTTTTAAAATCAATTAAAAAATAAAACAACAAAATAAAGCATCACTTTCTACTGGTCCCTTATGCATTTGACTAACTTCCTTTAGTTCAAAATAAGAAATGAAAGCTCACCTCCAGTGAAATAAGCTCTTTCCCCATTTCCCACTGATGCCTGTTCTCATGGCTCTGACGGGTGCGTGAGGGCCCTGAGGGCCACACGGGGCTGTGGGTGCTGCCCCTTCAGGGCCGGGTCTCCTGTGAGGGCTGGTCTCCTGGGGGCACATCCCAGCTCCAGGCTCCGTCCCCCTCCCAGGCCCTGGGCACTTCGGGGGGGGCCTCCTCGGAGCACGGTGTCCCTGCTGGGGAAGGAGCCTGCATCCCCGGCAGGTGCCCTGACCAGGAACCAACCTGCCCCCTTTTGGTGCCGGGCGACGCCCGCCCCCCAAGCCTCCCAGGCCCGGGCCTTCCACTCGCCTCATTCCGCCCAACGGCTACGCTGCCCTCTCTCCAGACGCAAACCGGACCCGCCACTCCGCCGCCCAACTCGTAGACGCTTCTAATTAACTCGGTTAGTGATCCCATTTGCTTTGCCATCCCGTCAACCTTTTCTAATTTTTTATTTACCGTTGACACGGGACATCACGTTGCATTAGTTTCAGGGGCACAGGATGTGGCTAGACAGGGCTGTCCCTACACCGCGGCCGCCCCGCCATCCAGGGCCCGCCGGGCGCCCACGCCCTGATCACAGGATCATCGGACATGGTTCCTCTGCGGGCTTCACTTCCCTGTGACGACTCTGTGACAGCCAGTCTCCAGCGTTTCCATATATCAGGTGTTAGAGCCAATGGCTACTGCTTTTCTGGGTATTTCTTAAAGAGCAACACGCTACACAATACAGCCGTGTCCAAACACACATCTCAAGTAAATGTTCTATCTGCAATACACAGAGATACGCTAACTCATCCCCGAAAGCCTCTCTTCCCGCAGAATGAAGTGCTTCTTTCCCGATGTGTGTGGTCCCAGGCACGGCCTTCGGACTCGCTCGTTCACGGGGAGTCGGCTCAGCTAACGCTACAGCTCGTGCGTCTGGTCTCCGCAGAGCCGGGTTTTCATTCCATACCCACCAGCTCTGAGCGTCGTTCCAGAGCAGTAACAGCAGTGACACTGCTGACCGGAGCATCAGAAACGACCTTTCCGGAAACTCGTCCCGTGTTCTCACACTCAGCCACCTAGAGGGAGGCTGCCCAGGAGCGGGCACGCTCGGACGGCCTCCGAGGCTGACCTCTGGGGCGAGGCCGGAATCTGAACGTCTGACTAACGACTGCTGTTGTCTGGTCGTCAGAACAGCGCGTGCGTTTAGGGACAAATTTTTAAATTCAGAAGCAGTACTTCCGTTCCTTCCCACGTTAGACCTGCTCCTGGTTTTTGCCGATCTGTGGACGCCCCCTGGGACTCGGCGGTAATGCTGTCCTTCTAGCGGAAGCCTCCTCCTCGCTCCACCCTCTCAGGGCAGACGCCGTCACCCCCTCAACCCACCGGCGGCTCTGTCCGCGCAGCAGCGACTCCCTGACAATGCAGGTGATGCCCGCAATCCTCACTCCACCTGCTCCGTGCGGCCAGGGCCCTGTCTCTCTGCCCCGACAGGCACTGACCTAGGACAACATCTCATAAACGTTCAACAGGAATTTTCTTCTTTTAAAAAAATATTGTTATTGATTTCAGAGAGGAAGGGAGAGGGAGAGAGAGAGAGAGAAACATCCAGGATGAGAGAGAATCATGGACCGTCTGCCTCCTGCACGGCCCCCACTGGGGATCGAGCCCACAACCTGTGGAACGTGTCCTGACCGGGCATTGAACCTGGGACCCTTCAGTCCGCAGGCTGACGCTCTATCCACGGAGCCACACCACCTAGGGCTCAACAGGCATTTTCTTACTGTTTAATGGAACGACGGTTTAGTATCTAAACTGTGTTCCTGTCACCTTCAGGATAAGGAGTAAGAAACACCAAGCCTCATAAAGTCAAACCAAAGAGTGTCTTTAAGAACATCTGCTTGTGCCATGGAAACGCTCGCCTTTCTGAGCTGTGGGACGGAATTCCCAACCACTGAAAGCTGTTCCTTGTGGAGTGAACACGGGACCAATGAAGGGTGACATAGGAACGTGAGAAACGGCCGTGTTCCCTGTCTTCCCGGGAGCGGGCTGTAACCAGGAGCACTCGGGGTAGCTTATTTTTCTTGTTGCATTAACACCTTCCCAGTGAGCTCCTTGGAGCTGAAAAATGTACATTTGAAACCCTCAGCCCTGGGTGAGACCTCGCCCTTGAACACAGACCCAGAGTCCCCGTAACAAGGGGTTTGGGTGCAGAAGGGAGCCACGCCAGTGCACAGACACCGCCAGGTCATTTACTGGGTTCCTTCTCCTTCCGGGGTCGATCCCGCAGCCACTCCCAGCTGGGTCTCCCCGCACCGTCCCTGCACAGGGAGCTCAGCCAGGACGGCACGCCTGGGGCTGCTTGGTCCTGCTGCTTTCCTCCATCGTTTGATCATTCCAGCGCTTACTAGATTTTGGATGTGTGTGTGTTTTTGTGTGTGTTAGTGTGTGAGTGTGTGCGTGTGTACATGTGCATGTGTGCATGTTTATGTATATGTGTATGAGTGTGTGTCTGTGTGTGCACGCACACGTTTGTGTGTGCATGCATGTGTATGTGTGCGCGCGTCTGTGTGTGTGCATGTGCATGTGTGCATGTGTGTGCTTGTGTGTGTGTGTGTGTGTGTGTGTGTGGGCACGCCCTCCCATTGGGTTTCCAGGAGAATATGCGGATGATGTAATTTTGTGTTTCATAGATACCGGCTCCTCCTTACACCCTTCCGTGAGTTAATGAGGGTCAGTGGGCTGGAACGCCTCACAATTCACAGGCAGCAATGTGTTGACGCCCAGGAAATTGAAAAGGCCCCAGAAAAGGCTGTGCACGGCCCCAAGATGATAAGCGGCAGGAAGAATTCAGCATGTAGGGAGCTGCACGCCTTCGTTCACGGCGTTTAAATGACAAGACAATGGTGAGGCCCGGTGGTCAGAGCCGCTACCTTCGCGCGGCAGGAAATCTGAGAGGGCGGCGAAGCCGGTCTGCCATGGAGCGAGGCCAGAGGCAGGAGTGCCCTCAGACGCCCCCTTTCCGGACCGTTCCGCCCAGGGAGGTGCGCCCTGGAATGAACGGGCTCCTGGGGGGGACTCTGCCAGTGAGGGACCGAGCGATTCAGAGCGAGGGGCAGGCCAGAGGGGGCCTCCTGTTACGGCCCCCGGAGCCCCTGAGCGCTCGGCTTCGGGACACAGGCAGGCGCTCCCTGTCGCTCCCTGTCATCTCGGGCGCTGAGAGGCCTAGGCTGAGAGGACGATGGGCACCCGTCCACCTCATGGCAGGTTCGTCTGCTGAGACAGGAAATGCAGAGCCAGCATCAGCGCGGGAGGCGGGCCCCACCGGCGTCCTCGGAGAGCCACGCGACCGTGGGCGCCCTGCCGGGCAACCTCTGAACTGGAGCTTCCCCACCAGCGCCTTCATCTCGTAGGCGTGCCTGTGGCTGATCTGTCCTGGAGGAACCCAGCCTGAAAGACGACGTCTAAGAACCTCGCGGCCGGGGACCTCCCCAGGCGCCCCGCAGCCAGGGGCCTGAGCGTGGGGGGGGAACAGTAACGCGGTCTCCTCCTGCAGAGTGAACCCCAATGGCTTCGGGCCCACGGCGCCCCGAATTTTGTTAAAATGCCAGCGGGCTCGAGTGCACGGAGGTGGCTTTGTGTGAAAGAGTGGCTACTGGTCACTCCTGGGCTTTCTGCGGCCTCTTACATGCACACTCTGTTTTAAAGGCGCGGTCTCAGATACCACGTGGTCTCACAGCCACAGGCAGGGCCTGGGCAGGCTCTGACACAGGGAAACGCGCGCCTCGGGGCCCTGACCGGAGAACTGCCCCCTCATAAAGCTGCTTCTCACGACAGAATTCCCCGAGGGGCTCCGGGATGCGCCCCTCGGGAACACGCTGAGGTCAGAGGACAAATAGAACAATAAGACCGCCCGGCCCAGCTCCGCGTGCTGTGCAGGAGGCCACCGAAGGAGCGCTGAGGTCCTGCCGTCACACCATGCACTGTTTAATCCTCACCCGAGGACACGGTTCCCATTTCCTGGAGAGAGTGGGAGGGAGGGGAGAAAGAGAGAAGCATTGACGCGGGAGAGACACAGCGATTGGCTGCCCCCAGCACGCACCCCAATCTGGGTTGGGGAACCTGCAACAGAGGGACCTGTCCTTGATCAGCATCGAACCCGTGACCCCCCAGTCCCAGGGCCGACGCCCTCACCACGGAGCACACCAGCCGGGGCTCACAGACACAATTTCGACCCTGACATCACCGACAGCTCGTGCACAGCGGGACCGGCCTCGTCAGCGATGGGAAGGGGCCTGTGGCTTTCTGCCGGGGGGGGGGGGGGGGGGAAGGTCCGTGGGCGCCCACGTGTGCACATGAGTCAACCCTCTGTCCTCGGCCCCCGTCCTGCGTGTCGGAGCCGCACGCCACAGCGGCCCAGTCTACCCGTCACAGAGGAACACCTCCGAGTTGGGGGGCGAGGGGGTTTCCTTTCTCTCTTCGGGATCCTGGCTGCCTCCCATCGAAGACGAGGGGCTTCTGGCCCATGGGCTGGGGCTCCCACGCCCCTGGGCGCCCCGCAGACCAACAGAGAAAGGGCCCAATTACTCCGCACACCCCGACCCTTAGGGCCGTGGTTGGCAAACTGCGGCTCGCGAGCCACATGCGGCTCTTTGGCCCGTTGAGTGTGGCTCTTCCACAAAATACCACGGCCTGGGCGAGTCTATGTTGAAGAAGTGGCGTTAGAAGAAGTTTACGTTTAAAAAATGTGGCTCTCAAAAGAAATTTCAGTCGTTGTCCTGTTGATATTTGGCTCTGTGGACTAATGAGTTTGCCGACCACTGCCTCAGGGAAACATGCTGCAACGTGAATGCCGTTTCAGAAATGGCCTTTCTCCCTAAAGGGGCCGGGATAGAAAGGCCACGGTGTCCACTCTCGAGGGATCTTGGAGAAGAAGACACATCCCCTCCCCCCCTCCCCCTCACAGGGCAGCTCCTCCACTGACGGGCTCCCCGAGGCTCTCCGGACCCTGAGGAGCAGACGGAGCTGCTCATGTCAGCAGACAGCACGTCACCCACGCCAGAGGGACAACATCCCAAGCCTGCGCACTCCCCCAAACAGCCTTGTCCTCTGCATCGGCCCAAACTCCAACAGCCTCGGGTTCCGGCAGGGAGAGCGGTCGCTTGCTTTTAAGACCTCTGCAGTGGACCTCGGTGCTGACGTGGGATGTACATCGTCGGGAAGACGGCTTTTAAAGCTACGGCTGCTTCATTCGGAATCACTGACGTGCCACCGCACACATCCCCGAGGCCCAGGCGGGGAGAGCTCCGTGTTCGGTGGTAGGAAGGTGTTCACGAATACATGCGCCAGCAGCGCCAAGCATGGGGTGCTGGGGAAGGCCCCCCCTTACTAAGGCACCTCAGCACGGAGCTGGGTGTGGAAGGGAAATAAACTCGCTCCGATTCTTAAAAAGAAATCAGAAGTAGGTAAACCTGCCACCACCACGCTTTCTGAAAACAAACGTTTACTCGATGGCCTGCAGGCATGCCTGCTTCTCCGTGTGTTCCCTGCTTACACGGGAGTTTCTAAAAATAAACGCCAGAGGCTCTGACTTGCTTTTGATTCTAATCATAATGCGAGTGCGTTAGCTCTTCCCACACACCCAGGAGGGACCGGCTCATCCCCGCCCAGGGCCCATGAGCGCCCTCGCCCAGCCTCTGCGCGGCCTCCGGGTCTAAAACCTCCAACTCGCTCCTCGCAGGAGAGAAGGCGACCTGGGAGCAGATGGGAGGGTCCTCCATGATTGACCAGGGAAACGGCCGGGATCAGCCCCTGGACGCAGCCCCGCGGAGCTGTGCCGAAGAGATCCCGCAGTCTGAAAGGGTCTCGGGCTGGCACTGAATTCATCAGGCGGGAGAACATAGTCCCGAATGGAGACCAGCCTTCCGGGTCCGGGCCGTCTCACGCGGTCCAGCCACAGCGCGCGGACAGGGTGTCCGCAGGCACGCGATCGATCGGCCTTCTCTGGATGTCTTAGATGTTTGTAACCACGAGGTACTGATGACGTGATCAATGACGACTGTATAACTGCACCCAATCACTGCCAAGCCCCGCCACAATGGTTCACGGAAGACATGACGTAAAGCTTCCAGGGCAATCACCTTTAGAAAATAATTTCTCAGAATCTGAATGACAGGAATCACAGCTTCAGCCTAATTCCTAGAATAGGTCATGCATTTCCTGGAAATCGCAGGAAAAATAGACTTATTCTATGTTTCAAATGATCAGTGTTAGAGAAGGTCATGTGTACAGGTAATGACGCATTATTGCATTCCTTTAATAAACATTCATGAGGTGCTACCAGGTGCCGGGTGCCACCAGGAGGTGGGGGACAGCCAGGCGAACACTGTAGTCGCCCAGGTGTGCCCTGTGACGTTTTTCAGTATTTTGTACCAGCATCGCTATTATTGGTGATAATAACCCTAAAATAGCAAAGTCTGTCTGTATTAACTTCAGCTCATTGAATCAACATCCTCCAATATCATAGTGTTGGGAACTCTTAACCATCATTAGATGGGTAATATTAATCAATATGAAACTGATACAAATATTTAGTCACATACCATGTTTTGTTCAATAAATTGATAAATTTCAAGGTCATTTTATCCGTATGTTACTGGTTTTGATTGATCTTCATATTTCGTAGATAATCACTTTCTATTTTAAAATGTATTAACTAAGTAGGTGTGGTTTAAATGTCCTTCCACATCATGACTCGGCCAGGCAAGCAGGTCAGGCGTGTTCCACGGGGCGACCTCGATTTGACAGGATGGGTCTGAGTCGATCAATGGCACCCACGCCAATGTCTCCCAGGGCCAGAGGGCATCAGCATGCCGGCCTTCCAATCAATGAGGTGAGGGTGTCCGGGCAGAGCTCTGTGGTTTCTTCATCTGAGCAACCACATTCGCGATCCACGTTCATTGGCGGCAATCGGTCCATTGGCCGTTGGGGACTGAGCTCTCGGGCTCCTGAATGAAGCACAGGCGTGTCGTGACAGTCCCCGGTGGACCGAGCCCGCTGTGGACACAGGCCTTTGCAGGGTCCGTGTGAGGCCCTCTGCTAACCAGGAAAGATGGGCGCTGGCATCGATACCACTTCGGAGGCCCTGGGGCCTGGAGAGAGTGAGGGATGTTGCAGACGGACATGGACATCGTGCTAACGCTGGAAAACACCATTTGTGGGGCAAGAGAGGGGGGTGGCTAAGGTGCACAGGTAGTCGGCCCACCTGGATGTGGTTTCCACTTGCTCCTCCTTCTACTCAGCAGACGGCCCTGCCCTTCCTCCAGGGAGAGGCCCGCCCAGGGAGCAGACACCGGTGCGTCTTTCCCGAAGGAGCGTGTAAGTGAGGACACACATTCTGGATATTAATAGGTTTAAGAATATCTACGTCATGGCCGGCAAGCGTGGCTCAGAGGTTGAGCATCAACCTGTAAACCAGGAGGTCACGGTTTGATTCTCGGTCAGGGCACATGCCCAGGTTTCAGGCTCCATCCCCAGTAGGGGGCGTGCAGGAGGCAGCTGATCAATGATGTTTCTCTCTGATCATTGCTGTTTCTATCTCTCCCAAACGACAATGCGGTGCCATCTCACACCTGTCAGAATGGCTGTCATCAACAAATCAACAAACGACAAGTGCTGGCGAGGATGCGGAGAAAAAGGAACCCTCGTGCACTGCTGGTGGGAATGCAGACTGGGGCAGCCACTGTGGAGAACAGTATGGCATTTCCTCGAAAAACTAAAAATGGAACTCCCATTTGACCCAGTAATCCCACTTCTAGGAATACATCCCAAGAAGCCAGAAACACCAATCAGAAAGGATATATGCACCCCTATGTTCATAGCAGCACAATTCACCATAGCTAAGATTTGGAAACAGCCTAAGTGCCCATCAGCAGATGAGTGGATTAAAATGGTGGTACATCTACACAAAGGAATACTATGCAGCTGTGAAAAAGAAGGAATTCTTACCATTTGCAACAGCATGGAGGGACCTGGAGAGCATTATGCTAAGAGATGTAAGCCAGTCAGAGAAAGACAAGTATCACATGGTCACTCATTTGTGGAATCTAATGAACAACATAAACTGATGAACAAAAGTAGATCCAGAGGCATAGGGAAGTCGGGGAGAGGGGGTTGATATAAGCATAACCAATGGACACAGACAATAGGGGGGTGAAGGCCTGAGTTGGGGGCGGCAGGGGGCTGGGAGAGGTACATGGGAGAAAAGGGGGACATGTGTAATACTTTCAACAATAAGGAATTTTTTAAATCAATAAAAACTTATTTTTAAAAAAAGTATAATGTCCCACATTCTGATTTCCTCATGTCAAAATACAATTTCTAAACCAAACCGAACAATTTACTCACATACTCAAAACTGATGGAATTGCCAGGCAGATTTGGGAAAAGAAAATGCTACTGCAATCAATATCTTAAATTGCATCGTGTTTGTAGGCAAATTAATCTAATTCAGCTCTCACACTAAATATGTGCACGCAATATGATTAGAAGTAAGTCATCAGGGATAATATGGTAATGCAGGCAGCTTATGACTATGGAATCATTCGGTGGAAATTGAAAATAGTTAATGATTTGATGAAGTGTTGGCAAAGAAAATTAGAACAATCAGCCACAGATATTGTCTGCTCCAACACTATATTCTAACCTGTCAGCGCGCCCATTACAACGGCGTCGGAAAGCTAAATTCCACGTCCAGATAGTATGCATCACTCACCATAATAGCATCCGGGCAGCGACCGGTGGCCGGCCTTGTCCATATCTGAATAATAATGTGTCATAAGCAATCGAGGACGTTACATAACACAGGAGGAAAGGGCTCTGACCTATTCACAGGAGTGTGTAGCTTGTGTGACAAATGAGATTTACAAGTTCATAATATCCCCAGCACCGTGCACGCTCCTGACCAAATGTGTTTGAACGTATAGTGACAGGAAAACCATTCTCACTTCCTAACAAGGTTTCCATGTAAGCCCCTGATTTATTCCAGAAGTGTCTAATGGCTCTACCAAATGGACTACAGTTAAACCACAAAACTGTAGCTCTGTACATCGCCTGTTTCATCATGAATGCCATTTAAAATAAATTCTATGTTAATTTTTTCCTTCAGTAATTCATTTTCTAAATAAAATATAAATGCCCCATAATACCGAGTTTTTCTTTACATCCTGGTAACCAGAAAACTCAGAGAACACAAAACTAGATTCACTTTTAGCAGCAAGGTTAAGTTTCAACACTTTTGTTCACGTTTTCACTTCCACTAGCCATGATCTCCATACATATACACACATATACACATGTGTGTACATGAAAATACCACTAAGTACATGCACAAGTATACACACATATGTGTACATGGGAGTACAAATAAATACCTTCATGGATACACATATATGTGTATACATGGAAAAATAATGAAATATGTGCATGGATATATTTTTTCATATATACTGAGATATAAAATATTCATTTACTCTGTATATTCAGATGTACATAATATATGGGATTATATATACATGTATATATCCATATTTAATTCCATATATACATACATGTTCATATTTACATATCAACTTTATATAAATAAAATATATATGGATACGTGTTTCCTTGAATAATTTGTGTCAGGACACATGCTAACCCTTGGGGGAATATGGTTTAAAAACAAGGTAATACCTTTAGGAAGAGATCAAAGCTATAGATAAACAAATAAATGTTTACAGAAAAGCCATCGTCACGCGGGCGAGGCGCTACCAGTGCAGCGCTAAGACCTGGTCTGATATGACGGTCAAGTCTCCGTGTCGTTTGATCGCTTTTCTCCAACGACTCAGAGTTCCCGCCCTGAGCCCCCTCCCCACCGCGTGCAGGTGTCTGAGCCTCCCCTCCAGGCGGAGGCAGGGATCGGGCAGACGCGCTGTGGGCTGAAAGGCCCAGGCTGTTAGGAGGGAACAGCTCGCGGCCCCGGTCTCTGAGCCCGAAGCCTGTCATTTGCGTGACGATGGGGCCTCCGCATCTTTGTCCGTGAACGGGGGACTGGCCCGAGTCACGGCGCCCGGCTTGTGAGAAATAGACGGCTTAGGAGACGGAGACACACACACACACACACACACACACACACGGGGCCGCACCGAGGACATGGCCACGCCTCCGTGTCACCTGCTGCCCTTGCCCTGAAAAGCATCTGGCACACGCACTGCATCGCCCTCCGTGCACGGCTGCCGTCTGTGCCAGCGAAGACAGCGTTGCTTTCGTGATGGAAGAAATATTAATAATTATGATCATAATGCTAATATTTGACATTTTAAAATAAAAGTGACAGTCATGAAGAAGAAGCTATACTATAGAACAATTACATCAAACACACCTCGTGCTGAGCGGAGAGTTACTTTGTTGTGCCGTTTATTTCATAAGGACACAGGTTTCCCAAATTTGTTCCATTTTATGTAATTATTTTGCCAGGTTTGTAGAGCAGATAAAATTTCCCAATTAACTTCCAGGAATGTTGTTGCCAAATGTATGGCCAGCATATCATAATTATATGGTCTATATTGTCCTATATTAGTCTGGTCTTTGTATTTCTTTATGTTAGACTTTAAAAAACATTTTTAATATGTTTGTATTGATTTCAGAGAGAGGAAGGGAGAGAGAGATAGAAACATCAATGATGAGAGCGAACCACTGATCGGCTGCCTCCTGCACGCCCCCTACTGGGGATCAAGCCCACAACCCATGTGCCCTGACTGGGAATCGAACCTGGGACCTCCTGGTACAGGGGACAACTCAACCACTGAGCCACACCGGCCGGCGCACTGAACGTTTAAGTTTTGGTACCCATGGCATAAACAGAACTTATCCGGGTTTGTGTCTTCACATTTCCTCCTCCTAAGATTGGATTGTCAAGCATTCAACCAACATGCGTCTCCATTGGCCTCCTCCCCGCGCCCATCGGTCCATTTACGCTGACTGACTGACGGGAGCCTGGGGGCAGGGCTCCTGTGGAACTCCTTCACACACACTCTCTGACCTGAGCGCGCGTGAGACGCCGGCTGCGTGGGCACAGGGTCCGAGGCTAAGGGGCTGAGCGTCTGCTTGGAGGAGGAGACGCTCAGAAGCTGCGAGGAGAGGGGCGGCAGATGCGGGGGTGCTGCCCTGTGTGTGGGCTTCTGTGAGACCCGAGACCATGGTGTTAGGATGCATACTTCCGGCTAAATAGCAGGCTACTGAACAATGGACGGGTTACCCAGAGAGCAAAGACGGGAGAGAACACCCTGAAACGGCTGGGAGAGTCTTGACAGACCAGCACATCGGTCTGATTGCAATCAGGGCTGACACCGCTGTGTTCCCAAAGCACAGGCGTGGGTGCTGGGAGCGTCCCCCGGCCTCGGGCCTTTTTCCCCGGAAAACCAGCGGACGGGACTGTGGGATCCAAGTCGGGGTGGGCATGCCCCTCCCCCTTCTCTGAGAACCGGACTCCCCTTCACGCCCCATCTTGGCCCCCGTCCTCTCCGGCGGCCAGAAGGATGCGGCACAGCAGTGGTCTGGTCTGGCCACACCAAGAAGACAGAGTGCCCACCGGCATGACCGCCCCGCGAAGCTCGGGTATGGAGAGCGATATAGAAACACCGCCATTCACACACAGACGTGGCCACGATCAAACGGTCACCGTCTCCCCGGCCCCCGCCCACGGTCACCCGGAGCCCACGGAGACGCCACGAGCACGTGGTCGTCAGCCTTTCAGCATGGCGGGGAGATGAGACGTCAACCCGAGCAAGAACCGAGCCAACAGAGCATGGAAGCCAGAAGCGTGGCCGGGGCTCCCGGAGACCATTCGGAATATTCCCGACTGCACGCACTGGCCATTGCAGCGTCTCTGCCGGCGCCTCAGGAAGGCTGAGGAGCTGACGAATTGAGGAGGGTTGAGATGTGTGATCAGATACCGAGACATTTATCCCGTTTGCTGCTCTTGGACACACCCCGGGACGCAGCTGGCTGTTCTGCCACCTGGGGGCGACGGGGACCAGGAGGGTAACTGTTGCCACTCCCTGGGCCTCCGAGCAGGACTCGGTCTGAGCTCCCAGGAGCGCGCCTCCCTGCTCCTCCGCCTGGAGCTCCCTCTCCTGATGCTGAAACGTGGGAAAGCGTCGCTCCCGCACACACGGTGGGTCTGCATCGCACAGGGGCGTCCCCAGCGTGAAAACGTACACTGCACGGCAGCGTCAGGGCTGGGCTACCCCAGGCAGGGCACGGGCCTTCCCCAGCCAGCGACCTCTGTCCTACAGGTAACCGGGTCATGTGACATTCCAGTCGCACCGGGAAGGCAGGGACCTTGCCATCAGGGGGAAGGGTCAGCTCGCAGTGCCCACGTAGAAACATCGCTGAGCTGAGGAGCAGGAAGGGCTGGGGAGCAGGCCCTGCTCTCACCCCGCCAGCATCCAGGCCCGTTAGTTAATGAGCTCAGCAGCATCAGCACTGAGCTCCCTCCTCAGAGGTGCAGGCCGCCCCCAGGAAGCACTCGGGGGCCGCTCCCTGCGTGTTTCCATGGAGACTTCATTTTAGAACCTCATCCCAGGCAATCAGCTAGCTCTGAGAACACACTTTTCTCACCTCCCACGCACACGGCACACGCATTAGTGCGTCTGGGGAAGCAATACGCAAATAAGGTCCAGACCATCATCGAAATTACCAGCGAGCGAGGCGGTTCCTACGGGGTCTCCCGGAACCCTGGCTTTCCAGAAACACAGGCAAGTTCACGTTCCCAACAGGAACCTGTGTGCTGCAGGAGGAAACGATGCAATCCGTGTCTTCGGAGAAAGAGCCACATCGGCAATGGAGGAGGCCAAGCACCGGGCGTCCTGTGAAATGAGTGACAGGAGTCCTCCCACCACGCACACGACATGAGCACCGGGCCTGTGAGCGTGAGTGAGCGTGTGACTACATAGCGAGCAGCCGGCGGGAGAGTAGTCAGAAAGCCGGAGTCCCGGCCCGTCTCCAGCGCCGCCCGCCGCCTCGCAGCCCGCAGCCCCGCAGCGCAGCGTCTACAACCATAAAGGGTGGGTCACCTATCTGCCCGCCTGTCCAGGTCTCTTTACAGAATCCATTTGAACAAAACGTCTCCAAAGGTACGAGCACGACGTAAAATGAACGCTGCTGCTCAGCGCACGGACTCCCGAGCCCTCGCTGGCTCTCCTGCGGATAATTTAATTTTGGGCCAACACTATTGTTCGTGCCTCTGAGGGTGTCAACAGGCTTTTCCAGCACACACTCTTCCGTCTGATGACACCACAAACACGTGCTTCCTGCCATGATGCTCCCTCCTCGGGTCCCGGGGTCGTCCCCTAGCTCAGTGGTCGGCAAACCGCGGCTCGCGAGCCACATGCGGCTCTTTGGCCCCTTGAGTGCGGCTCTTCCACAAAATACCATGTGCGGGCGCGCACGTGCAATGCGATTGAAACTTCGTGGCCCATGTGCAGACGTCAGTTTTCGGCCTGGGCGAGTCTATTTTGAAGAAGTGGCGTTAGAACATTCAAGGGGCCAAAGAGCCGCATGTGGCTCGCGAGCCGCGGTTTGCCGACCACGGCCCGAGACCCTATTTCCATTTTAAAAGTGCGCGGCGCCTTCTGTGGCGGATCCTCCCTGTGGAGAGCTGTCCCGCCTGTCTCTGGTGACCCCGTCTGGCCATCGTGGGGAGAGATGGAAATAGGTCGCCGATCCCGTTCCGATGCCGTCACGGGCCTGTGGCGTGCCCTTCGCCATCTGTCACGAGCCTCGCCCCAGTGATGTCTTCATAGACACGCCGTGTGGTGTGGCGTCCCGTGGACACCGCTGAGACCCCACGCGTCGCCGTCCTCCTTGCTCATCCAGGCAGGGTCTGCCGAACCCTCGGGTCCCGGTAGTTACCAAAGGTTTAAGTTATTTCATACCCCGCCTTTCCTGTCTATGGTGTCACACGTTGGCTCCTTTGGAAATAAAGGCGAATTGTCACCCCTTTCTCCAAACTTTCCTTTTTGTTTTGCCAATGACTTACTTTCCAGAGATTTTTATACGACAGTTACAACTGCACTTCTCGACGAGGGTGACTTGGAGAAAAATCCAAGTTATTTCATCGTTTTCTTACCTTTGCGCTGTTTGATGAATCTATTCATCTCCCACTCTATTTTCCCCCTGTCTTCCTCAAATCCAAATCTGTTGCATTCCTCCCCCCCCCCCCCCCCAAAAAAAAGGTTCTTTTCACTAAATGGCTTTTGACATATGTCATAAGCACTGGCTGCAAAATTGGATTTAAGGGACAACAGTTCTGGTCGGTTTGTCATATGTGAACATTAACACCCCCCTGTGAATTCTAAAACGCCTTTCACCAAGATTTGCTTACAATTAGATGGACAAGTTATTTTTTGCTATTGATTCACTGTTATTTTTAACAAGTTTTAGCGAAGAGGCCATATGTTGGAGAAAACACGGCAGTGATTTCACTGATGTGAATAAACATTACGTATCTACGACTACATTCTGCGTCTTAAATCCAAGGGTCACCGCTCGGAGTCGGTGTTCCGCGAGCGACGAGCCGGCGGCCGCTGAACGCACGCACTTGCTCGACCTGTCAGTAGACGTGTAAAACCACAGTAACACATAAACGGGGAAGTCAAACTTGTCACACCGGTGCATCCTGAATCTTACTGACACAGACGTGTCTACATGAGTAAAAACACGTAAACTAACCAGCCTGTTAATTTGCTAACACACCCACGTGTGGAAAACCTACTTCACTACGTAACAAGCTTCGGGCCTGGCGCCCGAGGAGGCCGCAGCCTGAGGTTTTCCTGGGACACGGGAGGCCCGGTCCGCGTCCGGACGCCACAGCTGGTGGGAGAGTAGCAGGGCACAGCGGAAGGAATTACTTTTAATTCACAGAAGCCTCCTCACTCCGCACCAATAAGGGGCACCTCGACGAGCTGAATAGTTTGCAAAACAGGCCAACCTCTTCTCCCAGGATTCCTGGGAGCGCCGCCTGCAAACCCATCAAGGCCTTAATTGCCCGTGAAATCGCGCGTGTCTCGTTCTCAGCCACAACTTGGAGGCATCGCTGCCGGGGCAACGGGACGCACCGCCCGTGGTCTGCACCTCATTTTCCGAAGAACCGCGTCGGGCACATCTGTCCCAGAGGCAGCTTCACAGAGAACGCGGTTCACGCCAGTGTGGGGCGCGTCTCCCCAAGGCTCCCTCCCCTTCACGCCCGACGGTCTGAGCTGTCTGAGGCCTCCTCTCACCTCACTCCAGGCCAAAGCCACTCACACTCTCCCCGGACTGGAGCTCTGACATCTAAGATCTGTCTCTTTCCCTCAAGCAACAGAAACCCAGTAAGTGAGGACGGGTGCTGTCTTCGAGTTTAACGTCTGCGATAAAAACACAGGATCTCACACGATATTAAACTTTGTATCATAAAACGTCTATTAAATATTTAAGACAGATTTGAAAACAGCCTGTTGGGGTTTTCTGTTTGTGTTGTATGAATAAAATATACTTCAGCTTTTATGACGAAATTGTGTGAAGCTGACTTTTCAACACGGCGTGTTATTACAGAAGGTGACTGACATCCGGTCATGAACACGGAGAGCATTTAAGGGTCTTACAGATTTTGTAGCTCAGCAATCCACACATGAAACCTACATGTTCATGTGGACCAATGCCACCCCAATGTGTAGGAAGCGGTTATAGGGTTAAGCCTCGGACTGACCTGCTGGCAAAGTCACAAACAAGTCCCAAGCTTGGAAGGGCACAGTCCTCTAAGCATAATTAAGCTTGATCCTGTAACCAATCCCTAGATCTTTCCTGGGTAGCTGGTGGGCTGTGGGAGGGGCAGCAGGTGCTGCCAAAACAAGTGAAACTTACAAGAACATTGTTAATTGCCTTGTTTGTCCCTGATTATAAATAAAGCCTCAGCTTTGCAGTCTGGATCTGTCCTGTGGCCTCAGCCAGGCACAGAAAGATCCACCCAGGCTCCCAGCTTCATGAATCTATTTCTGCGTCTTGTTTTCTTTATTTCTAATATTTCTCAATCCCTGGCCGGCTCCATTTAGAACCGGTTCATTCATCTCTCTTGCCGCGCGGGACACGGAAAAGGGAGATCCCCGCCATGTTTGGCCCCCGCCGCATCAGGCCCCCGCACCAATGAAATTTAATTTAAAATCAAATAAATAAAATTCCATTGTAACTAATTAAAAAACAAACAAAGAAGAAAACAGCGCTACGGTCCCGAGACACCCGCCCCGCTAAGCCAGAGTCGTCGGTGAGGACTGGGCCTCCTGCCCACAATAACCTTCAGTTACGCCCACAGATGTTCTGTCCTTCGTTACGCACAAGAAAACAAGACAGTGTACGCCCAATCGTGAGCCTATACGTGGAAGAATAGATGCTTTTCCTACAGTCACCCGTGGAATTGTGAGCAAGTTCTGACTCCAAGTCAGGTGACCTGACACATCGTCTCTCCGTCAAATCAGAGAGGAAGCAGCCCTCTGCCCACAGAGTTCCTCCTGCCTGGGCGTCCCACCCGGGCACCTGCGGGCCCCGTGCTGAGGGCGCCGCTCCCTGCCCGTCTGAGGAATGAAACACTCCAGACCCCGCTGCACCTTTCCTCCAAAACCTCTCCCCGAGCCGCCGCCTCCACGCCACGGGCACTGCCTGGGCACGTGGCCTGGGCTCGGCCGAACACGGGGCAGGGAAGCTCAGGGCACAGAAGTCACGTGACAAGGCTGGAAACCCCCACTCGACTGTCCCTGGTACGTTACCCACATCCCTGTGCCTCGGGCTCCTTCCCCTGAAATGGGGTGAGAATGCTGGCGGGGTGCGAGGCACAGCCGGAGGACCGCGTTCCCGGCCCACCTGCCACCGGGCCCGCAGGGTGTGAGCGTCCGTGAATGCGCCCAGAGCCCCGGCGCGTCAGTCGTGGAGGACGGAGAAGATGAGAACTGCGTCTGACTGTGGAGCTGGGGAGCTTCCTGCAGCATCAACCTCAGGAGTAACGACGCCTCCGAAACGGCTCTGTTAATTCCCTTACGGCTACGGTCGATGCTGATTAATAGTAGTGCCTCCATGACTTTTGAAGTTAACAGAGGGATTGACTAGTAGTTCAATGATGTTTCATCCTTTCTGGTGGATGACCGATCTTGCCTATTGAGACCTGAATCCAACATAACGTCGCCTTCACATCATTTAACTGATTTCTCAATGGCGTCCGATGAGAACCTTGTCAGGCACAACGGACATTCTCATTTTTTTCAGCTAAGAGTTTATGTTACGACTAGAGGTCTGGTGCACAAAATTCGTGCACGAGTAGGGTCCCTAGGCCTTGCTGGCAATGGGGGCCATTCTGTGGAGCGACTGCTGGGGTGATCGGGGGACCCTCTGGCACCCGCCTTGGCTGGCCTGGGGGCTGGGGGCAGCTCCTGCATTGAGCGTCTGCCCCCTGGTGGTCAGTGTGTGTCATAGCGACCGGTTGTTCCACCCGTCTTTCTGCCCCTCAGTTGATTTGCATATTAGGCTTTGGTTATATAGGACGTCCACTCACAAGCTGTAGCCCGCCAACCTCACGTGACAACCTGCTTTTTACTTCACCGACGGCCTGTATTCAATATCTGCAGGGGGCAGCCCTGTGCTAAAGCTCACGAGACAGAGACGCAGGGACGACGGGGTCACCAACTTCGCTGCCGCAAGTTGCAGCTCAGCCTGGAAGCTCGCATGCATGCAGCGGGGCTAAGGCGCCCAGGGCAGGCGGTCTCTCTGCCTTGGGGACCAGGGACTGGCCCAGGGCGTGCAGAGGGCTTTCCCAGACCCATCCCGGCGGGCAAGGTCGCCGTGGCCCCAGGCAGAGGCCTCGCCCTGTGGGTTAGAAACGCATAGAAACAACTCCCTTCTGGGTCTCCCGAGCTCCGTGAGGAGCTGCCCCCACCCCTGCGAGACAGTGACCGCATGAGGGACGGTGGGTCCTTCTGGGTCCCGGGAGCCTGGCGCTGAGGTCTGCCTTCGGAGAGGGCCCTGAGCGTCCTAGCAAATCCGCCACGTCCGGGCGCGGCAGCCTTGCTTCCCCGTGGGCTTGTGAGAGGAAATGCCCCTTCCTGTGGCGTCCCCGGCCCGGCCTCCCGCCTCAGACTCGGGCCCAGGCACCTGCGAGGTCCCCTCCACTTCCCGCCCCCTGCCCCCTGACCCCAGCACCGAGGACATCCCTGCACGCGCTGGGACAGCCGGTGACCGTGACAGGAGAGCGTGTCGCCTCGAAGTGGTTACACCCGGGCGCTGCCTGCGGGCCGGCCTGACAGGATGGGGGGGCGAGGCGGCCGCGCCCCGAGAGCCTGCACACAGCACAGCCTCGTGTGTGAGGAAGACGGGAGGCTCTGAGAGTGAACACGCAGGCAGACAGACCAGATGACAGAGGACAGACAGACAGAAAGTGACAGACGGGTGGGAGCACGGGTGACAGCCAGAGGTCCCTATTGCTCAGGGTCCCAGACAGCATGCCTGTGCTGAGCACAGCACCGGGCCCCTGTGCACCTGGCTGGGCTGCGGGGGGAGCCCTTGCTTCTAAGAACTGAAAAGGCTGGTTCCGGCCGAGCCGGGGAGTCTGCCCAGAGCCTACGGTAGGTAGAAGGGAAGAGGAGGATGGGAGTCCGACGGGTGGAGGATTCTGGGAAAGAAGCATCCTCAAAGGTCCTCTGGCATGGAGTCTGGTGACCTTGCCATGAACTCACTGTTCCCATGGCGAGGGGGGCTGAGCAGAGGCAGCGGCTCATCAGGCAGCATTGAGGGCCCTGGTCCCGGCTCGGAGACTGAATGGCCCGGCCGCCCCTCCCCCGGCAAGCACGCCCAGCGGAGGCCAGACTGCCGTCCCACCCTGTCTGGGCCTTGAATCCAGAGAACCCGCCAGATCTCATTCCACGTCAGCACTGCGTGGACGAGGGCATGGAGCCTGAACACTCGGTGCCGCGGCTCCTGCCCTCCGCACAGAGGCCGCAGGTCCCGCCCCGGAGCCGGCCTCGGTCTCTCCTCCCCAATATCACTGGCATCCGCGCACGGCCGCGGCGCCTTCAATCAGCGCCCACATTGTTAGTGACAATGAGAGCAGCTGCCACTTACTGATGCCGACGAAGGCGCTGTGGGGAGCCTGCCCCGTGCCAGCCATGGCACCTGCATCCTCCCAGCCCGCGTTTCAAACTCCGCACAGCGCGTTATCCTTCGTGCAGAGCAGGGAAAGGGTCACAGAGTCCAGGGAACGTTCCCCACAGAGGCTCCCGCTCAGGCTGAAACCGAGGGCTGCGTGACCCGTGGTGGTGCTTTCGCCCTCACTGTCGAAGGGACGGAGGGAGGGCACTCGGGTCCTGCACGCGTCAGGGCAATGGTCAAACCGGACAGATCTGGGCGGAGGCTGCCTCCTGCCCTGGCCTGCAGGCCGGTCTGTGGGAGTGGCTGTCCCAGGTGCTGTGCTGACTGACCCCCAATGCCCCCCGTGCGCCCCCACACAGGGCATCCCTGTACCTGCACGCGGAGAGCTGGCCGAGGGCACTGAGGGGACATCGAGGCGGCTCACACAGCAGACAGGCGCCCCGAAGGGCCAGGCCCCGAGACCTGAGCCACAGAACCGGGAGCAAAGCTGCCGGAGCCCCAAACCTCTGTGGGTCCAGTTGTTTCCGAAAGAAAGGGGCCCCCTGGGAGCTACTTCCTGGGTCACCCTATCACCAAATGCAGCTGCTGTTTCTCTCTCCAAAAACCTGGTGTGCCCTGCTCAGCGCCTGGCTCGTTCCCCCACTTGTGTGTGCCTTCGTCCAACTGGAGTCCATCAGCAGTCCATCCAACGCTCTGCTCACGCTCAGCTCACGCTCAGCCCACGCTCAGCCCGTGCCCAGCTGTGGAGAGAGCAGTGGGTGCCGCCGGGAGGCAGCACCATGGTCAGCGCCAGCGTGAAGGGTCCCACAGGAGCTCAGACAAGTGGGGCGCACAGTCAGTAAGACACCTGGACTCACAGACTCGGGCTCTAGCAGGGATGGTTTCAGCATCAACCAGAACCCCGGGGCGGGAAACTTCTCCCAAGGTGTCGGGATGGTCTTAGAGAGGATCGCAGGGCTGCGGGAAAGACTGGGTCCCTCAGGGAGCTCACGGGGCAGATGGACTGCAGGGGCCAGACCCGGGCCCTGGCGGGGTCCTAGACTTTATGGAGGGACCTGTGGCTTCCCTGGAGAGAAGCATGTTCACGGTTACGGTTTCCTGAGCGTAGAGAACGTGCCACACTTGCCTGCTGTGTTTTAACTACATTATCTCAGGTATTCGTCCTACTCGCCAGGAGACACCACAAAGATCTCCATTCCACCGACCAGGAATCAGAGCCGAGAGGGATCCCCTCAAGGGCAGGCTCACCCACTGTGAGGGGTGGACCCCGCTCACCCAGCCACGGAGCAGCCAGCAGGCCCCCTCGGTGGACAGGGCACCTGTGTGTGGGTGGGGGTGAGGTTTGCCAGCCCGTGGGCAGCTCAGAGCTCCTTTCTCGTGCCTTCTCGGCCCAGGTCATCGCTCCGGAAGGTTCTAGTCTGACCTCAGGGAGGAAAGTCCTGGGCGCACCTTGCTCACCATCTCTGAGGACACGGACTGAGGGACCCGCCCCACACAGGTTCACGTGAGGAAACGCCAGGCGGAAAGTGCGCGGCGCCATCTGATTCCGCTGCGTTTAAAGGTGCAGGTGAGTCCTCCCGGGTCCCTCATGACAAGGGGAACGGAAACCGCCGCAGCCGGGACCCACCGCGGGGGCCACTGCCGTGTCCCACGTGGCGCGATGGTGTCAAACCAGGACGTTACCCGGTTCCTGGGGGCCTGATGCGTAGCTGATGCAGTGACAGCAAGCAGCCCTCCGGCACCGCGTGGAGGGAGGGAGCTCCTCACAGGCACTGGTTAGGCGAGTCCTGACTGACCTCGCTGCAGTGGACCCAACAGGGTCCCACGAAGGGAAATGGCAGCTGAGCCGGACGCGGCCTCGGCCCACCTGCGCCTGTGAAGGTGGCCGTGCCCACAGCTCAGAAGGCGGGGGTGCCGGCGTGCGGGCCCTGCAGAGCCTTCCTGGTGGGACCCTCACCCACAGTCCCCACAGCTCTCCTCCTCCCTGTGCCCAGGAGGGTGTGTCCTCCAGCCTCACTTTTAGGAAAATAGCTCCGGGATGCAATTCCACCTCTGGCCAGTAGGCGCCACCCTCAGCCACACGATTTTAACATTGGCCTCCCAGAGCTTCCTAAAATGAATTATTCTCATCTTGTTTATGCAAATGGCATGAAGCAAGGATTCCTTCTTATAGACATCGAATTCATACAGATAAAGCCGGGAGGAGGGGAAGGCCAGATCCCAACCTCTATCCCAGAGGAGAGTTAGGGTTTCCTCGTGGTGAAGAGAGAGGAAGAGGAAGTGGTTAGGAGGTAGGAAGGGACACATCGGGAGGGAGAGCGCATTACGTACTGGACACCCTGGGTCCTGGGACTAAAAACTAGGGAAGAATTTTACCGGATGTTAAAGGTACAGTATCTATGGGCGACTGCAATACATTGAGGAATATAATCAATATAGGTGCAAAACCTGACAACAGTGTGAAACACACACAAAAGCAATGGAGAAGGTACATGTCTCTAGATCCGTCAGAACCTGCTCAGAAGAAGGGGAATGTGAGCTCAGCTGTGAAGGATGAAAGGGAAGAGGGTGAGGATAAAGGCCCCGGAGGGAGGGAGGAGAGGCACGTCCCCTCCAGCGCGGCCAGGACTGTGGGACTCGGGGGAGAAGGCGGGGGAAGTGGGTGGACGATGGAAAAGGGGAAAAAAACAGCATCTGGGAAAAAGATGAAATTTCTGACATTCTAAACAAAGACGTTCACACGTTGCCCTGTAGATATTGGGGGACGGGAGTCGCGTATTTTGTAAGATTACTCTGGGAGGGGCGGGCTCGAGGGGGTGGGGGTTCGCGTGAAGGACAACAGGCAGGCACAGACTGCCCTGCAGGGATGGAGGGGAGGGAGAGGCTGCACCTGAACCGTCTTTGGAAATGAGCGCTGCCGAGGTGGGGGCAGGCAGCCATGAGGGAGGTGTGGGGGGATGCCGAGAGCGGGCGTCGGGGAAGACTGGACACACGTTAGGAAGAGACTCACTAACTGAGGGAAGAGGACAAGGCCTGAGGCCGGTGACTGGGGAAGTGGGCGGGCAGTGGGCGGGCTCCCCTGTTGGGAGTCACCGCGCCCATGGACACAGTACACACAGACACACTGCGCCCATGGACACGGTACACACACACTCCGCGCCCATGGACATGGTACACACACACCGCGCCCATGGACACGGTACACACACACACACCGCGCCCATGGACATGTTACACACACACCGCGCCCATGGACACGGTACACACACACACACCGCGCCCATGGACACGGTACACACACACACCGCGCCCATGGACACGGTACACACACACCGCGCCCATGGACACGGTACACACACACCGCACCCATGGACACGGTACACACACACACACCGCGCCCATGGAAACAGGTACACACACACACACACACACCGCGCCCATGGACACGGTACACACACACACACCGCACCCATGGACACGGTACACACACACACACCGCGCCCATGGAAACAGGTACACACACACACACACACCGCGCCCATGGACACGGTACACACACACACACCGCGCCCATGGACATGGTACACACACACACCGCGCCCATGGACACGGTACACACACACCGCGCCCATGGACACGGTACACACACACACACCGCGCCCATGGAAACAGGTACACACACACACACACACACCGCGCCCATGGACACGGTACACACACACACACCGCGCCCATGGACACGGTACACACACACACACCGCGCCCATGGACATGGTACACACACACACCGCGCCCATGGACACGGTACACACACACCGCGCCCATGGACACGGTACACACACACACACCGCGCCCATGGAAACAGGTACACACACACACACACACACCGCGCCCATGGACACGGTACACACACACACACCGCACCCATGGACACGGTACACACACACACACCGCGCCCATGGAAACAGGTACACACACACACACACACACCGCGCCCATGGACACGGTACACACACACACACCGCGCCCATGGACATGGTACACACACACACCGCGCCCATGGACACGGTACACACACACCGCGCCCATGGACACGGTACACACACACACACCGCGCCCATGGACACAGGTACACACACACACACACCGCGCCCATGGACACAGGTACACACACACACACACACACCGCGCCCATGGACACGGTACACACACACACACCGCGCCCATGGACATGGTACACACACACACCGCGCCCATGGACACGGTACACACACACCGCGCCCATGGACACGGTACACACACACACACCGCGCCCATGGACACAGGTACACACACACACACACACACTGCGCCCATGGACACGGTACACACACACACACACACACCGCGCCCATGGACACGGTACACACACACACACCGCGCCCATGGGCACAGGTACACACACACACACACCGCGCCCATAGACACGGTACACACACACACCCTGCACCCATGAACACGGTACACACACCCAGCAGCAGCGCGACTGTGAGACGGTGAGGCTGGGGGAGAGGGGGCTTGAAATCACCCAAATACCAATCTCCAAACCTCATACCAAGTAACCGACGTGCCCAGGGAAACTTCCATCAGCGTCTGAGCTCAGGGTGAACAAGCAACTGCCTTTCTCCGTCCCCGGATCCCCTTTGATGCGGTCGGCGTACGAAGTCCGACGCTCACCCACCCCTCCCAGCGGGCACGCACTGTGCTGGGCACCCACTGACCCAGGGTGACTCTCAACCACCGAAACCTCCTGGGGACACAATAGGCGACAGGCGCCACCCAGCCAGCGCCACGGCTGCGCTCACCAGCGCTGGTTGGCTTAAAGGCCGCGTCTTTTTCTTCCTTTTCTTTGATGTTTTTTAGAAATTTTCATCACAAACCATGAGCATAAAGCGGGCACATAAAGTTCATTGGGAATTCATGAAGTGCCTCCCAGGCTGAGCATCTGCCCCACCCCACGCGGGCGGGGAAGGGTTGCAGGAGGCGGGGCTTCCCACGGGCAGGGTCCAGGAGGTGGACCCGAGATCTGCTGCCCATGCTCCGTCTGGACCTAACCAGGCTCCTTCCAAAGGGAGTTCCTTTCGCTGTTAATTGTGAGCGGATTCAGGCTTCCATTCACCTCGAGGCAGCAGAGAGGTTAATTAACCACCGTGACTCATTCTCCAATTATACCACAGACTCCGTTCCTTACCTCAGCCTCTAAGATCCTAATTAACGCCCCCCCGCCTCACGAGGCACCATCAGCAGGTGCACGCACCCTGCCCTGGGGACGGCACAGCCTCCCCCGGGGGCCAGGGAAGGCGGGGCCTGGGCAGGGCTGTGGTCACCGCCGGGGACAGGCGTGTCCGGGTCCCGCTGACCCGCGCTTCCACGGCCGGGCGCGCGTGAAGAAGGCAGGCAGGTGCCGTGAGTCACGCATGTGCTAATTGTGATGGTGGAAATATTGAGACAGGAGAGGCTTGAACTTGAACTCTGTGAATCAGTGTTGATCCCAAGCAGCACCCTCTGCTTCTGCGCGCGCCCCCAACAAGCCAGTCACGAGGAACCGACGCTGAAACGTTACAACTGTTCGCTCAGCTCCCCTCGGCGCTCCTCTGCCCGGAGCACAGGAGTCCCCGCCGCCGCCTGGAAACACGGCACAGGGTCGCCACGCCGCCCCTGAGGTGGATCTGGGGGCACCGAGGGTCTGTGGGTGCAGGAAGCGGGTGCCACCTGCAGCCAGAGGCCAGGGAAGGCACTTCCCATGAGACCCGGGCTGCCCTGTCCACACCCAGCAAACCCTCCGCGTCATGGACGGATTTTTCTATTAAGGCTGTTCTCTCCACGCCACCCCCGCGTTCTCCGGGGAAGGAAAGTAGGAATCGGCAGAGGTCACGAGGGTGGGGGTTTGGAGAAGAGGGCGGGGGTTTGGAGAAGACCAGGATCTGGGACAGAAGGACCAGGAATCACTGGGGCTTCACTGATATTCTCACCTCTAACTGAGCCCAGAGGTCCCACGTCCGTACTGGACAGGCTAAGAGAGAGAGAGAGAGAGAGAGAAAGAGAGAGAGAGCAGGACCCAGGGCAGCAGGAGGCAGTGGCTCCCTCCTCTCTCCCCTCAGACCCCAGGCCATGAGGGCCCCAGGCAGGACAGGAGGGCAGTGTGGATGGGGGGACCATGCAGGGACCTGGCTCTGCTGGTAATGACTAGAGGAAATGGATGACAGCGAGGGAAAGGTAGTTTTAAAGCAAGAAAATGGGCAGCTTCTTGCAACCTTTAAGGGTTTGCTCTGATGCAATTCCCCCCATTTCTTAGTCCTTTCAGTTCTGCTCGGGGTCCCCCTGCATCAGAGCCACAAGCAGGTGCCTGCCACGCCCCGGGCCTGCGTGGAGACCTGGGAACTGCAGGTTTGGGTCCAGACGACCGCAATGAAGGGAACATCTCGATACAGCAAGTCATGCCAATATTTCGGTTTCCAAGCACATGTGAGAGCGATGTTCACACTCCCCTGTGGCCCTTTATGTGTGCAACAGCATCGTGTCCAAAAAGCAATGCACACGCCTTCCTCACGGCTCAGCCTCCTCATGGCTCAGCCTCCTCGCCGCTCAGCCTCCTCGCCGCTCAGCCTCCTGCCTCGGGCTCGGGCTCGGGTTTGTGGAATGTTGGAGTTGGTGGAAATATTGAGACAGGAGAGGCTTGAACTTGAACTCCCGTCCGGTCGGTAACACTTCCTCCACATCAGCCATGGCCACTGTGCTTTCTGATCACGTATGTCCCAGGAGCAGCAGTTCAGTTTCCTTCCAGAACTTTCCTTTGCTTCACAGCATGGCTCCCTTTCAGCCCATCTCAGCTTTCACATCCCCCTCACTGAGCTTCATCGTTTCTAGTTGTTGGTTTTTTTTGTTTGCGTGTGTGTGTGTGTGTGTGTGTGTGTGTGTGTGTGTGTGTGTTTAGTCACTTCAGAGAGGAAGGGAGAGGGAGAGAGAGAGATAGAAACATCAATGACGAGAGAGAATTATTGATCGGCTGCCTCCTGCACACCCCACACTGGGGATGGAGCCTGCAACCCGGGCCTGTGCCCTGACCAGGAATCAAACTGTGACCTCCTGGTTCCTAGGCCGATGTTCAACCACTGAGCCACACCAGCCGGGCATTCCTAGTTTTTGATGTAACGTGAGAGACCTGTGCCTCTTCCCTTCCCTTGAACACCGAGAGGCCATGGTGGGTTTATTAACTGGCCGATGTCAATAGTGTTGTGTCTCAGGAAACAGGGGTGCCGAGGAGCAAGAGGGATGGGGGAGGGTAGAGCTGTTCAGTGGAACAGTCAGAACACACACAACATTTATCCATTAAGCTCGCCATCTTTTTTAGGCACATATCCTGGCACCCCCAAACACATACAGTAGTCACTAACCCCAGATCACCCTAAGAATATAATAACAATGAAAAATATTGAAATATATTGAGATATACTTGAAATATAGCGAGAATCACCAAATGTGACACAGAGACAGGAAGTGGGAGATGCTGTTGGAAAGGGGCCCGAGAGGCGTGTTCGAGGCAGGGCTGTCACAAACCTTTAATGTGTGAAAACCTCAGTGTCTGCGAAGCACAATAACGCAACGTGAGCTAGCGCGAGGCGTGCCTGCATTATTGGGAAGATGAGACATATACATATGAAAAGATTTGTGGCAATAAAAAAGGCGAGTTATTGAGTATGAGGGGGAAAAGGAGTCAAAGGTAATTTTCCTGTAAATGGAACCTTCCAGAAGGATTGAATTTTCACCTTGGCTGGAAAGCTATTTGCCAAGATTCTATAATGGCATTTTCATATTTGACTTTCATTTAAATTAAAGTCTCTTCTTCGCAGCTTTTTCCCCCCTTTGCAATCCTTGGAACTTCACGTACAAGCCAATTTTAATGATTTTTATCTCCTAAACTGCTTTTTATTAACCTTTCCTAAGTTTCTGGATGCGATGAATCACCTGAGAAAAAGTCTCACTGAAATGGATATCAAGTGTTTATATGGTGCACTACAGGGATCAGATAGAAGCCTCCTAAGTGAGCTCCTGAGTGGGAGGGGAGGAGTCAAAGGCAGTTTCCTGCGGGCCTTGCTGCAGGACTGGGCAGCTTCAGGCCACGCCACGCCCGGATGGCTGCCTGTCTCTGTGGCCAGGAGCACCCACGGCCCACAGCAGCCCTGGGGAGGAAGGAGGGAACGTGCCAGCCACTTCTGGAATACTGTGTAGACACCTGGCACTGTCCTTAGCTTTCTCTAATATATACTAACTAGAGGCCCCGAGGGGTCCTGGATTGCAAGAGGGCACAGGCCAGGCCGAGGGACCCCACTGGTACATGGTCACTGGGCCTCTAGTATGCATATAAGATATTTGGTTAATCTCTTCCCACCCTCCCGCTCACCCCTTCCCTCTGAGATTCACCCGTCTGTTCCATGTTTCCATGCCTGTGGTTTCCGCTTCTCCATTGAGCGTCTGCCCCTGGTGGTCAGTGTGCGTCATAGCAACTGGTCATTCTTCTGATCGATTTGCATATTACCCTTTCATTAGATAGGATATTTATCCCCTGTAATAACCTTGAAAAGCAGCACTTGATAGTTGCATTAACATAAATATTAACTGAACTGCAACAAAGTTAAGTAACTTCTTCAAAGTAGCATAGCTTTTAACTCGGAGCATTTTCTACTTTGCTGTAAGTCTCACCAGTAGAACACGATGTAATCCAAGGTTAGCAACTACACAGGAAACGGGACCACACTGGGCATGAAAACACGTGAACTCCCCTTTCCTGTGTGGTCAGAGATCTTAACCTGCACTTCAGGAATCCACTACCTGTTGAGGCAACACAAGAGAGGGGATGCTAGCTTACCATCCCAGGACTAAGTAGGACCTTCCTAATTTGTAAGGGTGTGGGAAGTTGAGAGTCAAAGAAATCAATAAGCACACTCAAAGCTACACCATCACTCTGCCCTCTGGGTAGGAATACCCACATCACTACATTGATTATTGTCATTGCAGGGATTATGATAATGTCTTCCTAACCAGAAAAAACTCAGGCATGTCCTATTACTTGGGCTAGTATTTCTACCATCAGAGATTCACTCCTGAGGTTTACAAACGATTAGCTTATTGAATACATCTGCACTGGAGAAGACGAAGACCTTACGAACTCTTGCTGCTTTTCGGTGTTTACATGACTCTTTCCTGACAGTGCATTTTGATCGATTAGAACAAGAAAGAGAAGGAAACTGTATATAACAGTGCCATCGAACCCCTCTATCTCTGCAGGCCCACATCCTGGCGTCTGTTAAGTCCCAGTGAAACCGAGCTTCCCACCCCCACAAAGCCATCCCTACGCCCCAGCCTGAGGGGCTTACTACCACCCCACCCCTTGGTTATTTGGGTACATGTTCTACTTCTTCATCCTGAGTAGGATGCTCCGTTTCTCTCACTGCCTACTGCCGTGCCTTGAGCTGGCACACGAAGTGTGCCCAGGAAGGACCTGCTGCATGAACAATAAAATAAAAACCGAGAAGGACAGCACGGAAGACATGACACTGTGTGGAGCCAAGAGAGGGTCAGGAGACCTTAGCACAGCGCCCCCCGCCCCCGCCAGCTGTGTTTGGGGTGCACAAAGGGGAGGTTCAAAGGCTACGGAAGAGGAAGCGGTGGCCTCTTGTGAGTAAGAGGAGGGATGAGATTGCCACGCATCTGAGAAGGTGATTTCTGCCTGCAGACTAAGCTCACTGCATGCACATAAACGCTTCAGATGTTCATCCTTGGGAAGAAGCGGTCCATGCAGTGTTTATGTAATCTATGATCCGAATTTACAAGTTCTATTTTTTCCACCCAATATGAATCATGCTCGACTATATACGGCGCTGTAAAAAAAGCATTAATTGTGGCCACCTGGTAATTTCCAGTAGCACTCCAAGGTTGCATTTCCTACCCAAACCAGCGATTTTGGGACTCGGTGTTTACCTAAACGCCCCAGCAGCAGTGGATAGGCCTGTGATTGGATCCTTTATGGCAGAAACGATCAATGGGCAGGGACTCGGGCCGTCCCGAAGGAAAGGGGCGGATCTGCACATGGGTGCTCAGCTTTCATCACCCCTTTTATTCTGGGTTCTTATTGACTCAGCAGAATGCCATCTTCTGGCTCATAATTGCTTCAATCAGCTCTCTGCTCTTCAAGGCTGGGGCCGCCTGCTGAGATGCCCTGGCAGTTCACCCAGCAACATGGGGTGAAGGGGGGGGCGGGGCACAAATTGATGGACACAGATCGCGTTTCCTGTATCTCCATTTAACAGCATCCCTTCTGAACAACTCACACCCATGATCGTCTTTCTTAGAACCGAAAAGAAGTAGCATTTACTCATCATTAGTCTGGCCCAGTGGTCGGCAAACTCATTAGTCCACAGAGCCAAATATCAACAGTACAATTGAAATTTCTTTTGAGAGCCAAATTTTTTTAAACTTCAACTTCTTCTAACGCCACTTCTTCAAAATAGACTTGCCCAGGCCGTGGTATTTTGTGGAAGAGCCACACTCAAGGGGCCAAAGAGCTGCATGTGGCTTGCGAGCCACAGTTTGCCGACCACGTGTCTACACTGTAAAGACTGAATAATAATGACAGTAATATTCTTTAATGTTCGACTTACACATTTTATCAATGATGTCCTAATAAATTTCTTACGCAAATCCACCGATTGACAAAAGCCGTCTGATTCATAGGGCGGTCCAGAAGAGCCCTTTAGACTGAGAATGGTGAGAGGTACCGGGTGTCTCATGTACTAAACAATATACACGGCTCCGGGGTTCTATTTAGCTCTGCACCCCCCATTCACAGGAGTCCATTGGAAACTTGTAAAGCTTCGGAAGTAAACACAGCCCCAAGGCATTTTTAAAAATACTTCACACAATACCTAGCATTTTCCATGAAATTTAGGCCATACATTTTATTAGATAATGGAAACATGAACAACTATATACGACTCTCTCACGAGGCACTATTAGCATATTAAATTGTCACTAAAATAATGATTCTGTCTCATAAGTAAAGGATTAAAAATTATTATACAAGCATGTTGACTATATATTTTGGTAATAGTACTTGTCGTCGTTGCATGCAATAAAACAAGAGTTTTTAGTATTAACACAAAATGAGCATTGAATCATTACAGTGCTGGTTGGTTTTCTTGAGGTAGGCACTACCTAACTGGGCCTATGTACCCAAAGACCCATACACATGCCTGTACACACACATGCACACACACGTACACGTACACACACACACACACACACGGCACGTTATCATCTTTCTTATATTTTTACATCCCTTTCACTTTCACAGAGAATTTGAATTAACCAGTAACATGTATGTACGGGACACAGTAAGCTTGAGTGGCAGATCACTCCATACCAAGATTCCCACCAATATCTTGTGGCCACGGTTCAACGTTGGCAGCTGGTTGCGTTTGCATCCTGGATTTTGAATAATCAATCAAACGGGCTGGGTTTCCTCTGAATGGCAGGCACTATTTTAGGAGCTTTGGGTTCGAGGTTGAGAAAGCATGGCCCCTGCTTCACGTTCAAGTCCCGACAGAGGTAAGGGACGGCGTTCAGGTTCGAGTCCTGTTGGGACAGAATCTTACGCCGTGGCCAACGGTTCTCAGAGGAGGAAGTCACGCACGTCTGTCAGGAGCCGCTCAGGACCTGAATGAGATGGTGCCCCGAAGGTGGACTCGGCTGTAGAAAATGGATACTCACATCCGATATTTAAATGGCATTCGTAGCTGAGCTTCCCCCACGACAGCACGTGCACATTCTCAATCGTCTTGGTTGACCCCAATGGCAAGTGTCCTGCTAGCATTTGAACTTGGCCTCATGTGCATACATGTCCACATTGACAGAGGATCTCCATGGATGGTCTCAGGCAGAAAGAACGTGCTATGCCACAGCCTCCCCCTCGTTTCTCTGTTTTCCCAGAATGAGGCATCTGACCGCCACCTGGGACCTCCGTCTGACCACCACCTGTGACCTCCATCTGACCGCCACCTGTGACCTCCATCTGACCGCCACCTGTGACCTCCCTCTGACCGCCACCTGTGACCTCCATCTGACTGCCACCTGTGACCTCCGTCTGACCGCCACCTGTGACCTCCATCTGACCGCCACCTGTGACCTCCATCTGACCGCCACCTGTGACCTCCATCTGACCGCCACCTGGGACCTCCGTGTCGAAGAGCTGCGGGGGGTGGAACGGACACATGGCCTCTGAGCGACTGTTCCTCTCTCCCGCCCCGGCACTGCCCGCGGGAAGGCCCGCACCACCGACCTCCGGCTCCTGGGGGGTCTCCTTTGGTGGGGCAGCAGGGGAGCCCTTCCTTTCAGGCTGGGGAACACGTGAGAGGAGACCTCCCAGGTGTCACCTGCTGTGGGCCCTACAGTCACAGCGACAGGTGGGCACAGACGTGGTCCTCGCCCTGGCCGATGCCCTCGGCTCCTTCAGCTCTCGGGGGCTGTGCTGAGGCGGTGCCAGGCCCGCCTGCCTGCTGGGGCCAGCTCCCACGTGGCGGCTTGCCCTGGTCCCCCTCAGGGGCCGTGGGACGCCAAGCCCTGCTCCCGCTGCGCCCCGGCTGCCGCGGACATGCCAACAGCTCAGCGGGGACCGAGCCTGTGAGCTGGCCCTTCTCCTTCTCCCCGGTGTGACCCGGGGGCCGTGTCAGAGTTTCATCCGGTTCTGGTTTTAAACACCTCCGGGTCCAGAAGTTAGTTAGTTAGAGAGAAAGTGTGTCCACAGATTCTATCTGACCTGTAGATGTACAGAATAAGCATACCTGTATGTCGGCTCTGGCTGTTAGTGTATTTAAAATAGGGTAATACACAACAGAAAATACTGAACTTTAATGGAAACTAGGAAGCACGTGCTTCTAAAACAGACCGCTTGTACGGTGTGTTTTTTCAAGGTCCATATTAATCATATTGTCCAATGGGCTGTCAGCATTTGCGAAAAAGGCAGCTTTGTCCTAATAATCACTACGTTAGGATAGGGAGCAAGTCCCCAAGGACCAGAGAGGTCACGGCCTCTCCTGCGTGACCTCTGCGTGACCCCAGGCCCGCCCACGGGAGACGGGTTAGTGCTCACACTACCATGGGCTGGAGCGTGGACCAGCCTGTAGCCCGTACAGAGCGGGAAGAGGGCTCTAAGGGAATTCATTCGCAACAGCAATTTCTGACAGCAGGTCCTGGATGCTTAATTCTAGAGACAGACTCTACCATCACATTTTAAAACAGAAAAAATAAAAAAATTAATCTTTCATAAAATAAACATTTTACTTTAGAACACTTTTTATAGAAAATTTGGATTTACAGAAAAATGCCTATGTACCTCATAGCCAGTTTCCTCTACTATGAATATCTTACGTTGGCATGGAAACATTGTTGTAATATGGCTAATAGACCAATACTGATAATATTTTTAAAATATTTTAATTGATTTCAAAGAGGAAGAGAGAGGGAGGGAGAGACAGAAACATCAGTGATGACAGAGAATCATGGATCAGCTGCCTCCTGCACGCCCCACACTGGGAATGGAGCCCTCAACCCGGGGCATGTGCCCTGACCGGAATCGAACTGTGACCTCCTGGTTCATAGGTCGACGCTCAACCACTGAGCCACGCAGCCAGGCAATGCTGATACATTTTACAACTAGAGCCCACACTCTATTCAGATGTGTTTTACCCATTTTCCTCTTTTCTGTTCAGGATTCCATCAGTTACTACCTTACGTTTAGCACCGTGGCTTTGTGGGGTCTCCTGGCTGGGACAGCTCTCAGAATATTCTTGTTTGCCACGACCTTGGCAGGTGTGAGGGGCACTGGTCAGGTCTTTAGTAGAATGCCCCATTCCCTGAGAATTTTTTTAACAGCATCAATGCCATATAAACCACACCCCGTACAGCTGACCCAGGAAAGCCCTAAACTGCAAGGGTTTAAGTGAGTTTACAGACTGGTACAACCATCACCACCATCCACTTTAAACTATGCTCATCCACTCGGAAAGAAACCGTACCCTTCCATTACCCCCTCCTCGCGCCTCCCCCCGCCCCCGGCCCCGTCATTCCCCCCTTCCCCCCACCCTGCACACTGGGCAGCCACCAAGCCCCTTCCCGTCTGTAGATTTCCCTGAGCTGCTCATTTCATAACCCAATCATAGCCCGATCGTAGCCTGATCATAGAGTATATGGTCTTCCGTTGTGACTGGCTTGCTTTGCCTAGCACAATGTTTTGCACAACCACCCATGTTCCGACGTGTGCCGGTGCTTCATTTCTTGTTGCTTTCGTTGGGCCTCTGAAGACAGGGGAGCCCACATCTTAGCCTCGGGGCTGGGAGTCTCTGGCCGAAGCCCTCACACCCACTGTGCCGCTGGGCACAAGGCAGAGGGATTGTGTCAGGCAGGCAAGGCCCCCCCAGTGGGGACCCAGAATGGGACCCCCAAGTTCAGGCTTCTCACCCAGGCCTCACAGTAGCTCATGGCTTTTATGGCTGAATACTGTTCCTTTGTGTGGCCATACCACCCTTGTTCAGCCCTTCACCCATGGAGGGGCTGTTGGGATGTCTCCACCTTTTGGCTGCGCTGTCAAAATCTTTAAACATTTGTCAAGTAAGTGTGTGTGTGTGGCTATCTGCTTTCACTTCCCCGGGGCATGAATCTAGCGTGGTGCTGCTGGGTCGGGGGGTGCCATGTTTAAGCTGAGGAGCTGCCCAGCTGTTTTCCTAGGCCTCGCTCCTCTTACACTCCATTCCCACCAGCAGATTATGAGGCTCCAATTCTCCATGCCCTGGTCCTCGTCAACACATAGTGTTATCTCACTCTTTGACTCATCCATCCGAGGGGCTAGGAAGTGGTGTTTCCCTGTGGTTTTGATTTGCATTTCCCTGATGACAAATGATGCCAAGCATCTCTTTGTGTGCTTACCAGCCATCTGTAGACCTTTCTTCAAGAATTATTTCTTAATTAAGATCCTTTCCCAATTTTTAAATTACATCATTTGCCTTATTTATTTTTGTGCGGTAACAGTTGTTTCTACATTCTGAACATAAGTCGGTTATCAGATAAGTAATTTGTAAATACTTCATCCCATTCTGTGGTTGTCTTTGTACTTTCTTGAGGGCGCCCTTTGAAGGACAATTTTATATTAATTTGGAGGAAGTTTACTGTATTTTTTTCTTGTGCTTTAGATAAAAACATCTTTTCTCTGTCTCACTGATTGTCCCAGGAAGCCCACTCTCTTTTCAATCAATATCTATTATAAGTCTTGGTCATTACCTTATGCCTTGGTCATAACCTATGCCTTCCCATTCCTCCCCAACCCCTTTCTCCCCTCTCCCAACACTTCTCACCACGGGCAGACTTCTCTCAGTGCATTAGAGTCACAGAACCTGCCTATTGACCTCTGTGTCTCCACCACCTCCTCCTCGTCCATGACTCCCGCTCAGGACGTCATCTTCATTTGCCAAACCTTTACCAACGACTCCCTCTCTCCTTGGAGGAATTACACAGACGAAAGCTGTTCCCTTCCTCAATCTCCATTCATCTCTAAACCCAGCGGCAGGCCCACATTTTATCAAAATTGCTCTTAAAAATGCAACCAGTGGCACTCCTGACCCCGCCCTGCCTTGTGATTCTGCCTGCTCCTTCTGATCACTCTCCTTGGTCCTTCTTCCCTTGTTAGTCTCTGTGTTTTTAACAATGTTTGAGTCTCCCTCCTTGGTTCTCTCTGCTCTTCTGCAGACTCTCAGGGGGAGGTGATCTACTCCTGTGGGCCACACCCGGCAGTTGGCATCCTTAGATGGCACTTCTGATGCCCGGACGTGGGCTTTCCACATCTGTCCCAGCTCCACCTGTGGGGTCCACAATCCGCTCTGACATCTCTGACTCCTAACCCCCTCCTCCTTCCCTGCGCTGAGATCTGCAGTGACTGCTCCACCCAGCGCCCACATGACTAAGCAAGCATCCTCTTAAGGCCTTTTTCTAAGTCACTTCATCAAGATTAACACACTTTGAAATTCCTCCTCAAAAAATGTGCAATTAAATGTTCTTCTGCATATTCACAGAGAGGGGCCACCTTCACCATACCCAATCCCGGAACGTTTTCACCATCCCAAAAGAAAGCGTGTCCCCATTTTCTATGGCCACGTTCTCCATCACCTCTCCCCCCACGCCAGGGCACCCCAATCCATCTCATTTCCCTAGAGATTTACTCTCCCTCCTGACATCTAATCTGCCTCTAGATCTAACCCATATGCCTCCTTCATGTGCCTTAAATCTATCGACGTCCTTAGTGAGGGCTTTCTTTTATTACCTGTGTTACTGTAACTCTCTCCTACCTGGGCACACCGTAAATCTCCTCTCTCCCATCTACTGCCGCCAGAATAATGCTTCTGATAGGAAACAGCTCAGCGTGCGGGGGTGCCCCTCCCTGTATTCAGGGTAAACACGAGGACCTTCGCTCGGCACACGGTATCCCCTCGGTCAGGCCCTGCCTACCTCCCGCTCTCATTACTCACCACGCTGTCATGACACCCAGTCACAGCTACCTTTTATCACTAACATAATCTTCCCTTTCAACGCCTTCCTGCTCCTGCTTTTCCTTCTAAAGAACCTCCGGACACCAGCACCTTGGGAGTTATGGTTTCCACATATGAATTGGGGGGGGGGGGCGGGCACAAACATTCAGACCTCTCACCGTGGCGTGTGCAGCTGAGTTCAAAGAAGACAGGCCAAGAGTCTGCAGTGATAAACAATAACACTGTAGGAACGACGTACAGTGCAGGTGGGTACTGGGTACGCCAGGGGGAGCACTCGGTCAAGTATGTAATCGTCTAACCACCATGCTGCACACCTGGCATGACTACAAGAGGATGTTGAATGTAAACTGTAATTGAAAACAAATTAAAAAACTCACTAGTAATTAACAGTGAAAGGCAATGGTTTGTACCGGGACCCTATAGAAGTGGGTACAGATGATGGGTATATTTTGATGTGAGAACCAACAAGATGAGAAAAGATTCCAAGTCCAGTTGTAGAGGAAGATGGAAATTCAACTTCCTGGAGTGAAGACCCTGAATGGCCATTTACTGGCATGAGGTGGATAGGGGAGGGGGAGTTCCGGGCAGGTGTGTGTCTGCAGGTGTCAACGTGCGACCGGTGACCGTGGATGAGGGGCTTGAAGCCATGAGACGGGGTGACTTACGGGGGGACAGGGAGAAGCTCAAAAGGGGGAGAACCCCCATTCTGAGCCCAGAGACTTGACCTGCTCAGGGTCAGGAAGCCGAGGCGGGTGAGCTGGAAGGTGGGGGACGGGAGCAGGGAAGCCAGGGGCGATGGCGGCCTCAGAGCCACGTCGTGTCGGGAAGGAGGGAACCGCCACGCGTTTCTCGGAGAGCAAAGGGAGGGGTGCGCGAGCTCGGGCCGGACACGTGTGGTCACCCATGCGCCCTGGTGGACACTGTGTGGATGGTCAGAGCGCAGGGGAAGGCCATGAAAGTGGCATCTCAATGATCCAGCCCCTCTCAGAGGCAGCTGCACCACTCAGACCCCCTTCCTTTCTCGGCGCCTCAGGGTTTCCATCTCCAAACCAAGAGGAAGTGAGAGTGAATGTGCCTTGAGAATCGGCTCAGAGAAAACAGAGAAAATGCTTAGTGAGTGGCGGAGAGCGTGCCCTCCGTAATGCGTCTGTAAGTCCCCGGGACCCTGCCCCACACCAAGGCCAGGGCGCCCGGAGGAGTCGGGGGGCACCCTCCTCCCCGGGAGAGCGATGATCTAGAACCCCCGCCGGGTCCCGGAGCATCGGGCTTACGTCACCACCAAGTCCAGGAGCACACAGGCCCCACTGAGGGTTTCAGGGAAAAACGTAACGCACACCATTTCTATCTCATCGTCTCATTCTCGCCACCGTCAGCCACCGCTTCTCCAGCCACGTCACTGTCTCACAGAGCGACACGCCCTCCGTGTCGCCACCGAAGACACTTGGCGAGTGTCGCGTTTGGATGCAAGAATGTGCCTGATCAATAATGAAAGCCTTATCGCAGTTCATTAACGTTGATGCTGGATCCGTGTACACATGCACCACACAACTGATGCATCTGATAAGAAGGTTATTCTGTGTCTCTCCTCTCTTTGGGGAAATTGTGAGTAGACTATGCAGCCCTGTGGGGAAATGGCATCAAGGAGAAATCTTCCTTCATTTAAAGCTGCCTTTTGATAAAGGTGCAAATTAAAATAAAAGCAGGAAGCAAACGAGATGTCGCCTCTCTTCCTAATTGGATCCCAAAATAAATATCGAAGCATTATTCAAAAATGGCTCCTATTCCATCCAATACCTACCTGCTCTTCTCAATACCATCACGCTGTCTAGTCACAGGGTTTGCCTTTCTTGGGCCATTAATCCCATGTCTCCATGTTTCCCACAGGGTGGGGAGAAGTGGGGTGACAGCCCTGAGCACGCAAGGCAGAACTTGCTCTCGGATTATGTATGTGATTGTGCTATCTGTTTGCATCACAACTGTAAACCTGCCTTTGCCCACCCCTGTGTAGAATGTTGTGATTACAGAGCTGAACCTACACCCCTTCACATTAACCTGCACGTGTGTTTTCTAAATCAATCACGTGTGTGGAACGTCCTCCAACATCTCAGGTGATAACAGCGCACACAAAGCAGCCGAGCCCCACGTCGCCATGAAGGTGTCCAAGTAACACCAGGCCGCAGTGCGGGGACGCACATCTCTCACACTCACACACACACACACACACACACACACACACACACAGAACCGTGAATGATCATGCAAATGCATGCTACATATCGAATGTAAATTAACCAACAATGACTCAAGATGCGCCATCTCCCCATTGGCTGAAAGGTGCGCTTTTCGTTGCTGCGCCGCCCATACACCTGCAGGAGTCCGTTCTCAGGACCCAAACACCGGATCCGCCTGCTTAGCGTTTGCACGTGTGGTTTTCCCGGGCAGAGTCACCGTAGTTCCATCTCGCGGAGGCTCTCCAGCACCTCTGGCATCGTTGGTTACTGGCTTCCCTGCTCTCCGCGCCTGCCAGAAGGACCCCACAGCAGGCCTCGGGCGGGAGTCAGGGTGAGCAAATGCCTCCGCAGGACCAAGAGCAACTGCCCTGCAAAGCAGAAACCCCGTGACTGCGTCTCAGGCGGAGAACGCAGAGTTGCCATTTCCCTGTGTCGGCTAAAACAAACGTGTGTGCCTTCCCTGTGAAGCTTCCATTCATGAAACATTTTAGAAGGGATGGCCTACTCTCCTGGGAATATCAGGCTCAACCTGTCTCTCTACACGCGCACGTACACGCACTTTGACATGCACACACACACACGGCATTCACACATAAAAACCCACAAACACACACACACACGTAAACATAGACGACACACATATACATGTACACGTACGACACACAAAAACATGCATTCACACACCACACATATAAACATATTCACATAGACACATGCACACATGTGCACAAAACACAGAAACTCGTGCACACATGTGCACACACACGTACACCCACAGACACACATACATGCACATATATACACACATGTATATACATGCACAAAGAGAGACACATTTGCACACAAACACACATGTACACATTTGCACACACAGTAACACAGAGACATACATGTGTACACTCACATACACACACAAAACACACACCTTTCAGATTTGGCAACCCTATCACAGCACACTGGCATCCTGCAAAGCATAATTAATGTCACCCAACAATTATACATATGTATAAATATGTGTTTTATAAGTTACATATATGTGTATATATGTATATATGTATATACACTAAGTGGCCAGATTATTATGATCTCTGAATGCATAATAATCTGGCCACTCAGTGTGTGTGTGTGTGTATGTATATTAGAGGCCCGGTGCATGAATTCGTGCATGGGAGTGGTCCGGCCAGCCTGGCCAGGGGGAGGGGACATGGGCGGTTGGCCGGCCTGCCTGCTGGTCAAACTCCTGGTCAAGGGGACAATTTGCATATTAGCCTTTTATTATATAGGATATACACTGAGTGGCCAGATTATTATGCGTTCAGAGATCATAATAATCTGTCCGCTCAGTGTGTAATTTGAATGTAGGCTGATATTTTTAAATCAACATTTGCTCAATTCTGGTTTTCTCTCAGTGACCTGAACTTAAATGCTTGCCACCCATAAACATGAACCCATTATTTGGAAAAATTGAAATCCTCGCAGGTACAGAAAGTGCCTGGTTAGAGTCACTAGGAAAGAACACCTCCTGCCTCTGAGTGGAGAGGAGATCTCACTGGGAACTTACCGCCACAACATGTGACCACCCCTTCATTTTCTTCGCCTCAGGAGGTACACCGAGGACCTGAGCAATGAACATACAACTTCATATGATTTTCCCCACTCACTAAACGGTGCTCCAACATATGAGATGATCACTTGAAAAAGAACGTCGCCGATTACGCCCACAGTCGACACGGCAGCGACCACTGTTACAGATGACGCACAGTATCCGTGTTACACGCATGGACACAGATGAGGTCAAGGGCACTCCTGTTGTCATGGTGGAGGCAGGGCCTTCCCTCCCTCCCACCCCCATGCAGGCGCACTGCCTCCCCAGGAAGCCAGGATCCCCCCACCACCCGCTGCCTCACCCCAGGGCCCAGGTCTTCCCACAGCACGTGACCCACCAGTCTCCACCGTCTGCATCTCAGGGCATTTCCCTCTCCTGTGTGACTGCCTGTCCCTGGTTTGTCATGGAGTGGAAGGCAAGCGTCGGGAGGTCACGGGGAGCGGCTGCGTGTCCACTCCCCTCCGCCAGGAGTCGCTGGCCCGGCCCCGGGAGGCCGCACCCCTGCTTTGGGGCTTTAAGGAGCCCCTTATGCAGGCAGGTGGGCTGCATCACAGGCCTCGTAGGGCTCCTGCCAGCCCCTACCCCTCCCCTCCCCTCCCCTCCCCTCCCCACCCCTCCCCTCCCCTTCCTTCCCCGAGGCTGGGGCATGAGACTTCCCACTTAATTTTCACGAAACTCAATCATGAGCTGGGAGGAAAATCGTTATGAAGGCCTTTAATCTTCCCGTGCAGCCAACGTGAGAATTCTTTCACCAGAATGGTGCCTGTCAGTTTATATTTACCCGGGAAATCCCTGAGATGGAACAGAGCCGCCACAGCGAATGGAGAGGACAGGCATCCTGTCACAGAGGCCCCCGAGGGTCTGACGCCCTAACGGTGCCCTCCCTGCCCGCAGTGCCATCAGCAGCGCTCTCCCACGGCGCGGCGACCAGGAGGGGGCCAGAGCGATGTCCCCTCCACGGCCGGGGTCCTGACACGGGTGAGAGGCGGACGGCACCATTTCACGCAAATGGAAAGCTGCCCACAAACACTCCATTTCCTCGGATTTCTTCACATCCCCTCAGTCCCTCCTTCCTGATTCTTTTCCCCTATTTTTAAAATGTATCTTCATCGTTGAAAGTATTACAGATGTTCCCAGGATTTCTCCACTGACCCCTCCACCTCCTACCTGCCCCCCCCCCCCCAGCTGCACCACATCATTGCCTGTGTCCCTGGGCTGTGCATACACGCCTAGGAGGTCCTTGGTTAATCTCTCCCCACCCCCTACCCTCCCACCCCGCCTGCCCTCTGAGATTCCAGTCTGTCCCACGCTCCCATGCCTCTGGATCTGTTTGGTTCATCAGTTTATTTTGTTCATTCGATTCCACACATGAGTGAGGTCATGTGATACTTGTCTCTCTCTGACCGGCTTATTTCACTTAGCATGATGCTCTCCAGGTCCCTCCATGCTGTCTCAAAGGGTCAGAGATCCTCCTTTTTTACGGCTGCATCAGATTCCATGGTGTAAATGTCCCACCGCTTTTTATCCCCTCGTCTACTGATGGGCAGTTGGGCTGTGTCCAGATCTCAGCTCTTGTACATTGTGCTGCTATGAACACAGGGGTGCATTCATCCTTTCTGATGGGTTCTTTGGGATTTTTAGGGTGTATTTCCACAAGTGGGATTACGGGTCTCATTGGACAGGTACAGGCACAAAAATAAAACGAGACCACAACTCACACCATACACAGGGAGAAACTCAAAATGGACAGAAGACCTAAAGGAAAGTGGTGAAACCATGAAAATCTTGGAAGACACCACAGGCAGCAAAACGGCAGGCATCTCTCGCAGCAAACGTTTGCCAACACCTCTCCCAGGCAAGGACCCCGGAGAACATCAGCAAATGGGACCACATCCACGGGGCACAGATCAAGCCCCCTCCCTGCCTCCTAGTGGCACTGCGAGCACTGTCAACACCCACCAGTCTGCTGAGCTCACTGGGTCTGTTCCCACAGACAGAACACGATGCTGACAGGTCACTCCCTTCGGGGGCGTCCCCCAGGGACCCCGCGTCCTACTTGCTCCCCCAAGGTGCCCTGTGTGAAGAGGAGCCTGCCCGTGCCTTCTTCCTTCCTCCCTCCTCCCTTCCTCCCTTTCTCCTTCCTTCCTCCTTCCTTCCTCCTTCCTTTCCTCCTTCCTTCCTTCCTTCCTTCCTTCCTTCCTTCCTTCCTTCCCCCTCCTTCCTTCCTTCCAAGGGAGATCTCCCTCTCCATCCCCCCTCCCGGGAAGACACGCTCCACCCCACAAGATGAGCACCCTAATGCTCACACCTGAGCGAACAGAAGCCCGAGAAGCCGAAGTGCTTTCCCAGGCACACGCCCACTTCTCTGCAGTGGAGTCTGAGCGTAAAACAAAGTTCCGCCCACACCAGCTCCAGTGCGTTTCCTTTCCAGATGCATAAAGCAGTACACACAAAGAAGACGCAACTTTCAACACCGACAGTCCTTTTCAAAGCCAGCTTCCAGCCACTGCTCTCCAGCTATTACAAACAGGCGGCCGTGCACAAGGGAGAGGTAGGCAGCCCCCGCACAGAATCCTTCCTGCTCCGTGATCTCATCATTCTAACCCTCACCCACCACAGAGACCCCGGTATTCTGCGGTCTCTTACTATTTAATATGGAACATGCTGAACAGGATGGAGGTTTCAGACGTTGGACTGTTAATCAAGTCTCTGAAAACCAGTTGCTAAACTTGGCAAAAAACGTTTTTCTTGTTCTTTATTTTGTTGATTTCAGAGAGAGGAAGGGAGAGGGAGAGAGAGAAAGAAACATCAATGATGAGAGAGAATCACTGATCGGCTGCCTCCTGCACACTCCGTACTGCACACCCCCGACTGGGGATCAAGTGTGAAACCAGGGCATGTGTCCAGACTTTGAATCGAACTATGACCTCCTTGTTCATAGGTCGAAGCTCAACCACTGAGCCACACTGGCTGGGCCAGTTGCTAAACTTGTTTAATTAAAAGCACACCATCCAGAAAACAGTGTTTTGCTTGGAACTTGAGGCAGTAGAAGGAGTCCTGTGATAACCAGTGTGCACGCGCCCTCTGCGTTCATCTTATTAACCACCGTGACAGCTGAAAGCCCTGGGCAGGCCTTGCTAACCACCTCCCTCAGCTGGGAGCTCTGGGCTGTCCGGTCCTATGCACAGAGACGGACACTCCCCACACAGCAATTCGCTTCTGGAAAATGAACTGCATGTCTTGTCACCCAAGGGCAGTTGATTAAAAAGTCCCCTCTTCACATAGAGGACCAACCCCTGATCCTATTCCACGGAAGGTCCTACTACAGGCAGCACCTCCATCGACCCCGGGGAGTGAGGACCGCCCGTGAGCTACTTCCAGGCAGCAATTGGGGGGGGGGGGGGCCAGCACGCCTTCTCCAGGCCAGACCCGGGGGTAAAGGCCTTCCCTTCTGCATGAGCGCAGCACAGCAGTCCCCCCGCGGCCGCCAAGGGGCCTTCCCCACCCACGTGGCATCTGGTCCCGCCTGTGCTGAGCTTTGTGACGGCCACACGGATACAGAACAGCGGGGCCCCGGGAAGTCACGTGCTCGAAAGCCCTGATTCAGGGGAGGCGAATTTCCAAAGATAACGCCACCTCTTCTGTAGAAAGCTGTGTGTGCTGGGAGCTTGGAGAACCACAGAAGGGCGTGTCCCATAAGCGGCCCGATATTTCATTCCAAATAAAGATGTGTCGTTGAAGAATCTTTTTTAATTGCTATGGCTTTCAGAAATGGTAAGTGGAAAGAAGAGAGGAAGAGAGGGAGGGAGGGGGGAGGGAGGAAGGGGGGAGGAAAGGAGGGGGGAGGGAGGAAAGGAGGGGGGAGGGAGGACACTTGATAATGGAAATCCTAAGGGGTGAGGAACAAAAGGGGCGAGGGAGGGAGGGAGGGAGGGAGGGAGGGAGGGAGGGAGGGAGGGAGGGAGGGAGGGAGGGAGGGAAAGAGAGGTTGGTGGGAGAGATTTGGTGCCAAAATGGCTCACAGCACCATGAAGGCTAGCTGCAGTGGCTAATTATTGTCCAGTTATATCTGATTTGTCAGTGAATAAGCACATTCAGAATTTGAGCCTGGATCATTGGTGATTTTTCAGTAGCTTCAGTGGATAAATCTTTCCACAAGCTTTCATTTTTCCTCTTCTTTTTTCTGTCTTCTTTATTCTTGTTTTCCTTCATTTCCTCCCTCTCTTCCTCTCTCCCTCCCTCCTTCCTCCTTCCTCCCCTCCTTCCTTCCTTCCTCTCTTCCTTTCTCCCTTCCTTCCTTCCCGAGGAACTCTGCGTTGATAGTATGAATTCACAGCAAGTCCCAAGCCCTCTCCCTCGCTGTGGGGCGCTCCGTGCCCTGCCTGCATGCCGTGACCACACCCCTCCTCTCTGTGCACAGAGCACTTCAGCAGCTGGACTTTGCATGAGCCTCAGGGCTGTCAAAGAGCAATGTCACCCCAAGTCATCCCACAACCCACAAGCCCACAGACTCAATCCGAAAACATGATTTCACCTTAACATACATGATAGTGATTTAATATTTTGGAATTAAAATATGACCCGTTTCCTTCCACCAAAACGAATGACTGGACGCAGGTTTAATTTTAAATGCGAATTGAAGTGAAGAGCTGTTCTCATGTTGGTTGCCAGGCCTCCAACTGAGCTGCGCCTGGAGGGAGCTCAGGCATCTGTCTAGCGCCACCTGCTGCCCACGCCACAGAAGCAGGAGCCGGTCCCTTTAGGGGAAGCCCTGTGTCCTAGCGTCAGTAGTTGGCAACAGAAGGTGTTTGGGGGAAAGAGAGATTAGACACTTGATACTGGAAATCCTAAGGGGTGAGGAACAAAAGTAGGAGAACTAAGATAAGCACACACACATGCCCAAAAGCACATTAAAAAACACACCCATAAACTGAGAGGTCAAGAACCTCTAAATATAGTGTTTTTGTATGTGTGAATCTTCAGACAGACACACACACACACAGAAGTACCGCCTTAAATAACCGATGAATGGCATTTAAAAACGTGTGCTTGCCCTAGCCGGTTTGGCTCAATGGATAGAGCATCGGCCTTTGACCAAAGGGTCCCGGGTTCGATTCCGGTCAAGGACATGGACCGGGTTGCAGGCTCCCGGCCCTGGTCAGGCGAGTGCGGGAGGCAACCCATCGATGTGTCTCTCTCACATCGGTGTTTCTCTCTGTCTTTCCTTCTCCCTTCCACTCTCTCTAAAAATCAATAGAAAAATATCCTAGGGTGAGGATTATAAAGAAAACAACATCTGGTTGATCAAGTAAATGTTTGGTTTTTTTTAAGATTCAAAGAAGAATGTACTTCACTCACCTTATTTCCGTATTTCTCTTTGAATAAATTTTTATCATTATAATAAAGAGTCAAATATTTGAATTTTGGTTAAAGGAAGGAAAGTACTCATTGCAATCCGTTAGGAAAGTAGCACACAGTTCAACGACTGTAAGGAAAGTGAGGTCAGTTCAGCGGGTGCCAAGGATGGCGGAACTGGACCGCGAATGAGGGCCCTGGCTCTCCCCGCCCGCTGGGCAATCCTGAATCTCCCTGAACGTGCCAGCCCTCCAGACCCTCCGCAGTCTCCCCGTCGCCGTGACTGGGATGCGGTCTCCCCCCCAGACAAGATGCTCACAGGCTGCCAGGGGCCTTCGGAGACCACACTCGCTCAGATCCACCGCCAATGGCGCGAGGACGCGGACCTCTTGGAAATCCGGGAACACTGTCGGTGACGATAAGCACCTGCTTCTGCCAAGGTCTTTACTTCATACAGACTTGAAACTCTTTTGTGTTTGTGCTTCAAGTTTTTCAGCGAGGTTTCTTTGGGCGACGCATGAACATAGGAAGGGGCCTGTGTCCATGCCTCCTGGACTGTAGCTGTACCAACACGCACACGCACCTGCCCTTTCCCACGCGTCCCCAGCCCGCGGACCCCTGATTCCTCAGGGGGACAGTGCGGGGTCTTGTGCCTGGCATGTGCCTGTCTGGCATGTGCGTGTCTGGCACGTGCCCTTCCTGTGCTGTGGCTAAGGGAGCAGTGGGACCCCCCTGTGGGCTGTGGCTCCAGGCCCCTGGGCCGCTCCTGGGTTTGATGGGAGTGGCTTCCTGGTCCTGGGATCTGAAGGAAGCAGGTGGTGGAATGAGAGAGGAGGAGCAATTAGCAGCACTGTGGGAGGAGGAGCGAAAGGCCGAGAACCAAGGCTCTGAGGAGGCTCCTTCTCCTAATTCTCAGGCAGACGCCTGCTTACGCTTTGCCTAAACTTATGACAAATAAATAAATAAAGAAGCAAAGGCGGGAGGAAAGATCAAAGCGTTTCACCAGGAAGGCCAGCTCTCCTCTTGCTGAGGATTAGTCTGAGCAGCTCTGGTTCAGCCCCAGTGCTCACTCCGCACACACACACGGAGGATTAAGTTGTTCCTCCCTCCCCCCATTCCAAGGGCACGTCCTTCACACTCAGGGCCCCTCTGCCCACCACGCCCGCCCACCGGCCAGCGTGCAGCTGCTAACCTGCAGCGAGGCCGGAGGGGCAGGCAGAGCCTCTCTGTGCACCGCGTTGTGGCTGCAGGAAGGCGGAAACCCCTGCGTTGGGAACGGCTTTATCCTGCAAACGCGGAAATCAGGCCCTTACAGATCTGTTCCCAACGCGGAACTGCGGGGCCAAAAGGAAGCAGCCCAACTGCCTGAAAGCACTTAACGCGTCTCTGCAAAGAGGACCACTGACCGACCGGCTGCGTGTCCTCTTTATTCCACTGACTGATCGACTGGTTTCTTGTTAATCCTCACCCAAGGCTATTTCCCACTGATTTTTAGTGAGAGTGGAAGAGAGAGGGAAAGACAGACAGAAACACATCCATGGGTTGCCTCCTGCACGAACCCTGACCAGGGCCCAGGCCCGAGAGTAGCCTGTAACCAAGGTACGTGCCCTCGACCGGACTCAAACCCGGGACCCTTCAGTCCGCAGGCTGACGCTCTACCCACTGAGCCACACCGGCCAGGGCCACGTGTTGGCTCTTTAAAAGGTGCTCGCTGTATAGGACGCTCTAAAGACTTGGAGGCTCGGACCTTCGGACTAACCACCTTCTTTGCTCCAAGTGAAACGTGTAAAGAACCCAATTGCTCTAAGCAGCACAGCTTCCTGAGCGGGAACCATAGGTAACATAGGTATCACAGACTTACTTGGAAAAGCAACCACTTTAATGGGGATCAATAAAATCCAGGGAGACACACACACACACACACACATGCACACGCACACACACGCATATGCTCCTGTCCCCGTCAAATATTACCTGCCAACATCCCGTCACAGTTGGAACACACCATTTAATTGCTGGACGTTAAAATCCCTATGATATGCTACCATTGTCTGAGGATATTACCAGCTATTCTTTTTTAAAAAATATTTATTTTTATTGATTACTGAGTGGAAGGGAGAGGGAGAGAAATATCAATGATGAGAGCGAATCGTTGATCGGCTGCCTCCTGACCGCCTCCTCCTGGGGACTGAACCCGCAGCCCGGGCCTGTGCCCTGACTGGGAGCAACCCCGTCGGGGACCAGCTATTCTTAGGTGCTGCTCCGGATTTCCTCCAAAAAGGGTTCCAGGAAAGGGCCTGGAGGGCGAGGAGTCATTTTGGAGGTGCTGCCAAGAAGCACGAGGGAGGAAGGGCCGGTGCCCCAGGAGAAAGGAGGGGGGAGGGGGAGCAGGTGCGCGGGGTGCTGACCGGCGTGACCGGTCTCCCGTTTTCTAGAAAGATATGCAGAAATGGTGGAGGAGCGTGGCCTCCTGAAAACAGTCCTCTACCCACGCTCTGGACGCCTCTTGTGGTCCGCGTCCCAGGGCATCCGCTGAGCGGCGCTCAGACACGTGACCCGCCGACACGGAGTGCCGCTCTCCCGCGTGTCCGGGAAGCTCTCAGCCGTGTTTCCAGGGAACGTTCACGGCGCGGGTCGGGTCCTCTGCTGGGGTTTACAACGTCTGTGCGTTCCAGGCAGCTCATCCCTTTGCCTCTGGGACCCCACAGTGGATCTGGTCACTTTAGGGTCACGTCTGGGACGGACACCACCCGCAGGCACCCGCAAGCCAGGGTGGAGGATGCTCACATGTGAGAGAGACCTGAGGGCCGACAGGCGTGACCTGGACACACACAGGGCGGTGTCCGCACAGGGATCATGACTGTAGGGAGGACCAATCGGAGCAGAGTGTGTGCTCACGGGACGTAGGATGCGGGAGAGCCGCGGGCACGTCGGACTCACGCAGAGTCGAGGGCTGAGGGGGCAGAGGGTAATGCGGCAGGCACCCCGGAGGGCAACAAGCCAGGACGGAAAGCCGCACGCTGCTGAGAGTGAGGGTGTGGTGGACCCAGAAAACGCACCAAGGAGAGGCCCCGCAGGCGGGGAGCAGCGGGAGGCCCGTCTCCTCCATGGATGAGGGGCGGTCTCAGGCGGTGGAGTGAGTGGAACCAAGCAGAGGAGGTGCTTTCAGGAAACGCGATGCGGTCACTGTGGCAGGACGGAAAGGCAAGTCGGAGGAGTGGGGGGAATGGAGCGGCCGAGCCTGGATTACGCGTGGGGCCTTGATGCCGTGAACGGGCGTGCTGAAGCGGGGGGGGGGGGGAGGGCAGCTTTGATGAAACACACATGACCTCTTGTGTCCCAGAGCTCCCAGGTGCTCCCAAGGCACCAGGAACCTGAGTGCGTGGTTCATGGAGAACAGGAGGCAGAAATGCCCCCCTGGGACCCGTTTCCAAGGTGATGAAGGCAGCCTCCAGGGGGCTCCACCAACAGGAAGGAAGAGGAGGGAAGGGCGGGACCCAGAGGAGCCATCACTCAAGGGATTTGAGTTGGAAACCGAGACCAGCCAGCCCAGGAGGCATGGAGCTTACTCCGGGGAGAGTCGGTCTGGGGTCTGGATCCTCACAGAACGCAGATGGCCCAGCCGCCCAAACAGGAACCCCCACGGGTGGGGGGTGGCACTCAGGACTCTGCTCAGGAGCTCAGGAGCTCTCCAAACCCCAGCTCATCCTCTGCTGTTGCTCAGGCTCATGACTTGGGGTTAAAAAGTAACATCATCTCTGAAGCCAGCTCCAGACTGGTTTATTTTTGGCCTTAAAATGCACGCCCTCCCCTCCGTCGGCCGGGTTAGCTCCCGGGGCGGGAATCTCCTTAGTGTGGCTCAGAGGCGCGGCTCCCGCCGGAAGATGCCAAGAGGTGTGCCTGGGACGGGCTGGTGCCCCTGGGAGATCTAGGCGACCACGCCTCTGTCCCCTGGGAGACAGGCACGCAGGGGAGTGTGTCCCCGAGGACAGGACGGAGCTGCGGAGCGGTGGTTTGCACAGAACACAGGACTCCAGCGCGGCCAGCAGCTGCCGCTCAGGTGCTCAGGGCACCGGATAGCTGTGGGCCAAGCCCTCCGCCAGGCGCTGGCTCCGGAAAGGGGGAGCCTTCGGACGTGGTTGCGTCCCTGAATCGTGTCCCGTGAGTCGAGGATGTTGACGGGAAAGAGTGGCTTCCTGAGGCCTGGCTCATCCCACGGATCCGCCTGCAGATCGCCGGCCGTCCCATGCACCTCTCCTCGTCCCGCCCTCTGAAATCCTCCATTAAACACACACGACCTCTGTGCTCCCCGAGCCCAGGCTGACCGACTGCGTTGGATTTGCTTCCTGTGATGGGTCCTCGGACAACAGTCAGAACAGGAGGCGCGAAGGCCCCCGTCCGCCGTGCCCGAGGTTGGCACTGCGTCATCTACAGACACCATCCCTGTGCACACAGCGAGAAACTGCCAGCAAGTCTCCTGCCGCCAATGCCTTCATCGTGGCCGCGGCGTTTCCTTCCTGCAGGTCCCGTTCAGTTTCAATGTCTGTTGCCCTTCTGGTCCCCCAAGGCACTCTTAGCTACCACTGTTGGGCTTACTGGACCCCCATAAGGAGCCAGAAATCATGTCCTCGCTGTACCCGAGACCCAGGATCCAAACCTCCCTTCCCTTTGCCCTGACCAAGCCCTGCCCTTCCCAGTGGGCACGCTCCCTCCTCCCTCCTACTGGACCCACCAGCTACGCCAGCCTGCATGGGTCTTCCTCTCCGAATAGCAGCACCAGCGCTGTGAGTCGGGATCCCACCATCTTTTAGTTGCCAGATTTAGCCATCTCTCTTGTGTGCGATGTGAATAATATGCTGCACCCACTCACTGAGGCCCCCTCATTGTAGTACTTCTCCCTGAATTACCGATATCTGTGTCTCTCTGAGTTCACTGCCGGGCTGATAGCTCCATAAGGCAGTGACTATCCATCTGCTATTTTTGAATAGATGTAAGTGATACTCTACAGGTACTCGGTAAGTGCTTAGTGAGCAGGTAAGTAGATAAATAGATAAATAGTTGAAAGAGTATGTTTATCACTTATCTTTATATCACCATCTGTCATCTATCTACCTACCTTTCTATTCACCTACATATCTGTCTGTCTGTTCATCTGTTTATCTATTCATCCATCCATGAATCCATCCATCCATGCATCTAGCCAGCCAGCTAACCATCCTCCATCCATCCATCCATCCACCCACCTCCATTGCCTCTCTACCCGCAGGAGGTTCTTGCCTACAGAATTAAGCTCTCTGATGTCAGAAACTAGATGAATGACCTGAGTGTGGTATTTTATAAGCTCACACTTATTCAATAAATTCCTGTTCAATTTTTTAAGTTGCTCAAAGAACCATCTTCTGTGTTTGCTCATCCTATATAATAAAGAGGTAATATGCAAATTGACCATCACTCCAACACACAAGATGGCCACCCCCATGAGGTCAAAAATGGCTGCCCCATGTGGACACAATATGGCCGCCACAAGATGGCCGGCAGGGGAGGGCAGTTGTAGGCGATCAGGCCAGCAGAGGAGGGCATTTGGGAGGGACCAGGCCTGCAAGGAAGGGCAGTTGGGAGTGATCAGGCCTGCAGGGGAGAGCAGTTAGGGGTGACCGGGCCAGCAGCAGAGGGCAGTTGGGGGCAACCAGGCCAGCAGGGGAGGACAGTTAGAGGTGACCAGGCCTGCAGAGGAGGGCAGTTGGGGGCAATCGGGCCAGCAGGGGAGGGTAGTTAGGCGTGACCAGACTGGCAAGGGAGGGAAATTATGGGTCACTGGGCCAGCAGGGGAGGACAGTTGGGGGAAACCAGGCCTGCAGGGGAGGACAGTTAGGGGTGACCAGGCCTGCAGTGGAGGGCAATTTGGGGTGACCAGGCTGGCAAGGGAGGGCAGTTAGGGGTGACTGGGCCAGCAGGGGAGGACAGTTAGGGGCAACCAGGCTGGCAGGGGAGGGCAGTTAGGGGTGACCAGGCTGGTAGGGGAGGGCAGTTAGGGGCAATCAGGCTGGCAGGGGAGCAGTTAGGCGTCGATCAGGCTGACAGGGGAGTGGTTAGGGGGTGATCCCACCGGGATTGGGCCTAAACAGGCAGTCAGACATCCCTTGAGGGGTCCTATATTGGAGAGGGTGCAGACTGGGCTGAGGGACACACACCCCACCCCCCGTGCATGAATTTCATGCACCAGACCTCTAGTCTTCTATATTATCTATTCTCTGTTTTAATGTATGCCCTAATTTTCTTATTTCCTTTCTCCTGCTTGCTCTTCTGTCTCCAGTGTCTTAAAGTGGAAAGGTAGGTCACTGATTTGAGACCATTCTTCTCTCAGATACTGACATCTGTAGCTATGAATGTCCCTGTACACCTTGCTTCAGCTGCATCCCTTAAGTTTTGGAATGTGGTATCTACATTTGCATTCATCTTAAAGTATTTTCTAATTTTCTTCGTAAGTTCTTCTTTGCTTTATAAGTTATTTAGGTGTGTGTTGTATAATTTCCACACCTTTGTGAGTTTCCCAAATTATTATTATTATTTCTTACATTTGAAGAAATGCAGTGATGTTTCCAACCACTGAGCTATTACACAGCTTGACTGGTGCCTGAGGACAGACAGAACCCCATACTGATGACACGGAACATATCGGAAGTCTCAGCGCACACCCAGAATGCTTTCATTCATCACAAAGAAAAAATAAAAAGTAACGTGAGAGCAGAGAAATGTGACACCTTAATCCCCTGATCAAAGTCAACACCACCAGTAAAGAGACGGGCATCTTAGCCTCCTGGACCCCGTTAGAGAACAGACCAAGGAGAACACAGCACCGGTCTATCACTGCCATCCACTCAGAGCCTGAACGTACACATGGAGGCACCTCAGACCGACTCAAATCCGGGGCGTTCTACCAAACAAGTTTTCTTCAACTGCCTCAGCTTGGAACCCAAAGGAAGACTGAGGCCCCGACTGTTCCTGACTCGGGGAATGGCGGAGGCGGGACCACCCAACGCAGCGGTGATCCTGGTGCTACCCCGGCTCGGACAATCGGCCGGCGCCGGAATAAACGTGTAGAGCATGTGAGTGTCTGGTACCAAAGCTATGTTTCCAGTTCCGACTAGTCTATGTTCTAGAAGGCACTAGCATTGGGGTTTGGAGGAAGCGTGTACAAAAATTCTTTGTAGTGTGCAAAACATTTATGAGGACAAAAGTTAAAACATAGAAAACTAAGAATCCCTTAAGGCTACTGGTCAAAATCAGGGACTAACAATGTGGGGTTTATTTAAAATTGGGGAGAAAAGGAGAAATTAAAAGTGATAAAAGGAAATTAGCCTTGACTGAGCCCGTGGATATTCGGACACGTTGCATTTCACGTTTTGTTCCTCACCCCGCTGGGAATAGAGGGAGCATTTTCCAAGTGCCCCCTGTGTGTAGACGGGTCTGCAGAACCATGTGGTCGGAGCCATGGCGGTCGCCTGGCCACAAGGTGGTGAACCAGAGAACCAAACGTGAGGAAGGCGCCGTATTCGCATGTTAACCAACAATTAACATGGGATGCGGTCTCCCAAATTGAAAAGTAAAGTGCTAACACCGTTTTCAACTATTTCAGAAACTAGTTTTGAAAACTGAAAATGTTCCTTTTTGGGTGACCTACATAGAATATCCTTTTCCCATGAATCCCTGCTGAGAAAACCATCTCTGGTCACTTAATTACAATTTCATAAGCACGGCGGGTCTCGGCTCAGCCTGGCCGAAGACTGCCTTCACCTGGGGTAGCTTATGATTTGGAAAGAACGCGGTGGGGCAAATGTGGGGTGACCTGACACAGAGGGATACGTGGCCGGCAGGGCGCGGAGGAGAGAGAACACTCAGGGTCCAGTGGCTCGGAGCACGGAAGACGGTCGGAGATGAAAGCCCTCCAAAATAGAAACCTGGACGTGGGTCTCGTCATCAAACACCCACAGGAGCAGAATTGACAGACGAAGGGGAAACTCCGGCTCGGGACAAGGAGGACCAGGGCCCAGGGCTGTTTCTGCCATCGCATGCGAGCTACATCCAAGGCAACCAGTGTCCCAAACACATGTCTGTGATCCACACACGTGACCATCTGGCTGCACCGTCAGGAGCTGCTGACACGTGAATATCTGTGTCCTGATGGAAAAGAACAAAACCTTCGACGGAAAGACCCCCGGCTCGCAGCACGGCCTGACTTCGAAGGCGGAGGGTGGCTTTCGGCGCAGAGCGTGTTACTCCTTGAAAACGTACTATTTGGTCAGGCGCGGAGGTTGACTTTTTAATATCCTAAGTCAGTGGTCGGCAAACCGCGGCTCGCGAGCCACATGCGGCTCTTTGGCCCCTTGAGTGTGGCTCTTCCACAAAACACCATGGCCTGGGCGAGTCTATGTTGAAGAAGAGGCGTTAGAAGAAGTTTAAGTTTAAAAAATTTGGCTCTCAAAAGAAATTTCGATCGTTGTACTGTTGATATCTGGCTCTGTTGACTGATGAGTTTGCCGATCACTGCACTAAGTTGTCCTACTGTGTGTGAACGTACCTTAAGCTTCCCATGGTGTTTGTGTATTTTCTTAAAGTTTGTATGTAAAATATAGACTTCACTGCATGGTTCTACGCAGTCTGTCTCAGACTCATAGCCTCAGGCTATTTACTTCTCGACTCTTCTAGGACTTCCCTTTCCTGCATTGAGCAGTTGGTTGTTGGAAGATGCCGGGTTCACGTTTCTTAAAATAGCAAACATGACATGTCTGTCCTTAAGGCTCCTATCAGCGCCCGCACCACATTAATAATGATTAGAATAAGACCAAGCTACTTCCTGAGCTCCCAGTGATTTGAGTCAAGCATTTGGCCAGCAAGCCATGACGTCTGAACGAGTGACTTCCATTTACATTAGAGCCACCTTGCCTTACCCACTGGCTGCCTCAGTCCACATCCACCCTTGCATGTTCTACATTAGTAAATGCACAGGTGGTAGGTTATCAAAGGGGGGATGCCCTTCCACGACTTATCCTGCGGAAGAGGGGAGACGGAAATAGAGCGGGACGGGGTGAGGGGAGCGCCCCGCCCCGCACCCCAGGTGGGAATGACCCCGTCTGAGTTGCTGAAGGTGCGGGAGGCAGGAGGGAACAGAACTCGCCATTTCCTCTTCCCTGTCACATGGGAGCCCGGCGTGGCGTTCCCATCTCTCACCTGCACCCTGAGCAAAGCAGTCTCCTGTCCACATCACGGGAGCAGCGCCCAAGAGCCTTCTGAGGCGTTAAAATACGTTGTCGATAAACACGCTCTCCTAAAGCGGGAGGGAGCGTGGGCAGCCGGGCGGGCCTCCGTCCCCAGGAGGAGGAATCAGCCACACGCACTGGTTGGTGGAAAATGCTATATTTTCCTGTTCCATGTCTGCGATGAAACCACACCCACACAGAGAAGGACGGTGCGCCCGGAAGTGGGGTGCAGCCGAGCCTCCCGGATGCAGGGCCCTCTGGGCGGCACACGGGGAGGCAGGTGACAGAGCATGGCTGCCTCTCAGCCTGGGTTTCCCAACACAACCCCTGCTGGGGCCCAGGTCTGCCCCCCGCAGGACAGGGCTGGCCTCCCTCCTGCCCCAGAACAGGAAGGGTGAGCACGGATGAGATGACTGCATCAGCAGCATTTAGAATAGGTACATAGATACTGCCTAATCGCCAACAAAACCCAAACATCCTATCTAATAAAGAGGGAATATGCTAATTGACCCTCACACCATCACAAAGATGGCAGTGCCCACAGCCAATAAGGAGGGAATATGCTAATTGACTGCCACACCCTCAAAGATGGTGGTACCCACAGCCACAAGATGGCGGCGCCCAGTCCCCTCAGCCCCCTAGCTGCCTAGGGCCTCCTGAGGCTCAGGTAACCAGGGCCGGCTGAGGCTTGCGCTGCCGGCAGTGGCAGCAGCAGAAGTGTGATGGAGGCGTCGTCTTCCCCTGATCACCAGGTTGCCTCCCACCCCTGAGGGCTCCCAGACTGTGAGAGGGGGCAGGCCAGGCTGAGGGACCCCCCCTTCCAGTGCATGAATTTTCATGTACCGAGCCTCTAGTACACAAATAACAGAATGTGAGGTCCCCATCATAACCCCCCACACCAGCCTCCCATTCCTCCCTCAGGTTGCCCTTCCTGGGGCATATCCTCGGGCCCCTGCATATGAGATTGGACATCTGCTGACAAACCATCCTTAAGTTGATTCTCTGATGGGCATCTTCTTCGTATCCTCAGATCCAGCAACGGCCCCTGGAGGCGCCTCTTGCTGCCGTGTACGGTGTCCTGTCGTGAACGCCCCTTAACGAGGTCACGGTCCCTCCACGCAGAGGCACGAGGCAGTGGGCCCTTCACTCCATGAAGTGCTGGTGCCGTTTCCACATGTGACGTCACTTTTGCATGGATGTGAGTGCCGTTAGGTAAGCTTTCCTGGGAGTAACGCTGCCGGACGCTCCGTTACCTGCGCATTCCAAATCTGCGTCCTTGCTGAGACCTTGGCTTCCAGGGACAAATGTGATGGTGGCGACCCCTTCCGCCCTCCTCAGACAGTAAGCTTTCCTGTCCGTCCTTTCCATCCTCATCCACGTGGTGGGTGGGAAGGACCCGCAGGGTCTTATTATTCACCTTTCCCGGACTTGGATTGGCTTATTGCCTCAATAAACCCAATAAAATCAATAAAACAGTTGTGTTGGTATTCGTATTTCTGATTTCAATCGCCTGGCTACATTTTTACCAATATTCCTAATTACCCTTTTTTCTCTATATATCCTGATATCAATACCCATCCTGCCTTATAATCATTAACATCTGTCCAAGAGGCTGCCTTCCTTCCTGGTGAGTCCTCTGACCAATTTCTGAGGACACGTGTCTTATCTAACAACAAGCTGGCCGACACACAGACCGCACACACACGACCAAAGTTGTTTTGTTTTCAATCCGGTTTGAGAGGGAGCCGATGGTGCAGGCACTGCGCTGACTCACAGCGATGGTTCCGGATGCGCTGGGCGGCTGGCCACACGGCTGTCTTCCCACCTTGTGTGGTTGCTGGATTGTTGAGGTTCCTTTTTCCAAAAAGCTACCCTCTTTCCTGCTGTTCTATTGCTGTGGTTTAGCTTTTCTATTCTATTTTACTTTTGCTACTTGCATATCCTTTCTATTCTTCTGGTAATTAATTTAGTTTTTTAAAATATATATGTATTTTTATTGATTTCAGAGAGGAAAGGAGAAGAAGAGAGATAGAAACATCAGTGATGAGAGAGAATTATTGCTTGGCTGCCTCCTATACACCCACTACTGGGGATCGAGCCTGCAACCCTGTCTGCAGGCCGACACTCTATCCACTGAGCCACACCGGCTAGGGCTAATTTAGTTTTAACACAAATATTAACACTTTTTGAAACGGATGTGCAGAGGCCTTCGGTCAGTGTGACTGTCCCCCCAGAAGCTGGGGTTTTCGTGGGATGTCCTTTATCTTCCTTTCACTTCCACAAACACCCATGCTCCCTTCCATTAATACACGCCAGGGTCTGCTTTCAGACAGTTCTCCATTCCTTTTATTTATTTTTTAAAATATATTTTTATTGATTTCAGAGAAGAAGGGAGAGGGAGAGAGAGAAACATCAATGATGAGAGAGAATCATTGCTTGGCTGCTCCTGCACAGCCCTCACCGGGGATCGAGCCCACTCCCAGGCATGTGCCCCGAGAAGGAATCAAACCGTGACCTCCTGGTTCAGAGGTTGTCGTTCAACCACGGAGCCACGCCGGCCTGGCATATTCATTAATTATTCGTTGTGAGCCTCAACAGGAGAACAGAAGCCACCCTAAGTCTGTAAGAGTGGGGGTTTCAGGGTTTGGTTAGACAGGTGGAGGAGGGTACCCCAGCCAAGCACGAGGTGGCAAGCTCCCCTCCAGTTCTCGGCTCCAGTAAACTCACTGCCCACTGGGTGAGGAGAGGGAGGGGCAGGAGGAGCCAGGGGCAGGCAGAGGACAGGGTCCTGGGGGAGCTGGAGCCATGGCGGCAGCAGCTCTGGGGACGCTGGCGAGGAGGCGAGGAGCAACAGACCGCCTGGGCCTCTCTGCCCTCCAGGCCACCTCTCCTCCAGGGTCAACCAGATGCTCCGGGAGCTCGGAGACCAGGGCGCTCCAGATCCATATTCCTAACGTTTCATTGATCTTTCCTTTCCTCACACTCCGCCTTCTCCTCTTACAGGAAGGTTTTATCCATTAGGTTTTGTTAAATATGTATTTTATTGATTTTTTTTACAGAGAGGAAGGGAGAGGGATAGAGAGTTAGAAACATAGATGAAAGAGAAACATCCATCAGCTGCCTCCTGCACACCTCCTACTGGGGATGTGCCCGCAACCAAGGTACATGCCCTTGACCGGAATCAAACCTGGGACCCTTCAGTCCGCAGGCCGATGCTCTATCCACTGAGCCACACCGGTCAGGGCTTATCCATTAGTTAAAGATAGAAGGAAGCAAACGCATGACCGGCCTTCACAGAGTGCCTGCAATGTCAGGCTCGACTTTGGGAATTTTATGTAAATATATCGACGACCGAGACGGGACCTATTGCCGTCTCTAGCGTGCAGGCCAGGAGGCGGCTCCAAGCCGGTGGAGGGAGAACAGCATTCACACGAGGTCTGCCTCATCTCTATGTGCCCAAACCCTTGGGTAAGGTCCACCCAAAATACAAGGCTTTATGTAGGGAAGGGAAGAAAGGAACATTTTTTTTTTAAAAAGGTACCACAAATAGCATTTTATCAAGCATAGCAATATTCATGATTTCTATAAGCCAGGATCAACAGGGATCGACCGAGTCCCTTTCAACAAGATAAAGTTACAACAACGACTAAGAAACCAAGATAAATAAATAAATAACGGCGCTCCTCCCACGGAGAAGAGCATCTTGAAAGGCTGTTCGGTGCCTTGCACACCCCGGTTCTGACCTCTCGTGTCACTTTTCCTCCCAAACGTTAGTGTGCACATGGTGATGGTCCATGGCGTGCAATCTGCGGCTCATCCTTAGAAATCCGGTCACACACACAGTTTAAGCCTCATTCTTGCTGTTACCTTAGTGCAGTGGTCGGCAAACTCATTCGTCAACAGAGCCAAATATCAACAGTACAACGATTGAAATTTCTTTTGAGAGCCAAATTTTTTAAACTTAACCTTCTTCTAACACCACTTCTTCAAAATAGACTCGCCCAGGCCGCGGTATTTTGTGGAAGAGCCACACTCAAGGGGCCAAAGAGCCGCATGTGGCTCGCGAGCCGCGGTTTGCCGACCACGGCCTTAGTGCTTAAGTAACATGGGCCACCTGTGCAGCCTTCATAGGAGAAGCATGCCCGCCGATACCTGCTCCTACACTGAGCGATTCCGATCCGAGACGGAGGGACAGATGCAGGAGAGAGGTGGTTGGCACATGGAGATGAACAGGCGGAAGGGAGACTTCACTTTCTAACGCTGCAGCCAACACAGGATCTGGACCGGAGCGTCTCTGCCTGTCACCTTAGAACACCTGCCTCAGTGTTAAACCCGGGCCCTCCTCACATCAACCCCTGGCAGAAACCACGAGGATTTAAGCAAAGACATTACGCTTCGTGGCGTGACTCTGATTTTGACAACATGCCTGGTTTTCAATGATCCCAGAACAGGTTCTGCTGGCTCCATGTTGGAAGAACAGCTCCCAGCTTACAAAGCCAAAGGAAAGTAATGAAATTTCCGTCTCCATCAATGGGAACGTGCAGGCATAGGTTATTTGTAAAACAAAAGTACACGGGCCAATAAGTCAATAAGCACATCCATACCGTACCTCTCTCTGCATGTGTCCTTTGCCTGGAAAACGGGGAATGCGGAGCCCAGCACGCATCTCCACATGGCCCGGGGAAGAACTGCCACCCACGTGTGAACACGTGTCAGGTGGCTCAGGTTGCATGCAAGACACCCATCACCTAGCAACAGCGTCCGTTATAGTGATAACGGTCGTAGCTGCATGTCACACCTGCCATTGCATGCGTTCAAGCGCAGTGGTCCAGGCCCCACAGCGACCTGGGGACCGACGCCAGGGGCCCAGGCAGGTGCGAAGAGTGAGGGTGACCCACGCCTGCTGCGTGGCTGCCCTGTCCCCGTGCCAGCAGGCGGTGCCGCGGGCCGCTGTGCCTGTGTTCACTACGCCCACAGCGGGCACCGCTCCCGGATCACACCCCAGTGTTCTGAATGCCTAACGAAGACCGTCGGCAGAATGAAAATGTTTATGAAAAACTGTCAAATTATACAAGCAGGGACGCCTGAGAAACAGGCAGGAAATGGATTCCGCCGTAGCCCTCTGAAACGGCTCTCTGTGGAGTGTTAATTTAGTTCATTGTCAGAAGGAGGCGGGAAGTGACCAAATACAAATTGAAAGCAAATGTTTATATTTTACACCGATATTATTGAAATTTGGGGCTGAATACAGATCACAGCATATTTCGTTTATTGAGGTTTTAGGATAAGTAAGACATATCCATTGCAGCTTGGTGAAGTTAGATTTAATGTTTATTATTCTAAGAATACAATTATAAAATTATTTCCACACATTGGGATAATCATATCTAATTGAAAATTGAAAAGTGTGAGTTTTGCACTAAATACACTGCCCCATTTTAGAACATCTGGTCTGTCCTTTACTCGTTTAATGTTTTTAGCTTGAATTATTGAATTATAATTGACACATGGGAATGGCATTTATTTTAAATATACAACTGGATGTTGCGACATATGCATGTCATGAGGTGATGCCACACTAACAATAATGTGCATGTGTGTGTGTGTGTGCATACACGTGTGTATGTGTGTGTGTGTGAACACTCACCATCTACCTCCACAGCAGGTTCCAAGGATGCCACACGCTACTGTCCCCTGTGCTCACGGGGCTGAACATCGGACCTCCAGAGCGCGTCCATCCTGCGTGAGTCCAACTTTGCTTCCACCAACCCCTCCCCATGTCCCTGCCCCCGGCCCCTGGCAACCTCCCTTCTGCTCTTGGCCTGCATGCGTTTGACTCTTTTTAGAGATTCCACATGTAAGTGGGAGCGTGCACAGCTGTCTTTTTCTCTTAGCACAGCGACCTCCAGGTTCACCCCTGTCATTGCAAGGGCGGGACTTCCTTTTTTAAGGCGGAATAACCTGGTATGGGGTCCACACCCCACCTGTTCTTTACCCCTTCACCTGTTGACAGACATGTAAGGTATTCCCACATATTGGCTCATGAGAATGATCCTGCAGGAAGCACCGGGGTGGAGACGTGGACCCGGATCCTGACTTCAGCTGCTTTGGATAAACACTCAGAGGGGACACCCTGCCCTGGGATGTCAGTATGATGACTCACTGCCTCTGACACGGTAATCTGGCCGCACACAGAATAAGGACACGCCGCACTGGGCTGAAACCGTTCTCTTCGCTGCGTTTATACGCCGGGGGCAGGGCGCGTGCCTTTGGGAGAAAGATCATCGGAGGCAAATGCTTCCAAGAAATTTTGGCTGAAACAGCAAGACATTGCCCTTCACACCTCATTTCCAAAGCACGGACTGATCGATAACACCGCTTTTCCTTGCTTCTAAAATTGGCGTGGCTCACAGTCATAAAGGAGTGAGTCCGTCCAAATCAAGTTTAAAATATTGGGAATTATTTAGAGGGATAGGAAGCTACTTCTCCCAACAAGTATTTTATGCAGCTGGGAACCACACTGGAAGGCGCATCTGACACCAACAGAAAAGACTAGTGGGGGATGTCGGGTCTTGTTCCTGACGGAAGAGGAACTCGGTCACGCTCCCCTGTCGTGGCTGCTTGCACACGACAGTCAGCATACGTTTCCCCAGTTCAGAGACCTCTGCTTCCATGATGGATCCTGTCACTGGCAGCTTTGCCGAAATATGAAGTGATCATCTCTCCAATCACTTTCTATCTCTTTAAACGTATGTTTTTATTGGTTTCAGAGAGGAAGGGAGATGGAGAGAGAGAGAGAGAGAAACATCAACGATGAGAGAGAATCATGGATCGGCTGCCTCCTGCACACCCCACACTGGGGATCGAGCCCGCAACCTGGGCATGTGCCCTTGACCTGAATCAAACCAGGGACCCTTCAGTCCACAGGCCGACGCTTGATCCACTGAGCCACACTGGTTAGGGCTCCCCAATGCACTTTGAAGTCAATGACATAAGCATGTCTAATCATGTCTTTGAACACCTACTCCATGTGGGGAAGCAAGCACACACGCATGGCACTCTCGCGGTCTATAATGCAAGCACAGGACCCCCTGCAGTGGGTGGACTGGTGTGTCTTTAGATCCCTCTTCCCTGGCAGGAGTGTCCTCAGGGACACGCATTTCAGCAGCTGGGATGCTGGCCTTTCCCCGTGACCCGGGCTCTGTTCACACAAAACAGCTGCTGAATTAGGGCTCTTCTTGGTCCTTCTTGGTCCACAGCATCTCTCTCCTTAAAATACTCCCTTCTCTCTTCTCCAAACGGCAGGTCTGCGTGCGACCCTCACCTCTGCCTCCTCTGCAGGTGCGTCCTCCCTCCCCGGCATCGTGTCATCTTCACGCGCAAGCCTTCTCGCGGGTCCCTCACCCCGGACCTCTCGCTGCGCAGGACTGCAATGACCCCCTGGGCTGCCCTCCAACCTGAGCTCCGCTTGTCCGGCTCCTACCCAGATGCCACCTCACTTTGGCACTTTAAAACGGGCACGGGTTACTCATGGTGCCCCGTGTTCTCCATCCCCATGAACAGTCACGCCACGTGTGAGCTTTCATACAGAAGCGTCAGGTGTATCCCTGACAATCCTCCTGCCACGTCTCCGCGTCTCAGCCGTCACCAGGCCCCATCCCGGTCCCTCCTAAATTCCTAAATGACAGTGTAGTTTATCTCCCTTCCTGTCCACTCCTCCCCTCCCTCCTGCCAAGCCATGCCACTTCCTGTCAGCCCGCCCCTGGCCATTTTCCTGGGATGCAGATGGTGACTCCGACCCGTCCCATGCCACCTGCCTCTCCTCATTTTACGTCACAAATCCCGGCTCCCACGTTCCATGTTGTCCCTTCACGTATTTATGGATAAAGGAATTGGAATGCAACAATTGGTAGTGCTCGACACTCGCAGAAAATTTTCAGAATCAAGCATCTTCCCGTGGCATGTGAGTGATGGGAATGATCTTCCAAAGATTACAAATCAGAGAAAATTAAAACATAAGACTAGGTTATTATGATAATCATTTCACAATATCTTACCTAATAATAGACAAACATGTAAATTGACCGTGCCTCTGCTACACCCACAGCCAATCAGAGTGAGTATGCAAATTAACCCAACAAAGATGGTGGGTTAATTTGCATATGCAGGTGCAGAGCGGCCCGGGAGGGGCTGGACGCCTGCTATGAGGGGGAGGGAGACAGCGGGGGGAGCTACAGGAGCGGTGGTCCGGCCGGGAGCGAGGACTTGCAGGCTCCTGGGTGGCTGAGAGTGAATCCAGGGGAAGGAAAGCCTATTCTTGCACAAATATCATGCAATGGGCCTCTAGTACACATATAATAAATCATTTCCCTTGTGCACCTTAAACTAATACAATATTATGTCAATTGTATGTCCATAACACTGGAATTTTTTTTAACAAATGTCTATTTTATTACTTAGGACAAAGGAAAAAAATCCCTCTCATGGATGAAAAGATTAAAAGGCATCTAAAATCAGAAACCAGTCAAAATTATATCCACTTTTAGAAAGTCAACAACCAACTTTTCTACCAAAAAAAATCCATGTTCAAAAAATCCCAGGCTCATGTCTTACACAAATGCCATAATTTCTGCTATCACAGGAAATGAACGCAAAATGAAGTTGGTATATGTAACTCTATAGACATCCAAGTGGTATTTTGATAGTACCGATAATAACTTTAAAAATGGGTAGTCCTAAAGCATGTAATTTGAAACCAGAGTCAAACTTGCAAGTTCAGTGAATCTCATACCCTTTGGGACAGCATGGAGGGGCCTGGAGAGCACCGCGCTAAGTGAGATAAGCCCGTCAGAGGAAGAGAAGTACCACATGGTCTCACTCATGTGTGGGATCTAAGGAACACAATGAACGGATGAACAAAATAGGTCCAGAGGCAGGAAAGCAGGGAACAGGCTGTAGAATCTCAGAGGGAAGGTGGGGAACAGGGTAGGTGGGTGGGAAGAGATCAACCAAAAAACTCGTGTGCAGATATGCATCACCACGCACACCGCACACCGAGAATAGTGTGGTGGAGGCTTGGGGTGGGGCAGATACGGGCTGAAAGGGGCTAATGGGGGAAAGAGAGGGACATCTGCGACATTTTATTGTGGCGAGCCGGCATGGCCATGGCATACTCCGCCCCAGGCGCCTTATGTGCCGCGCCAGCTCAGCCAGGTTCAGTGAGCCTGAGTGAGGATGGTGAAGGGTTAGAAAAGACAGACAAGAGAAGAAAGCTGGGTCTGGGTGGGACACTGTCCTCTCTGATGGAGAGAGACAGCGCCATGGACTACAAGCTGTGTCTTATTTTATAGCAGATGCCACGAGGCAAAGTAAGGGCGTGGTCAAGATGTTTACAACATTCTCCTGGGTTTCGACCCTACTCAACTACATGCACCTGAACTCTATATCAAGCCCACATCACTCAGGCACGTAGGGCCACGTGTTCGGAACATAGGTTCAAGCTGACAACTCCAGCTGTTGGCTATCATTGTGCTGGGAGGCTCTGCCCTCCACGCTGGGACTTGCACGTGGCCAGGAGAGGACTGGGCCCTCTCATCAGTCCGAGGCTTGAACCTGTCCAAACACGGTAGCCGCTCTCCACGTTTTATGATACTAAGAATCCGTTGATCTCCATGCTCACAACAGCCCCTGAGACATTAGAGTGCAGCTTTAAGGAACAAAAACTACCGAAATGCAGCCACGGTGCCTATAAGGGTCCAGTCACTCAAGGACGCTTGTTAACCGCCCATGACAGGGAATCGTAAAGAGAAACTGGTGGATCAGCCACAGCCAGCAAAGACCCAAATGCTGACAGGGCTGGGTCATTCCTGCCCCCCGTAACTGCCACTCCCATTGCCCTGTGACCTGGCTGCCCTGGTCTGAGACGCCCCCCTCCTGACCCTCAGCGCCAGAGACTGGGACCCACTGGGGACCCGGAGGGAGGCCTGGCTTTAAGGCCACATTCCCACGGGAAGACGCCTGATTTAATTAGAAGCATCCTGTTCCCGCGCCTAACCCAGCCCCGCAGCCACGTTGGCGCGTGAAGCCGGAGTCCCGGCGAGAACCGCAGCTGTTTTCATTTGCACTTGGCCATCACGCTGCGGATGAAATGACCGTTTTTATCCCGAGCTCTCACCTGTCGTCTGTGGCTGTTGGTGAAGTTTCTCTCTCGTTGATGTTTCTACCTCTCTGTCCCTCTCCCTTCCTCTCTCTCTAAAAACCAATAAAAGCGTGTTTTAAAAAACACCTGCCAACATCACCTGGCTCCGTGATCATATATTTTGAAGTAAACTACAATTTGATTAGCAACTTTGTACTTTTTTTAAAATATATTTTTACTGACTTCAGAGACGGGGAGGGAAAGAGGGAGAGAGAAACACCAATGATGAGAGAGAATCATGGATCGGCTGCCTCCTGCACGCCCCCCCCCTACTGGGGATTGAGCTGCAACCCGGGCCTGTGCCCTGACTGGGAATCAAACTGTGACCTCCTGGTTCATAGGGCAACACTCAACCACTGTGCCACACCAGCCGGGCAGGAACTTTGCTCTTTACAGCGAGTTATACGGCTATTTGGTGAGGACAGGGCCTCTCAGAGCCCACAGCTCTGAGGACCACCACCTGTGGGGGCGCCTGCGTCCCCGCCCCGAGCACAGAAGGAACTCACACCTAAGCTGCAGGTAGACCCTCCCCCGGAAAGGCCAGGAAGCCCCCCGCCCCCCGCCCCACCAGTCACCAGGCTCTGAAGTGCCACCAACAGGGTGCGTGTCTCCCAGCCCATGAACGTGCTATCAGAACGCAGGTGAGGTTCCCAGAGAGCACCCACTCGGACAGCTCCCTTCCCAGCCGCTTGCTCCGTCCTGCCCTCGGGGCTGAGAGCAGCGGGGAGGGGACCAAGGCTGGCCCGAGAGGGGCCTCAGCCAACGTGGACACCGTGGCGGCACCCGGGGCAGGAGAGAGCGGGCGGCGCCTGGTCTTCAGGCCTCAGGATACGGCCCATCACGACAATCAACACTCCACGAAGCAACCCCGAGCTCTGACCCCTGACTGTTTCTAAAATGTGAGGTCAGAACAATGAGAGGACACTGAGTGTGCGGGGGAGGGGGGGCGTAGGCTCACAGGTCAGTCAGTGCAATCACTGCACACAATGAATAAACAAATCACACACTCCACCTGCAAACCTGCTTTCGCCCACGGCGGTGCTTCCCACAGGAAACAGTGATCACGTCTCACACCCCGGAGCCCCCCAGCGGCGAGAGCCGTGTGCGAGGTTTCTCCGTGTGTTCTGACCTGCACCTCACGGCGGAAAGCTGTGTCTTACATGTGAAGAGCTGAGCAACCACGTCCAACACCAGGTCCAGTCCCAATGCAGGACCCGGTGCCACCCAGGGCCCAGGCGCCTCTGCTGGGCATGGGGCGTGGGGCGTGGGGCGCGGGGCGTGGGGCGTGGAGCGTGGGGGTGGGCCGTGGCCACTCCCCCACGTGCGGACCTCAGCACCACGGAGGCTGTGCAAAGGGACCGCTCACGTGAGGCCTGCTGGAGTGGAAACTAAAATAGCGGGGCCTCCGGAGGCCCCACCTCTTTCCTCACCTGGGGCTGCCCCACCGCGTGCCCCTGGCTCCCGCCTCCGCGTTTCACTGTCCGAGCAATGGGGTCCTGGGGAGACTCCTCAGCCCCGCCCTGGGGAGAAGTCCCATTTGATACCTCATCGTGGTTGGGATTCGGGCACTCACACCCTCCTGTGCCCCCCCTTCTTGGTGCCCTGGCGCCCACACCCAGGTGCCTCCTTACAAGGTTACTAACCTCGTCTCCTTTTCAAGCACCTGTGAAACGCAGGCCACGAGCCAGAGTTCGTGCTGTTTCTGTTGTTACTGGTACTCGGGGATTTACTGTTTGTTTGTTTGTGACCACCCTGGATTCCAATGGGTTTGAGAGGCTTCACAGCCAATGGCATGCACCACCCGCTGTTCCCACAGCCTGTCGGGGGGCGGAGGCAGGATGGGCTCTGGCGGGGCGGCCGTGACCTTGCACAGGGAATCCCTGGGGAGCCCTCCAGTCCCAGGGGGCACCCGCTGTTCCCTTCCTTTAACCCACAGGTGCTCGCGTTCTGTGGTTGCCCTCGTCCTGATTCGTTGTCAGCACTGTCAGTATTTGTCTACAGGCCGACCGGCGTGGCTCGGGGTTGAGCATCAACCTAGGAACCAGGAGGTCAGGGTTCGATTCCCGGTCAGGGCACAGGCCCGGGTTGTGGGCTCCATCCCCAGCGGGGGCGTGCAGGAGGCAGCGGATCCATGATTCTCTCTCATCATGGATGTTTCTCTCTCCCTCTCCCATCCTCTCCAAAATCAATAAAAATGTATATTTTTAAATATCCGTCTACAGCCGCGGTCCCTCCCTGGAGCAGCTCCCAGGGTTGGGCCACTTCCTGTCCCGGTTCCTTTTCAGGGCGAAGTCTGGTGCCCGGAAGACGCCCCACAACGATGCTTTCCCGACGTCATGAGTGACTAGCTGTCCGTCAGCATGAGACAGAGAGCGGAAACTTCAGGAGCCTCGCGGACACAGGCCGGCCTCCTGGGCTCCACGGGCACGTCCCCACCCAGGCACCCCCCTCACCGCGTGAGGTCCCCACCGAAGGCGTCCAGGCCCGCGGCCCGCAGGACACGCTGGGGTCCACCAGCTGGAGTGCCAGATCAGGACTCCTGTTCCGAGCTTTCCTGACGGTAATTAATCTCGGGAAGAGCCACGGACAAGCCTGGGCGTGAGGGACAGGCCCCAGGATGAGGTGCCACTGCCAACGAGCAGGGCACCCCCTGCCCGGCCTGCGGGCTCCTCACCAGGAGGGTGTCTCCGCCAGCAGCCGTGGGCGTTCTGGTTTGGATGGAGCCCAACTACTGTGAATCCTCCTCCATTAGCGTGGTTTCAGGGGCATCCGTGAAAAGTGGGCTCTAATTAATTGTATCCAATTAAGACTGCAAACTATAAATCCGGCGATGATCATGGCGCGGATGAGGTGCGACGCGGTGTTTCCTCTAAAACACATTCCGAGCGCTGACAGATGAGGACGGGACACCTCGCCGGGGCAGAGAGACCTGGGAACCTACGGACGACGCCTCGACTTGGTTTCCTGAGGAGCTTCTGCCAACATGTGGCCTGAAGGGTAAATAAATTTAAAGTAACGACACTCTCCCGCCGGCGTGGCTCCGTGATTGAGCATCACCTCATGACCCAGGGGGTCGCGGTTCGATTCTGGTCAAGGGCACATTCCCGGGTTGCGGGCTCCATCCCCAGTGAGGGGCGTGCAGGAGGCAGCCGATCCATGATTCTCTCTCATCATTGATGCTTCTCTCTCTCTCCCTCTCCCTCCCTCCCTCTCCAAAATCAATACAAACATATTTTAAAAAATAAAGAAAAAATGAGACCGTAGTACTGCCGATTGGATCATCTGCTTTAACACCATTTGCGTGTATGGAGGGGGAGGAGAGGGGCATTTCATTGTTAAAAATGGGGAGATAAAAATGAAACCTTCTCCTGGTGCAAGCTTCCTCACAGCTCCTCTGCAGACGCTACTCCGCACAGAGAACCTGGAGAGCGCAAGACACACGGCCGCTCAGGCGCCCTGAGCTCCGCAGCCTCAGGCACTGTCTCAGCGAACGAAACTGCCGAGTCAGCTCCCACTCCAGCCACGCGTGGGGAGCGTGCAGACCAGGCCCGCGGGCATCGCCGAGCTTGACCCACTGCCCGGGACACACCCGGCTGGGCTCACAGGAGTGCGGCCGTGTTCACGTCGCCCCCGCTCAAGCCGGAGAAAATCTGACAAGAACATCTGATGCGGAGAAGACAATGGCTTTTGCGCTTCATGTCACGTTACCAGGCAACAGCTTCCGGCTCCGTTTTGATAATGTTCGAAGGCGCGGTCCGTCCTGCCACTAATGAGGCTGTGCTCAGTCAGCGCCTGGGCGGGGGGCTGCAGGACGAAGAGTAGGGAACCGGTCCGCTCATTACGTTTATATATAGATCTATGTAATGTGAGCTCCAAAGAAACCTAAAGGATGTGTGTGTGCGTGCGTGTGTGTGCGTGCGTGTGTGTGCGTGTGTGTGTGTGCGTGTGTGTTTGTGCGCTTGTGTGTGTGTGTGTGTGTCTGAGTGTACAGCACAAACACTCCTCTTCATGGACATAATCCACCCCCGAAGCGAGCAGCCTTCCCAGCATGGGACGCTGTCACAGGAAAAGGCCATTTGCTGGTGAACTGTGTCCCCGATAGTCTGGCACTGGCCCTGACCACGTTTTACACATGAAAGTGTTCACACTGAGCTGTCAACTATAGAAAGAAACCACCATATCTGCATACAACGCCCTCCTCATCACCAGCAAGCAGGTTCCTTCTTGTGTTTGCAAGATCAGAACTCACATGGCGGGGGGCACAGCTCTAAGGCTCAGCGACCTCCTGCGGGCGAAGGGCAGGAGGCAGAAGCAGCCGGCGGGACTGCAGCCAACTCCACGCCGGCCTATCGGTCCCCCGGCTTCCCGCCCGGACCTTCAAACAGGTGGAAGCACGCCTGGCACCAGCGGGGCCCGTGAGAGCCTCCCACCACGCACCTCCTGCCCAGGAGACAGACGTCGCCCCGAGACGCCGGGCGGGACCCAGACGCTTCGTGGAGACACTTGATGCTCAGCACGCTCGGCACCGCGGCCACGCTGAGGCCCATCTGCCGTGGCAGCCGGCCTGCTCCGAGATGGCCGGGCCCCGCGGCGAGCCGTAGGGGCCAGGCGGGCAGGGTCTTTGCGGGGAGCGTGTCTAACCTGCAAGTGTCACCTACCCGCCGGGAAGCCGTGTCCCGCCAGCCCCCGGCCTGGCCCCGCGCCACGCAGTCGCCGCACCTGTTGGCACTTGTTGGCGGAATAGACGGATGCGGCCTGGAAGGCGGAGCGGGCGATGCCAGCGGACAGGTGGCGCCTCGGCAGGCGGCCGATGAAGTCGGGAAGCTCACTCGGGGCCTAGAAACGTTCCCACAGAGGAAGGTGGAGTTCCCTCCAGGGCGGACGGCGCTCCCAGGCAGCACCGCGTGGGGCCGCAGCCGTGAAATGCGATAGGCGGCTGGCCTGTCAGGAGCGGAGAACTTGGGCTAAAATAATAAACGCGTGTTTCCAGCAGCAGACATGGCGGGAGTGTTTGTGGGCAACCGGTGACTGCGGCCGAGCTCGGGAAGTACCAGCGATGGAGCCGCTCCCCTCCTCCCTTCCCAGCCACCTCAGCGTCACCCCCTTTCCTAACTCCTGCAGGACCTGCACCGCTGCTCGGAGCTCTCTTAGGAGGAGACGGGGAGTGCGCACAGCCCACCTGCCCCGACCACACGGACACGTGGACACGCGGGCTGGTCTCACCAGACCCCGGGGTGAAGCCAGGCTGGGTCCACTGGACCCCAGGATGAAGCCGGGCTGGGCTCACCAGACCCCAAGGTGAAGCCGGGCTGGGCTCACGGGACCCCGGGGTGAAGCCAGGCTGGGCCCACCGGACCCCAAGGTGAAGCCGAGCTGGGCCCACAGGACCCCGGGGTGAAGCCAGGCTGGGTCCACAGGACCCCGGGGTGAAGCCGAGCTGGGCTCACCAGACCCCGGGGTGAAGCCAGGCTGGGCTCACGGGACCCCGGGGTGAAGCCAGGCTGGGCCCACCGGACCCCAGGGTGAAGCCGAGCTGGGCCCACAGGACCCCGGGGTGAAGCCAGGCTGGGTCCACAGGACCCCGGGGTGAAGCCGAGCTGGGCTCACCAGACCCCGGGGTGAAGCCAAGCTGGGCTCACCGGACCCCGGGGTGAAGCCAAGCTGGGCTCACCGGACCCCGGGGTGAAGCCAAGCTGGGCTCACCGGACCCCGGGGTGAAGCCAAGCTGGGCTCACCGGACCCCGGGGTGAAGCCAAGCTGGGCTCACCGGACCCCGGGGTGAAGCCGGGCTGGGCCTACGGGACCCCAGGGTGAAGCCAAGCTGGGCTCACAGGACCCCGGGATGAAGCCGGGCTGGGCTCACCGGACCCCGGGGTGAAGCCGGGCTGGGCCCACAGGACCCCGGGGTGAAGCCAGGCTGGGCCCACAGGACCCCGGGTGAAGCCGGGCTGAGACAGGCCCCTCCATCGACAAGCGTGTCCTCTCCTCACCAATCCCACTAGCTCAGTGCAGCGACCTTGTCCCTGGCTTCATAAACCCACTGCATCACGCAGCCTGGGACACATGGACTAACCTGACGCACGCTTTGTTCTACAATGTATGTATGTGTGCATACACATGTGTGTTACTGTGCATACACACACTTACATGCAACATGTGTTTTATATGTTCTATGAGTTGTATGTACATAATGCATAAGACCATCTCACACAGACTAGCCTAAGAAATGAAACTTCCTATAATTCCATAGAAGGCGACTTTAAAAAACCCACATCTTAAAATAAAGGCAACTGAGTGATTCCCAGAGGTAGTGAGTGAGACTCGAGTGTGTGTGAGTGTGTGCGTTCGGGCTTGTTTTGTTTTGCTTATTACAACCTGAATCTGTCACTTGGGGACCTCGCGTGCGTGACCTTAAGGGGAGCCCTGCGACACAGGGGTACATGGGACAGAGCCACTGCCTTCAGAAAGCGACGCTTTAACGGGGAAGCTGACGATTTACGAAGTCACGTGAGACCGGGAGTTCACCAAGGAAAGGTGAACACGGAAATGCATGTACCGGGTTAAGTCTCTGCTGAGATATTCCAACCTCACAACGGTTCCATACACTTGAAGTCTAAACGCACTGTAATTTAGTCGTAACTATAATTCAGAAATGCTCTCTTGACCGACCAATCCACAATAACAATAATTCTGCTAATTCAGGTATATTTAGCATCAAAGTTTACATGACAGTGCCAAACTTTGCTGGGGCTTAGGCTCTCGCAGAAATATATGCACTGAACATCTTGGAACGGCAGAAAAGTGGCCTCATTTTCAGTTTAACAACGAGGACTCACGGAGGTCAGCGAGCACGCCCTTCGAGCCCTCCTCTGGCCCTTTAACGCGTGGCAGCACTTCCTCTCTGAGAAACCAAGGGTACGCTTCCTCCTTGAGTCCCCGGTGAGACCCTCCCCCTGCATACAACCCCCTCCTCATCACCAGCAAGCAGGTTCCTTCTTGTGTTTGTAAGATCAGAACTCACATGGGGGGCGGGGGCACAGCTCTGAAGCTCAGCGACCTCCTGCGGCGAAGGGCAGGAGGCAGAAGCAGCCGGTGGGACTGCAGCCAACTCCACGCCGGGCTATTGGTCCCCCCGGCTTCCCGCCCGGACCTTCAAACGGGTGGAAGCACGCCTGGCGCCACGGGGCCCATGAGAGCCTCCCACCACGCACGTCCTGCCCAGGAGACAGACGTCGCCCCGAGACCTCAGTGACGTGGGGGGGGGGGGGGCGGGGGCGGGGCAGGAATGGGTGACCAGCGACGTGGAGACAAACCCTCCGGCGTCCCGGTGAGGCCTGTGAGCTGAGTCAGAGCCTCTCTGAGCACCACATGCTAATGAGCACCGCCCTTCCGCGGCCCACAGCTGTCCCCGGCTACACGCACAATATCACAAATAACGTTATTGCCGTAACTGCTGGGATCGCCTCGTTCAATGACTGGTTGAGGCCACACTGGGGGGAATTTCAAAATTATAACAGAGTCTTAGAGAGGAAACGCACCCTGGAAAGGCTATGATGAATCTGTCATATGCGGTCATATTTTGAAAATGAAGTGTAATAAAACATATTTTTCAATAGAGAAATAACGTTCTTCCAAGAAGGTCATTTTCTCTCCAGACCCATGAATGAAGCCACGTAGGACCTCGTCTCAAACCTGCCCTGTGTGGAGGGTCCGACACGGCCGTCTTTCACGCGGCTTCCTCGCCCGGCGCACTGAGCAGCCGCCACCAGCGAGGGGACCTGGACAGCCAGCCCATCCGATGGGCGTGGCCACGCGCAAGAGCAAGCTTGGGATGATTCCAACTCGAGTGTAAATTCTTTCATCTTCCAAAACTTATGGTTGTTTCACACTAAACTTATGTATAGTGGGAGTCTATGGGAGTTTATGTTCTTCGTGATAATTTCTAAATAAGATTTACTATGCCCTGCCCGGCCAGTGTGGCTCAGTGGTTGAGCATCGACCTATGAACCAGGAGGTCACACAGTTCGATTCCCAGTCAGGGCACATGCCCGGGTTGCGGGCTCGATCCCCAGTAGGAGGTGTGCAGGAGGCAGCGATCTATGATTCTTGTTTCTATCACTCCCTTCCTCTCTGAAATCAATAAAAATACATTTTTAAAAAAGGAATTACTATGCCTTGTCCCCTGACAACACAGTGTTCACATCAGTGGTCATTACAATGATATTTGTATTCTTCATATGCCTGTGTGTATATCTATATACATGTGTTATGCATAAATACATCCTATTTAATAAAAGCGTAGTATGCAAATTGTCCCCTTGACCAGGAGTTTGTCTGGGAGTTCGACCAGAGGGCGGGGCTGGCCGGGGGAAGGGAGGGAGGCCCCGGCCACCAGCAGCCAGAAGCCACTAGGGACCCTATCAGTGCACAAGTTTTTGTGCCCTTGGCCTCTAGTATACTTATAAAACCAAACTCACTAATAACTGTTAAAACAACCCTAGAACTATGAACGTGGAAATTGAGATGCATATTAATGCACAATATGTATTTTCAAAAATGCATTTTATTTCACTCAGATAATAGAAAGATAACTAAGGAATATTAATTCCTCACATGGGTGGCAGTGTGTGTGTGTGTGAGTGTGTGAGAGTGAGTGTGTGTGTGAATGTGTGTGTGTGTATGTGAGTGTGTGAGTATGTGTGTGTGTGAATGTGTGTGTGTGAGTGTGTGAGAGTGAGTGTGTGAGAATGAGTGTGTATGTGTGAGTGTGTGAATGTGTGTGTGAGTGTATGAGTGAGTGTGTGAGAATGAGTGTGTATGTGTGAGTGTGTGAATGTGTGTGTGAGTGAGTGTATGAGAGTGAGTGTGTAAATGTGTGTCTGTGTGTGTGAGAGTATGTGTGAGTGTGTGTGAGTGTGTGTGTGTGTGTGTGTGAGGGTGTGTGAATGAGTGTATGTGAGTGTGTGTGCAGAGGGTGTGGAGGTAACGCTTGCTCACCCAGGAGAAACGTGTTTCTCACTGCTGCTCTGGGTCACTCCTCTCCACCAGCCATTCCCCCACATGTGGCTCTCTCAGGCCCCGGGCAGAGGCCTTCCCAGGTGGGAGGAACATGGCTGCCCGGGAACGGCCCAGGCCTGAACGCGGCCTAAAGGAGCATCGCATGCAGCTAGCAAACGCCCAGCTGCTGCGCACACCTGCCCTCGGCCTGGTGTACCTGTCTGCTCCCCCACCCCCACCTCCGCCTCAGCTTCCTCCCTCCCATGGAAAGGCCCCTGAGACTCCCCAGCGTGAACACACTGCTGCCCCCTCCCCACCCCGAGCTCTGGCTTCTCTACCACCGTCCTGAGCACCTTTCCAGGGCCAGTACCCACTGCCTTCAATCCATCCCCACCAGGTGGTATATTCTAGAAGGGACACCTTTCAGTGCCATTACCCACTGACGTGAATCCGTCTCCCACTAGACAGTAAATTCTAGAAGGACAGCATTCTATTGTAATGACCACTTATGTGAATCCGTCTCCCACTAGACAGTAAACTCTAGGAGGGCCGGAGCTGTGTGTCTGCACTTGCCCTCAGTTCTAACAGCAGAGGATCCACATGGCAAAGGGTCTGTAGGCGCCAGCATGACAAGCACACGCATGGGCACATTCATCCTCGATAACCGCTCCTCGGCCGCTCAGCAGGGCGTCTGACTGTAGTAATTATATGCGCCAAATCGTGTTCCAAATGCAGTTACATACATGAGAAAGTTTAGAAATTGCAGGCTAAAGAGACATTCAGCAATAAGAGCATTTAATAACCTGATATTAAATTTTTCATATGTCTTCCCTCATCTTTCTTTTACATGTTTTTTATTATTTTTTGGAGAGAGAGGAAGGGAGAGGGAGAGGGAGAGGGAGAAACATCCATGATGAGAGAGAACCATGGATTGGCTGCCTCCTGCATGCCCCACCCTGGGAATGGAGCCCACAACACGGGCCTGTGCCCTGAGCGGGAATCGAACCGTGGCCGCCTGGTTCCTGGGTACCACTCCACTGCTGAGCCACACCAGCCTGGCTCCTCCCCATTCTTACAACGTGCCTTATTTTAATTTCCTGGCCAAACACTCACTCGTCCTGGGGTTTCAGCAGACAGACACGCTGTTTCCTGTGGGCAATGTGCACGTTCTGGGGAGAAGCTGTGCACAGACAGGGAGCGCACGCCCCGTCCCTGTTTAACACGCCGGCATCTGCATGACCGTCCTGCAGCCCACAGGCCCTCAGGGGACAGACCCGCCCTGCACGCATTATGCGCCGTGTCCTCAGGGCCATTATTAACGAGTCCGCGGGGGGGCGGGGAGGGTGCAGGAGGCGCCCGCCACCCACACCACACAGCCCGGCGCCGGGAAGGTCCCGCAGGGGTGAGCTCAGGCCGCCGCAGCCTCGGAGCAGCAGTCCGTGCCCAGGACGCGTGCAGGGCATTTCCAGGGCCATCGGGCTCCTAGGAGAGCGGGCCTGCTGAGCGGAGGGCGGGGATGTAAGCGTTATTAATGTGAATAACTGCCGAGCAGGATGGGGGACGGGGCGGGGACACGGTGGCCAAGCAACGCCACGGGGCCTGCCCCCCGCTCGCCGGGCCCCTGCCTCTGGGACCTTGTGTGCAACTCATGCAGGCGCTTTAGGGTCCAGACTCAGGTCACGGAAAACACAGGAAAGGACACGAGGCTCCCGGACTCCAGCGAGCGACCACGCCCCTTCATGTAGGAGTTTTCTACTCGCCAATCACACCACCACCAAAGGAGTGGATCTCATCCGAAAAACACCCAGTACAACTAATACACACACCAATTCTGACCACTGTAACCTCATAATTGGAATGATAATAATCCTGATTTTATCCTGATTATACACACACACACACACACAACACACCGTATGTATACACACACACAACACACCATATTTTATATATATACACACACACACTCAAACACACACAACACACCCTATGTGTATATATACACACGCATATATAATCCGTTATTGCATGTGCACATGTAATTTTGACATATAAGCTCTCTCTTAGTTTCGAGCACATGTATTTATCGTAAATACAGAAATATGTGTGTTTCACAGAAATAACACAGACGCTCTTAGTGAGTGGAGGGAACGGCGGTGCGAGTGAGCGTGCGCGTTTTCCTACTGAGAGACCCGCCCGGAAAGAGGGGTGTGACGTGTCCAGGTGTTCGCTGGGTCAGCGCAGCTGTGCCGAGCATGGTTGGACGCTGCGGTCGGGTAGATAGCTGAGTAAGCCACTCCCAAGCCCAGCACAACCTCCACCCCGTTTACGATCCGCCACCGTGATGGGCAAGGATACGAATACAATGACATTCATCACCTGTCTGTCTCTGGGCAGACCAGCCCCTTTCAAACCCAGAAAAGCTAACATTTCCTGCCCGGGGACCAACTTTAGGTTCTTTATGTCGTGAGTGATACGAGCTAATTCTTACTTTGCATACAGGAAGGTTACAGGTTCTAGAAAAGTGTGTATATCTTTGACTGTGTGTATATGTATACTAGTGTCCTGGTGCATGGATTTGTGCACACTGAAAGGAAAGTAATTAGAAGAAATATTTTAATATCGCTATTCGCATCTTCATAAAGAAAAAAAAAAATAGGATTCCACGGAGTCTCCTGTCTCCCTACTCGAGGACTTCTGTGAGGATGAAATGAGATGAAGCATGGGAAAACGCTTCACAGACATTTGGTTAAAGTGTAAAATGTTTGCACCTGGCTATAAAGCAAGTCGGGCTCCTGGGCTGAAGAAACCCCAAAGAGGCTAATTGCTAGGGATAGGAAGCCACACCTTGCTACGTGACATCATTACCCGGTGCCCACAGCCACCAATCCTGGGCTAGGCTGGGCTGGGGGCTGAATTTTGCACCATGGGGGCTTGGCGGCGTTGGCTGCGATTTGGTGGGGTGTCACTCCGGGCTGGTGGCAGGGCCTGTGTCCCATGTGGGGGAAGCCGCGTGTTGCTTTGTGGGCGCCAGGTCCGTGGTCATGGTGCCGTTTATATTTAAATGGCCAGTGCAAGTCATGGCAGCTCCTGTGTTGAGCGTCTGCCCCTTGATGGTCAGTGTGCATCATAGCTACCGGTTGGATGGACAGACTCTTAGCCTTTTATATAGATAGATAGGTAGGTAGACACATACATATATGCTCATATATGTATAGGACTCAGTGGAACCCTATTTTCTTTTCATTAGCATGATGCAAATAGCGATATTAAAATTGTGTGTGTGTGTGTGTGTACACACACACACACACACACACACACACACACACACACCGAGAGAGAGAGAGAGAGAGAGAGAGAGAGAGAGAGAGAGAGAGAAAGAGAGAGAATTCAACTGCAACATCCCCATTTCTTTGACTGGACAGCAGCGTACATCCAGGCTACGTCGTGACTTTCTTAGTTTCCTAGATGCCGTGTCTAGTCCTTTTATGCACCCCCCGCCCCCGTCTCGTGCCGTGCTCAGCCTCCGACAGAACCGTTTACAGGTGTTTATTGGACTTTGAGTTAAAAATAAAGCCCACTGAGATTATATGGCATCGCCGATAGGAGGCACAAGGAGGAGAGAATTGGCCATTAAACCCTGGACTCGCGGGCCCATCGGCCTTGCCGCATTTATTATTTTCCCTTCTCCTGTGTCAGCCCTGAAACTACGGGCCGGATCGAGCTGAGCAGAGCCCCGCCCCGGGCGTCGGAGCACCGGTTTCTCCTCCGATGCTGGACATTTCTGTGCAGACCTCGCTCCTGGGTGCAGACACGGGTCCCTCCCCCTTTGTCAGGGTGAGGAACACACCTCCCGTCCCCTGGGGACCGACACGGCCACGTGTCTTATTCCCGCCAATGAGATGACAGTGAGCTGAGTCCTCGCTGCACCTCCTCACCCATGTCCCTCCCACCCCATGATCCTTCCGCTCAGGACCCCGGAAACTGCCCGACGCTGGGCCTTCGGGGGGACGGGTGCCACAGAGACATGCCCAGCAGTGGCCATTCTCGCCTGAAGAGTCTGGGGACCATGTGCTGCTCCCCCATAAGCCAGCTTCCTCGTGCTCCCCCAAACCCTCTGACCCAACTCCCTTAGAGACAGGGGGTGTATACCCCTTCTTACTCAGGGTCCTGGGAAGTGACGCTCACCACCAGCTCCTGAGTGAGTTGCTCCTGGTACAGCCTCACGTGTCAGCGAACTGGAGCCAGGGTTCCTGCAAATCCACGGGGAGCCTGGAGGCCCATTGGTGAGACGTGGCTCCCAGAAGCCCTGACCTGCTGACCGGCATGTGGGCATGCGTGTTTGTCCAATACGCCGGGGCCTGGGATGCTCAAATCCCAAATCTCCCACGGTGCACAATCGCTATTCAAAGCCACGGTGACATGCAAACCCTTGTAACACAGCTATTAACGCATGCAGCGTGTGTGGCGAACATGCTAAGCTGCATGTTACTAGTAACAGCCCCCCCTCGGCCGCACGCAGAGCGAGCCGGTAAGCCAGCGGGGGGAGAGCTCCGTGCTGATTGGAACTGCGAGCTGAATCGGTCGCCTCCATTTTATTTTGGGAAGCCTCTTAAATAGAACTCGTCTCCAGTTGGAAATGTGACTTTTACATGAAATTGTTTTAAGAAGGAACACTGGGTATGGAGTCACTAGGCAGCTGTCACATTCCCTGCAGGAGGGAGCAGTGACCCCGGTGTCCGCCGTCAGAACCCGCAGCACCAGGTGCCGGGGACCGAGCCTCCCTCTGCCAGCCGGTCCTTGTCCTGGGAACACACCCACCAGCCATGAGCTCCGCTCAGTGAGCACAGTGAGCACGGCACACACACGACAGCGTGGCCGGGAGCTGACGGAGAGCAGCCCTGGTGTGTGCCCTGTGGCTGGGAGGCGCTGGCCCAGCGTTGGGGCCAAATGCACTGTCCCCCAATGACGTCTCTCTGCACTGGGGGGCTGTGGGCGAGGTCACAGGACGCCTGGCTGGAGCGGCCGCGCCAGCAGTACAGGAGGGCTCACCCCACAGCGGCAGCCTGGGTGCCGCCCCTGAGTGACCGCGGTTTCCATGCTTAGAAAGAACGTCTGGGAGACAGTGAGTGGGATTTCTTGCCCTCCCCCCTGCGCAGGCTCAGCCCCTCACACAGCCCCGCCCTCCCCCACGGGCACTCACAGCAGTTCCTCTGCGGCTCCGGCTGGGGCCTGGCAGAGGCCTGTGGGCAGGGGCGCTGATGCCCCAGCCAAAGGCACAGGGAAGGCGGGTCCTTAAAACCCTAGCAACTGCCCTTGGCTGAGGAGGCACCAAGTTTCCCCCTGAGGAGTCAGGTGAGGAACAGCTTTCTTTGGGGCATGAGGCATTCCACCGCTTTAACCCTCGCCTTCATTTGTCCACTGTCCAGCCAGATTGTCTTTCTCTCCTTCTCTCCTGCTCTCTCCCTCCCTCAGCCCTCCCTCCTTCCCTTCTCCCCTCCCTCCTCCTCCTCCTTCCTTCCCACCTTCCCACCAGCCATTCCCACTGAGCCTGCTGTGGAGGCACCAGGGAATGTTGGAAAAGCGACAGCACCCTCCCCTCGGAGGCACAGGGCTGTCCAGCTGCACAGTCGTGCATTCATCTGCTGGGTACGGAGAGGACCCCCCCTTTTGGTAAATTGTAAGTTCTGCTGCCTCCTCACCGTCTGTTCCTCTGGGGAAAAATCATCATATTTTGGGTCTTTGTGTCAAGATAAAGAAAATGAATTCCAAAGCCGACCAGGAGGAAGCTGCCAGCGCAGAAGGTAAGTAAATGCCAGCAGCTGCTCTGGGCCCTCACGACAGAAGGAAAAACACTTCCCAAAGCTGCACTTTGTTACAAACCACACGGGAGTCGTCCAGCGGGGCCCCCCAGCCCCTCCCCGGCGGCCCCCCAGGCCCTGCTGAGCACTGGGCATGTGGGGGACGAAGGGACAGAGGGCGAGTGGCGAGGGGACTCACGGGATCCCCAGATGTCCCCCTCTGTCTGCTTGTGCACCGGGAGCCAGTCCCTGTGTTTGTCAGCTAAACGCATCTGCTATAAACACGCACAAAGAATCGGCTGTGAGGGATGAATGGTCTAGACATCCCACGTGCAGCGTGGTGACTGCGGTGAGCCACAGGTCCTGGCGAGACCACACCCCCCACTCTGTGTCCATGCTTCCCCCAGTGGGGAGCACCAGTGGTCAGAAGGGACCACTTCGCACCCCGAATCCACTAAGCTGAGCAGCATCTGCCTTATGTCAGGCAGCCTAGTGTGCCGGATGGATGGATGGATGGATGGATGGATGGATGGATGGATGGATGGAGGGATGGAGGGATGGAGGGATGGAGGGATGGGTGGGTGGGTGGATGGATAGATGGGTGGGTGGACAGATGGATGGATGGATGGATGGGTGGGTGGGTGGGTGGGTGGAAGGATGGGTGGGTGGATGGAAGGAAGGAAGGAAGGAAGGAAGGACAGATGGATGGATGGACGGATGGATGGATGGGTGGGTGGGTGGGTGGGTGGATGGGTGGGTGGGTGGGTGGATGGATGGGTGGGTGGGTGGATGGATGGGTGGGTGGGTGGATGGATGGGTGGGTGGGTGGATGGATGGATGGATGGATAGACGGATAGATGGAAGGATGGATAGATGGGTGGATGGGTGGGTGGAAGGGTGGATGGGTGGGTGGGTGGGTGGATGGTGGGTAGGTGGGTTGTTGGATGAGAGAATGCAACTGAACATAGTTACGATTTTTTTCTTCATTTCAATATTTTCAGCAATAAGGCTGTAAGCTCTTCTCATCCCCCACCCCAGTGCTCAAAGACGTAGTTTCAAACTCTCTGGATGGTTTCACCATTAGGAGTAAAGGAGTCAGCCCTGCAATGTGCCCATGTCTAGGATGGAAGACCACACGGCCGTAAAACAGAAGGAAAGCTTGGAGATTGCTGTGCTGAGTGAAACAAACCAAAGAAAGACAAACACCGTGTGAGATCACTTCTATGTGGAATCTACTGAGCAAAATCCACTGATGAACCAAACAGAAACAGAGTCTAGCCGCTGTCAGAGCCGGGGGGGGGGGGGGGGGGATGGGTGAAAGAGGTGAGGGAATTAGCCAAGGAACATATATGCATAACCCATGGACACAGACAACAGTGTGGCGATGGCCACAGGGCAGGGGGCTGGAGGCGGGGAGGAGGTGGGCAGAGGGGGGTTGTGGAACTTCTGCAATAGCGTCCACAATGCCAATAAAGTAAGTATGTGTCTATGTGAGTATGGACGTGATCTAACTTCTGAAAATCAGTTTGATAGTCCGTAGGCATTTTATTTAAATGTAAGGATCACTTGTATTGTTTTTTAAAATGAACTGAAGGTAATTTGATAGGAAAAATAAGTCCTCAGAAATGCCTCTGTGATTCCGAATAAAGAACAGAGAGCAGGAGTGGCCACTGCAGGGGGCTTGGTCTGCTGTTTACCAAACTCAGGTTGAAAGGCCAGCGAATGGGGAGCCCCCCTCCGCACCCCCAGCCCCGTGATGGGCACAGCACCTGGGTGCCCAGCAGAGGCTCAGGGATGTTACCCCGTCTCTCAGAACAGGGAGTGCTCGCCTCTTCCAGCAGCTCCTCAGAAGACGGGGCAGGTCAGGGGCAATGAGGGAACTTGGAGACCACTGGGTTAGGGAGCGGACTTAACCCCGTGGCCTCGAAGGTGAAGGGGAGTCACCCGGAGGGGCAGGGAGCGAGGGGGTTTCAGATACGCAGGGCGCTGCCCTGCCCTGTCCTCCACCCTCCGGCTCCTCCACCCCAGCATCCCATCCGGTCAGGGGCGGAGGCGGGGCCGCGTCCACTCCGCGTGATAACCATCAGCTGAACTGGGCACATCACCACAGAGAACACGTGGCGCTGCCTTGGGAATGTACATTCTCAGAATGTCCACACGGGGTTGTCAGCAGTGAATACGGACGGGGGAGCAGGCATTAGTCAGGCCGTCGGAGAGCGTCGAGTGGGCAGAGATGGAGTCTTCTAAAAGGGAGGAAGTGCTCACGTGGATAGAAAGAGAAGAAAACACTAAAGGAGAAGGAATTGTGCCCAGAGTTCATAATCACGACGAGACTAAAACACTGCTCACCGTTTCCAGTCATGCCTCTTGTTTACAGATTGCAACTTTCCACAGAATCGTTTGGGTGGAACATCGTCAGCATTTCTAAGGAAACGTACAAACAACTCACGTACGATGGGGCGGTCCAAAGCAGGCTCACAGTTGTCTGTGTGGAAGGTGACACATCAGTGAATAATAATATGAGTGAACTCTGTCTCATGCACTCACTCCCGTAAACCTACTTTTGCCCCCCCCCCCTGTGTAGACATTGCCATTTTAATCACTCAGAGGCCCAGGAGATGGATTTTAACCCAAAGGCAGGTTCTTCTGAGGACCGACTGTCTGTTCCCAGCTTCTCTGTTTCTGGATGTATTTTTTAAAATATATTTTTATTGATTTCAGAGAGGAAGGGAGAGGGAGAGAGAGATAGAAACATCAGTGATGAGAATCATGGATCGGCTGCCTCCTGCACGCTCCCTACTGGGGATCAAGCCCGCAACCCGTACATGTGCCCTTGACTAGAATCGAACCCGGGACCCTTCAGTCTGAGGCCGATGCTCTAGCCACTGAGCCAAACCAGCGAGGGCTGGATCTTTTTTTTTTTTTTTTACTGTGGAACCTCATGGGGAAGGTAGGGGTGGGTGGGTGGGAAGAGATCAACCAATGAACTTGTATGCATCTACGCATCACCCATGGACACAGACGAGGGGCGGTGAAGGCCTGGAGCAGGGGCTGGGGGGGGGAGGGGGGCGTGGTAAGAGCAGCTAGAAGCGGTCAATGGGAGAGAAAGGGGACCTCTGTAATACTTCCAACAATAAGGATAAAATTACGCCACCAGAAAGCAGGAGCAGGTGACGGACATTAAAACCACCCGTGTCCGTGAACCTGTCCTTGTACAATGGTAGCCCTTGCCTGTGGGGAGGTGTCCCGAGGCCCCAGGGGATGCCTGACACGGGAGACAGCGCCACGCCCGGGCACACCGTTGGTAATTTCATAATAACTTTCATTTCTGCATCAGGCGCACGAAGAGGTTCACACAGTAACCGCAGTAAAAGGAACGATTACAACATGTACTGCAACATGCCTTTCGAAGGCGGCCTCGCCCTCAAAACGTCTCCTAGACGGCGCCCGCCTCTGCCCGTGGAGGACGCGCCCTCTGACCCCTCCTGGGGAGTCCGAGTCGTCAGCACGGCCCCTCGTGTGCTCTGGGCTGTTCATTGGTCACGCAGGGCGACGTGAGCCACGCCCGGTGACACGGACAGAGGACGGGTCCCCAGGCAGCTGCTGCGGGACTGAGGGACAGGCCAGCCCTGGTCGCTGGGCAGGAGACACGGCTCGGCGGGGAGAGGGTGGCCCCGAGGCGGGGTCACCCTGCGGAGGAGGTGCCGCCGCTCAGACTCTGAACTGGTTTCTAGAACTGTCACCGAATCTTTTCAGTGTGATGGCAGGCCACCGACACTGAACCAGAAGTCAGCGGAGGGGCGCCTGTAACCCTGTCACCACCGGAGCGCACGGCGGAACCAGGGAAAACCACGGCGGCATCCGTGTGGCCCTCACAGCCCGGGGAGTGAGCGCGGCTTTCCTCACCAGGACAGGCTGACAGGGAAAGGGAGCTCCGACCCCACAGATCGCTGGGGCTCCCTCCGCCCTCCGTGACGGAAGAGTGTTCCCCGCGTTCCCTTCGAAACGGCCCTGCACAGCGCGCTGCGGGCCCAGCACGGCGTGGGGTGGGCGGGATGCAGGGCCCCGGCCCCGTCACGGGCTGCAGTGTCACGGGAAAGGGGAAAGGGCCTGTTTCCCGCGAGGAGCAGCCTGGAGGACGGTGAACAACGGCCGGAGGAAGAGGTGACAAAGCGCAGGCAGCACAGACGCGGCGCTCCCACCCCTGGCGAGTTCCGTGCGCTGTCCGCCCAGACAGCAGAGAGAAGGGCGTCCTCCCCACGCCGTGGCCGTGGCGGTGGCCGTGGCCGTGGCAGGAACCTGAGGGACACGAAGCAGAGGCTCAGGCAGCAGCTCCTCCCACTGAAGTGGAGTCCCGCCTTCTCTGGGTGCACACACGGGGTCCCCACTTCTCAGCCCGAGAGAGGGCGGGGAGTGATCTGACCAGGAGCAGGATGCCCACAGGGTATACACACCCCCCCACACACAACGCACATGTGCATACACATAACACACATGTGCACACACATAATGCACACATGGCACATGTGTGTAAGCATGTGCACACATACATGGCACATGCTCTCACGTGTGCACATACCCATATATGGACACACATGCACATACTTCAGAATACATAAGCGTGTGAATAACAGAGCAAAGCCACTTTCACGGCAGAAACGCAGGGTAGCGCCCAGACCCCTCCCCCGGCCGCTCCCAAACGCCCGCTCGCTCCTTCCCAAGCCAGCCCCCACCGGCTGCGCTGTGTGCTTCTTAACGCCGTTCTGCATCTGGGATGGGTCCTCCCCAGAGGAATCTTCGTTTTAAGGAATACTTAGAGAAATAGTAGAACGAAAAGCCAGGATTTTCAATACTTAAGCTTTTACCTCTTTTCCTGGCAACAAGGATTCTTAGGTTAATAACTGAAAATTCCCTTTTGCATCGGAATTTCAAAACATAATTAAGAGACTGTCAGAGAAACACAGAAGCAGGCGGTATTATTAAATACCTTCAGCTACTGTGAAGAGAGACTAACACGCGAGAACAGTCTTTTCCGTGAGTCTCAAGACTTTCTCCATAGTAGCCTGCAGAGGAGGGCAGTGAGTTACCATGTTAGAAATTTCTGGAAACTTCCCGAGGCCCCCAACCCAGCGCCCCGTCATTGTTGTCCACCTGGCGTCACAGCAGGCCAACGCCCCTTCAACACGTGTGGTGTGCACGCCGAGGCATCTCTGCTAACAGAGAGGCCCGTTTTCTAAGGGTTTTCAGAAAGTTAATTCCTTGCCGGGATCCTTGCTGAGTACCCCAGGGGCTGTGATGAAAAGAGAGAGATGTTTCCTACTCCCTAGGACCATGGTCGGCAAACCGCGGTTCATGAGCCACATGTGGCTCTCTGGCCCCTTGAGTGTGGCTCTTCCACAAAATACCACGGCCTGGGCGAGTCTATTTTGAAGAAGAGGCGTTAGAATAAGTTTAAAAAATTTGGCTCTCAAAAGAAATTTCAATTGTTGTACTGTTGATATTTGGCTCTGCTGACTAATGTGTTTGCCGACCACTGCCCTAAGATGTCCAGTCTTGTGGGGAACATGCATATTTATAGAAACGCTTACACAAGCATGAATTTATGCAAACCCACAGGTGTAATCACGGTGGGCGGGGGTGGGGGGGAAAGGACTTGTCGGGGGTCTTGGAGATGACATCTGAACATGTGGAGGGAGGAGATGAGTCACATGCCAAGACAAGGGAGAGCCTGGGAAACTCTCGGAGCAGGCGTGTGGGAAAGTAGGTTTGGGAGCTGTGGCTGGGGAGGGGGGAGGAGGGGAGAACCTGCAGAGACCGGACCGCGCATCCACGCACGCTGCCTGGGTCTCGGCGAGGCCGCGGGGGCCGCGGGAGCATTTGAAGTGAGAAGTTCACAGTCAGTCCCCACTTTGAGCACGGAGCACCTGTCCGTGGGGGTCAGTGAGCCGAATTATTCTGTTTCATATTTTAAGTTAACGAAGATTCACCTAATTAATCCTTGGCCACCCTGTTCAGAGCATGCTGGAGAAGGACAAGAGTGGAAACAGAGAGCAGGTGAGAGGTCACTGAGTGGGGACGGTTCCCTTGCGCTTAATTGCTATTATAGTCTACGACTCATATTCCCCAATAATTAAATACGAACAAAAAGTACTGAAAACCACTAAGCTCGCGCCTGTTTCGGCGAGTCCCTTTGACGAAAGGCACAGTGCCCCCTGCAGAGGGCTCGGCATCAGGGCTGTGCCGAGGGCTGCACCAGGACGCTCATGGCCAACCGTCTTCTCGCCGTGGCCTGAGCTGTTTCGGATGCTCTGCACCAGCCAGGCTCACAGCGCAAGCCACGCTGTCCAGTGCACTTTTCACAACTGCAAAAGTGAACACATGAGTTTTGTGTTTTTTTAAACCAGCTGTCCATGTGTATGAGTCAGCTGTCCATATGTATGAGCTATTTTTCTGCAGCCTTTTTTTCATCGTCTCATTTCTATTCTGCCTATGAAATCCGTCAAAACCTGATCACACTGAATGTCCAAACAGGACGGGCCATGAGCTGCTTGTGTGCATGTGTGAGTGTGTGTCTGGCCCGTTGCTTTTAAATCGCAAACAAACAGGATTCCGAGTGCGGACTCTTCCGTGTCATTCTCCATATATAAGACGTGCCACTCGTTTACTTTAAACACCTTTCTTTGTTTTCAATTTTCACCGTTAACACCTCAAACCTCCTAAATACTCCATTCCAAGATCATAATCATAACAAAATTATAACATATCCTCTATTTGGTTTTCAAGTCACTATTTTCATGAGAGAGAGAGAGAGATCACTTCCTCCCTCCTCTACCTGAATAAACCTCCTTAAATTCAACATAATCTCTCTCTTAATCCGTGCCTGACGCCCACACAGGGAAGACTCCCTGCTTGCTTTGCCCTCGGACCCGCCGCTTACTTGCTAGCGTTAGTGACGCTCCTCGGTTCGCCAGATTAACTCCTACGCATCCCTCCTGCCCCCATCAGACGGCTGGGTACAGACAGTGTTCTCCAGTTCCCACATGGTGGCCCGCCACTGTGAAATGCATTGTTTTCAAATGTTTTCCCCTGACTATGAAAGTCAGCATGGACTAGCCATGCTCACCTACTTACAAGTGTGGCTCCGCTCTGAGGAACAAGTCGTGAATCACGCATGGTCCCATGTGCATGTGCTACGCCTCTCAGTCTGTCCATCCAAGGAGCATGGGGAGGCACCGTGCGTCACTGGGAGGGGGTGGGAGGAGGCTGACACAATGACACAGAGCCCGTTGCTGGCCTGACATGCATGGCTAGGGAGAAACGCCGCACACGTGTGACAGCGCCGGGCCACCGCACACAGCAACGCGGAGGACGCTGGGGTGTGTGTGAGAGAACTCCGAGAGAGTCAGCGCTAGAGCCGTGTCCAAGCTGCTCTGGGAGAGAATAACATGCTAGAACAGTCTTGGAGAGACTAACATGCTAGAACATGTTTGGGAAGGTCTGAACAGTGAAACCGTGCAGATGGCAGGTGCACATGGAGGGGGGGTGGAGTGAGGAAGGCATTTCCCGAGGAGGCAAGGGGCTCCCGGGACTCTGTGCCGAGCCTGGCTTTCCCTGAGCAGAGTCAGGGTGGGAATTATGAGATGTGGGGTGTTAGTGACGGCATAAATGGCATCCTTGCATGACTCTGTACATTTCATAATTTGAAGGAATCCTAGAGGGTTAGTCCCACTTCTCTTTAGTCAGTAAGCTCTCCCTTCGGTCCATGTTTGGCAAGACAAGTTAGCTTTTGGTTCGGAAATGTACCCTCTTCTGGAACCAATTAAATTGATAAATATCTCTAATAATTCCAAATAAGTTCCATATATCAAGTGAAAATTGGCTCTGTGTTTCTTCAATGTTATCCAATTATCAGCCCTAGAACTTTAAAGACTATATCTCCTATCTCTGTCATATGTCACTTCTTAAAATATTTGAAATCTCTATCTCGATACCATGGGCAAATAAAAGGATGCCAGTAAGTAGTTCTTCGAGAAAATTACATGATAAACACCATCCCTCAGGAAGAGAGATTTGGCAGCAGCAGTATTTGGAGCAAATCAAAGCCAAGATACAACCAAAAATAGATAAACTAGCCGGAGACTCTTAAAGGCACACAGAATTGAGGTCATGGGGGACAGGGCTAGGATCTTGATTGTGGAAAAAGAGAAAGTGTATGAAGGAAGGAATATGAACAACCGCCGTGGGCTACTTCATTCCTCAAGTAATAAAACAATGCATTTAACATTTTAAAAACAACGCCTTTGACAAATGTGGGCCGAAGTATCCGAACGGTGAGAACACTGCCTGTACCCTGCCCATCGGATGGGGCAGTAGGAATGCACAGGAGTTAATCTGGAAAACCAGGAACTAGGAGACAAAAATAAGGTCAAAACGCTGGAGTCATCCGAGCGAAGGGTCGACACCCCTGGGGACGACTGGGTAGAAGAATTCTGTTGAGTTTTAAGCATCTGGGTTACTGGGAAGGCTCACAAAAGACAGATCCAGGATCTGAGCGTGGGGCGTCCTGAGCAGATCTGATCGTTTAAAACCAGGAGGTTGTGTACAAGAGGGAAGACCTGACAGAGCTCAGAAGGCCCAGCCCTGGGAGGGTTTTGGAGGTAAACACAAAGTCGGCGGAGATCAAGGGAGACCTGTCCATGACCTCCAAGGTCAGTTATAAGGGTCACCAACTAACACACAGCCTAGTCAGATGGTACAGAAATCTACACTAATAAAAGAGAAATATGCAAATTGACCGTACCTCCATGACACCCGTCAGCCAATTAGGAGTGAGTATGCAAATTACTCAACAAAGATAGTGGGTTAATTTGCATATGCAGGTGCAGAGCGGCCGGCAGGGCGGGACACCTGCTATGAGGGAGAGGGTGGGGGGCGGAGGGAGCTACAGGAGCAGCGCTCTGACCAGAGTGGAGAAGACTAAAGGCTCTGGCCGGAGCGAACGCTGAAGACTCTGGCCGGAGCGAAGATGGAAGGCAGCAGCCAGAGCGAAGGCCTGGGTCCCGGGTGCCGGAGGAAAACCGGTGCCAGCAGCCAGGGGAAGGAAGGCCTATTGCACAAGTCTTCGTGCAATGGGCCTCTAGTGCTCTGATAAAAAGCTTTGGAATACCATGTTCTCCCTTTGTGACACCCTCGCCGACTAACTGAATACCTGTCTGAGCTTGTGAAAACTTAGAGACGGTACCAGAGATTCCGGGATTAGAGGCAGTTACTTAAAGCCATTTGCAATCCACCTGAGGGGACAAAACTACACAAGAAATACACAAAAAGGCCAGTTAAAAACTCCATGTGACACTGGCCAATAAGCACATGAAACGATGCTAACCATTATTCCTCGTTAGGGACGGGCCAATCACAACCACAGAACGACATCAACATAAACAGGAAATAACTTGGGGGGGGGGGGATGGAGACACTGAAAATAGTACGGCAGTTTCTCAAAAAATTAAAAATGCAATTAGCATAAGACCCAGGGATTTCACTCTGGGGTATACACCCCCAAGAATCAAAGGCAGAACCACAAAGCAATATGTGCACGCCCATGTTCATAGCAACATTATTCACAACAGCCGAGAGGCGGACACAACCCCACAACCCCCTACAGATGGATCAATAAGAAAAGGCTGATATGTACCCTACATGATAAAAGCCTAATATGCAAATCAACCGAACAGTGGAATGACCAGCGGAATGACTGGTCGCTATGACACGCACTGATCACCAGGAGGCAGACGCTCAACGCAGGAGCTGCCCCCAGCCCGCAGGCCCCAGGCCAGCCAAGGTCAGTGCCAGCACGCCCTCCCCTCCGCCCCTGATCACCCTGCTGGTAGCCCTACAAATCGTCCCTGATCGCTGGCTGGGCCTAGAGGCCCTACCCATGCATGAATTTCATGCACCGGGCCTCAAGTATATAACGAAATCCATGGAATATTACCCATCTTTAAAGGGTAAGAACATGCTGACAGATGCTACGACAGGGATAAACCTCGAGGATATTATGCTAAGTGAAATAAGCCCATCACGAAAAGACAAATACTATGTGATTCCACATATGTAACGTGTGGAGAGCAGTCACATTCATAGAAACAGAAAGGAGAATGGCTGCTGGCGGGGGGCTGGGCAGAGGAAGAGTGTGCAATGGGTACAGAGTTCCTGTCTTTCAAGTTGAATGCCTTCTGGAGATGATGGTGGAGTGACAGTTGCCCAACAGTGTGATTCACTTAATGCTCCTGAACAGCACACCTCACATGGTCAGATGGTTCCTTCTATGCTATGCATGTTTTACCAAAACTTAAACAAGGCCAGTCACAAATAAATAAATCCTATATAATAAAAGGCTTATATGCAAATCAACCGAACGGTGGGATGACCGATCGCTATGACACGCACTGACCACCAGGGGGCAGATGCTCAATGCAGGAGCTGCCCCCTGGTGGTCAGTGCACTCCCACAGGGGGAGCGCTGCTCAGCCACAAGCCTGGTGACAGGGAGTGGGCCTAAGCCAGTAGACGGACATCCACCGAGGGCTCCTGAACTGTGAGAGGGTGCAGGCCGGGCTGAGGGACGCCCCCCGCCCCCACCAGTGCACAAATTTCATGCACCGGACCTCTAGTAAATAATAAATGCAATAACTAACGAAGTAAAACATGGAGAAAATTCAAAGGTGAAAAAATAGGTGACACTGAGTAAAAGCGCCAGTGAAGAGTGAAGACTAGAATAACCAGAACGAACATCTGAAGAGACAAACCCTATGAGATAAATGCAAATTGGGAAAATTTAAATATTTGAATGAACTTGAGGCAGTGAGTATTGTTCAGGGAGACTGGCATTAACAACGATAAATAGAGGAAAGTAATTCCTGGTTTTAGGTGGTTTAATGAGGGAATGACGCCTGCTGATATATTTTCATACTGAGCGTTCTTATATAAGGCCTCTGGCAATGTTTCCATCTCTTCAGATTTTTAAATGACTTTCATTAGAGTCATAGTCTTGTAAATGTACTGTCAGATGTAATCCTAGTGTGTTTCATTGCCATTTGAAAGGGTACCTTTTTAAATTGCAATTGCAAAGTTATTGCTGAAGCACAGAATTACAAATACATATCTGTGGTTTGGTTGCTAAAATCTCTTCTATTTCTAATAATCAGTGTATGATCTTTTGGATTTTCAAGGTAGGCAGCGCTATCCTTTAAGAGTAAGACCGGTTTGATTTCTTCCCTTATAGTCCTGAACTCTGCCTGTGTTTGTATACCTCCTTATGCCCTGGGACGAGCTGCAGCATGAGGTTGTTTAGAAAAGGTGATGGTTGCCCAGGTGGGGGGACTCAGTGGTTGAGCATCGGCCTATGAATCCGGAGGTCAGGGTTCAATTTCCGGTCAGGGCACAGGCCCAGGTTGTGGGCTCTATCCCCAGTGTGGGGCGTGCAGGAGGCAGCCGATCCATGATTCTCTCTCATCACTGATCTCTCTCTCTCTCTCTCTCTCTCTCTCTCTCTCTCTCTCTCCCTTCCTCTTTGAAGTCAATAAAAATATTTTTTTAAAAGGTGATGGTGGAGATCTTTTTTATTCTGTTTCAAAGAAAAGATCATGGTTTTCTACGATGAGTAATGTTTCCTGTAGAATTTGTAGACACGCTTTTGGAGATACTCACACAGCAAGCCTGAGCTACCAGCGATTTGTCACCGAAGGAGGCGTCCTCTGTCCTGGTCTGCCAAACGTCCTCATCCCAGAGCGTGGCGGTTCCTCACCTGCCGCTTCTGCTCTGGGGGGGAGGGGGGTGGACCACGTGGCTTTCGTGTGCTGCCTCGATCTGTAAACGTGGGAGCTGCTCATCCTTTTCCAGGATTAGACCTGCTTGCATCTGGGGGACTAACTCACTGTACCATCCTGTCTCAGACCCCGTTGCATTTGGCCTGTACATAACTTGGTTCAGGATTCTCGCTCTGCCTGCACAGCTGACAGCGGTCTGAGACATTTATTTCCTTTTTCCTACCACTCATGTTTATTTTGGTACCAAAGTGATCTTGACCTCATAAATTGACATTTCTTTTTCAATTCTTTGGACGTGTTTATATCAAATTGCAGTCCTCTGCACCCTCATCATTTGGCGAAATGAATCTGGAAAACTCTTTGGGTATGTTGTTTTCTTTGTGAAAAAAAAAAAATGTTCAGCCACTGCTTTAAGTTCATGTTGAAGTGTGGCCCGATGTGTCCATAGGTCGACAAATTCTGCATTAATTAATGTTAGACGGTATAAATGTTCCCACTAATTGTTCACAACACTATTGCAAGATCTATATATATCAACAGGGAATATGCTAATTAGCCGAGCATCATGACCGCTCAGGAGGAGGCTGCATCACAACCGCTCAGGAGGAGCTGCGTGCGCAGATGGGCTGGAGGGGACTGCATGCCGCCCCATCCCAGCGGCCGCGGGGAGGCTGGGGCTGGGGACGGGCTGGAGCAGAGACACAACACACAGGAGTGCCTGCCCCCACCCAAGTGCACACAATATGGCGGCCTGCACGACACAGGTCAGGCGTGGGTCCGGGCCCCCCGTGGGGTGCCTCCTCGCACGGCGGGCAGCGGGGCGGGGCCTCCAGTAGATCATATATACGTCAATAGTCCTGCAAACAGCTGGCGGGGACTGCCTTGCTTTATTCGTCATGAAGATGATGATGGAGCAAACGGCTTGAAGCATAAAGAAAGCAAGGCCCCCGGAGGTAAGAATTCACAGCTCAACACCATTCAACGCTCTCCTAGTCCAGGTTCCGGGCATGCAGGCTGCTTGGGGCTAGAATGGCGTTACCACAGTTTTTTGTGCAAATGTGTTCTGAGTAGCAATTGATGATTTTTAAAAATCAATTAAAAACACAAAATCAAGAGTTTACCCAAATATCTCCATTATTTTCTTGTTAATTATGATCTGTGAGTGGATGTCTGAAAGGGATGATATGTGCAGTTGTCTTACAAAGAAAGTTATTTTAAAAAATTAAGCAGAAAAATAGTTAAAGCCAATGCAGCTTATAAAAATAAGTTTTAGAATTCTATAATTGTAGATATATCAATTCAGCTTGATTGGAAAATAAAACAGCTATGCAGTAGCAATAAAAAACATCAATCATCTTCAATCTATTAAACACAAATAATCTTTAAAATAAACCTGTACTTTTTAAAGTAAAACTCCCATTACTCTAAAGCACATTACTCAATTTAAGGGGGAAATGACATCATTTTTTAAAAGATATTGTTTATTGATTTTTTACAGAGAGGAAGGGAGAGAGAGGGATAGAGAGTTAGAAACATTGATGATAAAGAAACATCGGTCAGCTGCCTCCTGCACACTCCCTACTGGGGATGTGCCCGCAACCAAGGTACATGCCCTTGACCAGAATCAAACCTGGGACCCTTCAGTCCGCAGACCGACGCTCTATCCACTGAGCCAAACCAGTTAGGGCATGACATCATTTTTGTGGTAATGCTTGTCATTTCTTTTTTTTTTAAATTTTTAAGTATGTTGTTATTTATTTTAGAGAGACAGGAAGGGAGAGGGAGAGAGAGATAGAAACATCAGTGATGAGAGAATCATTGATCAGCTGCCTCTTGCACACTCCCTACTGGGGATCGAGCCCACAACCTGGGCATGTGCCCTGACTGGAACTCGAACCCAGGACCTCTGAGCGCATGGAATGACAACCACTGAGCCACACGGGCGGGGCATGCTGGTCAGTTTTAAAAATAGCTCAACACTTGGAGAGAGAGAATGTGGAGACTGCTTTGATCTCGGTGACAATAAGAGAGCTGCCACAGGGCACCAAGCATTTCACACAACATGGACACTACGGGGGCGGCTCGCTCACGTCCCACAGTCCCATCGGGCACCTTCACCCAGGCTTGCTCTGCCCCCCAGGCTCCAGCAGGCGTCCAGGGATGCAAACCCAACACCTCGCTCAAGCCCCAGGCTTGACAAATAGCCACGTGTTTACTACACGTGACGATAAAACCCGCGTGACCATGGAGGGGGGGCTGCGACAGTGCAACCTAAACACGGGCTCCCACAGATACAGTCACACGGGAGGATGGCTACCATCTGGGGGATTCCCCTGGCACCCCTCTCCCCCCGAGACGATGGCGGGTCGCTTGCTGAGAGGGCACCTGAACAAGCGTCTGCCTCTCGGACCCGGCCCTTCTTCGTGGCCTCCCGCCCGCCCACACCTGCCCTCGGCCGCAGTGCGTGCTGACCGGCCACAGTTCAGCCACCGCGTGGGCAGGACGGGCCTTGTCCTAAGTCACCGCTGACGAGGACGCCCAACCTCCATCTAAAATCGCTGGAGTTCCGTGTTTGAAGCACTGACTTCACGAACCACGCCCCTGTCACTGGAGCTATTTCTGCCCCATCGCTCATCGCTGCGGCCAGGCGGGGGCTGGAAGGGAGAGCGCCCAGCACCGAGTGACGAGAAAAAACCAAACTGTCCAAAAGGCCTGCGAAGGCCGCGAATGGCTCCGGGCGTGGGGACCGTGTCATGAGCTTTTCTTCCATTTCGTGGAAAACGCGCTTCCTGGCCGCGGGGCTGCCCGGACGCTCTCGGTTATTAGCGAGCTCTGCCAGCCTTCCGAGCCCCCAGCCCCTGCCCTGCCATCTGCAGAAGGGACCCCGGCTTTGTCCCTCCCACAGGAGGCTGAGCGCGGTGCACACGGCTAAGAACTCACTGCAGGACCCCGGGTCCAGGGGCGGCGAGGCAGCGTTACCGCTGTGAGGGTGAGACACACGGGTTGATTCTCGTGCCGCCTGTTCATTGCGGCATTATTTACCCGCATTGCCACTGTGTCCCTGCTTTGGCCCTGATGCGTTTTGCTGATGTCTCCAGGCCTGTGTGTAGAATATCGATTTATCAACGGGTAACTGAGCCAGACAGTACGACGCCCATTCAGAACTGATCCACTCACAAATACTAAACCGTGGAGTGTCTTTTTTTGAAATGCCTGTCACAATGGGACTGGCCGGTGGCCTCCTTGCCATGGGTGCCATCACTTAAAACTCAGAAACGACCGTGTTCCGAGCAGCGCTGAGCACGCCAGCCCATCCGTGCTGCGGAGTGACGGACATGAATGTCCTGATAAAGCCTCGTCGTCACCTGTAGGGGACCAGTGACAAACAAGTCCTCGCCCGTCAGAAAACTCAGGAAAGACAACGTTGGTGATACGAGTGGAAAACATTAACACCATCCGATTACGTCCCAATCACATGTTTCAAAGGAATTATCAATGTTTTTACATGATGCTCCGTTGGCCTTTATGTGTCCAGACCCCGGTGAAAGGCAACACCTGTTTGCTGACCTCGATGTCTCTCTCTCTTCAGTAACTTCCCCAAAGTCAGGATCTGAATGGCCTGCGTCAGGAATATTACCTGGGATTCTTATTAAAATACTAGAGGCCTGGTTCACGAAATTCGTGCATGGGGGGGGGGGGGCCCCTCAGCCCAACCTGCACCCTCTCCAATCTGGGACCCCTCAGGGGATGTCCGACTACCGGTTTAGGCTTAATCCCGGGGATCGGGCCTAAACCAGCAGTCATACATCCCTCTCACAATCCAGGACTGCTGGCTCCTATCTGCTCACTTGCCTGCCTGCCTGATCACCCCTAACTGCCCCCCCTGCCAGCCTGATCACCCCTAACCACCTCTGCCTGCCAGCCTGATCACCCTTAACTGCCCCCCCCCCCCAGTCTGGTCATCCCCAACTGCCCCCCCCCAGCTGGCCTGGTTGCCCCTAACTGCCCCCCCACTGCTGGCCTGGTCACCCCTCACTGCCCCCCCACTGGCCTGGTCACTCCCAACTGCCCCCCCCCCCGCCAGCCTGGGCACCCCCACTTCCCCCCCCTGCTGGCCTGGTTGCCCCACGCAGCTGAAACCTATATGTTCATGTTGACCTATGTCACCACAATCCATTTATAATAAATAGATATTTTTTTTAAAAGAACGAATTATTTGGTGAGAAAAGGTAAAATGAGCAAACAGAAAACACCTGACACGTCCCCTAACCTCCAGGAGGCACGGCTGAAGGGCTGACTTTTACACGATGACCAGCTGCAAAGTGGTGCAATGCTGTAAGTGTCAGCACAGAAGTGCCAATCACAGGTTCTAAATACAGGGAGCTTGTTACCAAAAAATAATAAGGAACAAAAGGTGACATTTCCGTCTGTGACTGGAGATACCGGTACCACTGTCGCCAGGTTTGTTTGTTTCTGAGGGAAGCGGCTGGGTTTCTCAGAGGGGGTCGCCTTCATGTTGTGACTTAGATGATGATTAAATCCATTCACTTTGCATAAAAAAACAGAGTGCGGAGTAACCCCAATGTATCCACAGTGGATTTGTTTCTACACAACATCTTCTCAAAGTCAGCGCGTGTGGCCGGTGAGCACCCTCCCCGCCGCGGGGACCGCCCAGCGCCGTGGGGATCCCGGGGAGCGGGCCCTGGGAGCAGTGACAGCAGTGGGTGCGGGACAGGCTCTGGTTTCCTGTCGTGGCAGGTGCACCAGGACACTCCACAGCCACGTCCCTGCGAGCCTTTCCCGCACCCGGGCACAGCCTATTGGCAGCCTCGGGAGTGCTCACCCCACGGAAACGGCCAACAGGACTCACAGGGCCTTCCCTGAAGGCAGCTGCCGTCCCTCAGAGCCCAGCAGGGCTGCCTGTACCCGCAGGGTCTGGGAGGGGCGCGGGGAGTCCCGGGGGCCTCTTCGAGGGGAAGGTCGGACTCTCCCATCGCCTGCTCTGAGCCGGGGGCCGCCAGCTCCGTGACGTGTCCCTCCGTGACGTGTCCAGGACCCACAGCCTGGCCTCAGTGCCCAGTCCCCGTCGGGGAAAGGGGCCTGGTGAGGGGCAGAGTGAAGCCGCTCCGTCCCCCGTGAAAGTGTGTCTCACGCGTGTGAGCCGTTCATGCTTCCCGGACCTCATCACCATCCACTGCACACACTCGTGTCCTCGTTCAGAGCGCAGACCCCTCCGTGTTCTCAGACGCAATGGAAATCTGGATGCCGTTAACGTCCAATGCCAGCGTGTAGCTGCCGGCACAGCCACGGCGCTGGGCAAGACGGGTGCTCGCTCAGTTACAGAAAGACGGCGGGCGACGGGAGTGAAACGGGATGGAGCTACGGGAGCCGCTCAGGTTGCCCCTCAGCCGCCCACGGGAAGGAGCCCTGCCCGCCAGGGCCAACGGGTGGGCGCCGGGCCTGTGCAGCCCTCCGAGGCCCAGGGCTCTCCGCCCACTGCCCCTGCGTCTGCACCCCACCGGCCAACAAGAGCGGGTCCCCAGCATGGCCCTCGCCGCCCTCCATGACCCCTGGCATCTGACTCAGTGGAAACGGCCAGCAGGTGGGCCGCCCGCCCCCTCCACCCCCTCCCGGCCCCCCGCATCTGTCTCCCTCAGCGCAGACCCGGGCAGCTGGGACGCTGAGCTGACGGCAGGGAGCCACCCTCCTACCTCGGGGAGAATCGTAGCTGACTTTGCGACCGCTGCCGAATACACTGGAAACGTCCATTTGAAAACACAATCACACAGAGTCACACGCGTAGAGGAAGCCTGGCCACTGTGGACAGACGCCCTTCCTGACAGCTGGGCCCGGCACCCAAGGGGCCGAGGCCTCAGGGGCCTGGACTCCTGGGGGGAATTCCTGCCCCAACCCGGGTCCGGAGGCCCTAGGGTTCTCACGGGAGGAAAAGGCATTGGCAGCACGGGGTCCATGTGAGGCTCACCGAAATGGCTGTTTTAAAGGGAATTATTCTCAAAAATGCATGAAGAAATAAATGATGTTTGGCTTTCTAGAGGTAAAATTAATATAAATACAGGAAAAGTAACTGCTACGTAAGGGTTACGTTTCTTTACTTATCAAACCTGCTTTCCCCTCCCCCTTCCGTGGAAGGGCTGCTGATGCTCAATGTAAGACTCACAAGCCAACAGCACAGGACACGCGTGCTGAGCACCTGGGAGCACACGTGTGCCGCCGTGATGAAGCGGGTGTGGCAGAACCTGAGTCACTGCCTGATGGCTCCTCTTCCCCCCCTCCTGAATAGGATGCTATTTTTCCACCAGCGGGTGATGCCAACAGATGGCACCGTCACGAAGTTGAAGAGAAAGAATCCTTCGCCTCCATTTGATATCACAGACCGTGAGCACTTGGGGTTTCTTAATCCATAAAACCCCCGCCCCTACATCACACACGCTGTCTCTAGACCAGGCCCTTTCTATGGCCCACAAACAGGCAGCCTAGTCACGCCGAGGCCAGGGAACCCGGTTCAGCAAAAGTCCACGCATCGGCCAAAACCGGTTTGGCTCAGTGGATACAGCGTTGGCCTGCGGACTCAAGGGTCCCAGGTTCGATTCCAGTCAAGGGCATGTACCTTGGTTGCGGGCACATCCCCAGTGGGGTGTGTGCAGGAGGCAGCTGATCGATGTTTCTCTCTCATCGATGTTTCTAACTCTATCCCTCTCCTTCCTCTCTGTAAAAAATCAATAAAATATATTAAAAAAAAAAAAAGTCCACGCATCGGCCGCATCGGCCTGACGTGTCATCTCCTGGAAACACGTCCCATGGCCGCTGCCAACGTCAAGGTGGACGTGGCTGGTCCTCGTCCATTTACTTAGAAACCCCGATTAATGAATTTGGTGGCCAGTGAGCTTTGCTCAGAGATGTGGGTCTGTGATAAAGGCCCACGGAGGATGAGAGTATTCGGGGGAAATGCAGCAGATACTGGAGATACCACGGCTTTCAGAACCCGCCGCCAGGAATATTCCCACCGTTAATTTATCCATGCCTGACAGCCTCTGAGCGGCCGCGCCACGCCGCGCTCTGCCAGGGTGATCATCAGTGCTCCAGCTTGGGATCCACGCGCGTGGGTCCTCCCCTTTCTGTGGGTTACCATGGAGTCTTCAAGAAGAACAGACCTAATTAGATTTAGTGACTCAATAAATAAATGGAACTTCTCATAAGCCATCAGCAATTATCCCCTTTTTAAACCAGAAGTGAAGCAGGCGGGGCTGCCGTGCAGAAAAAAAATACCTTGTGCTCTTGACAAGTATCTGAGAAACGCATGTCCTTTATTCAAAGAAAGGAGATAATTTATTGACTTCTCAGTCACTTGATCAAGAGAAAAGAATATTTTTCAGGAAAAAAAAAATATGAAGAGCTGTACTTTGCCTCCTCAGGTCTTGGGAGAATTTTAAAATTAAGAACATGTGGACTCCTCATTGCATGTTTTGCTGAAACTACGAAGCTATGTTACACCGCATATCTCCATCACACGGAACACGCTTCTACAGGTATGGGGCCATGCTTCCTTCTGCACGGGTCTTGGTTTCTATGACAGCATTTCCAAATATGGTCTGTGCAACATTAGTGCCACAACAGAACAGTTACCTTTTCTGTTTAATCCTCACCCAAGTGTGTGTTTACTGATGTAAGAGAGAGGAAGGGAGGCAGAGAGAGAGAAACATCGGTGTGAGAGACAACGTGAGGTACTTCTTGAAAGGACTCTGAGGCCAAATGTTTAGCAAAGCGAAGGGAAAATACCCTGCAGGACTTCTCCGGCCTTGTCACTCAGCATTTACTTAGAAGCCATGGCTCCTGGTGGGAGTCCACCGTGTCTCCTTAGACCCGCGGTCGGCAAACTCATTAGTCAACAGAGCCAAATACCAACAGGGCAACGACTGAAATTTATTTTGAGAGCCAAATTTTTTAAACATAAACTTCTTCTAATGCCACTTCTTCAACATAGACTTGCCCAGGCCGTGGTATTTTGTGGAAGAGCCACACTCAAGGGGCCAAAGAGCCGCATGTGGCTCACGAGCCGCAGTTTGCCTACCAAGGCCTTAGACCATACTCTGCTCTCAGCTCTCAGCCATCTTGTCGACCTGCCTGAAGCCCTCCCCGGCCGCGCCGTCCACGGAACATGAGATCCCGCACCCTGGCACCGGCATCTGCAGGCGGCCGTGGCTTTGGCAGCCGATTCTCCCCAGAAGGCTGCTTGTTCGGGCACCGGCAGCACCACACACGTGACATATGACGTCGCGTTTACACCGTTTTTCAAAGCGATGGCCTGCCTCATTCAAATTGCAACAATCCCCTTCTCCTGCCCTGGACTGTCCTTTTTACATAACACTTCCTGCCCTCGGCACACGGAAACACACGCATGTGTCACAGGCCACAGTTTATGGCCTCTAACGCCCCAAACGCCCCTCAGAGGCTCCGTGTCCTGAAAGGGCCCCCTCTAGTCTGCACCCCCTCAGCGCGATGGAAGGCGCCCTCTATAACTCTCCTGTGTGCACCCCAGCAGCGCTCCTCTGGGTCCCGCACGTCCCTGCGGAGTGTTGACGGCTCTGCTCATTGCCACGGGGCGCTCCCTCTGCCATAAGGTCAGTGCCACTGGCACCCCCAAACCCCCGGGTCTGCCTAGCTTTTTCTTAACCATGTTCACGTCTCTCCTCAGTTCTTACATTGTATGACAGTGCGGTTCTATCTGGCTGGCCTATTTTTGGTTAATTCAGATGATACTGTCAATCTGGTCCTTTCTGTCCATAGTTCTGAGGTCTGTTTGTGCCATCGATCTGTTCAATACCGTCCATCTCATACCCTCTGCCCCCTACTGTCTGCTCCCGGATTTCATTTTCCATGTTTTTCTGCTTCTGCTTTCTTTTTTTTTTTTTTTTTCTTTAGTTCATATTCTTTACATGCTTTGATTTAATTTCAATCCATTTCCCCCCTTAGGGCCCCTCCACCCCTCACCACCCGCCCGCGGCCTCATTTTCCATGTCCGCCACCTGTGTCCTGTCAAAGCGAGTTCGTGGGTTGCCGTCTCCCGTCTCCCGGCTGCTTTCCTCAGCCACACTGTTCCTCAGCGGCTGCTTCCTATTCTGACCGTCCCGTTCCTGTGTCCAGTTCTCGCTCGTGGATAGAGAGTCCTCTTATCTCTGAGGTTAAGTTAATAAGCTTTTTGGAAGTTCTCTTGTTTACTTCATTGTATTTGTCGTCTTTGTTCTGCTTGTTTTATTGCTGCCTTTACCACTGAAGGCTTTCCCAGTTCTCCAGGGAGACAAGTAGGATAGAAAGGGGCCGATCGTCTCAGCCTCAGGAGGGGGGAGCCTGGTTGCTGAGGAGCTGGCTGCAGGGTTGGCAAAGCCCTGCCCACCTCTCCTGCCCAGGGAGGGCGGGGAGGATGAGGGTGGTCCTGGCAGGGGGCGTGTCTGGCGGCCCGCGTTCTGGAGTTCAGGCAGGGGAAAGGCGCGAGCATTCCGCTCTTTAGTATGGAAAACGATCTTCTCACTTATTAGTCCTCCGCTGTGCTGAGCATCCCCAACCCAGAGGCTCAGTCGTTTAACTCCTCTGGAAAACGCACCTCCACATGGCAGGCCCGCAGGGCAGGGTGAGGGATGTGCAGCAGCACAGGCATGTGTGGGCAAGAAGGCCCAGGATCTAGCCACCCAACCAGCTCCAGGTGTCCCGCCTTCTCTGTCACCTGCCACTCACCAGTCCCCGCCTCCTCCGGCACCTGCCACTCACCAGTCCCCACCTCCTGTCACCTGCCACTCACCAGTCCCCGCCTCTTTCCTCACCTGCCACTCACCAGTCCCCGCCTCTTTCCTCACCTGCCACTCATCAGTCCCCGCCTCCTCCCGCACCTGCCACTCATCCTTCCCCTCCAGCTGCTGAGCATCTCCAGGCCTCCCTGGGGTCACGGGCTTAGTCTCAGGGCTTCCCCACCTGCAGGCACTTCATCGCCTGCCATATGCTTGGCTAAATTCTGTGAGTCCTTCATTCACCTTCTACTTCCAGAAATGCAACTACCCTGGCTGTTCTTCCTACCCTGGCTGTTCTTCCTACCCAAGTGTATTTGTGCTTGTGAGTTCACACACTTATTTTTATTGTTATCGTTTGTTTACTCTAATGTAGCTGTCTTGGGTGAGAGTTCACATGTACAGTGTGCGTTCGTGTGGAAATTGCTGTGTGTAGCCAGGAGTTTCAGAAAACACTTACTTGACCAGATAGTTTTAATACTCAACTGAGCTTCCTTTGGTCACTTTAAAGAAAGAACAGGATTTGCACGGCAATCTCCAAATAATGAGAAATCCAATTAATGAATTTGCCACTAATTACGGGGTTTTCCCCGGGGTGGGACCTACCTAATCAGATTACAGCGCCTTCTCCACGTTCCAGTTCCTACTGAATGGCCCCTGCCCTGACCTTCCTGGAGTCAGAGGAACGAGTGCCTGCCCACAGGGTGCTCTGTAATGACAGGGGCCCGCTCCCGGGTGGCCCGCTCCTGGGTGGCCTGCTCCCGGGTGCCTTCGCTAAGAATAAACCGTTTCTGAGGAGCATCTGCAGCCATGGCCTGATGTCTGGGTGGTTTGGTTTGGCTCTTCGCTGGCTCCAGGGGCACAGCTTCTCTGCATCTTCCCATGATTTCCCAGACGGGACCAACACGCAGACTCAAGGGAAATAAACGAAGTGAGTCACCCGGTCGCACCTGCGCTGGGCGGGACCCTCCTGCTCAGGGAGCTGCTCTGAGGTGCTGGCACCCACCAGAAGACGGCTCTGACACTCGGGAAAGTCTCCTATGAGTCACTCCGTTCTCTGGGCTCTAGAACCCCCAAAGCCACGATAAAAAAAAAAAAAGAGCCCAGCGGTGGTGGGTCAGCAGTTGAGTGTTGAACCAGGTTTGAGTCCTGGTCACGGGCCTTGCCCGGTTGCAGGCTCGGTCCCCAGTAGGAAGCGTGCAGGAGGCAGCCGATCGATGAGGCAGCTCTCTCATCCTTGATGTTGCTATCTTTCGCTTCCTCTCCCTTCCTCTCTGAAATCAATAAATTAAAAAAGAAATTGTCCTTCAATCAGAGAAAAAATAACTCAGTGAATGAAATTCTTCATCATCTCAGCACCCGCCTGGCACCCAGCACAGCCTCAGTTCAATGCCAGCGTCGTCTGACTAGATTGATCCAGCTGCCCTTGACTATTGGCGTGTGGCGTCTGGGGACCAGGATACCCCTCACCTGGGCCTTGACAATCCGTCTCAGTCCCTCCTCACACCAGGCCAGGGGTTACCTCCTGGCTTCTTTGGGTTGTTTTCACCTCAAAAAACTATCTTCCACAGCATGCCTTCTCCTTTATTTCAAAACAAGGAATCCAATACATGTCAATGCCTTCAAAGTATCTATTGTCAGGAAATAGACAGTCATGAGAGCCAATATTCCATATTGGCCCACTAGCAAGTATTTTTATATCGTGTACAGAAAATCATGAGTTATGAATCTGACTTAAATATATACACACCAGCAAAAGGTTGCCCAGCCAGTGGGCTCAGTGATGGAGCTTCAACCCATGAACCAGGAGGTCAGAGTTTGATTCCTGGTCAGGACATATGCCTGGGTTGTGGTTTCATCTCCAGTGCGGCATGCAGGAGGCAGCCGATCAATGATTCTCTCATCATTCATGTTTCTAGTTCTCTCTCTCTCTCCCTTCCTCTCTGAAATCAATTATATACTATCTAATAAAAGAGTAATATGCAGATTAACCATCACTCCAACACACAAGATGGCTGCCCCCATGTGGACACAAGATGGCCAGCAGGGGAGGGCAGTTGGGAGGGACCAGGCCTGCAAGGGAGGGCAGTTGGGGGTGATCAGGCCAGCAGGGGAGGGCAGTTGGGAGGGACCAGGCCTGCAAGGGAGGGCAGTTGGGGGTGATCAAGCCTGCAGGGGAGGGCAGTTAGGGGTGACCAGGCTGGCAGAGGAGGGAAGTTGGGGGTGACCGGGCCTGCAGGGAAGGGCAGTTAGGGGTGACCAGGCCTGCAGGGGAGGGCAGTTAGGGGTGACCAGGCCTGAAGGAGAGGGCAGTTAGGGGCAAACAGGCTGGCAGGGGAACAGTTAGGCATCAATCAGGCTGGCAGAGGAGTGGTTAGGGGGTGATCAGGCTGGCAGGCAAAAGTGGTTAGGGGCAATCAGGAAGGCAGGAAGGCAGGCAGGCAAGCAGTTGGGAGCCAGCAGTCCTGGATTGTGAGAGGGATGTCCGACTGCCCATTTAGGCCCATCCCTCGAGGGGTCCCAGATTGGAGTGGGTGCAGGCTGGGTTGAGGGACATCCCCCCCCCATGCAAGAATTTCGTGCACCGGGCCTCTAGTATAGATATGTGTGTGTGTGTGTGTGTGTGTGTGTGTGTGTATAGTCCCCCCAAAAAAAGGGTTAAAAATATTTCAAGTTAAATGAAGGCACCATTGATAAATATGAGCTAACACTGACCAGGTGTCTGCTATGTGTCAGACACAGTTACACATGCTTTACACACATCACTTCTATCAAGCCATGTCTCTCTACTTAAAGCAATGGAAACATCGCCCGCCTCTCTAATCACTTTGGTTATCCATCCAAATAATTTGGAAAACAGAGGGTGTGTCTGAGGGAGAGGTCGGAGCCTTCAGAGCCACGGGCACGGCTGTGTCTGTCCCACCACACGGGCCCTGCCAAGCTACTTAGTTTATTTGAGACTCATTTTTTTTTTTTTTTTTTTTGGTTTTTCATTCGTGAACGAGAGGACTGGGTTTATCCCTGCGGTTTCCTGCGATTCCCTTTGGTTTTCTGTGTAAACGGGATGAACCACGGGCCCGAAGTTCTCCCTGAAGGTCCTGTGGAAGCTCCGAGAACGTAATGGGAGACAATGAACGTTTGAACCTGATGGCTGCGCAGGAAGGAAAAGTGCCCGGGAGTAAGCCTGCCTTTATGAGCTTTCATCGATATCGAGGACAAAATAAACGCAGCGGCCCATTTGCCAGAAGAGCCACAGGTCAAAATAGAGAGGATGCCAAGGGGGGCAACAAGAGGCGTCCTGCTGTTTACGTGGAAAATAATACAACAACCGTAAGTAACAATCCTGCACTCACAACTGGGAACCTACTTCTGCCCCATCCTGAACACGTGGACACACACAACTGCACCCTGACCCAGGACCACAGGGCACGTGAGCGTGACCCCAGGCCCCGTGCACGTAGCTCACCACCAGCCTGATGTCCGGATGCAAGTCAGGCTGATGGACCCTGTGATGATTCCGATATGTTTAACTGAACTGCAGCGCAATCACCTGAATTAGCACGGAAGAGGGCCCAGCAATCTGGTATTTGGACCAAGTTTACCTGCGAAGCTAATGGCACTTACAGGAGCTCCCTTTCCAGACCCCAGGGGGGCATTCCCAAGGCTCACACACCGAGACTTGGGGCTGAGAGACGGAGTCTCATGCTCACTCCATAGAAACAGAAGAGCTACGGAAAAGCAGCCAACATAGATGTTCTTCACACAAAGTTATAACGAAGGCCCCACACCCTGTCCTTGCGGTGATTTGAATTTGGAAGAAAATCTACAAGGAACCGTAGAATTGGCTGCAACACGGGCCTTGATTAAAAACAACTCAGATGCACTTAAACTGTAGAAAATGCAGGGAACACACAGCACATGTTCAGCACGCCCTTCACATTCCCGAAGGGGATCGCGGAAGAGCATTTTCCCTGATGCGCCAGAAGCTGATAAAAACCAACGTGAGGGAGGGAGGGAGGCGTGGCAATCCCCATTGCAAATCCCGCTGAGAAGGCGCTGTCTTTTACAGATGATGTTCACTCCAGGTGGTTCTGTGCCTGTGACGCCATCGCATGGGGAGACACTGAGCAGACACCCGCATTCTCCGGGAGCTGCAGGCAAGTTCGATACGTCATTGATCGGCAGTGATCGAGCCGATGAACTTGCCTTCCAAAAAATGTGTGGAATCAATCATAGCAAGAGACCGCCGTATCCGTGAGTGACTTTAAAGACGAAGAACTGCTCCTTCTCACTTGTGTGCAAAGGAAGGGCACGGCCCTGCAAAAGATTTAAGCGCTCTCAGATCAGGGATCAATTCCGCGGTCCCCTGGAGCCTCTGTGATGATCTTCAGACGAGCCTCCGCGGGACAGTCACTCATGAGATCGCGCAGCTCTTCGGAGAACGCAGCCCCGGTCTCCGCCGTGACAAAGCCGCGTGCGGACAGCACACACTGACCAAGAGGGTCTGCTACAATGTTATGAGTTTGTGCCTAATTGTAAGCCCAGCTCATGCCAGGGAATTCACCGGGCACTTTCTGAATGCGGTCTCATACAAAGATCGTCCCATCGTTGTATCTACATCTTAGAACAATGCTCTTCCCCGTAGCAAGTTGAACATTGCCATTAGCCCTCGCCGGTCTGGCTCAATGGATAGAGCATCAGCCCACAGACTGAAGGGTCCTGGGTTCCATTCAGGTCAAGAGCACGTACCTCGGGCCTCCGTTGCAAGCTGGATCCTAGGCCCCAGTCCAGGCGCCTGGGGGAGGCAACCCATCCATGTGTCTCTCACACGGATGCCTCTCTCTGTCTCTCCTCCTCCTTCTGCTCTCTCTACAGTCAATGGGAAATGTCCTCGGGTGAGGGCCGCCCACAACAGGGAAACACGTGTACTTTCCCGGCGCTCACTGTCCGACAGCCTCCACGCCAGCGCTCCCCCCCCCTCAGCCTCTGGGACTTCAGCCTGCGCTTCCACCAGCTGAGCCTGGGGTGCTGGTCTCTGTTAACGGGCCTCGGTCCACCGCGAGGAGGCTGATTCAGGACTCGCCCGCTGAGGAGCTGCTAGAAACGGACCAGACGGAAAGCACAGAACGAGGACTAACAACGTGACACTCGGGAGACACGCAGGTGCCGTAGCTCGTACAGCACAAGAGAACACAGAACGTCCTGACCTCCCCCGGATAATCGAAAACGATGCCTTCTTCTCATGGAAAGACGTGGCCAGAGCTCCCAAATGCACCTTTAGTGAAACTGAATCCGACAAAGCAGCCGAGCCACCCAATTAGAGCTCCCTGGGCAGCTGGGGGGTGAGGGGTGAGGGATGAGGGGTGAGGGGTGTGGGGTGTGGGGTGAGGGGTGAGGGGTGCGGGGTGCGGGGTGAGGGGTGAGGGGTGAAGGGTGCAGGGTGTGGGGTGAAGGGTGGGAGGTGGGGGGTGAGGGGTGAGGGGTGGCAGGTCGGGGGGAGTGGCCTTGCCTGGCTGAGCATTGAGCACCGGAGCACAGAGGTGCAGAGAGAGACGTCAGTCAGGACACTGCTGTGTTATCACGACCTTTATCTCCATCCCCCTCATCCTCATGAGCCCCGAAGGACGCTCTGTCTCAGGCGGGGAACCTCCTCCCGACCAGGGCCCTGTGGGCATTGACAACACCAGCCACGGGCCGTGCACAATCACCCACCCAAACGCTAGCTGCTCTGTTGGGTCAAACATCTCATGAACTCACCCCCATGCCTCTGCAGGGCCGGCCATGTGATTCTGCGGGTCTTCTATGGCCCGCGCGGACGTTCCCCACCCTGCCCACATGAACAACGTGAGCGAGCCATCAGGGCCCACCCTGACCCTCTTCGTTGTAACTAGAAAGGCCCTTTAACACGGAGGCTGGGCGACACGCAACGTGAACAAGGACGAGAGACTGACTTTGTCACGAGCAGCAACCCCAGTGCACGAGACGATGGGGGGCGTGTGTGACTGCCTCTGGCTGTATCACCACAGAGGGGGTACAGGGCTACGAACCAGCAGCCCCTCAAGGCCGCTCTAGCTCAGTTCTGAGCTAAAAAACCCAGAATACGGTGACACAGACGTAGGATCTTTAAAATATGAGACTGAGCCAAGCCGGTGTGGCTTAGTGGGTAAGCGTGGACCTATGAACCAGGAGGTCAGGGTTTGATTCCTGGTCAGGGCACATGCCAAGCTGTGGGCTCCATCCCCAGTAGGGGGCGTGCAGGAGGCAGCCGATCCATGATTCTCTCATCATTGATGTTTCTATCCCTCTCTCCCTTCTCCCTTCCTCTCTGAAATTTTATATACATATATATAGAGATTGAATGCCATCACATACCTATACATTGCTGAAGTGATTAAAACTTATTTTTACATAAACCTCTTAGGAATGACTGCCACATGGATTTCCTCCACATTCGTCCTCGATCTGGAATTAACTCGGATCCCACAAAACCGTCCCGGCAGACACCCCCTGGTGGGCTTACTGAGGAGGCCTCCTCCCGCTCCCGCTCTAGTGACTCAAACTGCCGTAATCCTGGTCTTGGGAGTGAAGCTGGCTGGCAGGTGTTGCTGCCATAATTATGAAACTCAAGAAGAAAGGAAGGGAGATTTATTTTTATCTGACATGATTTCTTGAGTTTTCCGTCAGCAATGGATTTAGCAGTAGGCTATGCTAATCACCCCTGAAGACTGTAATTTCTAATGGCAAAGGCATGCATTGAAAACGTATATATAGTATTCTTCTTCTTTCTTGCACATCTATGGCTGAAGAAAATTTTTTGAGACAAAGTGTGCTCTATGATTAGACTCTCTGTTCAAATGCTATCAACTTCTGCAAGTTATCTTTCCTCTAGAACCACAGCATCGTCATTGCTGGACGTGGACACACGGAACTCAGACGTGAGGTGACGTGTTCCATGGGTTCCTATTAGGGAAGAAATCACCTTGAAACCCTTGTTAAGTCAGACACGTGAGTGCGTGGTTGTTTATAACGCATTTTCCATAAAAGCAATGCACTGGGAGCAGACAGGATGCGACCTCGATCCGATAATGAGCTGTTAGTGGTCAGCAGTTAGCTCCAGAGCAGGAGCCTGCAGGGGGAAGGCGTCTGAAGGGACTTGGGGGGAAATGTGAGAAGGAAAAAAGCTAAGAGGAGGTGGGTGAGCAACAGACCACCTGTTCCCAGGAGTTGGGGGTCTATCTGATGAAAGGAGCAGCATCAGTATTTTCTGCAGCAGAAATAAGACTCCCCGGGAGTGGTGGCAGGACTCGGAGGAGAGCTTGGCCTCAGGGAGGGAGTTTGGTTCCTGCGAAGCCGTGATTCTGAGACATCGTCTAACTATCTGCTTTATGGGAACGTGAGGTCAGGAGCTCCCTGCCGCCCTGTGAAGCACACTCTCCCCCGAATGTTTGCCCCGGACGTCTGGGGAAAAATGACACTGCACGAATGTTAGTTCATTCAGTGGAGGTACTGACGCCTAATTGTGGAGGGTATGTTTGTAAGTGTCCTGTGGCTAACTCGCCCGTGTAGCTGTCATTATTAAAAATTAAAAATCACTTGGATTTCCTATGGGATTTGATCCTACGGCTCCACACTTTACCTCTTTACAAAGCCTATCACCCAGGAGGCGAAAAGGTACGTGAAGCCTAAAGTATTGGGAATGCACGGCAATCAGAGGCCGCCCGGCTGTGTTGTGTTTATTCAGCGGAAGAGCCCTCTGAGAAATACATCATTGACTTTGAAGAGCCGCTATCTTGTCGCACACTTCATAATCTTTTTAGAGTTTGTTTGATTGCTCTGATCGTATTACCAAGAAAAAAACCTCCTTGTTGTAATTGTAATGTCTGGAGGGCAGGGACTTCCCTCATTCACGTTTGATCTATTGCAACTAGCAGAGGACGTGACTTACAGGGGTGCTCGCTGAGGTTAACCGAATCAATATGTAAATTAATTCAGCAGCCGACGTGAAACTTCCTTGTAGGGAAAATGAGATTTGGTTGTATTGAAGCATCGCTTTTCCCCGTTCAGATTACGGGACTCTTTCTAGCACTTACGTGATACATGGGACTTTAAACACCAATATGAACACGTGCAAACACGGTAACTTCTGAAACCTGGAGGGTCATTCCCGCCGAACGCAGTGAGAAATCAAAGCACCTCTGGGATCAGCTGTAAGACGGGCCAAGTCTTTAGTTCGTGTCCGCAGATCTCCCCAAGGCCTCTGGGAGCCCTCTCCCGGGAGGGCATGGAACCTTCTCCCCTGCCCATAACCTCAGCCCTCACGGGGCGGCTGGCTGCACCGTCGCACCCACCTGATATTCACCGGGGATTGAACAGAGAATGTGGGGGCGCAGCCCTCTGCCTTTCCCACCAAAGCAGGAAGTCCAACCCCATCAACCCGGCTGAAACAATCTATCCCAAAGTCTGTTTCCTGAAGTAGAGGGAAATGTAATCTTCAGAAAAAGATAAGGATTCAGCATGAAGCTGCCACGCCCGGGAAGCTTTGGATTCTCCTGTTGGGACACGCTCCACGCCAGAGCCCGGCCTGAGCGCTGCGGTATGAAGGGGGAGGAAGGGCCTTTGACCATGTCCCATCTGCATGGTTAGAACTTAGACCTATTGACTGTTTTAAAAATATATATCTTTTCATTGATTTCAGAGAGGAAGGGAGAGGGAGAGAGAAAGAAACATCAATGATGAGAGAGAACCATTGATTGGCTGCCTCCTGCACGCCCCACACTGGGGATCGAGCCCAACCCATGTGCCCTCACCAGGAATCGAACCGATGCTCAACCACTGAGCCACGCTGGCGGGGCTATTTACAGCTCGGATTGGACGTTAGAAGGTTCATGTGTATGTACATGCATCTTTCGGTGCTGAAGGGAAATATCACCAAAGAACAATGAATTCACCTGAGAGGCAGTTCTTTAAGAAGGGTTCTTCAGGAAAACCCCAGGCGACTTTGTGTAGTTAACTGTCTAACAAATAAAACCAACAACGTAGAGCTTTACCGTCTTCGTGCAAACAGGAAGGGGCTCTGTGATAAAGCTAGCCAAAGTCACCTCACAGGTGATTGGACACGAACTCCTCACTGGGCAGGGCTGGGCGGGCAGTCCCACCCCAGGCCTAGGGAAGGTTTCTCTGCTTTGAGCCAGCCTGACCAAGGTTTCTGCACAGCCAGGCAATACCCCTTTGGAATGCCTGTTTTCTCAGACCCCTCGGAAAGGAATCCGCCCTCAAGACAGCACAAGAGCTTATTGATGATCCTGCCATCCAGTCACAGAGACTCCCAGCCTGCCATCCAATCACAGAGACCCCCAGCCTACCATCCAGTCACAGAGACCCCCAGTCTGCCATCCAGTCACAGAGACTCCCAGTCTGCCATCCAATCACAGAGACTCCCAGCCTGCCATCCAATCACAGAGACTCCCAGCCTGCCATCCAATCACAGAGACTCCCAGCCTGTCATCCAATCACAGAGACTCCCAGCCTACCATCCAGACAGAGACTCCCATCCTGCTTGTTCCCACACTCACTTCCTCTTCCTTATGTTCCCTCCTTCGTTCCAAATGCATAAAAGAAGCTGCAAAACTGCCATTCTCTGACCCGTTCAAGAACTTGCTCCCCAGCAGGTCACCCATTTGCCCCAAATAAACTGTAAACACTCTCTCCAGGTCTGAGGTCTCTCATGGCGACATGTGGAAGGGAAGGAGAAGAGCGATTAGACTCAGATCTACGATTAAGGCAGAGCCTGGGAATAGCGTCCGCACTCTTCATTCTCCAACACAAAGCACGTGGCGAGGTGCCTGCAACCCCCTGTCGGGAGGCTATTAGCTAAGACACAGCACCCAGCTGTCCCGAGATGCCGCGGGCCACTCAGTAGCGTAAGAACTTTGCCACGGTGCAAACCTTCCCTTCCCACAGTAATAAACAGCTGCTGATGCCAGGACTAGGGTTTGGAAAGGAAGGAGAAAGTTATTAGACAGTAGATTCAACTCCAAAACTGATGGAGGGCAAATGCTTTGAGAAAACAGACACGTTTCCCGCAGCGCGTCTTCACGTGGAGCGATAAGGCTGCGGACGGAAGCGTCTCCCTAGAGCTCAATGACACTTATCTTCCCGGAAGGGCGAGATCCGTGGAATAAAGATAATCCGTGTGACCCCGTGGCCCCGGGAATTGAGACGCCTTTACACACCAAGGTGACTTACCGTTCGAAGCTGTGGTGAACTATCAGGAGAAATAGGCTCCAAGAGTAATTAATTTCAACTTCTACTAATTAAAAGAAGTATCTACTTTATGTCATTTGAGGAGAAAAACTGCCGAGTGCTGAAGCCAGTGCATTGGAAACAAGGACGGGGAAAGAAAAATTAAGCACACACACAACATGGATTAATTCTCCCTCCTGGCTGCGAGTGGCCTTATTGAATTCAAGGCCACTCGGCTGTGACCCTCTAAGTGTGTATCGATTAGCTGATCGCCGCTGGACTTAGGAGTCAAAGGGGGTCAGGGCGGGAGGGAGAGGGCCAAACCACTTCCTGTTCCGATGAAGACATTGATGCCGGGGGAGTCTCCAACCAAGAAGGGAACAGAGCCTGGACCAGAACCCCGCCCCCCCAACACATACGCGCACACATACACACACGCACACACACAGACACATGCACACACACATGCACACACACACCCCTGCAGGCTCCAGGAGCAGGTGCTCCCTCTGGAGGAGGAGGAACAGGTGCCACTCCAGGGGATGGATGGAGACTCGAGATGTGGGCCAAAGGGCGCCACCACCCCGGGCTCCTGGGGGCTCCGTCTGACAGGACAGCAGCCGCAGGTCCGGGAGCAAAGGCCAGGGAGACCTGTGTGTGTGATGTGCACAGAAAAGGGGAAAGAGTGGGTGCTGCCTGGGGCGCCCAGAGTAGCCTGAGGTGGGCTGATGGGAAGGAAGGGTGCTGTCTCCTGATTGGCTCAGATTGGCCATCTCTGAACAGCATCACTGCTGTACCAGGAGGAATCTGCTCAGAAAAGGGCCTGTGAGTGGCCCAAATGGACGTTCTGTTTAGTTTCGGGGAAGAATCTCTTAAATGTCAGGGTGAGTCTTCAGTCCCCAATTACCACGGAGCTATCCGAACCCTGGTTCTCTCTCTGACAGTTTCACTGCAAATATTGTGCCAACTGCCTCCAAAGGGGCAGCTATCCCTTGTCTCACACTATTATTTTTTATTACTGACTTCAGAGAGAGGGAGGGAGAGGGAGAGAGAGAGAGAAACATCCATGATGAGAGAGAATCATGGATCGGCTGCCTCCTGCACGCCCCATACTGGGGATCGAGCCCACAACCCAGGCACGTGCCCTGACCAGGAATTGAACTGTGACCTCCTGGTTCATAGGTCGATGCTCAGCCACGGAGCCACGCAAGCCCCCGCCCCGAGCCTGGGCCTGGAGAGTCTGCACTGGCTCCTGCCCTGGGTTCCAGGCCGTCTGCTCTGAAACTCTCCCCATCTCTCCACCATGCAACCCTGCACGGAGCATCTCCTTCTGAAGTCACAATTTGGGGATTTCTTTTCGAGGCTACAACTTGGCATTTCACACGTGTGGGCCCTGCCCTTTACCATCTCCACTCAGGAACTCAGACTCCTGTGAGCAGGCAGATGCGGGACGGGCGGCTTTTCAATGCCAAGGTCAACCGTCCCTGAGTCGGGAGACACAGAGCCGGGATGTCCACACCAGGAGAACGCCCGGCACTCCTGCCTGCATGATGAGGGACACGCCACGTCAGTGGGACGGGCAGGGGAGCTGAGGTCAGGGCCAGGCCCTCCCACTTGAAAGGTTCCAATGACACCAGGCTCGCCAACCACCGACCCGCCCAGGCAGAGGACACAGCTCACCGCGCCGCCCGGCGAGCACACGGAGCCGTTCTCCCCGGCTCAGTCAGCAGGTCCCACCATCCAACCTTCTCCCTAAAACAGCCACAGCCACTTCCCTTGGGCAACACGAAGCCGCTAGAAGCACAGGTGGACTCTCGGGCACAAGAGAGCCACAGACTGTGCGCGTGCTCATACCAGCACGCCGGCTGCACAGACAGCGTGTTCTCCAGGGCAACCTCCCTGTGGAAGCTTCCTACTTCCTGCCATTGGCCCTCCAGGGTCACCTCAAATGCCCCCGGCTTCCTGAGCCTCAAGGACTTTAAACGGCACCTTCGCCAGGTGACATGACTGAGCATTTATTTAATTGCATTGAAACCGAATGTGACCCCCAAGGCCAGATGATGGTTTTGGTGCTATTATCACTCGGCCTTACGGGGCAATCTCTATTTTTATCTGTAAACAACGTAAGGAACACGAAAGCATTTTGCACATCCCACAGAATTCTAGGAACGAGGGTCAGGATTATCCATACGAACACAAGACACTCGTCATGTCCCAACAGAAAGATCGGTGTCCACTTACATGCCTGGCTCCGGAATGAGGCTTTCTCCCACATCCCCGGGTGGGGGCGGGGGGGTGGGACGGGCAGCTGACTGGATGGCCTGATTCCTCAGTCGCCACAGTGGAGTGGCTGATGACGTGGGCAAGGTGGTCACTGGCAGCCGCGGGGCTAGCGTGCCCGGTGCCGATTCATCAAGGCCTCACCGCGTTGGGCCTGGTGCGCAAGCGCTTTGCAAAGAGGAGACGGCCCGGTGGGGAGAGCTTTCTATTTTCCAAGTTTTGTGTTTTCCACGGTGAGCGGCAGACGCAGGAACCGAACCTGACTGTCCAGCTGCCCCGAGGAGGCCTCCAAACCCACAAAACGCAGCGTTTCCGAGGGGCTGTCCTGGCCGAAACGGACCCTGAGCTCAGGACCACGAAGACGGATCACTCCCTCTCCTGACGCCGGCGGCCAATCCACGCGGTGAGCTGGTTTCCCTCCTGAGAGCTATTTCCTAATTCAAGGTCTGCAATCGTCCAGAAATTTGAACCTGCAGCGGCCGAGTGTCCTAACTTGAGCCGTCCGAGCATAAAACCGTTCGGTGTTGACCCTTTCGACAGAGTATTCTGCGGTGACAAATATGCCACCCGAATCATAGGATGTGAAATGCAGTCAGTGCCTGGTTAGCACAAGGCCCTGCAACCCTGTGCTTCTCAGGACCCAGGAAAATCCCTGCAGCTGCCCATGTAGCAAGCAGTGCGTCCTTAACCTCCCGCACCTGAGGGTCCCGCGTCCTTAACCTCCTGCACCTGAGGGTCCCGCATCCTTACACCTCCCGCACCTGAGGGTCCCGAGTCCTTAACCTCCCGCACCTGAGGGTCCCGAGTCCTTAACCTCCCGCACCTGAGGGTCCCGAGTCCTTAACCTCCCGCACCTGAGGGTCCCGCGTCCTTAACCTCCTGCACCTGAGGGTCCCGCATCCTTAACCTCCCGCACCTGAGGGTCCCGAGTCCTTAACCTCCCGCACCTGAGGGTCCCGCGTCCTTAACCTCCCACACCTGAGGGTCCCGCGTCCTTAACCTCCCGCACCTGAGGGTCCCGAGTCCTTAACCTCCCGCACCTGAGGGTCCCGTGTCCTTAACCTCCCGTACCTGAGGGTCCCACGTGCTTACACCTCCTGCACCTGAGGGTCCCGCGTCCTTAACCTCCCGCACCTGAGGGTCCCGAGTCCTTAACCTCCCGCACCTGAGGGTCCCGAGTCCTTAACCTCCCGCACCTGAGGGTCCCGCGTCCTTAACCTCCCGTACCTGAGGGTCCCACGTGCTTACACCTCCTGCACCTGAGGGTCCCACGTGCTTACACCTCCTGCACCTGAGGGTCCCACGTGCTTACACCTCCCGCACCTGAGGGTCCTGCGTCCTTAACCTCCTGCACCTGAGGGTCCCGCAGCCACATGGTCCTCTCCATCTCAGAAGCTTGCAGGTTTCCAACTGCACTTCTCCAGCTGCCAGGATTTTAGGCTTGAAATGTACGCCCAGCGCTCTCCTAGCCATCCCGCCTTCCCCAGGACTCGGGGTGCAGCAGAGAGGGAATGGAGAGGCCTGAGGGAGGCAGGGGAGGCCCAGCTGGGCCCCTGGGGGCATGTGTGGAGGGTCATCAAGAGGCTTCTGGGCCAGCAGTGTGGCTCAGTGTTTGAGCATCCTCTCATGTACCAGCAGGTCACAGGTCCGACTCCCGGTCAGGGCACATGCCTGGGTTTCAGGCTTGGTCCCCAGCAGGGGGCGTGCAGGAGGCAGCCCATCCATGTTTCTCTCTCTCTATCCCTCTCTTTTCCTCTCTCTCTAAAATCAATAAAAACTTTTTTTTAAATGAGGCCTCCGGGCTCCCATGAGAAAATCATTGACTTAGGCTGAGCTCCGTCTTAATTTCCCCAAAGCATTTGTGCAAGACATACCACTCCCCTGGACACAAGTAAAACGAGTCAGTCGGACTTAGAAACTTGAAGGTCACTGCAAGTTCAAAAATCGTGTCACGTGTCTGTGGCCTCTGCATCAACACGCTCTGCTGAGAGCCACTGTCCTTCTTGCCGTGGTTGTTTGAAGGAATCCTTTCTAAGAACGATTATTTTAGGGAGAAAAGTATGACAGTTGTTCAAAGGATGGAAACACACTGAAATGCCGAAGCTGCCTTGTGTATGAAGTTAGTTTTATGAACTGCGTCCAGCACGGCCAGGCCAGGGGTGAACCTGAGGAGGGGCGGTGAAGGATTAAAGAAGACAGACAAGAGAACACAGTTGGGGCTGGGTGGACCACTGGGCCTGGATGAGGACACAGTGACACCGCCTGTAAGCAGGATCTTTAGTTTATAGTCAGATCACACAAAGCAAAACAAGGGCAAGATGTTTACAATGTTCTTGCGAGTTTCAAATCTTTGCTTCTTTCCTGTTGTTGCCATTCTCTGAACTCTATCGAGCCTTGTTTAAGCAGCACTGGCTGCACCCTCCGCAGCCCACATCCCTTAGCTACCTAGGACTACATGGTCGGACTATAAGGTCAGCTTACAACCACAGCCTTTTGGCTATAATTGTGCTGGGAGGGCTTTGCCCTGCGAGCTGGGACCAGCATGTGGCTTGGCCATGAGTCAGTCTGAGGCTTGATCCTGTCCAAACGCTGTAGCCGCTCTCCACGGTTTTACCTTCACTTCACAGATCGTTTTACCTGTGCATAGCCGTAGCTTGCCTTTCCCCGACCTAGAAATGGAAATTAAATATACATACGAGTGTGAATGTTCAGCTCAAGCTTTCACCACGGAAGCCCCCTCCTGTGGGCAGAGCAGCGTGTTACACGATTTATTTAGCTGTTCTAGGACGATGGGCATTTAAGCTCTGCCCAAGTTTTCACTACGAGGAAGAGGGCTACAATGAATAAGCATCGGTTACTGCAAGCAATGCCACGTGTCTGGGTTAATACATGTGACTGTGTAGAATACTTATGGGCGTGGACAAATGATCTGCACCCCCCACACACACACGTTTCTAGATACATAACAATACCGTGCAGAAGGGACCTCCCCACGCACTTGCTAACACCTGATGCATCAATGGTTTCATGACTGCATTGGGAGAAAAAGTAGCATTGTTTCATTTACAAGTTTTAGATAAATATTAAGTTTGGGGATCTTTTCCTACATTTATTGCTTATGTTTGTTCTTTCTATAAAATACAACTTAACTGTGCTGCCCGTTTTCACTCAGATCCTGGGCCCTTTGCCTACTGACCATGATGCTCTTCCTATGTTTCTATGGTTATGTGGGCAGGGGGCCCCACAATCCCCCTCCCGATGGCCACACCCCTGTAACCCTCCTCCACTTGAGGTGGGCAAGACCCGGGCCTTGCTTCTTTATTTTTTTTAAATATCTTTTTACCCATTTCAGCGAGGAAGGGAGAGGAAGATAGAAACATCAATAATGAGAGAGAATCATGGATCGGCTGCCTCCTCACGCCTCCTACCAGGGATAGAAATGGAAACCCGGGCATGTGCCCTGATGGGGAATCAAACCATGACCTCCTGGTTCATAAGTTGATGCTCAACCACTGAGCCACGCCAGCTGGGCTGAGCCTTGCTTCTAACCAATAGAATAGGGTAACAGGATCATGTGTCCACGATCATGTGATGACAAACACACTGTGCCTCCCGACTTGCCCGAGTCGCTCTCTCCGCCCGGGAATGGGAGCCCGGCGGGAAGCCCCGTGTAAAGAGGATGTGTGGATGGCCACCAGGAACTAGAGGTGGCCTCAAGCAGTGAGTGTGAGCGGTCAGTCCTGCCCCAAACCCCTCTGGCCCCTGCCCTCCCCCTCCTCAATGTGGGGCAAAAAGGCCATGAAAAGGCCTGAGAAAAGGAGCGTGGATCTCTGCTCTCGAGGTAAGGCTGCTGTCAACGACGCCCGGGCTCTCAGGCGTGCAGCTCTGTGTCCGTCCTGCTCCCCGTCCCTTTCCTTCATGTCCAAGGGCACCCACCGCCCAGTGGGCATGACAGCACTTCACCTTGTCCTCTCACACTTCGTTCTGTGATGCCCTCTCCTTTAAAAGGCCTCCTGCTGTCCATCCATCACAAAAATGGAAAGAAAACACATTTGCCAGGAGACATCCATCATCCCTGGGCGTCCAGCCCGTGCGTCCAGGTCAGGAGACCCCTCATCGGTTAAACGCTCGGACAGCCCGACCCGGCTTCGTCTCCCGTTGCCACTGAAAAAAAATGCCGGAAAGGTAATTTTTGTAATTGCAGGGGTAGAAGAAAGAGACTGATTAGTTCTTCTTTGTCCCATAATCCTCTTATGTAAGTCTCTGAAATTAAAAGCTGCGAGATAAAGCAGTCATGAAGATCCAAGTGGCAGGCCGGGCGGCGCCTCTGAGCCAGCGCTGATAGCATGACATCATTCTCACGAGAGGAAAATGCCAACACCCAGGTACCTTGCTTGGTATCCAAAAAAAAAAAAAAAAAAAAAAAATTGGGAGAAGGAAACACAAATAAATCGGAGACGCACAGCAGAATCGTAACTCGGGTGCAGGTTTCAGAGCCAATCAAGCCCTCGCCCCGGTGTGCGAATCAATAAATGCATCATGAACAGTGACTCGAAGGTCTCGCTCCTGACTCCTTCCGCAGGCCCTCTCTCTATGAATCCGTCCATAAATCCTTCACCACACGTTCCTTTGGCTCATGGAATGAAGGGACAGAAGCAGGTCATGGGAGCACGAGGAGACGCCGACAGAGCGGGGAAGCCCTCTGACGTTGTGTTGGTTGCAAGGATGTCTTTCCCTCGTGGGGACTGGGAGATCTAAGGAGATGCATGGAGGGTGAGCCTGAAGCTGGCGTGTCGCTAGCAGGAAGCTCGGGCTGGAGCTGGAGAGAGGAGAGGCGGGCCCGGGGAGGGAGAGCTGTGAAGGTGAGCGAGGAAGCACGGGTGTTCTGCACCGGGTGCGAGGCACCCAGCCCGGAAGGCAGGGACGCGGCCGCCCGGAGGCCGGAAGGGCTGCCTGCCTGTGGTGTGTTGTGTGTGTGTTTGTTCTGTTAGCGCTACATTCTGGAGCTCCTTGCAACAAAGATGAAAGGAAGGGCATGGGACTTGAAGACAGTTTAACGTGACAAAAATCATAGAAACAGGTTCCCCGTCCAAGCAGGGGCGTGGCCCATTGCTGTGCAGGAGAGGAGGAGGGCAGGCCGGGACAGGTGGGCAGGAGGGAGCACCGTAGGCAAGGCTCCCAGGTGGTCACTGAGGAAGTGTCTGTAGGTCTACCTACGCCCGTCTGTCCTTGGCCCGTTCTCATCAACACCCTCCTGCTCGCGGCCCCTGCCCCTTTCTCCTCCGTTCCCTGGACGACCAGGTGGGCGCCTCTGACAGGAACTCCTCTCTGATATCTCATGGCATTTAACGTCTCCCTCACCGCCCAGTATTGCAATAAAGGCTCATTATAAATACAATTAAGTCAGGTGACTACGTGTTGTTTTGTTTTGTTTTATGAAAGAATGAAATCACATTTCAACTTCTTTATTAAAGTATGTAGGGAAACAGTAAGGGATCTCAAATTGCAGTTTTACTGACTTGAGTGATTCTAATAAGTCCAGGGCATAATTCTTTTTTTTAAAGTATGTTTTGATTGCTTTATAGAGAGAGAGGAGGAGAGAGGGAGAGAGAGAGAGAAACATCAGTGATGAGAGAGAATCATTGATCGGTGGCCTCCTACACGCCCCCGAATGGGGATCAAACCCACAAGCCTGGCATGTGCCCTGAACAGGAATTGAACCCTGACCTCTTGGTTCATGGGTCAACGCTCAACCACTGCGCTACACCGGCCTGGCATCCCCGGCCTAATTCTTCAGGCGAGCAGGTGACTATAGTTGTATTTAAGAGTCTGGACTTTCTAGATCTCTTCTTTGGTTCCCAGGTCTTCATTGGTCAGGACGCTGAGACTACACAGATGTCTGTCTCCTCCAAGTGAGAGTGGCTCAACGTAGATACTGAAATAAATCGCTCAATAAAGTAATCCCACTTAACGGTAGCAAGATGATTTTTTTTTCACTTGGCTTCCTCTTGATATTATCTACAACTTTATTAAAAGTATTACGATTTATGTTTTAAAATTGTACATCGTTTTCATATAAAATGAAGCCGGCCTACGGAGCTGGTAACCAGCCACCTCATGTCTGCGGCCTACAGCACAAAAAGAACTCCGAACGGTGGCATCTGTCTTAGGCTGTTCGCAGTGCTTCTGTTTCGCAGAGAGAGGAGGAGAAGAACGCGATAGAACGAGAAGCGCACGGTGGACGCTGAAGAAACTTCCATTTCCACACACAGAGAAGTACCTGCTGATGCTGTTAGCAGCTCCCAGAAACACGACCTCCTTACGTGGTCAGGGGCCCTCGTCTGTCTGTAGGAAGCGACAATCAAGCCTTAGCCGTGCACAGCTGTAGGTGCATCAAAGCGCGCCACTTCCCTACCCAGCAAATGAAACAGAGAGGCGTGAACGTGGAGACACACCTGCAGAGGGTCTTTGAACACACTCTGACCCACCATCTCAGCGGTCGGCAAACGGCGGCTCGCGAGCCACATGCGGCTCTTTGGCTCCTTGAGTGTGGCTGGGCGTCAGAACCACTTCTTCAAAATAGACTCGCCCAGGCCGAAAACCGACTTCTGCACATGGGCCACAAAGTTTCAATCACACTGTACGTGCGCGCCCGCACGTGGTATTTTGTGGAAGAGCCACACGCAAGGGGCCAAGGAGCCGCATGTGGCTCGAGAGCCACGGTTTGCCGACGAGTGCGCTATCTGAAAGAACACGGAGTATCGTTAAGTTTGGGAAAACCCAATCTTTCTCGGAAGGAGCTGTGTTCAACGCTCGGTGACCCTGCAGATGACCCTGGGCCCAGAAGTCAAATGTCTGTGGTGTCGATGACCCGTTCACCGTCAGCAAAAGAAGTGAACAGCGACGGTTCACGCCCAGAGGCAAGGAGCGAGGTTTCAAGAGCCACAGTCATGACCAGGGTGTGGGAGTTTATAGGAACAGGAATGAGGAGCGTTCCCCATACATTTTACACGAGTGTCAACTTCATGTAGACAATCACTCTCGTGTGAAAGATCAATAAAGATGTTTCCACTAAAGACAAGAGGAGAAATAAATACGTTTCTCTGAATCAGGGCCTAGGAATTCACCCAGCATCTGGGAAAAGACAGCTTAGAATTCACAATTAGTTTCAAAGGCTTTCAATTCATTAGCGATCACTCCCCAAATAATTATAATTTTAATCCCACATTTAGCTCCTCTTTTACATAACACTAATCATATCAGAGTATACTAAACAGTAAAAGAAAAGGAAAAAATTCATTGGTGCGGTGTTTTTATATGAACGCCCATAACTATCCCTTGAAATCATCCAGAAATATAAGCATTATGGACAGAGAAGTCTGAATCTCAACTTTGTTGTAAATCCTTTTTTTTAAAAAAAAATAAGATTAAGTAGCATAGAATGATGAACACTGATAATAAAGGCACTAATGATAATGAAGAAATCTTTGGAAATAATTGCACAATTTCATAATATAGTACATTCATCATGAAATCAACATGGGCAAATTAGCCTGTGAAGGCTCAATAAATAGGGTATTAGATTTTGACAACTTTTATTGAAAGGGAGTTAGAGATAGATGGATGGATAAATGAGTAGGTAGATGAGTAGATAGACAAATGGGTAGATGGATGGATAGGTGAATAGATAGGTGGATAAGTGGGTGGATGGATGGATGGATGGATTTATATATAAAACCAGATTTCTAACACCATCCAAAACCCACTTACTGAGAATCACTTGGGGAAGAGGCCTTTAAATTTACATTAAAACAAGACCTCGAGTGATTCTTTTTAAAAAAATTTTAATATAACTTCATTGATTTCAGAGAGCAAGGGAGAGGGAGAGAGAGAGAGAGAAACATCAATGCTGAGAGAGAATCATTGATGGGGTGGCTCCTGCACACCCCACAGTGGGGACCAAGCCCACAACCTGGGCATGTGCCCTGACCAGGAATCCAACTGTGACCTCCTGGTTTATAGGTCGATGCTCAACCACTGAGCCACACTGGCCAGGCCTCAAGTGATTCTTACACACACAAAGTTTGCAAAAGAGTATTCAACGACTTTACACCATGGTCACAATGTCAACATCTACACTGGCAAGGGGGACATGTTTAGTACAGAAGACAGAGTGTCGCCACCATACACTGGGAACCTGGATTCTGCTGGGACTCCTGTGGCTACAATTATCTGGATAATTCAGATAGAAATTCAGATTTACCTTGATCATATCTAGATTTTCCTTGAATTTTACTGAGATCAAGGCTCTTCAAAACACATAAAACAAAAAATAAATAAAAGGTACCTGGAACTGAGCCACCATTTTATATCATTTACATCTCAGGCTGCAATAATATTCTAAAAGTAACTCATGGATGATAAAACTGCTAAGTCACACCAACACTTGACTCCTTCATGCCTATATTTCCCTTGATCTCATGTTAGTAACAAGAATCATGTTGAACTCCCAAAGTATTATTCAAGACTTACTTCTTTAGAAACAACATGGGCAAATCTCCATGCAGATCACCAGCATTAGAAGGAAGTACGTCCTTCACTCTACTTATATTTGGAGAGAATGGCAATGCTGAAATCCCTCTCCCTTTCACGGCCTTCCGAGCTAACACTAGTACAAGATAAACATGGAGATTTCTATCAGTAAATTACAAAATGTTTTAGAGAAATAAAAGATTCAGGAGTTATTTTTAATAGGTGTTCACGCCGGTGAGTTTTCTCCTTCACAAGAGAAGCGTTGCCACGGTGGGTCAGGGTTACCCTGGCTGTGAATCCAGGGAACGTGTTGAAATCTCGCTTCTCGGCATTTGCGGGGGTAGGTTTTGGTCCACGAGACCGTGTGTGTGGAGGATGAAACCTCTCAGCCGGCTGCATGCCTGAGGGGAGAGGAAGATCCTGCAGAGTCCCTAACGCTGATGGCATTCTCCTCTCGCAAAAATTAGTGTTTGATTCACAGGGCTTCAAGACGGTGCAGCTGGACTCAGGAAGGGGAAAGTGTTTCCCGCTCGGCAAAACGAAGGCTGATCTTTTGGGGGAAAACATCGACCTACAAGATGTGAGTTGTTTCCCTCAAGCTGCTACAATGCCCTTCTTAGCCAACCCGAGGAAACAACGCTCACCGATTTCTTCATATAAAGGGACGTTTCATTCTGTCGCTTACCAACCACAGCGCGAGGGAAGGAATTCCCCCTTCACACAGACATCTGCGTGAGCCAGAGGTCCCTTCATCACCGCGAGCTAATGGTGGCAGAGGGCCGTGTTCCTGCACGAAGGCAAACACCTAAGAGCTCAGGGTTCACGCCGCGAGGCTGTTCTGAGGGGGCACATCCGGGGGGCGGGCTGAGCGCAGGGCTGCGGACCTAAGGCCAGGGCGAGGCTGACTGCCTCCAGGACCCTGTGCCCAGAGCCCAGCCCACCAGCTGCTGTCTCAGCCTCCAGTGGCGCATCCTGGCCCGTCCCCGGAGGTCTGAAACAAGATCCCACGCTGGTCCCGGGGAGGCCCTGCCACGGGGAGGCGCTGGTTTGGGTCCATGAGGCACCACTGAGTTCCTGGCCACCAGTACAGGGGCCAGGGCTGGGCACAGTCAGTCCCACGGGGGCCAGAGCTTGGCACAGTCCCACGGGGGCCAGGGCTGGGCACAGTCCCCAGCAACACGAGGTGCGAGAACGCAGGCGTGGGGATGTCTGCGCCTTTGCTCACGCGTCTCCCTCTGGCTGATGAGCTCAACAAGCACAATGAACATAAAGATGGCACCGTGTGTTGTCTACTGGGAGCAAGGAGTACCGTTCAGCTACTTAATATGAGGAGGCAGTGAACCTACAAAAAGCCGGAGGGAACGTCGAGTTTAAATGGCACGGATGTAAGCCCCGGCCGGTGTGGCTCAGTGGATAGAGCGTCAGCCTGCTGCCCAAAGGGCCCCGGGTTCGATTACGGTCAAGGGCACATACTTTGGTTGCAGGCTCCTCCCCGGCCTGGCCCTGGTTGGGGCGCATGCAGCAGGCCACCCATCCATGTGTTTCACATCCATGTTTCTCTCTGTCTTTCCCTCTCTCTCCCATTCTCCCTAAAAATCAATGGAAAAATAGCCTCGGGTGAGGATTAACTTAAAAAAAAATTGCATGTATGCACGGGGTGTGGCTGATTCCCACCATGAGCTCAGCAGAAACCCTGCTGGAGACACGGAGCATGCAGCCCCGCACGAAGCACTTAATATGCGATTTGCATGTGGACGGCTTAGGGACGTCTACACCGGCGCTGCTGTCTGGTCTGCAGTGAGCCGCACCGGCCCGGAGCGCGTGTTGATCTATTTCTTAAAGGAAGCGGACGCATTTTCTTGACATTTTCAAAGCCCTGTTCGTGTCCGGCAATCCCCTGAGGCCGGGGAGGGGCTGTTTGCCCAGCAGGGCCTTCTGCGTCCTCTCCTGAGGCCGGACAGCTGGAGCTGGCGGCCAGGAGAGCCCATGCGAATTTGGGGTTCCCCTTCTCCGCAGGCCTGAGCTGGCCCAGAGGCCGAGACCGGGGAGTCCCCCCACCGCCACGGCCTCACCTGCCACAGGCCTCTCCCCACCCAGTTACAGGGTTACGTTTACAAAACCTGCCGCTGGGTCAGAAAGCCTCCCCTTGTCTTCCCCTTTAAAGACCTAAAAGCCCGAACCGAGCCCCGCAGACGTGCCCCAGAGGCTACCCCAGCATGCTCCCCGCCGAGCCGCTCCGAAAACACACTCCCCTGGACACGCCATCAAAACCACTTGCCGAGTCAGTCATGGCCCACCTCCACCTCGTTAGTCTGATGGATTAGGGCTTTTCCTTGGAAGACACTTATTAGCGGGTTCCTGGCTACCCCGGGGGAGGGAGCATGTGGTGTGGCCCCGCATGAGGAATCGGGGTGGCCACTGAGAGGCCTGGGATCTCCTGGGAGAGGAATTGTTGAAAGGTGACATGTGGAAGCAGGTAGGTTGGTTGGCCGTCTGGATGTTCTCTCTCTCTCTCTCTCTCTCTCTCTCTCTCTCTCTCTCTGTGTGTGTGTGTGGGGGGGGGGGGTTACCTGGTTTCTGTGGAAATGTGACGATGCATGAGTCACACACACACACACACAGAGATGGGAATGCAGGAACGGTGAGCCTGACACCTTCTGTCCGGGCTGCCTGGGGACTGCTTGGTCCTTTCTGGGAGGCTGTCTGAGTGATGCTGCTAACAGGGCACCCTCACCACCCCTGCACCCTCACCACCCCCTGCATCTTACCACCCCCTGCACCCTACCATCCCCTGCACCCTCACCACCCCCTGCACCCTACCATCCCCTGCACCCTTACCACTCCCTGCACCTTGCCATCCCCTGCACCCTCACCACCCCCTGCACCCTCACCACTCCCTGCACCCTCGCCACCCCCTGCACCCTACCACCCCCTGCACCCTCACCACCCCCTGCACCCTACCACCCCCTGCACCCTACCACTCCCTGCACCCTCACCACCCCCTGCACCCTCACCACCCCCTGCACCCTCACCACTCCCTGCACCCTGCCACCCCCTGCACCCTCACCACCCCCTGCACCCTCACCACCCCCTGCACCCTACCACCCCCTGCACCCTCACCACCCCCTGCACCTTGCTATCCCCTGCACCCTCACCAACCCCTGCACCCTCACCACCCCCTGCACCCTGCCACCCCCTGCACCCTCACCAATCCCTGCACCCTCACCACCCCCTGCACCCTACCATCCCCTGCACCCTCACCACCCCCTGCACCCTACCATCCCCTGCACCCTCACCACCCCCTGCACCCTACCACCCCCTGCACCCTCGCCACCCCCTGCACCCTACCACCCCCTGCACCAAGGCAGGAAGCAGCTGAGAAGCAAAGTTTCCCCAACGGGCCTCAGGCCTCAGATCAGCCTCAGGTGAGGGGCTGGGGGGCAAGAACCTGGGCTCTTGGAGAGAATTACTCCTCCTTCCTGTTAACTAGAGGGAACTGCTGACCGCCTCCTTCCCTCTCCCCGGTCCCTGCCAACGTGCTGCTAAGGCAGTTCTGGTATGTGCTCCCTGCTCAACTTTCACAACAGCCTTAACACCCAAAAGAAGAAACATCAAGAGCAAATTCCGGGCGCCCCAAAGCTGTAGTGAAGCTTAAAGCGCCAGCACCTAGAGCCAAGGCCAGGCAGGAGGGCACAGGGTCCAGGGCCACAGCCCAGGCTGCCTCCAGCCCCGCGGGACTCCACCAGCAGATCCCGAAGGACGCCCCACGCACCAAAACCTCGCCAGGGCCTTTGCCACAGGGGGAGCCTCCACCCAGGCCAAGCTGCGCAGCTCCTGTGGCCTGAGCAGTCCCCCAGCCTCCTTCCCCCGCCCCCACCCCCGCCCCCTGGGAGCCATGTGCTTGCAGGCCCAGCCCCCAGCACTGCCCATGCCCCCAGCCCCCAGCAGGGCCCGACCTGGGTCACCAGGGATTCGAGAAGGGGGTGCAGCCCTGCCCCAGGAGCCACAGAGAACAGGGGAGACCCATGTGCTGGCGTCACTAGCCTCCTGCCTGCAGCCACTGCCATGGGACCCTGACACCCGCCCCTGGGGGAGCAGAGACCAGCCCCCATCACTGGGGAGATGAAGTCGCCCTGCACACCCACCTCAGCCTCGGCCAGGCACTAGAGCACACACACACGCACACGCACACACGTACACATGCACACACATACACGCAGGGACATACATGCCCTGCTATTGCATCCAGCACTTAGGGCTCCTGCAGCCTGGACCCGGGACTCCCCGGAGTGGAGGGCGCTCTCTGCCTGCAGCTGCCCCTCCAGGCTCCGGGGTAGCCCAGGACTTTGCCTCCCCTGCTCTGCGGGCCCTAGGGCCTGGAGAGCCCCCCCTCTGCGCCCGCCCCCGCCCGCCCGCCCCCAGGAAGCGCGGGGCCCACCCGCGAGGGGGCAGCATCCTCCCCACACAGGCACGCGTGCGGATTATTAAGCAGCCCAGGCGGGCGGCTGCCTCCTCCAGCAGCAGCTCCTGCTAACCGCGGGGAAGGTGCTGGGAGGGAGCAGGACCAGCTGGGACTGGGCGCCCTGAGGCCCAGGCTGGGCAGCCGAGGGTGCGGGAGGGGCGGGAAGTTTGGCGGAGTTGCAGTTGCTTCCCAAGTGTTTCCTCTCCACCTGGCGCTGGACTGGGCCAAGCCCATCCTGTCCCCAGGCCTGGGCCCACCTCCAGGCAGATGGGCGGCCCCTCCCAGCGACCACCCGCCTGGCTCTCTAGGTTCCAGCTTGGTCTCCTTCCGGCCAAGACTGGGCTCCCCAGGCCCTGCCCGCCCACCACCCCGCCCATCATCCCGGTGCCCCGCTGTGCCTGCTGTGCCTCCTGGTGCCTGAGCCCAGTGCCCAGGGCTGGCATGGGGACCCCAGCAGGTGGGCGGGCAGAGGGCCAGTGTCCACGCAGCTCCTAATCCCCGAGGAAGGGTAACGGGCCACGCACCCCAGCCCTCTGCTCCCCGGGATGCTGGGGACCCGGACAGCCGCTTCCCTCTGGCAGCCCTTTGGGAGGCTGAGCGATGGCACGGAGGCCGGTCCCCAGCGGTCAGCTCTCCGCAGCCGGTGCCCAGAGAGGGGCCACAGGAGGGAACGCCCCATCCGCCCCCCTCTCCACCCTCCCAGGCCGGCCACCCGGGCGGCCCAGGAGGCACCAGGGACAGCCCTTAGCCTGGACGCCCGACCCCGGAACACGGACGGGGCAGAACACGCGAGGCAGAGGATGGGAGGACCCGGGAGGACGGGCAACTTCATGTGGGAGCAGCGATGGCAGGGAACAGACCACAGGACTGAGTCCCCGCTTCAAGACAAACAACCGACAGCTGTTCCCGGGAGTGGGGGCTGGTGTGACGGACGGGGCGTCCGCGAGGCCAGCGGGAGGGGGGCACGCACTTTGCGGGGTGCACAGCGATCACCCCCTCCCTCCCTCGCGCCCGCCCCGCCCCGAACCAAGAGGGGCTTGTTTTCCTCGGAGAACGGAGGAGCCCGGCCCTGCAGCCCGCTCGCTCGCTGGCGCCTGGGGGCTACTTGGTGGGAAGCGCCCCAACTCATTTCAAGGAGAAAACCAAGTTCGCGGGGCTCCCGGCCCCGGCGCCCCCCGCCCCTCGCGGAGGCAGCTCACCGAGCGGGGAGCACCCAGGGGCGCAGCGAGCCCCGCGAGGAGGAATCCCCTCCGGGTCTCCCCTTCCCGCGGGCGCCTCGCCAGCTCCTTCCAACTCGCAGGGAGCGAAGTGCGGGGAGCACGGGGGGCGGCCTCCCCGAGGCGGCCCCTCACCCCCAGGCTGGCGGGGGGGGGGCCGGTGGGAGCGACAGCGGGGCGCTCGCGGGGCACGGGGAGCCAGGCCGGCTGCTGCGCTGCAGGGGGGCACCCCCCGCCCCCGAGAGCCCCAACTTGAGAGGCCGGCTTCCCCGCGCCACGCTCCCCGCCGCCCGGGTCCCGGTCGGGAAAGTGCTGGGCACCGGCCCCCGCCGCCCGCCCCGCTGCGCCCACGTCTCCATGGAGGCGAGGCGGCCGCCACGGCGCAGCAGCCCCCGGTCCGGCTCCCTTCTCCCTGACAACCCGCACCCCCAGGAGCAGCCGCCTCTCCCCTCGGCCCCGGGAGCGGAGGCCGGCGGTGGGGCGGGGGAGGGGGTCAGCCAGCCCGCGACCGAGGCTCCCTCCCCGGCACCGCCTCCCCAGCAGCGGCGCATCCGCACGCCGGCGGCCGGGTCCCCGTCCTCCCCGGCGGCCACCTGCGTTCCCGGCCGCCGCCTCCCCTCCGCGGCGGCCCCGGTCTCCGCGCGGCCCGCGCCTCCTTACCCTTCGCTGCGGCGAGGAGCCCGGCGCAGAGCGCCAGCACCGCGGGCACCGGGGGCGCCGGGAGCGGGCGCGGCGGCCGGCGCTCCCTCCGCGCCGTCATGTCTGCAGATAGTCCACCGAGCGGCGGGCGGAGGGCTCCTCCGAGGCGCCGCTGCCCGGGCGCGCGGCTGCGGACGGAGCCTGGCCGTCACCGGAGGGCACGGCGGGCAGCGCAGGGAGCCCGGTCCCCGGCCCCAGCCCCGCGCCGCCGACGCCTCCCGCAGGTCTGGGCGCCGGGCTGCGTAGCTCTCATAGCATCGCCGGTCCGAGCCGCTGCGGGCTGAGCTGCGGGAGCTGGCGCCGGGCTGCGGGCTGCGGGCTGCGGGGCGAGCCGGCTGGAGGCGCCGCGGCCGAGGCTGCGGGAGGGGCGAGCGGAGAGAGGAGCTCGCGCAGCCCGGAGCCCTGGAGCCCGGAGCGGAGGCAGCTGGAGAGAGAGGCTGCGAGCGAGTGGGAGCGGGAGGAGGGGCGGGGGGAGGAGACCGGCTGCGGGGAGGCGGGGAGCGCGGGCGACGGGCTGCCGGCGCGCACGGAGCTGCCGCCGCGGCCGGACTCAACCATCCCTCCCCGCGGAGAGGGAGAGCGGGAGAGGGAGCGGGAGGGACGCTGGGCTCGCTACCCAGACGCCCGGCCCGGCGCCGGCTCCGCGCCCCGCTGCGCCCCATCCCGCCCCTGCGCCACCGCGCGCGGGCTGGGGGAGGCAGACTTGTTGGGTGCGAGGTGGGGACCCCCAAGCCGCACAAGGGAGAGGGAGAGGCAACTCCTGCAAACTGGAGGGGCCTGAGGGGCAGGGCAGTCCCCCCCGCCCCCCCAATCTCCCGACCTCTGTTCCCTGCTGACCACAGAGAGGTCCCTGCATAACTTAGCGGGGCGCGCAGGCGGGCAGGGCGCAGACCCGCTCCAACTCCCGGGGAAGGGGCCATTAATACCGTCATTATTATGGGACAGGTTTGGCCAGAGGAGTGTGTGCGAGGAGTTAGAGCCTCCCCGCTTCCTGACTGGGGTGTGGGGGCGCTCTCTGCACACGCAGGTTCCCCTTCCATTCAAACGGGGACGAGGGTCTGGAAGGGCTGGCGGCCTGGCACACCCTGGAGCTGAACCCCACCTGCGCGCCCCCCAGGGAGGGGGGTGGGTCTTCGGGAGCAAAGAGGCAGAGCTTCTCTCTGGATCTGCAGCGGCAGTAGCGGGCAGCCCGGGACAGAACGGGAGCGCCCCAGAAGTTGATGGGAGGAACCCCGTTTCACCCAGCTTCTCCCCGGTAGAGGAGGTGCCCCCCGCAGGTGCAGTCTCTGGGGAACAGGGAGGGCGGGACGGCAGGGCGGTTTAGGGGATGAGGTGGTACATTCTCAGGAGAAGAGGAGGCATGGTGCGGCTGGCATTCACAGAGGGACAGCAAAGCCTGGCATTCTCCCCCAAGAGGTGCCGGTGACTCCCTGGGAGGGCGGGAGGGCGGGAGGGAGCAGGCCCAGGAGCGCCCTGAAGTACAGCCCTGTCTTCTGCAGCCCGGACCGGACCGGACTGGACCGGACCGGTGGGCGGAATGGAGGCCACACCCGGGTGGCCAAGGTCCTGGTGCTTCAGTCCACCTGCATGTGTCTCCGCCTTCCAGAGGAACCGCTGAGAGTTCCATCCTGTGTTACTTCCTGGCTTGCTTTTCCTGGAGTGCCTTTGTCCCCCGGGTCTCCAGGCTCCCTAAGGGGATGGTGAATGCAGACTACCTTGAATGCCAGCTCCGAAGCATGTCTCCCCCTGTCATCTCACAGGGCAGGAGCAGCTGAGTGCAGGAGGACTCATTGGTGCTGGGAGGGAGCTGCACGCCAGGGGCCATGGGGCTTCTCTGAGGCCGCTGTCCTGCACGTGGCCAGGCTGTTCCACCTGCAGAGCCCTCCTAGGCCTCCCCAGCGCTGGTGGGGGAGGGAGACAGCAGGGGGAGCTTGGGCATTCCTGGGACCCCAGGGACCCCGCCCCTAAGGCTGGACCAGGCCTGCAGAGGGAGGGTCACTGCTCTGTGACTTCACATCAGACCCGGGATGTCCCTGGAACTCAGCACCTGAACACAGTGCGTTTGGAGGCCCATGAAGGAAGCCCCCCCCCCCCCCCCCCCCCGTTCAAGCTCCTCCTCAGAAGACGAGACCTTTGAGCTCCAGCAGGAGCAGAGCGAGGTCTCCATGAGGAACCGAGGAACATCCCGGCCCACCGCCCGGCTCTGTGTCACCTCTCCGATGCCCCCTCCTCTCTCTGCGGTGCAAAGAGTCCATTTGGCTCCCATCTTTGAGAAAAATGACCCACGTAACCTGTAAATACCCCTGTTTGCGATTATTCGTGGGAGGTATTTTCTTTAACCAGATTGTACATCAGGCCTTTACAGTGATCGAAGCCCAAGTGTTCTTCATCATAGGGGCGCGGAGCAGGAGGCGGCTGTCAAATAAGACCTTCTGATCTGGTAACATGGTTGAATCTGCGTTAATATTGCGATGTTTTCCCAGGATCTCCAGGCAGGTTCATCTGCCCGAAGCGTGGGGCCCTGCTGCCATCTAGTGGCCAGGCTTTCTGGTTGGGCCTTTGCACACCAGTTGGTGGTCCAGGGTCTGACCTCTCCCACCTGCCCAAGCCCCCTGCTGGCCCTCCAGGGCCCTGGGCACCCTGGGCCTTGTGAGGATGGGGCTGGGTGGGGCGTGAGAACGCCTGTCAGCGTCCCAGAGGCCTTCCCTTTTGACTTGGAATGAACGTGAAAGCCCTGATGTATTGGGCAGCTCTGATGACAGGCATCTAGAGGCATCTTAGCCAATGGGGTCAGAGCAGGGGGGTGCCCCCGGAGTGCCCACCCGGCCGGGTGTGACCCCTGTGGGCTCCGGCAGTGGCACAGGCATCACTGCTTGTGGCCCGGAGTCTGGCTGAGCAGGACTGGAAGCATCGCAGGCTCAGGGCTCAGAGCTGAGGTGGAATAATGACAGCAGAGGGTGTGGCTTCTGGGAAGGAGGGGGCTGTCCCTGAAATCCTGTAAGGGCAGAAGGAAGACTCGGTGGAGAGAGGAAGTGCTGTAACTGAGGAGGGAGCCTGGCTTTGTTTTAAGTGAAATCATCTAAGGAGGGAGCCAAAATATGAGCAGTTATGTGGAATAATACTAGAAATTAAACCCGACCGGTGTGGCTCAGTGGTTGAGCGCCAACCTAGGAACCAGGAGTTGAATTCCCAGTCAGGGGTCATGCCCTGGTTATGTGTGTGCTCGATCCCCAGGAGGGGGCATGCAGGAGGCAGCAGATCCATGATTCTCTCTCATCATTGATGTTTCTCTCTCCCTCTCCCTCTCCCTTCCTCTCTGAAATCAATAAACATATATATATTTTTTTAAATTAGAAATTTAAAAATTTTGCACAGAAGAGGATGCTGATGATCTAGAAAAGCCGTGAAGCGTGTGTGAGAACCTTGGAGAATATGGTGTGTGCCATGATTGCTAAATGGACCCTTTGTGGCGTGTCGGATGCACACACTGGACATTGACGGGGCGTGGAGAGCTGGGGAAATTCGCTCCTCATCGAGGGGTGGGTCCGGCCTGCCCCTGGGCACTCAGGCTGGGTGCTTTGGGGAAACCCTGCACCTCAAGGCTCCGCCCCCTCACCCGTGGCACAGAGAGTTTTTGCTAAAGTGGGCGCTGCCTGTAAAGGCCGCTCCTATTTTCCCTCTCACATTCCTCCTGTGGCATGTCCCTGCCCCTCAGTCTCCGTAAAAGGACCTGTGTGGTATGTCACTTTAGGTTCAGGGAGTTATTTAAGGGAAAGGCATTCCAAACTTATTTAAAAATCTGTATTTACCAGAACAGGCTGCGAAGGAGCAGTCCTCCACACACACACACACACACATGCACACACACACACATGCACATACATGCACACACATGCATGCACACGTGCACACGGTCTCCGCAGTAGCTTTAGAATGCACATTGTTGCATTTGTTTTCATCTGTAAAATAAAAGCCTTCTGATTTTTTAATATTTTCCTCATAAAAAGTCAGCAAGCTGTGCAGCGATCACAAACCTGAACACAATCTTTTTGCCCAGAAATGTCTTAGATCCAGAAGCCCAGAGGGGGTGGTGACCTCATCCACTGAGGGCGTCCATTTCTCCTCACCAGCGGTGCCTTCTCCTACTTGACCGTTTCCCTCATCTGAGGACCATGTTTCCCTCGTCTCGGTTCTGGGACGCGTGAGGGACAGCCATCATCCGCTGGGAAGCAGGCATCCGGACCCTGGTGGCTTCTCAGGCGGACCCTGTGGCGTCACCGTGGTCATGTGTCTGCATCACCCACTCGTCACTCGGCAGCTCTGACGTAGGACAGGGGCCCAGGTGGAGGTGGAACGGGCCCGTCTGCGTCCCCTCCCTCGGTCATTGATTTCGTAGACCGTGTGGTCAGCAGAGGGACTCTGGGTGCCGTGAGGGGAGGGCCTGGGACTGCCCAGCGACACGGCCGCTCAGCACCCCGCCCCCTTGTTGCCTCCACCACCAATGCGTTCTCTCCGCCCGTCCTCGCCCACTTCTCTCTTGACTGGCCTTAAAGACAGGCAGCTGGTGCAATTGCCTCTATACTGTCCATGGACAGACCCCAAATCTCTGCGAGTGTCCGTCTGTCCAAAGGGCCCTAACAGAGCCTCGTCCTGTGAGTCTGGGAGGGGTTGGTGTTGAAGACGCCCGATGAGCTGAAGATGCTTGTAGGGGTTTTGAGTTGACGTGGTCTACCTGACCTTTCGCTGAGTAAACGCATACCAAGAGGGCGTCCCAAGGTCAAGAACGGATAAGACACCCTCGTCAGTGACCTCGCAAGCCCTGTCCCCGCCCTCCATCCGCTGCCCGGGTCCCCAGTCCGTGGCTGGGAGGCTCCTGGTGGGAGATCAGCTCCTCACTCACCTAAGCGGGGCCTCCCTACCCCCCTCCTGCCGGAGCCTGTGCCTCCCACGCACCGGGGCCCAGCCCGACGGAGCGTCCATCCTGTCACTGACGATGGCGGTGACCATCTGCGCAGAAAAGCAAGGTCAGCTCCCTGTCTTCCTACTCGCCTTATCTCTGCTGCTGGGTTTAAGTGCATTTTGATATTTTTCCCCTGAAAGAGTGTCCTTTCTCTCTTATTGATTGAAATAACATCCGCTAGAATATTTCCTGAAACTGCATATACAAAGCCTTTCCGATCGGAGCAGATTTCTTTAAAGCAGCGGTTACGTCCTTGGAGTGACCGCCGGCCGTCACCGCGCGGTCTCCCCTTTCACGCAGCGCGGTGCCGAGTCAGGTCTCAAATAGCAGCCGCTGTCTGACCTCGCCAGCAGCGGAGGCCACTCAGCTGCCTAGGAGCCTCGGAGAGTGGAGGAGTCTGAGTTAGCGCCATGGCAGGAGGCAGGAGGCGGGTTCCTTTCTCCGTAGTTAGAAGAGGGAAGATGGATGCCCCAATAACACCCCTACTGCGTGTCACATATTCGCTTATGCAGGTTCTAAAAGGCTAGTCGACATGTCCTGGGTCAGGTGAGCACGGATGAGAAACAGGAAGGAAGCTTCAGCGTGAGGTCCAGGCCTTTCCATGCCCCCCCCCCCCCCCGCCACCGTCCTCCGGCCTCCGGCCTCCCAAGCTGCTGTGGGGAGCTGGGCTCTGCCAAGGTCTCAGGGACCCAAAGGGAGAGAAGAGTTACACACGGACGTAGAGGGGGGAGTACATTCTAGGCAGGAGGAAAAGGCACGCAGAGGGATAGACACTGAGTGGCCAGATTATTATGATCTCTGAACACATAATAATCTGGCCACTCAGTGTGTGTGTGTGTGTGTGTGTGTGTGTGTGTGTGTGTGTGTATTAGAGGCTCGGTGCATGAATTCGTGCATGGGTGGGGTCCGGCCAGCCTGGCCAGTGGGAGGAGACATGGACAGTTGTCCGGCCTGCCTGCTGGTCGAACTCCTGGTCGAGGGGACAATTTGCATATTAGCCTTTTATTATATAGGGTATACACTGAGTGGCCAGATTATTATGGGTTCAGAGATCATAATAATCTGGCAACTCAGTGTATACATATGAATTCTCAAATAAACTTATATTTTGCCATGAGACTTAAAAAAAATTTTTTATTGATTCCAGAGAGGAAGGGAGAAGGAGAAAGAGATAGAAACATCAATGTTGAGAGAGAATCATGGATTGGCTGCCTCCTGCAGGCCCCACACTGGGGAAGGAGCCCACAACCCGGGCATGTGCCCTGACCGGGAATCAAACTGTGACCTCCTGGTTCATAGGTTGATGCTCATCCACTGAGCCACACCAGCCGGGAGTCATGCGACTTTTAAAAGAATCTTTCTAGAGAACCAAGATGGCGGCATAGGTAAACACCTGTACTTGCTGCCTCTCACAACCACATCAAAACCACAACTAAAAGACAGAACAACTATCATCCAGAACCACAGGAAAGCTGGCTGAGTGGAAGGACTACAACTAGAGGTAAAGAAGAAAGTGCATTGAGACTGGCATGGAACAGGCTGGCACTCAGGTGCGCTACTTTTTTATTTTTATTTTTTATATATTTTATTGATTTTTTTTTTTTTTTACATAGAGGAAGGGAGAAGGATAGAGAGTTAGAAACATCAATGAGAGAGAAACATTGATCAGCTGCCTCCTGCACACCCCCTACTGGGGATGTGCCTGCAACCAAGGTACATGCCCTTGACCAGAATCGAACCTGGGACCCTTCAGTCTGCAGGCTGATGCTCTATCCACTGAGCCAAACCAGGTAGGGCTGCACTGCTTTTTTAATCAGGAGGGAGATACAAGCTCCCACTTGCTCTGAACTCCAGTTTCAGGCAAGGCTCTGGGGGACCCAGACACATATGGGGAGAAACTGGACTGTCTGGCATTGGGGCAGGAACAGGAGGGCGGCTTTCTTCCAGATGGAGGTGCTTGCAAGGATCATTGTTCCTGTGCTGAGACTTCCTTGGCCACAGGGGTGACTGGCAGCCATTGCTCTTTGCTCTGCCCTAGTGATTCCGAGACCCTGCCTCACCCAATTTACAACCCCACCCAAGCTGTGCACAGCTGCTTTTTCGTATGAATGGCCTGTCCTTTCTCAGCCTAAAACCTGTCAAACAGGCAGCAGCTGGGTCAGGGAGCCCCAAAGCTGTCAAACGAAGGCCCAAGGCAGGCAGCAGCAGTCTGCCTTGCTTCACAGCTGGGCCTCATCTGGGCACTTCCAAACCCCATACAAAGAGGAGGAATCTTCAGATCTCTCTGTAGCTCCTGCTGGGAGGCCCTAGGCAGTGGCTGACTTTGCACCTCCTTGGAGATCCAAGAGCCAGTGTACCCAGTGGTCAGAGTGAGACCATCCAGATTACAACTCTTCACATCCATAAGAGACACACTCAGGGGGCAGACTCAGTGAGCACCAAAGCCCCACTGAAGCAAGTCCTGCTCCATAGGGGTGTCTCCTGCCCAGCAGCTCTTCCACTGTAGACACAGCTGGTCCCCACAGGCAATTGGCCTGGAGGTCAATTCCTCCTAGTGATACCAACAGCAATCAAGGCTTAACTACAACAAAACTGTGCACACAGCCCACAAAGGGGTGCACCTAGAATGCCCAGCTCAGGTGACTGGGGAGGCTGAGCCACTGGGCCCTATAGGACACCTAGCACACAAAGCCACTCTTATCAACTCGTGGAGACTTAGCAGCTACTGAGTACATAGAAACAAACACAGGGAAGCAGCCAAAATGTGGAGACAAAGAAACATGTCACAAATGAAAGAAATGGGAGAAAGCAAACTACTGGATATAGAGTTCAAAACCACAGTTATAACGTTACTCAAGAATCTTCTAGAAATCTTGAGGAACTTAGTGAGAACTTCAAGGATCTTAGTGAGAATGCAAAAAAAAAAAAAAAAAGGAAAAGGACCAACTAGAAATTAAGCATAAATTGACTGAAATAAAGAATAATATACAGAGATTCAACAGCAGACTAGAGGATCCCAAGAATCAAGTCAAAGATTTAAAATATGAGAAAGCAAAACAACCCAACTGGAAGAGCAAAAAGAAAAAAGAAAACAAAAATATGAAGATAGTGTAAAGAGCCTCTGGGACAACTTCAAGTGTACCAACATCCGAATTATGGGGGTGCCAGAAGAAGAGAGAGAGCAAGATATTGAAAACCTATTTGAAGAAATAATGACAGAAAACTTCCCCTACCTGGTGAAAGAAATAGACTTACAAGTCCAGGAAGTGCAGAGAACCCCAAACAAGAGGAATCCAAAGAGGACCACACCAAGACACATCATAATTAAAATGCCAAGGGTTAAAGACAAAGAGAGAATCTTAAAAGCAGCAAGAGAAAACCAGTTAGTTACCTACAAGAGAGTACCCACACGACTGTCAGCTGATTTCTCAACAGAAACTATGCAGGCCAGACGGGAGTGGCAAGAAATATTCAAAGTGATGAATAGCAAGAACCTACAACCAAGATTACTCTAGCCAGCAAAGCTATCATTCTATCATTCAGAATTGAAGGTCAGCTAAAGAGCTTCACAGACAAGAAAAAGCTAAAGGAGTTCATCACCACAAACCAGTATTATATGAAATGCTGAAGGATATTCTTTAAGAAGAGGAAGAAGAAGAAAAAGGTAAAGATAAAATATTATGAACAACAAAGAGACAACAAATACATATCTATCAACAAGTGAATCTAAAAATCAACTGAATAACAAATCTGATGAACAGAATAAACTGGTGAACATAATAGAATCAGGGGCATAGAAAGGGAGCAGACTGACAATTCTCGGGGGGAAGGAGGTGTGGTGGTGCAGGAAGAGACTGGACAAACATCTTACACCTATGGACGAGGACAGTGGGGGGACGAGGGCCTGGATGGGGTGGGAACTGGGTGGAGGGGAGCTATGGGGGAAAAAAGAGGAACATCTGTAATAATCTGAACAATAAAGATTAAAAAAAATATTTCTAAGCACAAACCCAACTTTGCTTATTCTCACGTGAGTTTGCAGTCACTGAGGAGGGACCATTTGTTTGTAGGGAGGGTGGCCTAGATTCCGCTGTGTCACAGGGAAGGTGTGAACATGCAAGGTGAAATATGGTCACTGACAGAAATGGGTGGCCCGCCCCTGGCGCAGCTCCAGCCTCCCCTCCTGGTCCCAGACCTCGCCAACCCCGCGCCAGTACCTGGCCTCCGTCACCTTCTGGGCGGAAGCGGACCAGCGGGACACCACGTGGGAAGTGGCCACCAGGAGGGCCTCTCTCTAGAGGACGTTGCCTTCTTGCCCCGCGGGGCCTTGGTTGTAAATGGAACCAGCCCCGTGTTACCCATCCACAGGCAGTGAGCGTCCACGCGCTTGCTCACGCCTCTTCCACCCCCACATCCATGCTCTGCGGTGCGCGCCCGCTTTCCTTTAAACCAGTTTCAAGTTAAGTCACGGGGATCGGAGGGCATGTATGGGGGAGTCTCTGGGGAAGCTGTGTGGGGGGCCTGCAGAGACCTGCAGGGTGGGGCCTGGCTGCAGAAATACTCCAGCTTCACGGGAAAGGCAGCCGGGCAGGCACTGCTAAGTGCCTGAGGAACCTGCCTGAATCGGGAGGTGGGGTGCTTCGGCAAGGACTGTGGAACCCCATCACCAGGAGCACCATCAGCGTGTTGGTGCTTGTTGGGAAGAGCATCGGTGGGCCTGACAGGTGACTCCCCTGCGGGGAGCAGAGGAAACCCAGGGATCTGGGGAGAAGCTCCTGGCACTTGGGGTTTGACGGTGAAAGCAAAGGGGATGACCGCAGCGAAACACTGGTGAGCGCTCCCGCCCCGTCCCAGAGCCGTGGAGCCAGCAGCGGGAGCTGGCAGCCCCGGTGTGCCAGGCTGAACACAGGCAGCGTCCACAGCACAGCCGTGCAGAGTCAGGGGAGGCCGCAGCACATGGCAGGATGCTAGGTAGCAGGTCCAGCTGCCTGGGCCCACCTCCCCCTACCTCCAGCCCCGGGCTCCCACAGTGAGCGGGCATGTCAGGGGGGCCCGGTATCCAGCTCAGGGGGAAACGGAGGAAAACCCCAACTAATGTCTGTGCAAGTCTGTCTGGCCTGACCCAGGTGGGGTCCCTGGAGGCCGGATGCAAGCCTCTCGCTCCCGTTTCACACAACGCAGAGCCCACTCAGGGCGGGACACGTGGGACCTCGTGGAAAGCACCGTCCGGCCGAGGGAGACCTGCAGCCACGTGGGCAGAAGACAGTGAGCAGTGAGGACGCGCGATAGAGCAAGAGGCTGGAGGGCCGTTAGGGGAGGGCTCCTCTGGGGACGCAGGGCCTCAGGAGCCTCTGTGTACACTGAGGATTCAGAAAGCCACGGCCACGCCCAGCCACGTGGCACTCTCTCTCAGACATGACCCCAGAAGGCCCTGCGCTGACCTCCAGGCCCAGCACAAGCAGGAAGAGCCGTTGAGGATGGGCTGTAAGGGAGCCCAACCAGGATCCAGGGGAAGGAGGTAGAGACAGGAGGGGCAGTTTCAGGGAAGGGGTTGGGGAGAGGCATGCATACGTGACCGGCAGACAGCTCCAAGCCCCACTACCTTACATACACAGAGGAGGGAGGGATGTTACAGGACAAGGAGAAGGAGAAGGAGGAGGAGCACTGGGTGAGCTTTAAACCTTGAAACTGATACCATGCGGGGAAAGGGGGAGAGTGGCCAACTGGGAAAGCGCAGGGGACATAAAGTGAGGAAGGGTCCAATTAGAAAGAGTCATGAGGAGACCAGAGCTTCCAGCATTTACAAGCCCTGAGACAGACTCACAGGGACTCCACTTCCTCCTGTTGGGGAGAGAGCAGGCTTCCTCCTGTTGGGGGCCCCTCCCCAGGGGGAGATTGTATACGCTGACAATAAACTCCCACATTTTCGCTTATCATCTTTTCGCCCATAAATTTTATCCTTCAGACTTCGTAGGACAAGAGCCACAACGGGAGTCCGACCCGCCACTCCGCGGATCAGCAGGAGCGCCAGGCCGCAGCCCGCAGCCCAGGAGAGCATTTCGGTCGCTTGGTTCTGGTTCTGTTTGCTTTGTCTTTCGCTCTTGGTACCGAAGGAAATCTTTGTCTTGACATTAGACCAGTTACACAAAAGGTCAACTTCTACCATCAAGAAGAGAAAACCCGGGGCAGGGGGGGAGTTGGATTTACAGAGTTACCACGGAATTACATCCGGCTCCAAAGCCACATCCCAAAGCCACAAAGCACGCCACCCCGCGAGAAGAGATGGCCCGTGGGAAGAAGAAAAGTAAACGGACAAAAGCCATCCTCGAAGAGGCCCAGACGTTGTGGAGTTACGGTACTAGACAAAGGCTTTTAATAAACTCCTTCTAATATTTTCTAAAAATTAAAGAAAACCATCGCCCAACGACTACAGAACGCCATGAAAGCGATGGCTGAACAACATGGACAGATCAACAGAGGTAGAAAGGTTAGGACTCAAACAGGAATCCTGGAGCTGCCGCGAACAACCCCCAAAATGAAAACTCACTCCCAAGGCCCGAGAGCAGATGTGACGGAGCAGGAGCCGCGTTCTGCTCCCGGTGAAGCCCGGAGAAAGGGCCCTCCTGCCCGGCAGGCGGGAAAGCGGTCGCAGGGAGAGATGCCTGCCTGCTTCTTGCTATCGCAGGCCGGCCGGCCCTCCAGGGAAGCTGTTCACACCTGGGCCCTTCCAGAGCCAGCCGCCGGGGATGGACAGTCATCCCCAGACTCGCCGTCTCCCTGTCTAATCGAGGGGAACGCTGAGCAGCCAGGACACAGGCCCAGGACAAGGCGAAGTGAAACAAGCCAGTCAAAGAGAGACAAGTATCCCATGAGCTCACTCATGCGTGGAATCTAAGCAACAGAATAAACTGATGAACGGAGCGGATCCAGAGACATGGAAGCGTGGAGCACAGTGCGGAATCTCAGAGGGAAGGCGAAGGGAGAAGGGAGGGGATAGGACCGTGGTCTGCAAACCGCGGCTCGCAAGCCACCTGCGGCTCTTTGGCCCCTTGAGTGTGGCTCTTCTACAAAATACCACGGCCTGGGCGAGTCTATGTTGAAGAAGTGGCGTTAGAAGAAGTTTAAGTTTAAAAAATGTGGCTCTCCAAAGGAATTTCAGTCGTTGCGCTGTTGATATTTGGCTCTGTTGACTGATGAGTTTGCCGACCACTGGGCTAGGGGAGGGCAGAGGGGAATCAACCAAAGACCTTGTATGCTTATATGCATACACCATGGGCACAGACAATGGGGTGGTGAGGGCCTGGGGTGGGAAGGCGGGTGGGCTGGAGGGGGTCAATGGGGGAGAAGGGGGGACATATGTAATACTTTCAACAATAAAGAATTATTTAAAAAAAACTATAAACCTAGAAAAGAAAAGGTGAGGTTTATGGCAAAGCCCCTTGAGGACGGGACTGAGGCCAACTCATTTTTGTGCATCTTCCCCATCACGTTGCTGGGCCCAGAGCCGCTCCCCGAGCCTCAAGGCTGCAGTGTCAGAGCCTGGAAGTGGATGTGGAGTAACTTCTCTTCTCCCTGCGTCCCAAAGTCCAGGGCCCCCGGCAAACTCTAGAGCAGGGGTGGGCACCTGTCTCTGCCATGGGCCATGTGGGTATTTGTAACATCACCCTCGGGCCACACAAAACTATCAGCTTAAAAACCGGCCTGCTCCATCTGGTCAAACATTCATTAACTCCCCCTAATGCCTGGGCAGGGCCAGACCAAGGGATTTCACGGCCTTATAGGGCCGAGGGCTGGATGCTCCCACCCTGCTCTGGAGGGAAAACACACATTTCTCTCAAGGTCTATCCATAAAATTAAGATACTTTTCACCGAAGATCACCTTAAAACTTTGATTCTTATTTTTAAATAAATGCGTTTTACTTGGCCTGAGGTTTGAGGATTCAGCAATTAAATCCCCGTACCCTTTGTTTCGGGCTACATTTCACAATATTAGGAGACACACATCACAGTGGTTGGGAGCTGTGGCAGATCCAATGTTTTCATCGAAGAAAGAGGTTGTTTTTCTCTTTTTCTATTTTGATTTTTTTTTTCCAGTTTGGAAGAAAGGGAATGAAGTAAAAACAAAAAATAAAACAAAACCAACAGAAATGTTTGTACTTCCATTTTTTAAAAAATCCCAGGTCTTTTTTGACATTATTTCTCCTCCCACTCTGATCTTGGTTGATCTATTTCATTGTGTTTATGCAATGATTCTCTAACTGGACCCCTGCTTATATCCCTTCCTCCCTTCTGATCTGTGCTCGGCCAGATTAATTTTCATGAATACAGAATAGTGTAAAGGTCAGTAGGGGCTCTAATATTTATTCATCCATTCAACAAATATTTATTGAGAATTTATTGAAATTTCTTCAGGAAATAGCTAAGAATAAAAATAAAAACTTTATGTTTATGGAATGATATAAAAAGGGACAGACAATAAAAAGTAAACAGATATATAAGTTATGGTAGCTATAAATGCTATGAAGAAATATTTTTTAAAGAAAGGCAGGAGTGCTTTTTTAGGTAAGATTTTCAAAGATTTATCTAGAAAGATGATATTTGAACAGGAGCAGGAATGTTCTGAAGAATGAAGTGGCATTAACTCCCCAGCCGGGGGCATCCGGCCTGAGGGCAGAGCAGGTTCAAAAGGCCTCCTGTGAGCAGCCTTGAAACCAGTGAGGACCAGCAAGGCAGATGCCAGGCTGATGATGAGGCGGGTGGAGGGCCAAGGGCAAGAGGGACAGGAGATGAGATCAGACAGTCAAGGGCAGAATGTGGGGCTGGATGGGGCTGAGTAAGGACAGAATGTCTACATTTGTCAGCAACCAGGGACTCAGAACAACCTCAAGAACATGAGCTGAGCAAAAGGACTTCCAAGTGCAGAGAGCCCTCATCCATCCACCCATCCATCCACCCATCCACCCATCCATCCATCCATCCATCCATCCATCCATCCATCGATCCATGCACCCACCCATCCATCCATCCACCCATCCATCCATCTATCCATCCACCCATCCATCCATCTACCCATCCATCTACCCATCCACCTATCCATCCATCCATCCATCCATCCATCCATCCATCCATCCATCCACCTATCCATCCATCCATCCATCCATCCATCCATCCATCCATCCATCCATCCACCTATCCATCCATCCATCCATCCATCCATCCATCCATCCATCCATCCACCTATCCATCCATCCATCCATCCATCCATCCATCCATCCATCCATCCATCCACCTATCCATCCATCCATCCACCTATCCATCCATCCATCCATCCATCCATCCATCCATCCATCCATCCACCCATCCATCCATCCATCCATCCATCCATCCATCCATCCATCCATCCACCCATCCATCCACCCACCCACCCACCCATCTCACCTCTTTCTACTGCTGGGTAAACTGAAGCCCCAAAAGAAATAGCTCTTTCCCGAGGTCATGTAGCCACTCAAAATGGTCACTCTACAGTGTCTGAAGGTTTCCTCTGTTGGGGGCAGTGGGACTCCACCATGAAGGAGGAGGATAGAGAATCTGGCTGCTGCATGAGAGTCAGCGAGGGGAAACCCTGGGGCTTGCTGGGTTGACCCTGTGATCTAGCAGCATGAAGTTCCCACCACAAAGTCCACCCCAGCAAGAACCACTGGGCCATGGGGTGGGGAGAATCCTGGGCCTGGAGGCCGTCAGCGGGAGCCACATTCTCTTTCTGCCCTTTCACGAATGAGCTGCAGAAATGAGGCAACCAGGTAAAATTCTTGAGGTCTCAGTCCTCCCATCTGTAGAATGGGAAGAAACTCCCTACCTCTGAGGCTGTTGAGATGGTGAAAGAGTCTATCACGAAGGAAATGGTTAGGTGTGAGGGGAGTCCAGGGGAAGAAACTGGATAGAGAGGAGTGTATTTCGGGAGTAGCTAGCCCGAGCGTCGCTGATACCCAGCCTTTGGTGGCTTCATGGGCTCTGGCTCAGTTGAAGGGGGCCCCCAGGTAGACCTCCCATCCCATTCATGTCATTGGTGGGGTGATAGTTCGCTATACCTTAATGACAAGGTATCATTAAGAAGCCTTTTAAATATCCAGCTAGAGATGTCTGGTGGGCAACTGGAATTTCTAGTATGAAATTTAGGAAACGGATGGAAATGTAAAATGCAAAATTTAGGAGTTGTCAGTGTAAAGATGTATTGAAAGCCTCAGGACTGTTTTGGGCTGACAAAGAACAGGCGTCCAGGCAGACCAGAGAAAAGGGAAACCAAGCAAAGACCCCTCGGGCACCTTCCCATCTAGGGAGCGGAGCGGGAAGCAGTGAAGACGCTAATAAAGGGGTGTAAGAAGGTAGGGGCAGGAAGATAGGGAGTAGACATGTGAGAATAAACAAGTCATCTTTTCTGTCAAAGAACAGTTTAGACAGCCGCCATTTTGGACCGCGTGACTTGGCAGCCGCCATGTTGGCCTCATGGCTTACAGCTCCCCTGGGGGCCGCCCTTTGAATTAGCCAATCACGAAAGACTGTTCGCCTGAGCTCCAATCAAGAACAAAGGACAGGTCACGTGTGTCAGGGATTATAAAGCCAAGCAGACAGTCTGCTCGGTGTGCACGGGCTTCCAGACCAAGTGTGCACCCTTCTACGTAGAAGTAAAGATGTTTGCCTGCTGCCTGGCTCCCGAGTGTTTTGTATTCTACCAGAACCCCTGACTTGGGGGCTCGCCTTATTTCTAACAGATGGGAGAAGGTGTTGTCCCAGCAGATAGGGTAACAATGTCTTTCAAGAAAATAACATGTGATTCCCCGTGTTCCATAGTGAAAGGCGGAGTGAAATAAAAACAGAATTCATGCTGGACTTGACCACAGGCAGTTCTCTGTGAGCTGGGAAATAGGTTTCCCCGTGGAACTGTAAGGTCAGACCCTGATGGGGATTGGTGTGAGTCCCAGAGGCCTTGAGACAGTAAGTCTAGGCACCTGGGGTGAGAGGCTGTGCTGTAAAGGAGAAAAGGAAATAGGGTCCCAGCCTCTGGGGTATCTGGGCACAGGCGTTCTTAAACTCTGTAGCTATGGGAGCAGGGCTGCGGGGTAAACCACTAGAAAGGGAAAGCCGATGGTAGAGAAGAGGAACATGAGGGAGGAGCCATGCCTGGAGAGGACACAGGGGACTGTGATTTATGAGAAATGTGTGTGTGGCCTTCACCCCTGTCCTGGCACAGAGCCCCTAAAACCACCGGCATTTCCTTTGTGTTAAGTTGTAAAGGTGTGTTTGTTGCGTTAATGAACTGGCTTTGGGGCTGTGCCCAAGGATGGGGGAGGGTTGCCCTGGGATCTAACCATGTGATTGGAGCATCAGACTGTCAGTCCCACCCCCAGGACCCCAGGGGATGGCAGAGGGGCTAGAGCAGTGGTTCCCAACATGGGGCACACGCCCCACAGGGGGCATTTGGATTTTTAAGGGGGGCAATTGGAGAATGAGTTATTCACAGTGAATTTTTTGCATTTCTAATGGTTCTAGGAGTATCCTTTACAGCAGTGGTCTGCAAACTGTGGCTTACGAGCCACATGTGGCTCTTTGGCCCATTGAGTGTTCTAACGCCACTTCTTCAAAATAGACTCGCCCAGGCCGAAAACCGACTTCGGCGCATGGGCCACGAAATTTCAATTGCACTGTACGTGTGCGCCCGCACGTGGTATTTTGTGGAAGAGCCACACTCAAGGGGCCAAAGAGCCGAATGTGGCTCGCGAGCTGCGGTTTGCCGACCACTGGTATACAGTATATAAATATATATTGTGACATATTTATGCATTTCAGTTCTCTATTATATGTTTTGAAACTTTATTTGCTATTTTTTCATATCACTTCATGTTATTATTTTTTAACAATTTCTTAGTGATTTCTTCCTCAGTACTGCAGCTGTCCTTTCATTCTTTTATTGTCTCTCTCATGGATGCCATGTTCTTTGAAAGCTTGTTTAGACCAAGTTCATGGTCTTTTCGGCTTTCTCCATGGGAGTAGGAATTCACTTTTTAAAGAATAAGAACTATATGTCACGGAGCGGGGGCATCTGGGTTTTAGAAATGCTTTGGTGGGGCCTGGCCACAAAAAGGTTGGGGACCACGGGCTAGAGCTTCAATCAGTCAATGAATCAATCAATGACCTAGCAGCCCTGCCTAGGCAACGAAGCCTCCAGCAAAGCCAGAAAGGATGGCCCGAGAGCTCCCAGGCTGGGGGGGGGGGGGGGGCTGTGAAGATGCTGGGAGAGAAGGAGGGGAAATAGGAGCTCTCCACCCCACCCTGTGCCCACACCCTGCCCTTAGCACCCCTTCCACCTGCTGCTCCTAGTGACTTCCTTCCATAATAAGCCAGCACACCAGGGAGCAGCTGGTTTCCTGAGACCTGGGAGCTGCTCTAGAAAAGTAATCAAGCCAAGGGGGGACCTGAACCTTCCATTTGCAGGGTCAGTCAGGAGCCCAGGTGACAACATGCACTTGTGATTGGCATCTGCAGGAGGGGGTGGGGCTAGCCCTGGACTTGTGATTGGCATCTGCAGGAGGGGGTGGGGCTAGCCCTGGACTTGTGATTGGCATCTGCAGGAGGGGGTGGGGCTAGCCCTGGACTTGTGATTGGCATCTGTAGTAGGGGGTGGGGCTAACCCTGGACTTGTGATTGGCATCTGCAGGAGGGGGTGGGGCTAGCCCTGCACCTGCGGAATCTGGGTAAACTGTCCCAATGGAGCTGAACTGTCAGCCACCCAGCTGGTGGCCAGAGAAGAATCGCTTGTTGGTATGAGGAACCCATCCCCCGCGCCCCCTCCCCGCCTCCCCCCCACGCACCACCCCATAAACTTGTGTGCAGTTGGATCCAGTACTTAGGAAGCAATTGCATAAATGGAACGGTTGCTGTGAAAGAGGGAGGCCGTGAAGTGAAAGACAATGAGTGATAGGAACGCTCTTGTCTCATTTTCTCAGGAGGAGTCAGTGGGGGGGAGGGCATATGTAATACTTCCAACAATAAAGAAGTGAAAAGAAGAAGAAGAAGATGGCCATCCGCTGGGAGAGCGAAGGGGGTGCTGGTCGTTAGGAGAGAGACAGCATGGGAAACAGTCACGTCAGAGGGAAGACGACCAGGGAAGCAGGCGGAGAGCGAGGTGCCGGTGCACCGTGTGTCATACATGTGAGCTCAGTCAGCACCGGTGTGCATTTCCCCCCAACCAGTTTCAGGTATTTTGATGCAGACAAAATGGGCAAAAGTCAATTTCATTCAGGGGTGATGGGAAGAGAGGGTCCTACAAGTTATACAGCCCATGGGCCAGGTTGGGTGGAGAGGGAACTGGTTCGCCTGGGGGGTGCGTAAAGAAAGCAGGTAATGCTGGCTCGTGTGCCTCGGCGGTGGAGCGTCCATCTATGAATCAGGAGGTCACCATTCGATTCCTGGTCAGGGCACAGGCCCGGGTTGCAGGCTCCATCCCCAGTGGGGAGCATGCAGGAGGCAGCCGATCCATGATTCTCTCTCATCATTGATGTTTCTATCTCTCTCTCGCTCTCCCTTCCTCTCTGAAACCAATAAAAATATATTTTAAAAAAGAGAGAGAGAAAGTAGATGAGTAGGCAGGACTGCTCCGTGGGCTGGAGTCTTTGCGGGGAAATATCTGTTGGAATCGGGACGTGAGGAGGGGCTGTGAGCTGAGGAGGCTGAAGAGTGGGTACCGTCTCTAAGGTTCGCCCCTGGGAGAGGGGAACTTAAGACAAAATCGATAGGAGTGCGCAGGGCAGGGAGCTAAAAGGCCCGGGTGAGACAGGCTGTCTGCTGGGCCACTGCCTCCCCCCACAAGGACAGAGGCCCTGGCGATAAACAAAGGCTTGGCCAGCTCCTTAGCCCTCAGGGAGGGAGGAGGGTGCAGGGCTGGGGGGACACTGGGGGGGGGGGGGGCGGGCAGGGGGGGGAGGAGCGACTGCACCCAGCGTGGGCTTCTTAGTGCGGCCTGGCCTGGCCACGTGGGACTCAAAGGGAAGGAGTGCCCCTGGGGAGGGGTGGGCACCACGGTCTGGAGTGAGGACCAAGGAGAAGCCGATCCCATCTCCCATCGGGGGTGTGTCCAGTGGGGACGGGAAAAAGGCAGACACCACTCGGAAGGCAAAGGACCAGCAGTGCCCTCAGGGGCCCCGTGAGGGTCAGACACCTTCCCAGGGCGGACAGCTCCCCACGGAGCCGGCTCTGAACTCCCACCCTTTACACCCACGGTCTGGCCTCCCCAGGGATGTCCCACGTGGGGAAGGAAGGGAGGAGGTGGGGATGTGAGGTGAAGGGAACAGACCCGGAGGCCGGCCGCGTGTTTTCTGTTCCTAAGACACGTGAGCGCCTGGAGAACACAGCTTCCTGCCCAGTGGGGGGCTGCCTCTGTCCGGATGCCTGGGGTGCAGGGAGCGGCCGGGAACCTCGCTCTGGGCCCCGGAACCAGCGAAGAAAACTCAAGCTAAGTCAGAGGCACGGGAAGAAATGAGCTAAAATATTTACATGGAAAATGACGGCTCCACACTCCAAGGGTAGGCGCTCCCTTCGAAATGTATTTGGCACTTTTTTGAAATGCTGAAAGGGCAACGTTAATGTAAATTTGACTGGAACTGCTTTTCATTGTAAATGCATAGACATGCAGTGTTCTCCAGCAAAGCCTTCAAAATCTAAAAAAAAATTTTTTTTTGGAGAATTATGGTAAAAAATAAAATAGGAATTTAATCAAGTGGAATATTTCAACAATAATGCCTCACATTGCAAAACATTATTGACTATTATTGACGGGCCGTTAGTAAACAATTGGGTTGGCAGTGACACGGGGCTCCCCGGAGAGCAAGCAGGACAGAGGAAGCAGCCGCGGCTCCCTGTCCCTGCCTTGGAAATACCGGCACGTTTCGGCTAACACGGGCTTGTCGAGTCTCCATGAATTTCAATGATGACGGATTCCTCGGGCGCACGTTTGAAAGATGAGTTAGAGGGAGGTGGAACCGTGTGAATGAAAATGGAAATAGAACTCGATTGTTATGCCTGAAGATTTGTTACTTATCAAGATTCTGAACTTTTCCTAAAAATGGGATTTCTCGTGTTGTCTTGCCTTGATTTTCCTGTCGCCAAACGCTGATCTGCTTTCACTCAGCACTGAACACAGACACAGAGGACCTCCACGCGGCCCTTCCTGAGAGCGTTGCGAGCCCAGGGGGAGGCGCGCCCACATCACCGCATCCTAATGTCTCCGTCTGGGTTTGGCACCTTCCACACTCATTGCCCTGCGGTCAGGCAAACGCGAGCCGAGGGGAGAAACCACAGGCCCGACCAGCGAAGGGCCGTCATTGGTCCCAGGAGCTCCCAGGTGGCACAGACCCGTCGGCACAAAGGTTTCATCTGCCCAGAACATCAGACAGGACACATGTCTGTGCTGATCAGCGTTTTCGGCACATATATGTTCTTAAAGGATCCCGGTAGGAGGCACAGAGCACTCGGCTGGTGCAGGGACCACATGCGTGTGTAGCTCCTGTGGGCTGGCCTGGGGCCCTGACGCGCGGCCCAGTCCCTTCCGAGGGGGCTGTCCTACCACTGAAGGGTTACTCTGTATCTTTTTTTCTCACACTTCTTATTTTTATTTATATGTATTTATTTTAATATATATTTGTATTGATTTCAGAGAGGAAGGGAGAGGGAGAGAGAGATAGAAACATCAGTGATGAGAGAGAATCCGGGATCCACTGCCTCCTGCATGCCACATGCTGGGGTTTGAGCCCACAACCCAGGCCTGTGCCCTGACCTGAATCAAACCCGGGACTCGTCAGTCCACAGACCGATGCTCTATCCACTGAGCCACACCCACTTTACAGAAATAGCATTTTTCAAAATAGAAAACTAGGTGGGGGCCCTAAAATATGTTCAATAACTTCACGGTCCATGTGATGACCTCTCCCGATAGTTGGAAAGAACGTGCATAAGAAATTCACACAATAACACTTTCCTACTCACAGTGCACCCCCAGCCACACAAGCACACACACGCACACACACGCGCACACACACATATATATGCACACACACACACACACATGCACATGCCATTCCTTGGCCTTGTCTTTATTTCCTACTGATATAGTTCCAGGCTCCTTTCATCAAATTCTGCCTTATTGTTTTTAACATCTGCATGATATTTCTTATTACGCTGTCTCAGGGCAAACACTACTTAAATCCGCTTGATCTTGATGGGCATTGCTTTGCTTTATCTTCTCAGAATCACCACCAGAGCTCCACTGACAGCCTTGCTCACGCCTTGCGATTTTTAAAAAGTGTATCCATAATTTAAATCCCTAATCCTGGAATTGCTCATCAAAGTTTCATGTGCATTTAAAGGCAGAGATCGAATGGCAGTTGTCCTCCAAAGCGTTTGGCCAGTTCAGCTTCCTGCCTGAAGTGCAGGGCGTGGCGCCGTCCCCGCTCACGGCGTCCCCTGCCCGTGGGCCGAGGGAGCACTCACTGGTGCCCAGAGACGCGGTCTTCCTGAGGCTGGCTCCTCTCCACGTGGCTATCGGGCGTCTGTCTGCCTGGAGACCTTTCCGTCACACAAATTGCTCAGTTTTCTGTTCAGCCGTTTCTTTTCTTCATTGATTTGCATAAATTTGTTGTCACTAAAGGGAATACACTGTGATACCTACCATGCAATTCATATCATTTATGAACGTTTCCCCAGGACCTGTGCTAGCAACAGTATCCATCTGAAAGATACTGAATAATTTTAATGCGAAAGTCCTTAGAATAATTAGAATAATTCATGATTGATAACAGGTACTAAATGTTCTGTGGATTTTATTACTATTAATAGAACTTTAATCCAAAGAATATGTGTGTGTGTGTGTGTGTGTGTGTGTGTGTGTGTGTGTGTATATACTAGAGGCCCAGTGCATAAAATTTGTGCACAGGGGGAGTGGGTCCCTCAGCTTGGCCTGCACCCTCTCTAATCTGGGACCCCTTGGGGGATGTCCGACTGCCTCTTGCAATCTGGGACCGCTGGCTCCTAAGCGCTCGCCTGCCGGCCTGCCTGATCGCCCCTAATTGCTCCCCTGCTGGCCTGATTGCCCCTAACCACCTCTGCCTTGCCCCACACCCAGGATCCAGGATTCCTTCCCTATGGCCAGCCAAAGGCCCCCAGGATCTGGGCCAGCTTTGCCCAGGCTGGCCACAGCCACAGGGAACTGAGGGTGGGCAGCTTTGTCCAGGCCGCAGCTGCAGGTGCCCAGGACCACAGGGCGGGCGGCTTGTCCTTCTCCAGGGCTGCAGCCTGGCCGGTCCCCATTCTTCTCTCGTGAACTCATTTATGCCTGGCTGGTTCCCCATTCCTCTCTCCCCAGTGTTGAGTGTCTGAGCCATTACAGCATGACAGCATGAGGGCGTGATGACCATTTGCATATTAGCTCTTTATTATACAGGATATACATATGTTTCTACTCTCTTTGATATCTTATATGTTTTAATTATATTGATTTTTTATCCACTTGTATGAATATGTCAGGGTTATTTCTGTGAGCACACAATCACTATTTTTTTCATAAATTCTCTTACCCTCACTGATGCAAATATTCATGTAATCCCAACCCCTGTATATGCTTGGGGTTGCTTCAGAATGGTGGCACCATGGGTACACATGAAATAGCAAACGGTGAGAGGCAAAGCAGCGTCCCTGCTCAGCCCATGTGCCAGTCTTCTCCGAGCCCACCAAGACTCATTGGCATCAATGTTAAATGTTGCCATGGGCATTTTTTACATCTGTTCAAGTCATCATGTGGTGACATCTCTCTGTCTAATTACTATGCATAATGTAATTATATCTACACATCTGGACAGAAGTATTCGCTGCTTTGAAACTAAATTAAATTTAATTATTTAAATTATGTCACTAAATAGTTGTATCTAGTTGTCTATATACCAAATCACCCTTGTATTCTGTTTTTCTTTTTTTACATAATGACTCAATATTTGTATATATTGCAAAATGATCATCACTATAAGTCTAGTTATTGTTCTTGTGATGAGAACTGTTCAGATCTATTCTCTTAGCAAATTTCCAAGAGGCAGCAGAGCCTTGTGAACCGTGGTCGCCGGCTGCACCCCCACCCCCAGGACTTAGTTACGTTATTGCTGGAGGTTTGACCTGTGTATTCCCTTCATGCCTTCTGCCTTGTGCCCTTGACTTGAACAAACACTATTTGGTCATCAATGTATGGTTTTGTCATGTGCTCCTATACTGTATGTACTGACTGTCTTCACAGATCAGGGTGTGTGTGTGTGTGTGTATACGTGTGCATGTAAGTGTGCATGTATGTGTGTATATGTATGTATGTGTGTATGTGTATGTGTGAAATTTTCCTCCTTGATCTATTTTTGTCAGGATTGAGTTGGCAACTAAATATTATTTGTAGCGTTTTCTCCTTTGCATGTTTTCTAACCAAGTATAAATGCCTACAGCGAGGTGCATGCTGGTACGGGGTATCATATGAACTTAGGCAGCTTCAACCTTCCACATCCTAACTTGGTGTTTGGTCTACTTGATATGTTATTACTGAAGAGTGATGTACACAACTCTGTTTCTGTTATCCTGTGTTTCTTCATTTTGTGTGATGGAATTTTGGCCTGATTTGGGCGTGCACGTGGTGACAGCTGTGCTCCATGTTATGTAAGGGGGGCAGGACAAGCTCTGTGGGGCTCCCCACACTTCTTGGCTCTGTGGCCCGGGGCTGAGCTGTGAGGAAGGGTCTCTGGGCTCCTGTGCCCTCTGCTACTCAGGAGATTTTGGTGAGAGATCAGAGAGCGAGAAGAGCCTGGGTTCGAGTTATTGATTCACTCGGGCTCTTCACCGAGCGTTTGCTGCTGAGAAACTCTATGCCCACGGTCCTTGTGGAAATAAACAAGTGGAAATTGTCTAGCATTGAAGCTCCCTAAGATGGCACACAAAGCACTGCAATAGCTTAAAGGGACATCGTGGAAATTGGGTAGCAGTGGGGGCTTTAAAAGTCACGGGAGTCCAGAAAGTAACATGTGAGTGTGGGGCTACAGGTGTTCCTGAGAGAAGTCTGGGATGGACCCAAGCTTCCTGCCTGGCTGACCCTGAGTCTGTGCAGGAGCAGGAAGTAAAGGCTGACGCAGACCTGCACACGCCCACAGCCCTGAGGGCACCCACCACCCACCACCCACCACGCACGCGCACACACACACACACACACACACACACACACACACAAAGCACCGTGGCAAAGCGCACGGCTGCTGGGGACACGGTGGTCCAGTCAGCGAACTCCCACGACGGTCACCAGGCAGAGGTGAGAGACCTCACATGACAGGACGCAGACGTGGCCAAAGGAGAGCAGCAGAGTCATTGAACAAACAGCGAGAACCACACTCAGCCCAGCGTGGCCACAGCAGACTATCAAGACGGCCCCTTTCAGCGAAAATCACCAGCCACACACAGGAGCGAGAAAGGAAGCTCATGCACAGAAGGAAGGAGGAGAAAAAGGCAATGGGGACTGTTCTTGACAAAGCCCAGCTGCCGCACTTATTAAGGACATTACATCCGCGTATTTAAGTAAGTTCAGTAACCTAAAGGACACCACTTCCAAAGAGCCGAGTGGGAAACAGCACAAGGAGACAGCGATAAAGAGAGAAAGCTCTAAAAACTGCCGTGGGAAGCATCGTACCTAAACTCCAGTGCTCACCGGAGGGACTCACCAGCACATTCAAAGTGAAATAAGAGCAAACCCCTCAACCCCGTTACAGGGAAAGTGAATGCTGCATTTTTCCGTGTATAAGACGCCCCCACTTTCCAACCCAAAATTCAGAAATCACTATTTTAAACATTTTGCTGGTTCTCCTCTCCGGCCTCCGTCTTTTCTGGCATCTTCAGTCGCTGTTCTTCCTGTTTTCTCCGCTGTCTGCTCACACCCTCCTGGGAGGAGGTACACATGGTCTCTCTGCAGCTCGGTTTCCATGCTCTTTTGCAGAGCGGATTACATTCGGTTTGAATTTTGCAGAGTAAGACCATCGCTTACCGGTATTTGTCTTTTTATTTCTGACATCGTTATGGGCTCAGAACGCTCCGGTCCCTGTTGCATCTGTGCACTCTCCACCTCCACCTCCTGTTACAGCATCAGCTGACCTCAGTAACAATAAGGCCCGTGACTGGAGGAAGCCTGTTTGACAAGGTCTGGGCAGCTAGGCACCCATGGGGCTCCCTTCTTGGCTGACTTCCTGTATAAGACGCCCCTCGCTTTTCAGGCTAAGGATTTTAGAAAAAAATAGCGTCCTATACACAGAAAGATACAGTCTACAGCCTGAATAACAGAAATCAGCAAATCAGGAAGAAGGGGACCATGAAGGACGTCATCAGCGTTAGCATGTAAAGTCCCAGGAAAGAGGCAAGAGAGTACGAGGCAGAAGGAATATTGGAAAATATAACAGCTCAGCGCTTCCCAATAGTGAGAAAATCCTTAATCTACACACCCAAGCAACTTCACAAGCTTAACGTGAGAGCAACTCAAAGAGACGCCCACCCACACAGGTGACCGCGGACGATGGAGAAAGTAAAAGGGGGTGAGCATCCTAAGAGAGTCACTGAAATGGAGCCGGAGGCGCTCAGGGAGGAGGGACGGGGGCACGCCCTGCGCCTGGGTCCTCAGAGGCACGTTAGGAGCTGAGGCTGCTGCTCTCTGCTCGGGGCCGAGCCATCCTCATCCTGGAGCACCCCCAGGGCCATGGACACACAGGGGCGGGGCCTCATCCCGAGGCTTCACCCCTGCACTCGGTCATGAAGGAACCCGTCGCTGCCTACCAGCCAGCAGTCCTTCCTGGAATGAAAAGATGCAGACAGATTGCCATTTGCCCGTATACACGCGGCCTCTCGTCTCCCTCCAGAGCCCAGCGGCACTGTGACCCCGAATCTGCAGCTCTCAGCCCGCAACGCTTTCGCTCACATGCGGGCCTTTGTGCTTGAGGAAAGCTGACCCTCTTCTGGGGGGAAGATGGCTACACCGTCCAGGGCCAAAGATTCAGAGACAGAAATGAAGGCGGCAAAAGAAAACAACCCAGCGCATAAAAGGACCCTTGGAAGGCGTAACCATGGATTTGCTCAGAACCCGTGGAAGTTAGGAGGCCGTGGGTGACACGTTCAAAGTGCTGAGAGAGGAGGTCTGCGTACCAGAAACTCCACAGTCAGCAAAACCATTCTCTGAGGATAAAAGAGAAATGAAGACATTCCCAGATAAACCAACACTGGGAAGACGTGTCTCTTGCAGTCCTGCCTTCCCACGAACACCCAGGGACTCCTCAGGGCGAGATAAAAGTGCAGTCACCAGCAATTCTCATTCATACAGAGAACTGGGGCGCCGGTAAGGGAGTTACAGGTGAGCATGATAACAATATGAATAAACATTGGTTTGTAACTGTTTTCCTCTCTCTTATTTAAAATACAACTGCTTAAAGCAGGAATTATAACCCAGTGCTGGTGGGCATAAAAGGTATGAATGTGTGATTTGACTGATGATAACAGCACAGGAGATGAGAAGAGGGAGCTGAATCGGGCAATACTTTCTGTATATTTTTAAGTAAAGTTGGTATTAATCGGAGCAAGATTATTTTAAAATGCAAATTGCAATCCTTGGAGTGAGGACAAAAATTAATAAAAATATGTAGTAAAATAAACAACTAGGAAATTAAAAAGCTACATAAGATTATGTCTATATATAAAATACTAGAGGCCCGATGCACCAAGATTCGTGCAAGAATTGGCCTTTCTTCCCCTGGCTGCCGGCACCTTCGCTCCGGCCGGAGCCGCGTTTTCGCTCAGCCCCGGAGCCACCATTCCACCTTCCCACACTGCCCAGAGGCCCGGAGCGGCTGGGGCATTCCGCACTGCTCCCGGCTGCTCAGTGCCTTCATATGCAAATTAGCCTGCCATATTTGTTGGGTTAATTTGCATACCCACTCCTGATTGGCTGGTGGGTGTCACGAAGGTCAATTTGTAGCTTACTCTTATTAGTGTAGATAAGGTAGTGATGGAGGAATAGAATAACAAGAATACACAGGACATATAGAAAGCAAATAACAAAAGATGTAAACCCTACTTCATTTATAATTGCATTAAACATAATGAATTAAATGTACCAATAAAAAAAGAGATTGACGAGATGGATAAAAACCATGACCCACCTGTATGATGTTTACAACAGAATAATTTTAGAGTCAAAGGCACAAATAGGTTAAATATAGGTAAATGTATATAAAATAGATGTACCATGCAAACAGTCACAAGGGGGATTACCAATATCATGAAAATGGGCTGTAGAATAACACCAGTAAGTAAAGAAATGGTATTTCATAATCATAACAGTTTCATTCCACCAGGCAGCTGTAATAATCATAGACATATACACAACTAATAGCAAAGACAAAAATAAAGAAACACTTCAGCAATAATATTCAGAGACTTCCATGTCACAATTTCAGCAATAGACAAAAATCTCGGGAGAACATCTTCTAGAAATAGAAGACTCAAACATTCCACGCCATCATTCTGAAACATTCTCCAGCACGGATCAGACCTTAGGGGAAAACAGTCTTCCTGATTTGAAAAAGATTGAACTCATGAAGTGTATTTTCTCTGACCTACATGGAATGAAAATAAGAATGAATAACAAAAGGACATTTGAAACTATTTAAAAATTATGAGACACACTCCATACTTAGTAGTCGAATAGAGATGAAAAATGAGATAAGAAATAATTAGAAAGTAATTGAAGATGAATTTTCAAAATACCAAAGTGTGTTGGATGCAGTTAAAACCATGCCTCTAGGGAAATGTGTAGCTTTAAACACCTGTATGACAAAGAATCTAAAATCAGCCCTGGCCAGTGTGGCCTGAGACCTCTTGGTGCCTGGTACCCGCTCAGACGTCTGTGTGGCCCTGGCCGCTGCTCAGTGGCTGGGGCTTCATCCCTTCCACCAAACGGTTGAGGGTTTGATTCCCAACCAGGGGGCACACTTAGGTTGTAGGTTCAATTCTGGTTGGGATGCAAGTGGGCGGCCGCCAGTCAATGTTTCTCTCTCACATCCATGTCTCTCCCTCTCTCTCTCTCTCTCTCTCTCTTCCTCCCTCTCTAAAATCAATAAACATATCCTCCTGCGAGGATAAAATAGCCTGTGTGACTCAGGGCTGCCATCCGTAACCATCATTGGTTAGGGGACAACAAGGGTGGATGGTGGAGAGTTGGGGTCTTGGGACGTGTGAGGAGGAAGGAAGGGGAGAGAGGGGGGGCAGGGAGAAGCGTGCCTCTCCGGTGACGTGTGACACGTGCGGCTTCAGGCTGATCCCACAAGGTGTTCAGGAACCAGGGGCTGAGGGTGACACCTCCCTGCGCCCATGGGGGAGGCTGGCTGGGGTCAGCCCAGTTCCTGGCGATGCAGAAGCCAACAGGCAAAGCCTTCCCACGTGGAGCACCTTCCCTGACGCCCACTTCTAGCTCCCAGTGGAAGGTGTGGGATCCAGTGACAGGCAGGAAGGGGCCTGAGGCTCCCAGGGCAGCCAGCTTGGAGGACTCCCCAAGGCCGGCAGCCTCTGGGGTGCAGGTTGTAACCAGAAGCCCCAGAGCCCGCCCCTCAGGGGCCCCCCTGGAGGCGGCCCTGGTGTTTGCGGAGCATCTGCCAGGACTGCCTCACGCCTGGAAAGCCTTCCTCCTCCTGACCCCCCGACAAAGGGACAAGGTCAGCGCGGCGCTGCTGCTGGGTCCTGGTCATCACACAGCCCCCCCCCTGGCTGCCCTGCGTCTCCCCAGGACTGCGAGGCGGTGGGGTGCTGGGGCAGCTGCAGCCCCTCCAGGTCAGACGCCCGGTCCCCCCACAGGCAGGATGGGCTGCGCGCTAATTGGGGAACTTCAAAGCCAGTTCCTGAAGCTCCAAGGCCTCCAGCTCACCGCCTCCCCTGCCAGCCCTGCTCGCCTTTTTCTAAAGAAAAAATAATAGCTCTTGGAATCAATGAAGGGCTTTGGTTTTGATGTTCCTGTTGGTTTTTTCCAAGGAGCGCGAGCAGGGAGGGCAGATGTGGTAGCGCGCCTGCGCCTTGAAGGACGAGAGAGAGAGAGAGAGAGAGAGAGAGAGAGAGAGAGAGAGAGAGAGACTGATGAGAGAGACTGATGAGAGAGACACATCGATTGGTTGCCTCCTGCATGCACCCTGACTGAGGCCTGGGAATGAGCCTGCAACCCAGGTGCGTGGCCTTGACTGGGAATCAAACCCATGACCCTTTGTTCTGTGGGCCGATGCTCTAACCACTGGGCACACTGACCAGGCAGTTCTGCTACTTGAATCTGGTTTGTTTATAGGGCAGTGGTCAGCAAACTGCGGCTCGAGAGCCACATGCGGCTCTTTGGCCCCTTGAGTTTTTTAGCAAAGGCCAGCTTAGGAGTACCCTAATTAAGTCAATAACAACGTACCTACCTATATAGTTTAAATTTAAAAAATTTGGCTCTCAAAAGAAATTTTAATCGTTGTACTGTTGATATTTGGCTCTGTTGACTAATGAGTTTGCTGACCACTGTTATAGGGGCTTTGAAGGTCTCTCTAAGAGGATTTTGTTCACGTGAATGTCACGTGAATTCCATGGTTATCACTCCACGCCAGGGCGAGGGGGGTAGGAAGTGGCATGCACTGGTGGTTGGGGGCCTGGCCCTCGTGTGCACCCGGGTTTAGGGAGTGGTCTCTTGGGCTCCCTGTCCCTCTGTCTGCTCCCACATCCTCCTTTCACTCCTGTTCCCTGACCAGGTTTGAGGGCAGCTGCGAGCTGACTGGAGGGCCTGGTGTGAGAGGCTTAAATCCACTGGACACCAAGTCCCCTCAAACCCGGGACCACCCCCGGGGTCTGTGCTCTTCATGTCCCACCTGTGGGGAGAGGTGCTCACTCTCCAGTCACACATGTGCATGGATTTCATATCTGCTAGGAACATGGCTGAGGCCGTCCGCGGATCCCATCAAACACGTATTAAACTTCATGCCATAAAGTAAACCAGACAGGCAAGCATTAGAGTGAAGAGCAAACGAGCCTCATGTGCCTGTTGCTCTCAGTTTTTTAAAATGTGGTTACATTTGCTGCATGGATCCAACGTTTCTAAATTCAATTTTTGATAATGCATTTTAGAGGAAATGCCAGATGCCATGTTCCACTCCCACATGCGTCAACATGCCAGATGCCATGTTCCATTCCCACACGCGTCAACATACCAGATGCCATGTTCCACTCCCACACATGTCTACATGCCATATGCCATGTTCCACTCCACACACATCAACATACCATATGCCTTATTCTACTCCCACACATCAACATTCCATATGTTATGTTCCACTCCCACAAAATCAACATGCCAGATGCCATGTTCCACTTCACACACATCAACATGCCAGATGCCATGCTGAGATGCATGTTGACCTTTCCCTCTATAACCAGAAGGTAACTATTAAGTTAATAGAATTAAGAGTAACTCCCTGTTGCCCACACCATCGTCATGTTTGCCCCACGTTCTCACATGCTGTTTCAACCCCGGTCTGTCCGCATCCAGATGCCAACACGTCTACCACAGTACGCAGCCATGCTTCAATGAAGGAAGAACTTGAACATGAACAAGGTATTCACGGAGAGTGGGAGTCACCCCAGTGGGCAGGAGACTTGCTGGAGGTCCTGGGGTTACAGCATGAAGGCCCTCAGCCAGGAGGGCGGAAGCGCCAAGAGCTCCTTTTCCTTATTTGTCCCAGGGCCCCGGGCACCTGGGGAGGGAGACGAAGCAGCTGAGGAGCTGACACTCTGGAGCAGTCAGTACCATCACCTGCTGGTTAAGATGAATAACAACCGAGGAGGAGTAAGAACAAAGAACAAGCACAGACGCGCTGCTCTTAGTTGGACCGACTCAGTGTGTTGGGCGCTCTGTGGCAACAGTAGAAACAAAACTAAAACAAAGCAGAAAAGAGAATGTCCCATCAAATGACGTCCTGCAGACCACCTGTGCTTGAGGGACTATGTTTGAAAGTCGTACATACAGCCTTAGCCGCATTGGCTCAGTGGATAGAGCGTCCGCCTACAGATTGAAGGGTCCCAGGTTCGGTTCCAGTCAAGGGCACATGCCCAGGTTGCAGGCTCCATCCATAGTAGGAGATGTATAGGAGGCAGCCGATCGATGATTCTCTCTCATCATGGATGTTTCTATCTCTCTCTCTCCCTCCGGTGTGTCCACTTGTCACTGAGGGAGGAGGGGCGTGTCCACTTGTCACTGAGGGAGGAGGGGGCGTGTCCACTTGTCACTGAGGGAGGAGGAGGGGGTGTGTCCACTTGTCACTGAGGGAGGAGGGGGCGTGTCCACTTGTCACTGAGGGAGGAGGGGTGTGTCCACTTGTCACTGAGGGAGGAGGAGGAGGGGCGTGTCCACTTGTCACTGAGGGAGGAGGAGGGGCGTGTCCACTTGTCACTGAGGAAGGAGGAGAGGGCATGTCCACTTGTCACTGAGGGAGGAGGGGGCGTGTCCACTTGTCACTGAGGGAGGAGGGGGCGTGTTCACTTGTCACTGAGGAAGGAGGAGGGGTCGTGTCCACTTGTCACTGAGGGAGGAGGGGGCGTGTCCACTTGTCACTGAGGAAGGAGGAGAGGGCGTGTCCACTTGTCACTGAGGGAGGAGGGGGCGTGTCCACTTGTCACTGAGGGAGGAGGGGTGTGTCCACTTGTCACTGAGGGAGGAGGCGGAGGGGCGTGTCCACTTGTCACTGAGGGAGGAGGAGGGGCGTGTCCACTTGTCACTGAGGAAGGAGGAGAGGGCATGTCCACTTGTCACTGAGGGAGGAGGGGGCGTGTCCACTTGTCACTGAGGGAGGAGGGGGCGTGTCCACATGTCACTGAGGGAGGAGGGGGCATGTCCACTTGTCACTGAGGGAGGAGGGGGCGTGTCCACTTGTCACTGAGGCAGGAGGGGCATGTCCACTTGTCACTGAGGGAGGAGGGGGCGTGTCCACTTGTCACTGAGGGAGGAGGGGGCGTGTCCACTTGTCACTGAGGGAGGAGGGGCGTGTCCACTTGTCACTGAGGGAGGAGGAGGGGGTGTGCCCACTTGTCACTGAGGGAGCAGGAGGGGCGTGTCCACTTGTCACTGAGGGAGGAGGAGGGGGCGTGTCCACTTGTCACTGAGGGGGAAGGAGGGGGCGTGTCCACTTGTCACTGAGGGAGGAGGGGGCGTGTCCACTTGTCACTGAGGGAGGAGGCGTGTCCACTTGAAGAGACGTGGTGGCTGACAGTGAACTTGCTCCCACTTCCCGGATGGGGTTGATGCTGTATTTCAGATTGTGTAAACGTTTGCTTATTTAAAGTGACCGATCATGCTTAGTTCCTTGCGTGTCTTCTGAAATCCATATGTTTCCTAGTTTTCAAAAGGTAACGAACAACCCTGACTAAGGGTGCATCTTGGCGCGATGGTGCTGGGTCCACCGGGTGGGGGATGCTCCTTGGAGGGAGCTTGGTCTCCTTTAAAAGGGTGTCCTTTTCTCTGTTATCATTCAACACCTTTGCCTTCTGTATCAGCTAATGTGCCATTAAAGCTCATCTTCTATGTTAATGAACCAAATAAAATCCACGGGGCTTGTATTATTCAACACGCATTTGCAAACATTGTTTAAAAGCTCGCGTTGAGCAAATGTGTTTCCTTCTCTGCTTGTGGCATTGCCCTGGGCATGGAGCTCCACAGCTGCCCCCACAGTGTCAGCTCCCACAACCCGCCCCACAGGGCTCCCCACAGTGTCAGCCCCCACAACCCGCCCCACAGGGCCCCCCACAGTGTCAGCCCCCACAACCCGCCCCACAGGGCCCCCCACAGTGTCAGCCCCCACAACCTCACCCCACAGGGCCCCCCACAGTGTCAGCCCCCACAACCCACCCCACAGGGCCCCCCACAGTGTCAGCCGCCAGAGCCACGCCCCACAGGGCCCCCCACAGTGTCAGCCCCCACAACCTGCCCCACAGGGCCCCCCACAGTGTCAGCCCCCACAATCTCACCCCACAGGGCCCCCACAGTGTCAGCCCCCACAACCACGCCGCAGCTGAGAGCACTTCTTAGCTCCTCTTTCAGTTTTTACTTCAAATCCTTCCCCGGGAACATGCTGTGCCCACGCTTTACTCGGACCGTTTTATGTTCCTGAATTTCACCTCTGAGCTCACAATGTTCTTGGTCCCCTGGCCTTTCCGCCTCTTGTTTTCCTTTCTTTCTCTGTTTGTATTCACGTGTGTTAATGTGGACGGGTTGGAAGGTGTGCTTACTAATGGAAATGGCTGCTCTTTCACACACGCACACACACGCACACACACGCACACAGGCACATGTGCACACACATGCACAGGGACACACACATGCACACACACACACGCAAACAGCTGTCTCCTGAACTGTAACTCAGTGCGGGCTGTTTATCCAAAGCTGCCAACGACCTGACCCCCCCTCTTTGCAGAAGGACCAGCAGCTGTTGGGGCGTCTCCTCTGGGCAGTCTCTGCGTTGGCGCCCCTTTCACCCTGTTTCCATTCTAGGTCAGCACCCTGGGCAGCCACTGTGGACAGTCCTCAACAATTAAAGATAGGGCCCCCTTAGACCGATCGCCTCCAGTCCTGGGCACGTACCTAAGAGCCTGGACACTCCTGTGAGAGAATACAGGCACCCTATGTGCACGGCGGGCTCCTCGCAACAGCCCGCTATGGAGCAGCCCAAGGGCCCATCATCCGACGAGTCGATAAACAGAGGCGCCCACAGACACATGGAATGTGACTTGGCCATGAAGAACGAAACTTTGCCACTTGCAACAACACGGACAGACCGGGGGGGTATCGTGCTAAGTGAAGGGCGTCAGACAGAAAAAGACAAATGCCATTGATTTCATTCCAATGTGGAATCCAAAGAGCAAAATCAATGAATAAACAAAACAGAAACCGACTCGCAGACACTGAGGACAGCCGGAGGGTCGTCGGAGGGGAGGGCTGGGGGTTGGGTGAAAGGTGAAGGAATGAAGTACAGAGGGGCAGGCACAGGGATAAAGCACAGCACAGGGAACACGGTGAATAATATTTAGTAACTAACTATGCATGGTGCCCGGCGGGGAGATGGAAATATGGGGTGGGGGGGTGTGATCACGTTTAAAAGTATATGACTGTCTAACCACTATGCTGAACACCGGAAACTAATACAGAATAGCAGCGAAAGCAATTGAAAAATAAAATTAAAAAGAAAGAAGTGACCCAAAAAACGTGATCATGGGATAGTTTACTGACTTTACAACATCAGTAAAAAGACTTTTTTTAAAAGATTTGGGATCGATATCTCTAATTCACATTTTGGGCCTAAAGGGGGTCCTGTCCACACGGTAGCCTTTCCCCACGCGCACCCCACAGGCAGCCTCCTGGGGCCCCCGCTGTGGTTTCACTCACAGAGTGGAAGGCATCGCGCCCAGAAGGCCTGAGAGCTGCCCCTTTAACGTCACGTACTTTATCAAAACACCAGGGACTCACTGTCTGCCATTCCTGTCCACTGAGGATTTTCCAAATGTAACCGGACATAAGCCCAACCAATCGGAAAATTGAAATGTTAAAATAATATGCTGGTTCGTGTATGAACCAGTACCAGGCGAGGCTCGTTGGTACATTGAACAGACTGGAAGAAGTGAGCTGTCTGTGCTGCGACACGTCCAGTTTCCACAGAGAAAGATGGAATAACGTACCTCACTCCTAGCGCCGAGAACGGGGGCGGGGGGGGGAGGGAGAGCTTCCATCCTTTTTGCAGAAAAGTGGAAAACGAACTAAGGGCTGCCAGTGCCCCTGGACTATGGCGGGGTTACACCCAGATGGACACACGGCCGATTAAACGTTCTGTGAGTCGAAAACACCTTGCCGGCTGGTGTGGCTCAGTGGTGGAGCATTGACCGATGAGCCAGTAAGTCACAGTTCAAACCAATCAGGGCACAGGCCTGGGCTGCGGGCTCCATCCCCAGTTGGGGGCGTGCAGGAGGCAGCCGATCCATGATTCTCTCTCACCATGGATGTTTCTCTCTCTCCTTCTCCCTCTCCCTTCCTCTCTGAAGTCAAAATGAAAATGCCTTTTACACCCCTCACCCACCCACAGCAGCGCTGGGCCCAGCCCCCTAAATGTGCTCGGAGCGCTCACATTAACTTGCAGTTGAGCAAAACCATTGGACACGAAGCTGTGTTGTGAGAAGGTGTTAACTATCTTGCGTAATGCACTGGTGGAGTGTCCCAAGCACTCCGGCCACGCAGCACCCTGAGCGTGGGCCGCTGACCCTCGTGTGCATGGCTGACTGGGAGCCACGCTCCCGCCGCTGCCCAGCCTCCCGGGAGGGGGTCCCAGGGCAGTTGCCAGCCAGGGCTCCACCAACACTCAGTTCCAAGCGCAGCTTCTCCCGAGTGCGCACGGCGTTCACGTGACGGTGAAGCTGGAGATCACAGTGAAACCATCACACGTGGGACCGTTCCACGTGGTTCTGACGGGACAGGGAGGCAGAGGGAAGCCAGGCATGACCTCAAACACTTCGTTCTGAGCAGAGGGAAGGATGACGCTGCGACTCCCTGGTGTTGGGAAGACGGGGTGGGGGCCGGGTCGGGCAGAGGGAAGGGACTGCGTGTTTTAGGGTGTGTTCCTTCTGAGACGCTCACTGGGTGCCGGGCAGACACGCTGAGTTGGAAGAGTCATGGGGGCCATGCTCAGAGGGGAGGGGACCACGGGACTGGGTCAGGGGTGATGGGCAGGGAGGAGGGAGGAGGGAGGAGGGAGGAGGGAGGGAGTAGGGAGGAGGGAGGAGGGAGGAGGGAGGAGGGAGGAGGGAGGGAGTAGGGAGGAGGGAGGAGGGAGGAGGGAGGAGGGAGGAGGGAGGGGGCACCGAGAGGCCATGCTTCTTCCCGGGAGGAGAGGAGGGAGCGGGGGAGAACGCCTGACCTGGATGAGGCCCCAGTGGTAGTTTCAAGGGAGGTGGCTTCATGCAAAAGCATCGGGACCAAGACAGAGGCAGGGACGAGGGATGGGGAGCAGTGGGCTCTGCACCCTGGGACCTGGCCTCACAGTGGGGACCTGGCCTCACAGCGGGGACACCCTCTCGAGATGGGAAACTCTATTTCAAACCTCAGAGAGCCAGCCCCGGATCAAGGGCAGGATGTGACACCGTGAGGGACGCAGAGAGGCCGCCTGCCTGCGGACGCCCCAGAAACCGCGGGCACTAACGTCCCTGAGTGACTGCAGATGCCGCGCAGACATGGGGTCACCCCCAGGGCCGGGGTAGTGACAAAGACTTCTTTTTATATATATTTTTATTGATTTCATAGAGGAAGGGAGAGGGAGAGAGAGAGAAACATCAGTGATGAGAGAGAAGCATGGATCGGCTGCCTCCTGCACGCCCCCCACTGGGGATGGAGCCCACAACCCGGGCCTGTACCCTGACTTCCAGGTTCCTAGGTTGACGCTCAGCCACTGAGCCACGCCGGCTAAGGCGGTAACGAAGACGCTGTGTCTGTATACGCTCCCTGTGTCAGTGCTGTTCAATGCCAGGCCGCGGGGAGGAGCTCTGAGGGGAGGACGTGGAGCGGCCGCTTACAGGGAAACCCTGCATCCCACCTGCAGAGGCCGATGGGAGCCGCAGCCCAGGTGAGGGGGAAGGGAGACTCCCACCCAGAGGAGAGAGGAGCCTCCAGGGGGCGTCCAGGGGCAGAGGCAGAGGGAAGGCCAAGGACCAGAAGGTCCGAACCTAAACCCGGTTCCCTTCTTGCCCCAGGAGAGGAAGGCCATGCGCGGCCCTGGGCGTGGGGGGCGCGTGGATGGGGTGCTCCGGGATCTCTCGCTCGGGCTGAGGGGAGCAGGAGGGCGAACGGCGCTGATGAAGCACCAGGCAGGCAGGGGAGCAGGGAGCCTGTGCCCCGCCCGGCAGCGTGGGCAGCACCACAAGCAGGAGGGAGAGCGGGCCCTTTGAGCCGGAGCAGGAGGCCGGGCACTCCTGCCAGCGCGGTTCTAGGGTGAGGCCCAGCCCGCACCTCCCCCCGTGCCCCACCTCCCCCCCCCCCCGTGCCCGCTCCCCCCGCGTGCCCACACCTCCCCCCGTGCCCGCACCTCCCCCTGTGCCCCCCTCCCTCTGTGCCCACACCTCCCCCCGTGCCCCCACCTCCCCCTGTGCCCCCCTCCCCCCATGCCCGCACCTCCCCCTGTGTCCACACCTCCCCCTGTGCCCACACCTCCCCCTGTGCCCGCACCTCCCCCCGTGCCCCCACCTCCTCCTGTGCCCCCCTCCCCCCATGCCCACACCTCCCCCTGTGCCCCCCTCCCTCTGTGCCCCCACCTCCCCCCTGTGCCCCCACCTCCCCCTGTGCCCACCTCCCCCTGTGCCCGCACCTCCCCCCGTGCCCCCACCTCCCCCTGTGCCCCCCTCCCCCCATGCCCACACCTCCCCGTGTGCCCGCACCTCCCCTGTGCCCGCACCTCCCCTGTGCCTGCACCTCCCCCCCCACACCTCCCCCGTGCCCGCACCTCCCCCTGTGCTGCCTGAAGCCGGACCAAGGCCGCCCCCTCAAAGCCTAGGCTTTGTTGCCGTCAGAGACCCTGTTGAGTCCAGTTTGCAGGTGTCTGCGCGCCCGTCCAGGAGCACGTCTGTGACAGCCGCCCAGCTGCCCTGTGGGTCCCACAGGACCTGCAGAAACGGGGGCGGCAGCACCAGCCTGCCCGGCAGCTGGCACCTGGGTGGGTTCAAATGGGAGTTTCAGCACGTGCTGCTAAGAAAAACTAAAAGTGCCGCCGGGTGGCTCAGGGTTGAGCATTGACCTAGGAACCAGGAGGTCACAGGTCGATTCCTGGTCAGGGCACTTGCCCAGGTTGCAGGGTGGGGCCTGCAGGAGGCAGCCGATTGGTATTTCGCTCTCACATCTGTGTTTCTCTCTCTGTCCCTCTCCCCTCCTCTCTGAAATCAGTACAAATATATTTTAAAATTATGTGTCCTTGGCATGTGACTAGCATGTGGAAGTCAATCTCTGACTCCCTCTTACATAGCCTATGCATCACACACACACACACACACACACACACACACACACACACACACGCCTCATACCTATACACGCCCATATGTGTCATATACGTGCCCATGGCTTCTCCTCGGGGTGGGGGTCAGGCTTCTCCTCGGGGTGGGGGTCAGGCTTCTCCTCGGGGTGGGGGGTCAGGCAGCCTGGAACACCCCCTCTGACTGCCCGTGTCTCCTTCCCCTGGGGCACAGATTGGGTGCCCGGTTATAGTAATACATTCAGTAACCACCCCGTGAAGCTCACTGTGGTGCTGATGGTAAGGGTTTTCCTGGGGATGATCGTCACCGTATTACTTCAAGGTCATCCTCTGAATGACCCAGGGGCCTCTTACAATTATGAGGAAGAACTGCTCACTTTGAACAGTTAAAAACAATGAGGACAATGTAATTGATTCCATTGACTCTTTCTCTTTGTTCCATGAGATTCCCTTGTATCTGTGGTTAATAATGGCGGCCAGACAACCCGTCCGGTGCCTGGATCAGCTCGAGGAGAGTTAATTACAAGGCATCTGGCACCTTCAGAAAGCAGAGGGCAGAGCGCTCGGGTGAGATCTGCCTCGGGAGCCACCGGAAAGCAAGCCGCGCATCCTCGCCACATGCTTCTAACCAGAAGGCCTGGCATGTCTGTGCGTGTGTTTCATCTGCCCCAGACATGCTTGTGCTTGTTCTATTTTTAAGTAAAATTAAACATAATAAGTAAACTACATGATTCGTGTTAGGTCACCTCTTTAGCCTCAGTTTCATAACATCTGACATAACAATATATCCAAAATAATCATGTTTTGAGGAGCAGTGTTCACCAAGTTCAGCCATGTCGCTCTTTTAAGGAATATTCTTGCTTACAAGTCCAGTCGATAAGAGAAATAAACAAAGGCCCCTCAGGATGAAACCCACAGCCACCCGAGCAGCCTGCAGTTCCCTCCTGAACGGTGCGTGGGAGTCTCAGGCCCGGGAAGGAGGACCAGCAGCTTCTGGCCTGGCTCCCCGAGTCCCAGGTCACCACAGAGCCCCGTGAGAGCCATGGACCCCGACTCTGGAGGGGAAGCCTGAGCGAGGGCACCCCAGGAAACGGGGGAAATCCTCAGCCTCTACGATATCTACTGAACACACGCTGGCGCTCCCCACCCCCATTTCTCGTTCGCCTCGATCACCGCATCTATTTTGGTTTCATTCCATCTCCCAGGTATTTCCCCGATCATCCCGGAATCATCCTTCTCCCACAAATAACTGCATGGCCCAAGGTGCCTCTTCACACTTCAATCCGCGACGCACAAATGAGCTTTAGATGAGGCACCAAAAAAGTACCCACGGAGCCCACAAATAGAAATCCAAGACGCTAAAAGGGTTTACAGGCAGGTGTGCGGAGGCCTGAGACTCATCGGACGCCTCCGTACCTCCCTCGGTGGCCCATGCCTTACTGCTCGGCAAGATAATCAATGATGTTCCGTCTAGACACACAGCTCTGGTTTCCGGGCTGCAGAGAGAGGCTGATAAAAGATGGAAAGGAGGCAGGAGAGAGGGATGGGGCGGTGGCGTGGCCACGTGTAAAGGCACAGATTTAATTGTCGCTATTTGTTTATTGTAAAGTATGACCTCATGCGTGTTCAGGAAGCTCGTGATCTGATAGGACCCGCCTGGTATGCATTGGATAAGACTAGAATCTTACTTCGCTAACGCACCATTTCTCCCAGGAACTGCTAGGGAGTCTACAATACGAAGACGTTGGGGTTTTGCGAGTGTGTGCGACCCGACGATAATTCACTGATGAGGACGCCAGTCACTGAACCCGTTCAGCCTCTGCCACTGACGCTCTTTCAGGCACCAGGGAGCTCCCTGCACGTCCAGGGAGATGGGGGAGAGCGGCTACCTCTGTGACCCGCTCTGCAATCCGCCCGAGTCCCGACTAGTCCTCGCCATGGAGGCGGGAATGACTAAGCCCAGAAGGAGCGGCCTGTGCTCTCCACGCCGGGCACAGCTTCAAAGCCCAGGGGGTCGAGGCTCAGGATGGAAATAGCCTGAAACGCTTTCAGACGGACAGGAAGTTATAAGACAAGCACGCTGGTATTAATTTCTCTGGCTTGTGACACCTCTGGAGATGGGTGGGGAGGGAGGGGCTCAGTTTGCAGGAGAGTCCAGTGCTCATGGCCACTGAGGAGAAGGAGGGGAGAACTGACTAAGGAAACAGGGTGGGGGGGGGGGTTTGGGGTGACTTTGAGGTGCTCATGGCGGTTGGTTAGGTTTTAGAGTAAAATATGCAAGAAAAATCATCTCCTGAAACACTCTGGTGTGGGTGGGAAAGGAGGTGGAAGGTAGAGTCACCTGAGGCTGGAACTTCTCTGCCACGTCCTGGGAAGAGGGGACACCAAGCAGGAAAGTGAAGGATGCTGGGAAGAGACGACGTCCAGGGAGCTCGGGGCCGACAGCTGCTTGAGGAGGAGAGAGCAGGCGGGGCTGCTGGGAGGTAGGAACAGGGTGACGGGGCTGAGGGTGCGCAGGGGAAGGCCTGTGATGGGGCGTGGATCATCAAGAAGGAAGATACGTGGTTGTAAGCACAAACGCATTTCCAAGGGCATTACTTCACAAAAGGCGGAAGTCAGGTGGATGGTGAGCGTGGAGACGGGTCGTGAGAGTCAGTACCTGAAGCCCTGGGTCTTCGGCGCCTGAACCCGTGGCCCTGAGTGTGGGGTCACCCCCCTCCGAGCCGTCCTCGGACCCCAGCCCAATGCAGAGCATCCAGGACTTCAACTCAGCTCACCTCACGTCTGACACTCGCTGCCCGGAGCATCAGACCCACAGGCTGCCCTCCACCCAGGCACCAGCTCTCCCTGCACGTTCCCATCTGCGCGCTGACCGGCTGGCTGTCCCCTGCGCGCTGACCGGCTGGCTGTCCCCTGCGCGCTGACCGGCTGGCTGTCCCCTGCGCGCTGACCGGCTGGCTGTCACCTGCACGCTGACCGACTGGCTGTCCCCTGCGCGCTGACCGACTGGCTGTCCCCTGCGCTCTGACTGACTAGCTATGAGTCAGAGGTTCCCACGACCCCTCCTTGAGTTGGACTGATTCTCCAGAAAGCTCATGGAACTCAGAAAACCCATCCACTCCCTGATTTACTGATGTATACAAAGGGTGGTAAAGAATGCAAACCCACAGCCAGATGAGGAGATTCGAGGGTAAGGTCCCGACAAAGCAGCTCCCTTCCCTGAGGAGGCAGGGCTGGGCACGTGGCATGGGGCGCACTCTGGTCCCCCACCCGCATCTCTCTGGCCCCAGCCTCCTGGGCCATAGCAGCTCCATCACATAGGCTGGTGGGCTCTCCATGGGCCATTGGTTCCACCCCAGCCCCTCCCCCTCACCATAGGGGGCATGCAGGAGGCGACCGATCCATGATTCTCTCTCATCATTGATGTTTTTTTCTCTCTCTCCCTCTCCCTTCCTCTTGGAAAGCAATAAAAAAATATTTTAAAATAAATAAATAAATGAAGGCTTCAAAGCTAGGTGGGATCCCAGCAGAGATGTAATTCCAGAAATGCCAGCTCACACCTGCTCTCTTCTGGTACACACCACTGCTAAAGAGGAAACCACGGCCGAGACGGCACCATTCACTTCCAGGCCTCCTTCCCCTGTGTGAACCTGGGGCTGCGGTGGGAGGGGCCGGGCAGGGGCGCGGAGGATGGGTGGGGACCCGCCCCTGTGCCCACCGCAGCCAGCCATTGGTCAACATATAAGTTCAACAAGGGAGCAAAACTATGCTCACAGGAACACCCATCAGGGTTGTTTTTTCTTATTTGATAGGGAAATGCAAATTTAAAAAATGTTGTTGAATATACTGTAATAAATTCACTTAAAAAATAAGAATCTACTAAAGCTATTATAGAAGAAACTGACATTCTTGCAAAATTATCTATACACTACAATGCCATCAAAATTAATATGCAAGTACATGTTTGGTATTTTCTGAAATTACATGTTGGAAAGTTATGCATGGTTGTCTTTTGCTCATGTAGTTACGTCTGTCTTCGTATCTAGATTTTCCCATTAATGTGTACTTTCCGTGATGAAGAAAAAACATTATGACCAGCAAGGAAAGAAGAGATAGTTCCATCTGTTGTGTTTATGAAGTTTCTCCCCTTTTCATCGCCCTGAGAGTGAAAAGTTGTTCTCTGGGGGAACATTTCCCCAGTAAAATATTTACAAGGGTTCTCTCTCTGCAGCGTCTCCCCTGCTCTCTGTCCATAAAGTGGCTCATAAAGCTACAAACACTAACGTGTGCTTAGCACAATCATCATCGCTCACGGAATTCCCCTCTGGAGTCCGTTCTGGGAGCTTGAGGGTATGAGCGCAAATGGAACCTTTTATCCAACTTATCACATTCATCAGTGTTTCTTCTCCGAGGCCTCACATCATCATCAGGTGTGATGTCCACACGCGCCGTTCTCCCGGCGAAGCCTTTATGGGCGGGGCACCGTCTCAGGATCCCATCACGCTTGCGTGAGTCCCACCGTCTACCCTGCCGTGAGTTGCATTACATGTGCTAGGCCAGTGGTCAGCAAACTCATTAGTCAACAGAGCCAAATACCAACAGTACAAGGATTGACATTTCTCTTGAGAGCCACATTTTTTAAACTTAAACTTCTTCTAACGCCACTTCTTCAAAATAGGCTCGCCCAGGCCGTGGTATTTTGTGGAAGAGACGCCCTCAAGGGGCCAAAGAGCCGCATGTGGCTCGCGAGCCACGGTTTGCTGACCACTGTGCTAGGTCCACCGGGTTGTGGTTCTATTGCGTATCTCGCGTTGAGTACACCGTGGTGGGGAGCTCACTGGAGTGTCATGGAGAGACCTGCTCTCCCGTGACGAGAAAGGCTGACCTAAGAATGCTTATATGCCCCGTTCCTTCAAACGCGTCCAGATCAACACAAATGACACCTGCTTACTAAGCATCCCTGGGAGCCGTCATTCCCAGGATTTATGGATGTGAATACTCGAGCTTTCCCATTTCTACCATCTTCGTTGGTGAAGACACGTTCCTTGCCTCTGATGTCTGGAAATGGGACCGGATACCGGTCTCCCCAGAGGAGCCGGGCAGTCTCATGGGTGTTGGCACTGACTGCTGGGGATGCCGCCCAGGGGTGCAGACGAGTCTGGCTCTCCAGTGTCTTTTGCTCTAAGATGTCTGAGGGGTCATTTTCAGGTCATCTTGACGCTAATAAAGATCAACACGTTCCAAAGCTAAGCCAGGGTCCCACGTGCTTTGGCAACAACCAGACATCACTCTGAACTCCTTTGCGACCTTGCTCTCATGCTTCCCGGGAATTCTACGTCTTTCCCTTCCTCCCCAGGAAAACGGTGGTCTCGCCTGTAAATCCCACCAACAAGTGGATGAAAGCCACAATCCACAAGAGTGTAATTATTGTAGAGACACAGCCAGTAAATAAATCAATCCCAGGAAGTATGCTTTTGTAGAAATCACCCTGACAGCAGATTCCCCATAAGCTGAAAATAGTCAGAAGTCAAGGCAAAATCAAATAAACTACAATGATGTCCCTATCCCTGATTTATTATTCTAAGGTACTACCTGTGTACTACCAGACACCTTTCTAATTAGTTTCCCAAATGACAATTTAAGGCAAAAAATATCCTAAGCTAAGTATGTGCTGGTGCCTTTAGGAAATGTTTTAGGGTTCACTAAATAGAATAAAATATGGCTCATCAATTCCACGTACCTTGCTCCTAATCATAATGAGGTGTACTCTACACAATCTAAAATATAATCTAAAAACATTTAATTCTTTATTAATGTTGGAATGTGCCATTTATAAGGAAATTCCAGTGGAATTTGAGAATGCGTACATGAGTCTTTGCTGTCGGAAGCTGTTAGTCCTTACCCAATTTAGCATCATACATGCAGTTAGAAAGTTTCCAAAGAGGTACGTTCTACCACATTGTGTCAGCATCAACAGGAAGTCCACGTGGTTGAAAGCATCATTGAGTGGCTCACATGAACACGACGTCAACAGCTGTGTTTTATGGCAGGAAAGTCCATTTTGACGAAACACTGCGTAGCCAATAGGAATGCATATCCCCTGGGAGATGCTAATGATGAAAGACTGGACAACGAATTAGAAGCTGGGGCTCGCCTTTTAGTCTTTTCCAGAACGTGAGTAATTGGCTGTGAGATATTCAGAAATTCCCCACTTTATAGGAACATGGTTTCTGTCTCTGTAGAATGCATAGCGTGGACTGTCTGGGCTCATGTCATGGCAATCATTTTGTCTGTTTGAATCACATCTGTGTCTCCAATGTCTAGATGAGGTCTAATTGGAGCTCAAAGTGAAACCCAGCGAGAGCGGGCATTCTCCTTTACCAAAGAGAGGGAGAGGGTCAGAGATTCCAGCCTCAACAACCTATGAGTCTAAGTAGCCAGAACTCAAATCAATCTAAGAATTGGCCTTGAATCTTTCTTGAATGACCAGCTGGAGTCCAAGCACCACGACCTTTGGAACAGCCCGCGCATCCTAATCCCCCATAACACATGAAGAACAACTCGCTGTCGTTTCAGCAAATGATGCCAGCATGACCTCTTCCGTTACAGGTTAGCGTGGGCAGCCGTGTAGCAGCAGCATCTCCAGGTGGCAGAAACAGGAACATGGTGGGCATCGGCCGTGGAGGGATGGTGGAGCAGGTGAGCAGGGGCGCCAGACCAAGGTGGGGCACCAGTTGCCGTCATTGGAGCGAGCCTCTGGTGGTTACTGAAAATTCTTGGCTCTCATGCACTGTGGTCCCGCCGGGTGCTTGCACCTGCTGCCGGCGTTGGCCCTGCTCGCATCTGCTGCCGGTGCTGGAGCTGCTGCTTGCGCCTGCTGCCGGCACCTGGTGCCAGCCCTGATCGCTCAGTGCTGTCTGTGGGTGCGAATGGTGGCTGCCGGCCCCGATCACCCCTCAGGCTTCTCCACCTCCCCCTGCTCCTGAGGGGTGATCGGGGCTGCAGCCGCCACTCGCACCTGCAGATGGCGCTGGCCCCGCTCACACCCGCTGCTGACGCCGGCCCCAATCGCTCCATGTCTTCAGCTGGTGTGAGCAGGACTGAGCTGTCAGTGCCTGGGAGCAGTGGCCCAAAGGGAGCAGGGCGGCCGGCAGAGAGGGAACCTGGGGCTGCGGTAGGAGGGGCTGGATGGGGGTGTGGAGGATGGGCGTAGACCCGCCCCTGTGCCCACCACAGCCTTGGGGCCCAGTTCCTTTCAAGGTGCATGAATTGGTTCACTGGGCCCCTAGTTTACAAATAAAGTGCAATCTTGAAGCTGGTGTTCAGGTTTGAATTTACAAAAGGGCTATAAAGCTTGGCCCCGGTTCACCACCGTGTACAGGTTCACCTGGTAGCTCCCTATCTCGTTCAGGCCCCACGGAACTCTCTGAGAGGGAACGGACATGAACTGCTAATTGTGCCCATCGTGGGAGGCCATCTACGCTGAGTCCAAGCACCACGACCTTTGGAACAGCCCGCGCATCCTAATCCCCCGTAACACATGAAGAACGACTGGCTGTTGTTTCAGCAAATGATGCCAGCGTGACCTCTTCCGTTACAGGTTAGCGTGGACAGCCGTGTAGCAGCAGCGTCCCCAGGAACACGTCGTGGCCACACAGACACTCACAGGGACGTGAGGGTGACGGCCGTCCACACCTTTGCCAGTCGGGTCCCATGTCATGTAACACCAGCACCGCATAGAGTTACAGTTGTCCCCGGCATATTGTTAGGGAAATGCCCACGTCCCCACCAATAAGAACTGACACCCAAGGCCTTGAGGTGGATTCAAGCCTGCTGTTATTCGGCCACTGGGAGTTCCTCGGGTGAGAATATCTAAAAATACGGCTCATATGGAGCAGAACCCGATCCAAATAATCCAGTCCTGGCCCCAACCCAGCAGCTGGTAAAGCACTTACACATCATCCGGGAAAGGTGGATTCCTGCCGAGAAAAAGGAATCACCGTTCACCTTTCGCTGCTAAAATGGACTTTTCAAAGCACGCGGGAGAGACGACACCCGATGAGTCCTGAGAGAAAAGCACTCCCACGGCTGGGCTCTGACTCAGGAGAGAGGAGCCTGGGCCAAGCCTGGCTCCTGCACTGTGACCCTCGGCCTTAGCGCGGTGCAGTGGGAACAGGCCAGTTCCTCCTCCTCAGGAGGTCGGATAAACTCCTCTCTCGCTCCTGGGCTCAGGGGAGGGCTGTGAAAGGTCGGAGAGAAAGCAGGGGGGGGGGTGACCCTGGGCCCCACAACCTGCTTTTGGTTGAAAGACCCCCTGAGAGTTTTAAGAGGCTTCAAACCTGGGTATGCTTTATTTTTTTAGTATATATTTTATTGATTTTTTACAGAGAGGAAGGGAGAGGGATAGAGAGTCAGAAACATCGATGAGAGAGAAACATCGATCAGCTGCCTCCTGCACACTCTCCACTGGGTATGTGCCCGCAACCAAGGTACATGCCCTGACCGGAATCGAACACGGGACCCTTCAGTCCGCAGGCCGACGTTCTATCCACTGAGCCACACCGGTTGGGGCTATGCTTTATTTTTTATTTCTTTAAATATATTTTTATTGCTTTCAGAGAGGAAGGGAGAGGGAGAGAGAGATAGAGACATCAATGAGAGAGAATCACATGAGAGAGAATCACTGATAGGCTGCCTCCTGCACCCCACTGACCCCATGTGCCCTGACCAGGAATCGAACCATGACCTCCTGGTTCATAGGTCAACGCTCAGCCACTGAGCCATGCTGGTCGGGGGGGCATCCTTTTTTGTGGTTCTCTCTTTATCTGCCCATGAAAATGAGCATGTATTGGTCCACCAAGAACACCTGTGATGGATCAGCACCTGCTGCCCGTCTGTTACCATGAAATCAGGAATTCTTTCCTAACGTGTAACAGGATGCCCACGTCTGAAAGTGAGCACCAGGCTCACGAAACACAGAAAAGAAACATGGACAACAAACATTACTGCACGTTTGGAACGATCTGGCGTGTCCTCCTCCCACTGGCATCTCCGATGCCTCTTGCTTAACGGAAGTAGTGACAGTTTTGGTAAAAGTCCAATTCATTTGGAAAATGGAAGAATTTAGTTTGCTGTCGCGCCACGTTCCAAGGAAGGGGGACAGGAGCTGAAGTGACCGTTCGCTCCTCTCGATGGCGGCTCATGGCTGAACGTCTCGGTGCTGCTCCTCCCGGCAGCTGCCCGACGCCCGGCTCCTGGGGGCGGGTTCGAGTGCGCGTGCCCACAGCTGGACAGGAGCACATGCTTCCTGTCTGAACGGCCCTCCGGACGACCTGGAGTCTGCCTGGGCGGTGCATCTGCTGGTGAACGGGCTTGTCTAGTGTTACCCCAACAACCCGTCCATGGATTTGATTGACCTTTTAAGGGGAAAGTGGAGGGTGACAGTGGAGGGAAGGGATGAGGTGACAGTAGCAGTTCCTCACAACAAGAACCCCTGAAGCAGTTACACCAGATCGTCCCCACAGACACCCTGTGTCATGGCTGGTCTCCTTAGGCGTGCAGATCCGTGATGACACGTGTCATGGGTTCTAGTGCCCTCAGCGGAGAACGATGGCCTCAGGAACCACCATCGCTTCTAAAGGCAGATGCTCTGGCCCGGCCGGTGTGGTTCAGTGGTTGAGTGTTGACCTATGAACCAGGAAGTTACGGTTCGATTTCCTGGGCTGCAAGTTAGATCCCCAGTGCGAGGCGTGCAGGAGGCGGCTGATCAATGACTCTCTCTCACATTGATGGTTCTGTCTCTCTCTCCCTTTCCCTTCCTCTCTGAAATCAATAAAAACATGTTTTTAAAACAGTAAAGGCAGGTGTTCTAGAACTATCGTCGAACGTGTCAGTGGGAATCTGAGCTGCAAACAAGCAAACACCGCTCCCATTAGAACAGACTCGGTGCCCGCCCTTGGAAATGCGCCCGCTCGGCCCGGCCAGGGCTGCTGCTCAGAAGCCAGCTGGTCCCCCGTCGCTGACCGAGTGTGTGAGTCCTGGCAGCAGTGCGGCTGAGGAACCCCGCTGAGTGGCAGCGCAGGGAAGGGGGCCGCTTCGTTGACGCTCAGAGGGCATCTATCAACACGGTCCCCGGAGAGGTCGCTGCCCCGGAGACACGAACCCTTGAAAAGCGTTTCTCCTCCGTAATCGTGTGTCTGACGGGCTTACATCTTGAGATTTCTTCTAAAAATAAGGGAGTAAGTGTTGCTGTGTGTGTAAAATTGAAGACAAAGTTGGTGCCGAATGTAATTGGGAAACGTGTGTTTCGGATTCCCACCATCCCGGTCATTTCCTGAAACTGCAACTGGAAACCGTTCTTTCATTGCTCCTTCTTCACGACTGAAACGGAACGAAATCCAATCATCATGAAACTCGTCAGTGAGTTCCATTTTGCATGTCCTGTTGCTTCGTAAGTTTGGAGCGAGTCCCAGTCACTCCCAGCCCGTGTGCCGTCTAAACCAATCATGGGGGTGCTCCCTCCGCTGAGGAATGTGGTCAGGAAAGCACAGCGAGCCGTCCCAGCCGGCACTTCAAGCCGAGGGACAGAACCGAGGCTGGGCCGCGGCTCCTCTCCAGCCAAACTCTCCCTTTTCCATCTTGTTTGGTTTGCACCGAGGTTTGGGGATGGACAGACGACAGGTCACCAGAGAGAACAGGTCTCTCAGCACCGGGTCTCCTCACAGAGCTTTAAGCACAGACGTTGTGGAAGAAAACATCTGAGCAGACTGAACAAGAACGTGTACAGGTAATTCTGTGAAACTCACCCACATTAGTCTTAACCAGGGCATTTTATTTGAATAGCTGATGATGAATGGACTGTTACCAGGTGCACCCGTTAATAATGCAGATTTTTTTTCAATAGATGGAGTTACACATATGTTCATATATATGAGATTTGATATGTATGCTATTTCAGTGTATTGACAGCAAGCTTCAAAACTTCATATGTCAAATTTGCTGAAGGTATTAACACCAGAGATAATTTATGCTTAAAACTGTTGAATTTCGTGCCAAAAAAAAAAGTATTTGTGGGAAGTTTGTTTTTTGTTTTTTTCAAAAAAATTTTTTATTAAGGTATTATATGTGCACATATCTTACCAATGGGAAGCTTTAATTCATTACTTTATTTTGAAGAAAAAGTTATTGTATACTTCGGGAAGCTTATGGTGAACATGCTCCATCTCAAGATACTTGTGAACACTGGTTTAAACGCTTTGAAAGTGATGATTTCGATGTAAAAGACAAAGAACATCCAGGTCAACCGAAAAAGTTTGAAGACCAACAAATTATAAGCATTATTGGATAAGATGCGTATCAAACTCAAAAACAACTTGCAGAAAGATTAAACGTTGCTCAGCAAACAATTTCTGATTGTTTACAAGCAATGGGAAAGATTTTAAAGGAAGGAAAATGGGTGCCACATCAACTGAATGAAAGACAAATGGAAAATTGAAAAGTCATCAGTAAAATGTTGCTTCAACGGCACGAAAGAAAGTCTTTTTTTTTGCATGGAATTGAGACTGGCAATGAAAAGTGGATTTATTTTGAGAATCCCAAATGCACAAAATCATGGGTTGATCCAGGTCAACCATCAACATCGACTGCAAGGCCAAATCGCTTCGGAAAGAAGACAATGCTCTGCGTTTGGTGGGATCAGGAAGGTGTGGTGAATTATGAGCTTCTAAAACCAGGTGAAACCTTAAATTCTGATCGCCACCAATAACAAATAATCAATTTGAACCATGCTATGATCGTGAAATGACCAGAATGGTCCAGAAGACACAGCAAAGTAATTTTGCTTCATAATGACGCACCATCACACACTTCAAAACCAGTTAAAGACACGTTAAAAGTTCTTGCCTGGGAAGTATTAACCCACCCACCGTATTCTCCAGACCTTGCTCCTTCATATGACCACTTGTTCCAATCGATGGCACACGCACTTTCTGAGCAGCACATCAAAACGTACAAAGAAGTGGAAAATTGCGTCTCTGAATGGTTTGCCTCAAAACAAGAAAAGTTCTATTGGGATGGTATCCACAAATGCAAGGCCCCTCCTCATGTCTCCTGGAGCTGCTCACAGGGATCGGGGTGATCCAGGCCAGCCGTTGAGGCACAAAGACATACAGTGATTTGGTCCGCATCACCCAGCTTATCTGTGAGGTCAAAAGCATCCCTCGGGTCACCCCCATGCAGCCACGCATCTGCTCTTTCCACACCGACACCATAGCACCTGTTCCCGTTCCACAGCGCCCCACGTCCTGACCATGCGTTTCTGACTTCCACAGAACATCATGCACATCCTTTCCCTCTCATCCTTCTATTCTTTTACACCTTTTCTCATGAAAACAGCAACCACAGTCCTTCATGAAATTAGCATCAGTCTGTCTTCAAATGTCCTTCCCATGACCAGCGCTCACTGAGCTCAGCAATGCATGGTCCCGGCCTCCCACTTCCTCGAGGCCTATTTCTCCCCCATGGAGCCGCTCCGATTGAGTCTCTAATAACAACTACAGCAAGAGGGACGGGTGTGTTTATATTTTGACATTTGAAAAATAAATATATCACTTGAAATAAATAAACTAATTCGTTTCAGGATTTAGATGTAATTGGCTCAGCAAATGTTAATTAATTAGAGTAACATGATCTGTTGATTACATTTCTTTGCCTAATAAATAGTTTATCATTCATCTTAGCAGTAGCACAGTCTGCTGGTTTGGATCATAATGCAGGAGAAGATGCAAAACCCTACACAAGGGTTAGAACGGCAAATCGATCCTATGCTTTTGCGTTTTTAAAGCCTTAATATTTTAGAGCCGTTTAGGTTTATGGCCAAATTGAGAGGAAGGTCCAGAGATGGCCCATATGCCCTGGGACCCACTCAGGCACAGACACCCCCGGGATTACCAGTAACACTCAGCAAAGGGTGCGCTTTTCACCAAGGACGGACCCACACGCGCTCATCACAACACCATCGTGGGCCGTGGGCATCAGAGCCGCTCTTGGCGATGTACACTGGCCTGTGGGTTTGGACAAACGGATAAGGACCTGCGCCCATCATGATGGGGTCACACGGAGGGGTCACACGGAGCACTTTTATTGCCCAGAAAACACGGTTGCATTTTTATTCCCTAAATCTCCTTAAACGACAGCCAATTAGTTTTTAAGGGAAAAAATCAACAACCATCCTATATAATAAAAGCGTAGTATGCAAATTGTCCCCTGGACCAGGAGTCCCTCTGGGAGTTTGACCAGGGAGCGGGGCGGGGCCTGCCGGGGGAAGGGAGGGAGGCCCTGGTGGTGGCAGACGGCCAGGGGGAGGGAGGGAGTACTGGGCTGGCAGCCGGCAACTGCTAGGGACCCCGCCGGTGCAGGGATTTCGTGCACCGGGCCTCTAGTCTGTAAACAGAAGAGACAAGAAGCAAGATGCAGTGAGGGCAGGCGATGGGAGGTCATAACAGTGTCAGGGGCCCTAGGGAGCCACACGCTACAATGACATCGGAGAGTCCTGGGAAGCACCCGTGTTTGGGGGAAGAACCCCCAAATGTCTGGAAGCTGGAAAGGAAGGTAGGAACATAAACAGGAGGGTGGGTTGCAAGGTTAAAGAGCATGAAGCCACCTTCCCTCCTCTCAGCTCATCAGACCGTCTTAACGCCCTCCAGCCCCACAGGAGCCCAGAGAACTGTTCCACGTACAGGCAGACCCGGCACCTGCGCTTTCACACCCAGGCCGGCTGACGGCGTCCATAAATGTAGAGCAATAAGGTCAATGTTTATCTACGACCTGTGGGGGATCCCACACGTCTTCCTCTTATTGAATCCGAAAACGTTTTTTAAAAATGTATCTTTATTGTTGAAGGTCTCACTGATGTTCCTTTTTTACCCATTGACCCCCTCCTCCCCGTTCCCTTCCCCGCCCCAGGCCTTCAGCACCCTCTTGCCTGTGTCCATGGGTCATGCATATGTGCATATAAGTTCTCTGGTTGATCTCTCCCTGCCACCCCACCCCCACCTCTTCCCTCTGAGATTCATCCGTCTGTTGCCTGCCTCCATGTTTCTGGATCTGTTCTGTCTGTCAGTTTATTTTGTTCATTAGTGACCCTACACCTCCTGCTAATGCTGTGGAGTCACTAGTTGTGTAAGGCTGGAGCTTTTCATTCACATCAACGTGAGGCCACGCTGAGAAGGGGCGCACCCCAAAGCGGAGGTTTCGCGTTGACATCCCTTAACTGGAGACGCAAGGCAGTGTCCTGGGAACAGCTCGAGGCACCATCTGTGCTCATGTCCGTGGCTTCATTCGTGATTTTCCGAGCTCAGAAGACGGAACGTCTTTGCCACCGTTGGATTTGGAAGCAGCTTCCCGAGACTCGGAGCAGCTCTTGGGCATGGAGCGATGGCAGCGAGGGCTCCTGAGCAGCCTCCCGGGTCCGCGGGGCCGCACGCATCGGGCCTGGAGAGGTCGGGTGCTGTCTGGGCTGTTTCAGCCTCTGAGCAGCTCCTCGCCAATGGCGTGGATCCAGCGCCTCCACGGGGACAGCCAGGGCCAGGGCCAGGTGCCTCAGATGCAGGGGGAGCCGTGAGCACCACATCCTCCATGGAAACGAAGGCCGACGAGGACAGGGCGGCGGTGAAGGCAGTTCTCTCTGAGATGGAGGCCGCTGTGCACTCAGCCAGGGCGGTCACAGCCAAGTGGGCCCCTGGCTTCCGAAGACCAGCTCTGATTTACAAGGAGCGCCTGCGTTCCTGAGGAGATTCACGCAGGGAGGGTGCGTCGAACAGCGGAGCGCCATGCCCCTGGGGGCTCACTCTCACCCATGTTAGTAGAAGGACAACTTTTCAGAAAGTGACTGATGACAGAAGAGAAAGGAAGAGAGCCGACACATCAGCAGACGGCACCACTGAGGAAACCTCCTGGACAAATAAATATTCACTAAAAAGAAGAATGAAACCTTCCTCCTAGCTCACACCTCCACACAGACCAGGTTAGGGGGCTCCAAACCTGATATAGAAGCGAACATCACGAAGCTTTAGACCAGTGGTTCTCAACCTTCCTGATGCCGCGGCCCTTTAACACAGTTCCTCATGTGGTGGTGACCCCCAACCACAAAATTATTTTCATTGCTACTTCATAACTGTAATTTTGCTACTGTTAATGAATCATAACGTAAATATCTGTATTTTCTGATGGTCTTAGGCGACCCTGCTAGTGGTTCTCAACCTGTGGGTCGCGACCCACAGGTTGAGAACTGCTGCTGTAGAGGGAAATACAGGAGAACGCCTTCACGGTTTGGGAGGAGGCCGTGTTTTCTTAGACAAATCATAGCAAGCCAATGCTGAGAATGATAAACTAGACATTTTGCACATTCAAACACCCAGCAAACTTCTACGTACCAACGGCACTGTCAAGAAATGAGTAAGCCAGTCACAGACGTGGAGAAAAGACAAAATGTAAAACACACCTGACAACATGCTTACATATAAAACCCCTGGCCCTTTCCAAAAAGAAACACACCAAGACCCAGTCAGCACGTAAGGAAAGCCCTCTCCCCCTCAGCACCCGGAGAAATGCACGCCGCAGCACCAATGGGACACGCACTATTGGAAAGCCGCAAAGGAAGGGGAGATGGCTCACACGGATCACTGGCAGGGACACGGAGCCTGGCGACATTCTCACAGCACAGGGCGAGTGTGAGGGACGGTGCGGCGTGCTTGGGGAGGCCTGGAGTCCCCGATACATTAGACGTGCATGTTGCACACCTCCCAGAACGTCAACCATGAGGAGTTTACACAAGAGAAAGTGCACACACACACACGCACACGCGCACACACATACGCACACATACAGACACACATGCACATATACATGCATACATGCGTGCACACACATATACACAGAGACACATACACATGCACACACATACACAGACACAGACACACACACACACACACACACCCCTTGTTCCAGAATGCTTCTAGGACTCCATCCATGAGGGCGAACCTGGGAACAGACGGGTCTTCACAGCAGGGCCAGCCTTCTGCTCCTGCCCACTGAGACACTGAGCGGCCATAAGAAGGACTAGGTCCTGGCACCCACAAGGATGAAGATCGAGGGACTGTGGTCAGACCTCTCCTTCCACAATGATCGCTGACAGAATGATGGAGACGTGCACATCCATCGATGGCGCCCTGTGGAGCCTTCCTCGTCCCCCCCTTCCCCCGCCAATCGGAGCCTCGTCCCGTGTCGATAGAGATTCCCCTCGTGGCTCCTACTGCTTGTGGCTTCACTGTTTGTATTTCCAAACACGTTTCCTTACGTTCGGTGAGTAACCTTCTAATTGCATGGTCTGCCGGATAATTAATTACATTTCTTAGCGTCATTACAGGGTAAGGCGTCCCCGAGTGTTTCTAAGAATGCGATCATTCAGGGAACCCTCGTAGGTGCCCTGAGTGTCACTGGAACTAATAATTTTCTGGTAATTACAGGGAGAGCTCGCATAATGAGCGTCGCACGGTCACGGTTCTATTTCCCCCGAGTCGCGTCCCGGGCCGGGAGCAAGGGAAGCGCGGTCTAGGCTCAGGGCTGTCCAAGGGTCCTATGGACGGGGCACCTCCACAGCCAGAACCACCCCCGCCCCCACCCTTTCCCTCTGAAGAGCCTGCAGGCCGTGAGGAGGGACCTCCGACAATGGGCCGGTTCTAAGACTGTAGGCGTGCTGGGCACTCGTGCTGGATTCTAGGGGTGAGGAGAAGCTAGGGTCCCCTGAACACATACTTTTCTTCAAAAATAAACCCTTTGCCCGGCCAGCGTGGCTCAGTGGTGGAGCGTCGACCTGTAAACCAGGAGGTCGTGGTTCGATCCCGGTCAGGGCACATGCCCAGGTTGTGGGCTCCATCCCCAGTGGGGGGTGTGCAGGAGGCAGCTGGTCCATGATTCTCTCTCGTCATTGATGTTTCTCTCTCCCTCTCCCTTCCTCTCTGACATCAATAAAAACATTATTTTATTTTTTAATATATTTTATTGATTTTTTACAGAGAGTAAGGGAGAGGGATAGAGAGTTAGAAACATAGATAAGAGAGAAACATCGATCAGCTGCCTCCTGCACACCTCCCACCCCCAACTGGGGATGTTCCCACAACCAAGGTAAATGCCCTTGACCGGGATCAAACCAGGGACCCTTCAGTCCACAGGCTGATGCTCTATCCATTGAGCCAAACCAGTTAGGGCATTAAAAACATAATTTTAAAAATGAAGAATAAGCCCGCTGAGCACAGGATGCACCTGCCCCCTCTGCCCTCCGCCCTCCGCCCTCCGCCCTCTGCCCTCCGCCCTCCGCCCTCCGCCCTCCGCCCTCCACATGTGGTTGGTAACCCTGTCCCTCACCTACACTCTGTGGTCACAGGGCCTGACGTCCCCCATATATCGTCACCTTGTCGCCTTGTCAGAGGGACTACCTTCCCCCTCTTTGCTTTTAGTAACGCCCTCGAATGCACCCCATGAATGTCTGGGTCCTCATGACCTCACACCTGACTCTGTCTCCTCGGCAAGGCACCGGCCATGGAGGTGCTCGCTCCGTCCTCCACACGCCAGGTGCGCCTGCCCACCCCTGGGAGGACAGACCTGAACATGGGCCGGCAGGACTGAGAGCAGAAGGAACCTTCCAACTCTGCAGGGGCGGTGGGATGAGGACAGATGCTTTGGGGAGAAATTCGGTGAAACTGAGTGGAGGTGAAGAGGGTTCTATCCCCCAGCCACGGAACCAGGGACACGTTAGCAGTGATTCTGAGGAACCTGCAGGAGGAGACGTGCAGGGGGAGGTCATGGTGGTGTTGTCTCTCATGTCAACCACGGGAAACAGCCCTGGCGAGTGTGACTCAGTGGTTAGAGTGTCGGCCTCGGACGGAGGGGTCGCGAGTTCATTTTCTAGTCAAGGACATGTACCTCGGTTGCAGGTTCCTCCGCCCTGGTCGGGGCATGTGCAGGAGGTGACCAATCAATGTGTCTCTTTCATGCCAATGTTTCTCTCTCCCTCTCCTCCTCCCTCCCTTCCACTCTCTCTAGAAATCAATGGAAAAATATCCTTGAATGAGGATTTAGGAAGGAAGGAAGGAAGGAAGGAAGGAAGGAAGGAAGGAAGGAAGGAGGGAAGGAAGGGAGGAAAGAGGGAAGGAAGGGAGGAAGGAAGGAAGGAAAGAAGGAAGGAAGGAAGGAAGGAAGGAAGGAAGGAAGGAAGGAAGGAAGGAAGGAAGGAGAGAAAAAGAAAGAGAGGGAGGGAGGGAGAAAACAGGAGACAATCCTAGTTCTGCAGCAGGAGAAGGGATAAGTGAGTGGCGTTTTATAGGAAGCAATAGTGAGCAGGATGGAGACTGCATGGCTTGGCATCGGTGGCTATTCGATACGGAATGAGAGTAAGGAAACCCAGGTTGTGGAGAAAAAGACACTTTCAGTGCTTCTAACGCACGGCCAAGTCACATTGAAGAAACGTGCAGTGAAACATGCAGCAGGTTTACTGAGCGGCGGCCCTGTGCCCAGCGTCGGCCGAGGACTCTGCTCTTGGGAGGGTGAGCGTGGTTTCTGAGAACATCTGCTGGGGGCGGGGGTCTCCATGGAGAGAGAGTGGGGCTCTGGGTGACCATGACGGGACGTGGGTTTATGGATGGCGACCACCATGCCGTCTGGGGGGGGCATGTGGATAATGAGGGCGGATGGGCAGGTGGGGGCAGGGGCGTGTGGGAAATCTCTCCGTCATCCTCTCAGGGTTGCTGTGAACCTAAGCCTACTCTAAAGTATAAAGTCCTTAAATTAATACATTTCTCAACTTTGCCAATTACTTCTGAAAGTAAAGTCTCTAAAAATCCCCTCTAACTCTGAGTTTACACTGAATCATAAAACCATAACATCTGATTGGCGTTCACAATGAACATCAAGTCAAAATGCGTTAGCATGACCTCTGCACTCCCAACCCACCCGCTGCCACGGAAACGCCCTCCTACGGGAAACAGCCACTCACCTCGAAGAATCGATATAAGATTGTTCTTCTCGTCATTTAGGCAGCAGGCAACCCAAGGATGTGATGCTTAAGGGAATGGAAACCAATGGCAAGAGGCATCGCTTCTTATATTTTTCTTGTCATATTATTTCTGTTTTGACATCAGAGCACTGTTGACCTCATAGAACGAACTGTGAATTCCCCCCTTTTCTTCAGTTTTCTGAACAGTTCACAGAATTCGCCAGTGAAGCCCCCGAGATATGTGTATTTTTCAGGAGGAGGTTTTTAACACAGAATTCCGTTTCTCTAACAGACAGAGCTACGCCGATGACCCGTTCCTTCTCGTGTGAGCCTCCTCGGACTGAGCCCCGAGGACACGTGCCTGCTTCACCTCCGGTGTTGGACTCATTGCCGCATGTTCTCCATATTATTCCCTCAGGATGCTCTTGGACTCTTACTGTCGTGTAATGTGCAGACTGTAAATGTGCTTTCATGTTGGGGGTACCTCATTTTGTCTTCTTTGCCAAAAATGGAGGACCTCAATTGATTGAATCTTCTAGAAATAGAGTCTGAGCCTGCTCCTCTGTGAACTTGCATCACCTTTGTGGTGGCTGCTCTTCGGAAATGTACTTTGGCTCATGGAAGAACATTCTCAGGGACCCCTCCTCTAACTGGCCGCATCCAGCCCCCTTCCGCCTGGCATGGCTGGCAATGAAGGTGGGTTAAGCAGATGATTGTAGAGAGCACCTGGGAAGGCACACGGGCATTTCTTTAATTATTGTCAGCTGAATCCGGTGGCGTTGGCAAAGCCACGTCCTGGAAACACACTTTGCCGGAGGCAGGAGTGTTGTCAGCTTGACCTTCCGCCCAGGTGCCAGGGGGTGGGTTTCGTTATTTAAATCCAGCCAAGCACCAGGAATGAATAGGACTCAGGCCTACCCTAGGATGCACATAATCTCCTTTGTCTTGACCTTTAGTAAAACTTCCTGGTTTTTGCTGTATAAAATAAACACACTGTATCTGCTCTGGGTCATTGTCTCTCCATCAGAGGACAGCTGCCCCACCCGGCCCAGCTTTTCCCTTCTATCTCTGTGTCTGTCTCTTTTTTTCATTTTCTCAGTCCCCAGCCGCCCCTACTCAGGAACCGGACTGCTCTCTAGCTTCACTGGATGTGGAGAAGAGAGAAATGTTCACAGATGATATTTCTGGAGATGAGGTGGCCGCCGTGATTAAGCACAAATCCATTCACTTACTAGAGTATCGAATCCAAAACGCTAAAGCTCCTCTTGACCCAGAATCCCTGCAATTGCAGACACAGAGGTGATTGAAACTCCTGCGCACTTCCCCATCTTAGCGCTGAAGGACTTCCGTTAAGGACCGCGACTCAGACACGATGAAGCGACAGGAGGAGGCCAGGTCTCAGACATCTGACTGCCGGGCCCGCCCGCGTTTATCTGTTCCTGGGATCTTCCACAGCAACAGTCAGCTTCTCACTGTCCTGCCTCAAACCAGACCCTAACGAGATCCTGCGGGTGCACCTGTGTGAAGGGATGTGAGAAAGCACGCCTTGCTGGGATAGATCAGCAACCAGCCAGTTCATGCTCTGATTAGCATTTGTTTGCTCATTATTTGCAGGAACAGCCATTAGCTTAGGAGTGTTGGCCTCGGGGCAGTGGGCACAGGCAGTCAAGGCCAGCTTTGCCCAGCACCGGCCTGGCCTGCCCCGTGCCTCCCAGACATAGAACAGAGACCCTGGGCCCCGCTCTGCCCCGCCATCCATTCTGCTCCCCACACATGCTCTCCCATGGACTGGCACACGCATCCCGGAGGAGGCCGCACCCAGATCCCGAAAAGCACCCCAGGCAAGCGCTTCTTTGCCACCCCCATCTGTCTGGGTTCGGACACAACCCGCTTGCGCTGATCTGCAAGCAGCCCCCGAACAGGGCCATGGGAACATTGGGGTTTGGGGTTATTTACTGCTTCCTGCTGAGGTGAAAGCTCGCAGCCAGGGTTCCACCCGCCGCCATTCAAAAGTGGGATAGCAGACCGTGTGCGGTATTTGTGTGGTGCCCCTGTTCATAGGAGAGTGGGGAGCAGGTGTGTCACATTCACTCCCATAATCCGCCATCGCGCCCGCAGTGTGCGTCCCCCACCTCCCCTCTGGGGGAGACCGGCCGTGGACTCCCTGACAGCACGGCGATGTATGTGTGCCCGGCAGGGCGCCGGTTTCCTAGGAACGGAACAAAGGAGCCCATGGTGATGGACATCGTGGCCAAAGTCTGAGTTGGAAATGAGCCCAGAACTTTCTATGTATTTCCCTTCTGTCCGACACTGCGTGCGGTATCGGGCTCCATGAATAACAGCTCTGTAATTAGTTTACCCGGGAGTCTCTTACCTTCTGAAGAACTGAAGATTCACCCTCTGGGTGCCCCCTGAAGGGGCAACACGCCACCCCAACGGGGCCTTTAGTTCACGCCCCAATTAACCCCGAGTCTCCGAGAAATCTGCGTCCCAGGGCCACTCCAACCCTCCGCCCGTACTGACCCCAGAGCCACCCAAACCCCCCTGAACCGCAGAGTGAGGGCAGCCCCCGCCTTTCCAACCTGTGGATTTCTCTCCGCCCTGCCCTTCCCGCCCCTTCCGACGGCTAAGCTTAAAAAGGAGAGGAGAGCGAGAGGCACGTTGAGTCTCAGCTAGCGGCTTGCCAGCGGCGTGTGAAAAAGCTGAACGTGACGTCACTGTGTTTAGTCCTCGATTCTTCCCTCAAATCGGTTTCCCTGACAATCACTTCTCCTTCCAGCCGGGAAGTCTCGCGAAGCCTTCCACGTGCAGACTTCCAGGGAGACGCGCAGACTGCATCCGACCGCAGAGCAAAGGCGAACAGCACGCCTCTTCCAACAAATGACCGGGGTTTGTCCTCAGAAAACCACACGGCCCGCGTGAAAAAAAGCCACATCAACCCTGAGCTTCATAGTGATGACGGCAAACACTCGGCTGCGCAGACGTCGGGGAAGAGGGAGTCGTGCAATTAAAACCGCCCCCTCATTCTGCCATTGCTTACACAGGAGCTTTTAAACATCAGCGGGTTTGGGATATGCACCTAAACGTTCCCAGAGATGCTTTGCCAAGGACAGGAGACGCATCTGACCTAGAGCTGCTCAGGAGGGGGCGGGAGTGAGCTGGGCTGCAGAGAAGTGCCGGGTCGGGACATGGTCTCCCTCTGGCCCTCCCTCGCTGTTTGTCTGAGACCTCGGGGAGCTGCTCAGTGTCCGTGATGAAAGCTGGGCCCGATGGCGGGATATTCTCACCGTCACCGTGGGGACTGGATCCTTGTCAGTGTTCAGTCCGCGTGCGTCCGTGGTCACATCGGCTGCAGCAGCCGCACAGAAAGGCCTTTAACACAGCAGTGCCGGCGTGTTCTGCGGGGTGCATGCTGACGGAACGGGGTGCCATCTAAACGACTCCGCTAGAGCCTCCTGCAAGTGGGCAGCCTTTGCTTTGCCTCCAGGATGGCGCCCTCCTCGCTTCTGAAACCGGGTGCGTTTTTATTGATTATTTACTTCTGTCTTTTGTTCATCCTCACCGAGGGTATTTTTCCATTGATGTTTTGAGCGAGTGGGAGGGCAGGGGGAGGCAGGGAGAGACACATTGATTGGTTGCCTCCCACACGTGCCCTGACCAGGGCCTGGGCCGGAGCCTGTAACCGCGGTCCATGCCCTTGACTGGAATCGGACCGGGGACCCTCAGGCAGTGGGCTGGTGATCTGTCCGCTGAGCCACACCAGCCAGGGCTGGAAACACGCTCCTGAGAAAATGCTCGGCGCGGCGGGAAGAGGGGCACCTCCATCTAACGGAGGCCTCGCCGCCATGGAAATGGTGGTGCCGAAGGGTGAGCGTGGCAGTGCTGGCCTTTGGCTGCGCAGGAGCAGGAGCTGCCCGGCCGGTGGCTCAGCTGCCTGGGGCATCGCCCTGTGCACCAAGGGCCACAGGTTCGAGTCCCACTCAGGGCACCTGCAGAAACTGACCCAGGTGGCGGGAACCCCAAAAACTGTGGCCCAGGGGGAGGGGACCCCAGAAACTGACTCAGTCACACACAATAAAAAGTAATTGCAAAATGCCTCTCTCAACCCCCCTGAATTAGGGGTTTTCACTTTCTAACTCGTCACAGGGAACATGGGATTGATTTGTCTGACTCTCATAGAAGGGAGAACAGCTCTCACAAGGCTTGTTAGGGTCCTGGGGCGTCGCTAACCCAGGGCCTGGCTCTGGGTCACACACGCTGTCCTCCCTCTGCCCCGGCTGCTGCGGAGTCCGCGTGCCCAGCGCTGGGCATGGCTGTGGGGTCAGCGTCAGGGCGCGGTGTGTTCTCACCCCTGGCGTGTGGGCCTCAGACCCCGTCCGACATCGGGAAGGGAACCTGCACATGAATTGTCCATTTTACAGGTATCGTTCCTTTAGATTTTTAAAAATATGTTTTATTGATTTTTTACAGAGAGGAAGGGAGAGGGATAGAGAGTTAGAAACATCGATGAGAGAGAAACATCAATCAGCTGCCTCCTACACACCCCCTACTGGGGATGTGCCCGCAACCAAGGTACATGCCCTTGACAGGAATCAAACCCAGGACCCTTCACAGGCTGACACTCTATCCACTGAGCCAAATCGGTTAGGGCTTCCTTTAGATTTTTGATTTGGTGTGAAATGAGCCTTAAGAAAATGTAGGAAACTTATAAATCTGCTCCAATAGACTCCAGAGATGAATTTTTTTTAAATACGTAAAAAACTGCTTTATTTTTTTATTGATCTCAGAGAGGAAGGGAGAGGGAGAGAGAGAGAGAACCATCAACGATGAGAGAGAATCATGGATCAGCCGCCTCCTGCACACCCCACACACGGGATGGAGCCCGCAACCCGGGCCTGTGCCCGACCGGGAATCGGACTGTGACCTCCTGGCTCACAGGTGGACGCTCAGCCCCTGAGCCACACGGCCGGGCTGCACCCACCTGTTTGTTAGGGGGCTCGGTCCTCACGGGTGAAGGTCTCAGAGTGTCCACAGGGAAGTCCCGCTCTGTCTTCTCAGGTGACAGAGGACTTGTCCTGCGTGGACCCGTCCTGCGTGGACACCCGTTGACCGCGATGGGACATGGGAAAGGCCGCCTCGGCATGGGAGACAGGAATAAACACCCACACGGACGCAGGAGAGGTGACATCCATGGACATCTCCCACAGGGGCCCTGGTCGTCTCCATGGCTCCCTCTGCGTGCAGCCAGTGGCCGGGCCGGACGGGTGACGTGGTCAAGGCAGTGGAGGAAGACTAACCACCTGGCCTGTTCCTTGTTGAAGCAGCAAAGACCGAGAGAGGCCGTGGGCATGAGGCTCTGACAAGACAGTGCCATCGGTTGAGGGAGGAGCGGGGGCCCTTGGGGTCAGGAATGACTCAGCACATGGCTGGGGACTGGGCAGCGGGTCCCGGACGCACCCGGGACCCGTGCCCAGACCTCGAGCGGGGCGGCAGAGATGGGTCCCAGTGCACACCCAACTTCCTCCCCGGTTTCAGGAATGGCCCAGGCGCTGGGGACAGAGCCCTGGGGCTGGGGGACACAGCAGTGGCCGGCACGTCCGGCCAGGCCCGAGGATATCCGCGTCTTCCAGCGGAACACAGACTCTTGTTTTCCAGAAACAACGCTTCCCGGCTGTCTCTCCTGGATCGTCAGGCTGGTGGGCGTCTTGAAACTTTCAACTGACAGCATGCTCCTCGGATCTCATTCTTCTTACTCCACGCTCCTCTCCTCTCATTGACTGAGTTTAATAGAATTAAAGCAACACCGCTTTGAACACCGCCTGCAGTCAGGACATCACCCACCAATTTTGGGGGGAGTCGTATATAATTATATTAAACTGGAGCTGCTTGAGCTCGCTCAATCGATCCTCGATAGAATATTGAATTAAGCCGCTGATGTCAGGCGAGTTTTTCGATCTGTCTTCTTCGCTCTGAACTGAATGGGCCCAGACGTCCTGATGTCTGGAAGAGTCCATTCACCGTGGCGATCTGTACCACACACCGCCTCACGTGGGCTCGCACCTCAGCCCTGGCTTTTATTTTCCTCCTGTGTCTTCACACGCATTTTGCCTGGATATTGCCACGCTCTCCCAGAACTGGTCTTACCTTCCAAAAGTGGACGAATACCTTCCATGTTCCATTTCCTTCTTTAAGGCAAACCGTCCATTTTCATCCGTCATTCATAAAAATTTAATGCCGAAGAAAACTTAATAGCCGGGCAAAAATAATCTTTTTACCATGAAGAGACACAATGGCAATTACGCATGAATGCCAGCAGCGTGCGCGCCTAAGTGCATCTGATGGCTTCATGAAATATTGATGCCGCCGCAGAGCCTCCCGCACATCTGACGAGTCTTCCTGGAATGTCCTGACATGGAAACCGCGATTGTATTTACGGCGAACGCGTCGGTGTATCGATAGTGAGACCCTCGTGTGTGAAGGGGGTTAAAATACCTGCTCGGCCGGCATAGCTCAGTGATTGAGCACCGACCTATGAACCAGGAGGTCACCAGTTTGATTGCCAGTCAGGGCACATGCCCAGGTTGTGGGCCCGACCCCCAGTGTGGGCCTTGCAGGAGGCAGCCGATCAATGATTCTCTCTCATCATGGATGTTTCTTTCTCTCTCCCTCTCCCTTCCTCTCTGAAATCAATACAAATACATTTCAAAAAACAAACAGAGTCTAGTGAGGCTAAGAGGATGTGAAGGAGGGAGAGGAAAGACAGATAGAAGCCTCAGTGGTTTATCTCTTTAACCACAAGTCTGTCTGCTGCCCAACCAGACTGAGTGAGCCCCCTGCAGTCAGGGGAGTGTGCGCAGCTCTAACACGCACCTGTGATCAACTCGGCTCTAACGCAATGAGGACGGTGCGTGCCTAACTCCACGGGGCTGCACTGCGTGTGTTCCTATAACTTCTAGTGCATTGTGGATCGTCATAGCTGTTCACACCTGACCTAATAAACACGTGTTCAGTACAGTGAGCTCCTACGGAAAAGCAGTTTTCTCTGTAGTATTTTGCATTGCCTGCACACCCAATGCACTACTCGCTCATGCTCCCAGCTCGTTAGCAAAGCAAATAGTTGAAATGAGTGGATAGGGGAAAAGTTTCAAGAAACAGATGAAAGCGTGTGAAGAACTGTGAAGGTCTGCTCATTTATCCTCCTCACAAGCTGCAACTCAGCTGCCGGGCAGGAATGCTGGCTGGTACGTGAGATTACGGTTCAGAAAGGAAGGGCGGGTGGCTCCCAGCTCCCAGCTCGCAGAAACAGCCAGAAGGTCGGCTGGTTTTTTTTGCCAAGGGTTCCACAGCCCTCACTCCCTGGGAGCAATGGAGGTGGCGCCGAGGAATGCGGGTGCCCCCCCCCCCCCCCGCCCCGAGGAATCTCTCTCTGGGAACATCACTCCTTCCTAGTGGCCAGGGAACGAAGACTGATGGAGGAAGCAGCCTGGCCTTCGGGAGGAAGACAATATGAAACAGGGCGGCGCCTCGCGTTAGTGCAAGACAAGCAGAAACCAGAGAGGCCGCGGGGGTGGGAGTGGGGGTGGGGGGGTGGGTGGCCTCTCCAGAACGAACCGCTCATTTGTCCGCCGTCCTGGCTGGCAGCTCCCAGGAGGAGCCACTCCGCAGCCCCTGATGAACAGACCTCCGAGGGCGGGACACAACCCCACAACCCGTTCGATTGGCGTCAGCTGGCACCAGATTGGGGGCCATCAACAGGACCCCAGTGCAGGGGGGACCTCGGCCATGTACCCCAGTGTCCTGGACACAGCCAGCCGGACACATGCCATGAACATCAGGGTCCCCTGATGTGTGTGTGCATGTTTGCCTGTTATTTGTATGATTTGTGTGTTATTGGCATGGTGATTTTGAGGAACAGATCTGTGGCATTGCAGCAGGACCGCGGTACAATGTTGGAAGGGCGGAAAGAGACGAAGTTCTACCCATTGTGTGTAAAATCTGCATGGTCAGTAAAATATCTGAAGAAATTAAGCCAAAATAAGGTGTTTACACATCTATAAAATCTCAGACTCTCCGGCTGTCTGCTATGATGCCATAGACTTCATTTCTCATCCTTCTTGTTAAATATGCAATATTTTCATTCTAAAACCGAAAGTGAGATTAGTTGAAATCTTATTTTTTAAAAGCAAAATGAACCTTTATTTTTCCAGCAATAAAAGTAAAATTCTGAGTGACCCCATAGCTTGAAAGGCAGTGGTATTTACATTTTGAGGTGCGCCTGTATGGAGTTGTGAGAGAGTCTACCATTACAATTAATATCAGACATGACAGCAAAGACACTAATTATAGACACTAATTATAACAATATGGATAGAGGTTTTCTTGCTTTGCTCTAAAAATATTGCTTTGTTGACAGTTTAAAAACTCTAAGATTTCTGGCATGTTATCTTGAAACTCAGAGAGTTAAACCTTATTCGGTATCTTTTCCAGATTATTTATTCACAAGTCGCCTCCTGGGAATATTCTAAGTTGCTGTCAATGGGAAAGAAATGGTATTCTGTCAGATTCCCATCGGACCGGCTCTAAATGCTGGTGTTAGAGGCAGTAGCAACTGAGGAGGGGAGGCTGCCTAGAAATCAAATAACGTCCTTGGAGGCACTAAGTATAGCTCAGCCGTATCCCCCAGACTTTCACCTCACAGTTCAGCGGAGCCCACAGCACAGGCGGCTGCTCCCACTGCTTCAGGTGTGGCTGCGGCTTTAGCAGGTAAGTCCCTGTCGCCTCTGAGGTCCTCTGAATGGGGAGTGTGGCAGGTACATGTCACATTGGTCGCCCTTTCAAAGACGGGCCTTTAGATTCCGTTTCCTTGTCCTATCTAATAAAGAGGGAATATTCTAATTGACCATCATGCCCTCGCAAAGATGGCAGTGCCCACAGCCAATAAGGAGGGAATATGCTAATTGACTGTCACACCCTCAAAGATGGCGGCGCCCACAGCCACAAGGTGGTGGTGCCCAGTACCCTCAGCCCCCCAGCTGCCCAGGGTCGCCTGAGGCTCAGGTAACCAGGGCTGACCAAGGCTTGCGCTGCTGGCAGTGGCAGTAGCAGAGGTGTGATGGGGGCGTCGCCTTCCCCTGATCGCTGGGTCACCTCCCACCCATGAGGGCTCCCGGACTGTGAGAGGGGCAGGCCAGGCTGAGGGACACCCCCCCCCCCCTCCAGTGCATTAATTTTCATGCACCGGGCCTCTAGTTTGTTTATATGATGTCAAAAAGAGCGTGGTCATCGCTTTTCCATAACTTCATGTACAGGTAGGGGTCGTCACCTCGGTCCAACCCTCCTGTACGTTCAGCAACGTTAAGTCCAGACATCATTGTTATGATGGGGTGTTGCTCTCCTGCTCCCTCCACAGCCCATTGAAAGGTGACCTTCAACGCTGAAGGCGCCCTATGGAGGCCAAATGCATGCTCCCACCAGGCGTGGGAGCAGAGTCATTTATGCAAGTCCCAGCTCCCCCACAGTCCAAGACACACAGTGTTAAATATAGCACGAGTCAGCACACGTATCACACACGTGTGCACACATGTTTTGGCAGGTTGGTTTTAGGCTAGGATTGTAGGCACGGTTCAGCCTCAGAAGACATGTCAGCATAATCTGTCACACTGATGTTCACCCACTCATTTCCGCGGACAGTGGAGGGAACGTTACCCTAACGGCCCGTTCACCCTCCAGTGATGGAGACTGACTTCAATCCAAAATGAGCTTCTCTGCTAGAAAGCTCCCTCCAACAGCTCGCTCCTTATGAACCTGGGAGCACCCCAACCATTGGGGGATGACGGCCACCCTCCCTCTTTGTGTGACATCGTTGCCCTAGACCCGTGGTCGGCAAACTGCAGCTCGTTGGTCCCTTGAGTGTGGCTCTTCCACAAAATACCACAGCCTGAGCGAATCTATTTGGAAGAAGTGGTGTTAGAAGTTTAAGTTTAACAAATGTGGCTCTCAAAAGAAATTTCAATCGTTGTGCTGTTGATATTTGGCTCTGCTGACTAATGAGTTTGCCAACCCCTGGTCTAGAGTTCTCAGCCGTGTCCCGGGGTGCAGCAGAACAGATTCGCACGGCTGGAAAGAGGAAGCCATTTTCATAAAGCCCTCGGTCTTCCATGTTCCTGGAATTTTGCACAGACTCCTCAGAATGTGTACTTAAAAAGAAAACGAACGAAGAGAAGCGTGTGCTTACTGACGTGTGTTCAGTGTTACTCCTCGGCAAGGTCTGAGACACAACCTGAGGGGCAGGTGGAAGACAAGCCAGTGCCGGGCCTGCCTCCAGGAACAGCTGCTAGTGAAATGCAAACAGCTGGAAAGCAGGGACACTGACGTCTCTGCTCCCATGCGCCCATGACTCATGGTTTTACCACCGGCAGCGCCCAACCCTGAGGTTCAGAACGGCAGAGGGCGAACCAGGAAGAGGGGCATGCCTCCGAGGCCGCGTAGCTCCGTGTGGAATAAACACGTGCCGGCACTCAGCACTCAGTGTGGGTGAGCCGCTCCCAGCCCCACTGGTTCACACCCACGGGCAGTGCTTCTCTCCCAGGTGTAGTAAGAGACTGGAAGGAGCGACATCTGTCACCCGCTCTCCACTGCACCGCTCACATCATCCGCTGCCTCCTGACATCTGAAGATGAGCCTCGCCCTGAGGATCGGCAGAGAAATGCAGGGACCTCAGTGGACACAATGAGTGTGGGAGCTGTCGTCGCGGTCCGGGCACACGCCTGTCCCCTGCAGCTCAGCACTCGCAGCGCCTGGCTTTGACGGGGTGACGGTGACGAAGCCGCACGGAGAGACGGAGGGACGGAGGCGAGCTCCCGCCCAGGCCGCGCCGAGGCAGGGCGGTGCTGGCCCCGGCCCCGTGTCCATCTCCGCGGTGGTCAGTCCCCACAGCCCCAACACCCATCAGCGCAGCGGGAAATCACAGATCTCCTCGCTGATCCCATCACACCCGCATCAGGTTGATCTTGAGCAAGAACATTCTTGACTGTGAAGGACGAAAGCACGCCCCTCTAATTGCCTTGTTTACGGCTCCTTTTTTAGTTCCCACAGAGTCAACATGCCACAGAGCACCCCGCAACTGCAGCCTCTTCCCAGACTGCTTCCTTCTGAGCGAGTCGATCAACAAGGCCAGTCGCTGCCTCCCACCTCGGCTTTAAGCGGCTTTAAACGGGACATTTCCCGGGGGCGTGAGCTGAAGGTTAGGCCAGCCCTTACCCTTCCTCTGGGGGTAGCTTCTCCTCCGGCCTCTTCATGGCCGTCCTTTGTTTACACCCATCACATGACCATTTTTGCATGTGGACAGCACCATGGCGCCTGTCCCCCCAAATGACTCGGCCGCAGGCCTCAGCGCCCACAGTGTCCTCACAGGGAGGGACACGTCCATTTGCTCCTTAAAGCTCAGATTTAAACCCACCTCAGTAATCCTGTGTGATAACACCTGCTGGGCCGCAGGAAGGCTTGATGACCTAGGGCCCGTGTGTGTGTGTGTGTGTGTGTGTGTGTGTGTGTGTGTGTGTGTGTGTCTTCTCTTGGGGGGTGTAACACACAGTATAGCTTTGCTCTCATTGTTCCCTGTATCCACACTCTCCTCTCAAAAACATTAGCCCTGTGGTCGGCAAACTGCGGCTCACGAGCCACCTGTGGCTCTTTGGCCCCTTGAGTGTGACTCTTCCACAAAATACTACGGCCTGGGCGAGTCTATTTTGAAGAAGTGGCGTTAGAAGAAGTTTAAGTTTAAAAAATTTGGCTCTCAAAAGAAATTTTAATCGTTGTGCTGTTGATATTTGGCTCTGTTGACTGATGAGTTTGCCGACCACTGATCTAGGTCATCTGGAATTCACACTGCCACAAGTTTTTTTGCTAATATATCAGAGTATGAAGCGGGTCTGGTAAGAATTCTTCATGTCTGGATAGAAGTCAGAAGAAATCGGTAGGAAGAAGGCGGTGGTGGGTGTAAATGACAGGAATCAGGAAGGTAAGGGAGAAGGTTGGGCAGGAGGTTGTCTTCTATACGCACAGCAGCAAGGGTAGCAGTGCGCAATTAGAAGTGACAACATTTCAAATGCTTACGGCCCCCTGTAGGCTGCAATCAAGACGTGCAATGGGCAGGCAGTAAGTGAGGACCTGGTTTTCCTATTTGACTGGTTTCATTCATGTCTTTTCTTCTTTTAATATATTCTTATTGATTTCAGAGAGGAAGGGGGAGAGAGAGAGAGAAACATTAATGATGAGAGAGAATCATTGATCAGCTGCCTCCTGCATGCCCCACACTAGGAATCGCGCCTGAAGGCCGGACATGTGCCCTTGACCAGGAATGGAACCGTGACCTCCTGGTTCATAGGTTGATGCTCAACCACTGAGCTGCGCCGGCCCGGCTGCTTTCATTCATTTCAGTGACCACCAGGGAGAAGACACTCTGACCAGTAGGTTAGCTTGCTGCTGGGGTCTGGCAGATCGGGACTGAGTGAGATGGGCCAGACATGCCCTGGAGCCCTCCCGTGGTACCTCCCCAGCTGGCCAACCTCCCATGTCCCTCCCTGGCCTCAATCATGTACTGGTGGGGTCCCCTGGCCTGGCCCGCGCCTTCTCGCAATCTGGCCTGAGGGACACCCTCCCTCCCCAGTGCACACATTTTGTGCACCGGGGCTCTAGTATATTTTTAAAAAATGCATCGTGACCCTGCCAATGTGGAAAGTGTGACGTCGATGGTGTAATTCTAACACAGCGCTGATTTGGAACCTGCTGGGCTTCCTCTTGTCCTTCCTTCAGGAGGAGGGGCCTCAGGCTTTGCCACGGACAGGGGCCTCAGAGCCCCACAGTCTCCAACCCAAACAGACTCCTCTTTTGCATCCGTGGTTTTCAAGGAAGAGACCATCATCACGTGCAATGGGCAGGCAGTAAGTGAGGACCTGGTTTTCCTATTTGACTGGTTTCATTCGGGAAATGAGGGCATTTTGGAAGACGCCTGGGAACCTCAGAGCATCAGAGAGACAGAGGCCCACAGCAGCCCTTGGGGGAGGCTCTGTGGTCGCTCCATTGGACTTACCGCAGGAACCCACGGGCTCTGTTCCACATCCCGGCATTAACCAGACTCCACACAGACGCCTGCGTGAAAAGGGCGCGTGATCGGCGATGGCCAACGGCGCCGCAAGAATTCTTAAAACACGCGGGACCCAGCTGTGTAGTCAGGGGTTCGGACCTCCGTTCCCTCAGATTGTCCAATCAAAAAGACAACAGCCAACACAACAACAGCCGTCCCGTGTGAATGAATCAAAATGCACTTATTTTTGGTCAGATCGGCAGAAAATACCGTGTACTTTGGCCGGGTGCCTCGGAGCTTAGCGAGGGGTTTCTCTGGGCCAGAAGGCGGGAGGGTGAAATCGCTGTGCGGTATTGGCCGGGTGGACACCAGAAGGAGGCAGCGCTGAGGTCAGGGCCACGTGACAGAGATGGGGGCGGCTCGCAGAGAAAGGGGCTCGCGGGCGCACACCCAGAAGCCTTCCTCCACGAGGCAGGGCAGATCCCTCGTCTGAGAGAGAACCACGTGTCTCCCCTGCTGCTCTCCCTTTCTTCTTAGCAATGTGCCCGGTCCCCTTCCTGATTTCCAAGAGAGACCAGGGCCCCCACTATAGGCGGGTCAGACACGCGGGCCACACACCCAGGGCCTGCGCAGGATGCCACCCCCAAGAAAAGTAATAAGTAAACTCAGGTAACGTGGTCAGTTCCCGATGGAGAATTTAGGCCCACGGCTCCAAGGAGAAGCGTGAATGGGTGAAGTGCATACATTGGGAAGGAAAATGGCCATCCTTCTGAAAAGCCGGAATTAAGCCCTATGGTTTTTTTGTTTTTTTTAATATATTTTATTGATTTTTTGCAGAGAGGAAGGGAGAGTGATAGAGAGTTAGAAACATCGATGAGAGAGAAACATCGAGCAGCTGCCTCCTACACACCCGCTACTGGGGATGTGCCTGCAACCAAGGTACATGCCCTTGACCAGAATCGAACCTGGGACCCTTCAGTCCGCAGGCCGACGCTCTACCCACTGAGCCAAACCGGTTTCGGAAAGCCCTATGGTTTTTGAGGGTTTTCTGTGGCAAATATACACAGTGGCTCAAAAATTACTTCCTTATCAAGGATGATTCAGAATGTGATTTGCAGCTAGTCAAACCGGGTAACAGTTTCTAAATGTGTTTGCTTATTTTAATAACAATCCACCCACCACATCAGCATCAGGGGACGGAGTTCATTTTGGACAGAATCTCACAGGATGTCAAGTGTCGAAGACCATCAGCCCCTGGCACTAGAGATTATGGCCTTCAATTAACATTTGTGAATCTCACTCAGCAAATAAACACACTGCACATGTTCGAAAAGGGTTGCAGTCAACTTTGAATTGTATTTTAAGTTACATAATTCTACTTAAACATTATTCTAATAGGACAGCAGCAAAAATATAATTCTGCAAGTATGAATGATCTGAACTATACCACATCATAGTCAAGACATTTTTAAAATTGTTTTAGAGACAGAGGAAGGGAGAGGGAGGGAGAGAGAGAAACATGGGTGTGAGAAACATCGACCAGCTGCCTCCCACACGCCCCCCACTGGGGATCGAGCCCACAACCCTGTCATGTGCCCTGACGGGGAATCAAACCAGCGACCTCTCCGTTCATGGGCTGACGCTCGGCCAGGGAGCATTTCATTTTAAAGGCACAACTAGTCCTACAGGTTTATGTTTATTGCACTCACGTGTAGGTCAGGGCAAGACAGGTTACAACTTTATATTCTACTAGAGGCCTAGTGTACAGATGCGTGCACACTGAAAGGGAGATAACTAGAAGAAATATTTTAATATTGCTATTTGCCCTTTCTCCCTCAGTGCCCGGGAGCCGGGTGGCGGCCTCGTCCCCGCTGCTGCCGCTGGTCACCATCTGTGGGGCGATCTCAACAGCCAGACAGCCAGCCTGGTCCTCCCGCCACCCACCCTGATTTCCCCGTTCACCATCACTGATCTATCGGAGCCTGCGGGCTGAGGGCAGAGACTAAGAAGTCAGCCGTTCAGCCTGTTCGCCAGTCCCCAGTCCTGCCCCACCCCACTCGTGGGCCAGGGGTGAGGGACCAAGAGGTGCTCAATGCCACCTCATGGTGACCGGTCGTTTGGTCAGCACGGTCGACACGGACACTGGCTTTTTATATATATAGATGACCGTGACTGTGACACACATGGGAGTGACCAAACGTCCAGGGTGGAGACGGGTCTCGGCGCTGCCTCTGCCCCCGGGTCCTCGGGTGCCCGTGGTCCCATTCTCTCACTCGTCCTGGACGGTTTTCTTCGTTCCGTTGTTTACTTGGACCTTAAGGTGATTTAAGAATCCTTTCTTTCTGGTTTGTGCTGTTCCTCTCAGTTCAGACCTCACTGACGTGTGAAGGAGGAGCTTGGTAAGTTTGGTGGTTTTTAACGCGTGCCGCCTCCTCTATGGTGTCGGGATATTTCACACGAGGTTTCCTTTAAGCAAATCCCAGAGTTTCTTGGGGTCTCACCTCCTTAATTTTTAACAAAACTTCTTGAGATAATTGTAGATTCAGACGTGGTTGTCAAAAATAATTCAGAGACCCCAGGCCTTTACCCATTTCCTCCCGCCCCTACCCCCAATGTCAGCATCTCACAAAACCATAGAACACAATCAAACCAGGCTGGCACAGTCAGAACAGAGAGCAGTTTCAACACAGCCAGTATCCCCATGCTGCACGTCTATAGCCACACCCATCACCCTCCTACCCCCCTTCTTTAAAAAAATATGTTTTTATTGATTATTAGAGAGAGAAGAAGGGAGAAGGAGAGAGAGAGAGAGAGAAACATCGATGAAAGAAAAACATCAACATCCATCGGCTGCCTCCTGCACACCCCCTACTGGAGATGGAGCCCGAAACCCAGGCATGTGCCCTGACGGGGAATCAAACCAGTGACCCCTTGGTGCATGGGTCAATGTTCAACCACTGAGCCACACCGGCCGCCTCCCGCTTCTTAAAACAATCCTGGCAATTGCTAACCTCTGTCCATGTTGTTAACTTGTTATTTTTGAATGTTATGCAAATAGAATCACACCGTGTGTTCACATCTGAGCTGGGCCTTTTCATTCCCTTCGCGTGATTCTTTGGAGCGCGTCCAGGTCCCTCTTCCAGCGGTTCCTTTGCACGGCCGGGCATTACTCCACGCTGTCACGGCACCGGGGTGCACACAGCCCCCTCTGGTGACAGGTGTCTGGCGTGCTTCAGTGTTGGTTATTGCAAATAAAGGTGCGGTAGCGCTTCTCTGCAGGGTTTGGGGTGAACATAAGTCGTCATTTTTTCTTGGAAAAATGCCGCGAGTGTAACTGCTGGGCCACTGGGTCATTGTGTGTCTAGTGTATTTATGAAACTGCCAAACTCTTTTTTTAAAATTATGGATTCAACTTCCTTAATATTTATAGGGCTATTCAGAGTGTCTATTCTGTCGTGCTCAACTCGGGATAGTTTGTGGATGTTGAAGAATGGGCCTGTCTTGGGTAAGTGCTCAACTTACGAGCAGCGTGTTGTCTGTAGTGCTGCTTTAGTATCTTCCTAATGACTCCGGAGTGGAGAGCGATCCCCTAGGCCCGTGGTCAGCAAACTGCGGCTCGCGAGCCACCTGCGGCTCTTTGGCCCCTTGAGTGTGGCTCTTCCACAAAATACCACGGCCTGGGCAAGTCTATTTTGAAGAAGTGGCGTTAGAAGAAGTTTAAGTTTAAAAAATGTGGCTCTCAAAAGAAATTTCAATTGTTGTACTGTTGATATTGGGCTCTATTGACTAATGAGTTTGCCGACCACTGTCCTAGTTCATTCCTGTACTGCTTTGCAGGAAGTCTGCCAATTTTATTGATTTTATTGACTTTTTTTTTTTTAGAATAATCAGTTTTATTTTTTTATTTAGCTTCTTTATTATTTTCCTGGTTTCAATTTCATTGACTTCTGCTCTTGTCTTCATTCCTCATTGTTCCATCTATTTGAGTTTAACATCTTCTCGTAGTTTTCTGATGTAGAACCTTACTCTATTAATTGCATACATCCCCTCCTTTCTAAGTTGAGCATTTTGTGCTACAATTTTTATTCTCTACGCCGTGTTGACTGCCTCCTGTATCAGATGAGAGGCTATGGTTTTATTTTCGTGTAGCCCTATGCGTTTTCCTTTTTACCACTTCCTTTCAGACTTCGTCTGAGACCAGTGCCTGACTCAGCGGCGTCTCCTTTAATTTCCACAGTTCGGAGATGGTACTGTTCCCTTCCTGCTGCCGCTTTCTTGGTTGAGCCCAGGATGCTGAGCAGACACTGGAACGATTTCACGTCTTCTCGTTCTTCGAGGCCTGGTTTGTGCCAGGAGAGTCCACCCCTCGCCTGCTGTTGCTGGCTGGGCGGGCTGTGTGTGTCAGTTCGATGCTGGCGGTTGGCTGTGTTGCTTGGTTCCTCGCGCCCTGGCTGGCTTTGCTGGTGTATGTGTCGCTGACACTGATGGCGGGAGTTCCCAGAGCTAACTGTGGAAGTTCCTGTTTCTCGTGCAAACTCTGTCGTTCCTGCCTCGGCTTCGACGCTCTCCTGCTGAGTGAGGACGCAGGATTTCCATGTCTCCCTGGGCCATCATCCTTGGGCCATCGCTGTGCACAGTCCTTTCTGCTCTGTGGCGTCTGCTGTGTGCTGAATGGAGCACAGCCCCTCCTGCTGCTCTGACTGCCGTTGGCATTGCACACACGTGTCTTCCTGCCATGTTCAAACTGTTTGTGCTGCATTCCCACTCATGTCTTATCAGCCCCATATAGTGGGGTCTCTTATTTTTTTCACCTAAGTTATTATTTATTTTTAAAATGACTGAATAGCCCTAACTGGTTTGGCTCAGTGGATAGAGTGTCGGACTGCGGACTGAAGGGTCCCAGGTTCGATTCCGGTCAAGGGCATGTACCTTGGTTGCGGGCACATCCCCAGTAGGAGGTGTGCAGGAGGCAGCTGATCGATGTTTCTCTCTCATCGATGTTTCTAACTCTCTATCCCTCTCCCTTCCTCTCTGTAAAAAAGCAATACAATATATGTAAAAATAAAATAAAATAAAATGATTGAATAAAATGTACATATGTCAGGTGTACAGCATGATGCATTGATGTACACATACGTTATGAAGTGATTTCTACAGTCAGGCTAATATGCACGTCCATTCTGGGGAGCTGAGAACACCGAAGCTCCCCTCTCCCAGCAAATTTCACATGCACAGCCGAGCGTATTAACCACCGTCACCCGCTCTACACTAGCTGCTCTCTCTGCATGTGGGACCTAAACTCATCACATCTGTAACGGCTGAGAGGATGGGGATTACAGGTGTGGCAGGAGGGAGCAGCTAGGAGGATGCTGGTCAAAGGTTCAGTCATGTGAGACGAACACGTTTTAGAGATCTAATGGGCACTCCTTGTTCGTCACACGACAAAGCTGTCCAACACATTCAGGTCATTTATCCTGAACGCTGACTGTTGATAGGTTAGACCTTACCTGCTAGTCTATTATCATTGTTTTATTAATCGTTTGTTTCCCGTTCCTCTCTTTTTCATCTTTATTGTTGAGAGTATTATAGATATCCCCGCTCATCCCCCCCACATGGCCTCCCTCTACCCTGCTCCCAGGCCCGCCCCCCCCCCCCCCCCACCTCACAAGGCCTTCCCCACAGGATGCACTGTGCCCACGGGCTAGGCACACACCCACACACCTGGTTCATCTCTTCCCGCCCTGCCCCTCCCCCTCCCTCTGTGGTCCCTCAGTCTGGGCATCCTTGTCTCTGAAACGTGAGGAGTCACAAAAGCTGCTTTCATCCTCCGAGGGGCCACCTGGGTGAGCAACCAGGTCTGGACCAGCAGCCCTCTCCCTGGTCCTCGGCTCCAGCGGGAGAGACCTCACCTCCTGTGGCCTCATCGTTCCTGTGGTCTTCACGCCCCGGAGTCGCCTCCCAGCTCAGAAGGGCCTCCTTCTCCAGGGAGGCCCCCGTGTTTGTTCACGGCCTCGTGCTTCCCCCGCCATTGTCTGCCTTTCAGGTGTTGGTCGGGGTACGTTCCCCAAACATTTTTAAATCTTCTAACTCATTTTATATCTTCGCATAGTTTATTCTTTGTTTTATATAAGCCGTATGGCTTTCCAAAATCAACATTGCAGAATTTCTTGATTAGAAAATGTACTTAATTTGGAACAGATTGTGTCATTTAGGTATGGAGATCTCGCGTACATTCTGAAGAGCATAAAATTATTCTATTTGATTTCATAATGTGCAGGCAGATTGAATATTTCAAAATATCATGTCCTTTATGAATTTATACATAGATATGAGACTATTTGGTAACATGGAATGGAAGTAAGTGAATATCCAACTAAAGCAGTAACGCCCAAACTCCGCGTCTTCGGGATGTGCCGTCGTGAGCGGCTTGGGCTCATTTGAGCTCCTCGATTAATATTATAAATAGTGGGAGAAACTCAGGAGCCCCGGAGCTGTTTTATCACGTGTGTCAGGATGTGAGACATTCTGGAGCCCAGTGTGCTTTATGCTCTGTGGCTACGGGGAGAGGATTTACTGAGCGCTCTCATCCCAGAGATCCCACGGATGGATGACAAATGTCCTCCCGTTCGTCTGGGTCTGAAGATGCTACAAGCACAGGATGGAGGGGTCCAACTTGGTTCTTGAAAATACAGGGGCCCGGCTGTTCTGCCTGAGCACAGGCCTGAGGCCTGCTGGGCCGTCCGCAGCTCAAGAGGAAGGCCCGCAGGAGGGAGGGGCATGCTGAGCGCCTGGTTCAGTCAGCAAGATCGCTCCGTTTCCCGAAGCCTGACTCCCCGAGTCCCCTCTCCCTTGCAGGGAGGAGGTGCAGCGTGACCTGGGCAGGACCAGAGGGTGGCCGGGGCGTCTGCTCACCTGGGCGCCCGGCATTAAGGGAAACACACGTGCTCACCCGCCCTGTGTCAGGACTGACATCGGGATACACACAGCACAGGCCTGGCACATTCCGCTTCCTCCACGCCTCTGCGAACTCAGGACAGCGACAGAGGGGGCGTATTTTGTTGTTGTTTTGTGTGTGTGTGTGTGTGTGTGTGTGTGTGTGTGTGTGTGTGTGTGTTTAAAGACTATAATTTATTTTTATTGATTTCAGAGAGGAAGGGAGAGAGAGAAAGAAACATCAATGATGAGAGAGAATCGTTGATCAGCTGCCTCCTGCACACCTCCCACTGGGGATCCAGCCAGCAACCCAGGCAAGTGCCCCGACCGGGAATCGAACTGTGACCTCCTGGTTCACAGGTCGATGCTCAGCCCCTGAGCCAGGTCTGCCGGGTGGAAGCATGTTGCTGTTTCCTACACAAACACACTGCTGTTACTAGAGAAATAAGCACTCGCCATCATGTTGGGAGGTGGGCACACTGCCTGCTCATTACGTATGAATTTTAAACGCAGATTCTAGGAGATAGTTTGATTTGCAAAACAAATGCACCCCGGTACCATATGGAGTCGGGGGCACTTTAAAGCCACCCTTCATCCGCCCCCGAAGCAGCGGTTCCTCCAGCCGGGCCCTCAGCATGGAGCCCGCGTCCTCACTGCTCCTGCCCGCACCGCGGCACGGCCGGCGGCTGTGTCCAAAGAGCATTCTCATAATCTTCCTACGACAAGATGAAGGATGAGAAAATCAATGCCTGTGCCCCACAGACAGAACCAGCAGCACTGATTTCCCCGGCCTCCTCGCTTTAGAGGAACCCAAATAAGAGCCTGCAGTCCATAGAGGCAGGGGCAGGGGCAGGCGGGGCGGGGGGTTGACTGCGAGGCAGCTCTGACTCCGGGTTTCTGAGCAGCACAAAGAAAACGAGTCTCAGACAATGCACATGCAGGGAGGAGCTGGGAATGAATTTCACGAGATTCTTGTCGCTCCTCTGGGCTGACCACTAATCTCTCCAGCACCAGCTCACGGAGCACGGAGCCCTCAGCCTCCGAGGCAGGTGTCCTTGGGGTTTAGCCTCCATGGCTACGCATTTGTACACGCTCTGGATTATCTGTAAGTGCCTTCAATTCCTCACGTGGCCCCTGAGGATCTGGGCTCACTGCCTGGTGTTAAAAGGGAAGGAGTCTTGCCTGACCAATTTGGTTCATTGGATAGAGCGTCGGCCTGCAGAATAAAGGGTCCCCGGTTCGATTCCGGTCAAGGGCATGTACCGTGGTTGCGGGCACATCCCCAGTAGGGGGTGTGCAGGAGGCAGCTGATTGATGTTTCTCTCTCAACGATGTTTCTGACTCTCTATCCCTTCCTCTCTGTAAAAAATCAATAATATATATATTTTTTTTAAAAAGGGAAAGAGTCTAACATTATTAAGAAGTTCATAGCAGCACAATTCACCATAGCTAAGATATGGAAACAGCCAAGTGCCCATCAGTAGACGAGTGGGTAAAAAGCGGTAGGACATTTACACCATGGGATCTGATGCAGCCGTAAAAAGAAGGGTCTCTGACCCTTTGAGACAGCATGGAGGGACCTGGAGAGTATCATGCTAAGTGGACTAAGCCAGTCAGAGAGAAACAAGTATCACAGGATCTCACTCATGTGTGGAATCTAAGGAACAAAATAAACTGATGGAGTGGATCAGGAGACACGGAAGCATGGAGCAGAGGGTGGGTGGCTGGGAAGTAATCAACAAAGAACCTGGTATGCATATATGCACGGCGCATGGCCACAGACAATGGGGTGGTGAGGGCCTGGGGCGGGGGTGGAGTGGGCTGGAGAGGGCCAATGGGGGAGAAAGGGGGCATATGTAATACTTTCAACAATAAAGACTTATTTTTAAAAAAAGAATCTATAGCCCAGGCAGTGTGGCTTAGTGGTTGAGCATCGACCTATGAACCAGGAGGTCAGGGTTTGATTCCAGTCAAGGCACATGCCCAGGTTGCGGAATCAATCCCCAGTAGGGGGAGTGCAGGAGGCAGTCGATCCATGATTCTCTCATCATTGATGTTTCTATCTCTCTCCCTCCCCTTCCTCTCTGAATCAATTAAATATATATATATATATATTTTTTTTTTATTTTTTTTTAAAGAATCTACAGCCACTGGAGACATTTGCCACATTGAATTTGCACAAAAATCCTCCTAGGGTCGTGGTCAGCAAACTTCGGCTCGCGAGCCACATGCCGCTCTTTGGCCCCTTGAGTGTGGCTCTTCCACAAAATGCCACGGCCTGGGCGAGTCTATTTTGAAGAAGTGGCGTTAGAAGAAGTTTAAGTTTAAAAAATTTGGCTCTCAAAAGAAATTTCGATCGTTGTACTGTTGATATTGGGCTCTGTTGACTAAAGAGTTTGCCATCCACTGTCCTAGGGAACCGATGTTGAGGCCACACCCACATGCTCACTGCGAGGCAATGGCGTCACCTGCACCCCCGCATCTCCTAACAGGTGCAGGGCTCGGCCTTCTGCATCGTCTCAGGCACGTGTCACAGGTAGTACTTCCTCTCTGTGCGCTCTTTTCTTTCTCTGCTATTTGCATCCGTGGACTGAATCCCACCTGGTTGTGCCCAGCGTGGTATGCACACTGTTCGCCTCTTGAGTGGACCGGCAGACACGAGCCCATGTGTGCACATGGGTGTGTCATCCATGTGGAGACTATCCATACCCATTCTCAAGCCACAGCTTCTCAGAGACATAGATGTTACATACATATTCTTATTGATCTCAGAGAGGAAGGAAGAGGGAGAGAGAGAAAGAAACATCAATGGTGAGAGAGAATCATGGATTAGCACCTCCTGCACGCCCCCTACTAGGGATTGAGCCCACAGCCTGGGCCTGTGCCCTTGACCGAGAATTGAACCCTTACCTCCTGGATCATGGGTCAATGCTCTTTATTCTTCCTCCTGTTGATGACATTTGAGTTGGGTGCATTTTCAAGCACTTCAAATAGTGCTTCCACGAACATTACTGTACATGTTTTATGGTGAATCTATGCACATATTTCAAGAAACAGGATTTGGGGGACCTGGAGCATGTGATGGTCAGTTTTCACAGACAGAACTTATTGTGAAAATATACACTGAGTCCCACAGTGTGTACGTTGCAGCCGGATCACTTTTCACCAACCCTTACTGTTGTCAGGCTTTCCCCTTTCGCGGCTGTGGGGGGTGGGCCTCACTATAGGGGAGTGAATGGACATTAACGGAAAGAAAGCAGAGACCTCATGCACTCTTGACATAAATAAATGTAGTATTTTCAAAGCATTCAACAGCATCTTCTAACCAATTCCCATTAAAATACTAAAGAGACAATCCGCTATGTACACAAAATTTAAAAATCTATAGTTCACTTCAACCAACAGCAAGTTCAAAAATTACATGAGAGGATAACAGACTGGGGTCATGAGACACCTGACTGAGAGAAAAGAAAAGAGATGTTTACAAAGGGAGCAAATGGGGGAAACGCATCATTAAAATTGCCTTGGAACCAGTAAGCCGCGTTCACGTTAGTGAGAGGGCAAATGTGGGAAGTTCTTTGAAATTCTACCTAAAAATGAAGAAGAACTGGAGTTGCCTCTGAAGACAGTCTTGTGCCAGGAACACAAAGAACGAGGAGACAGAACATGCAGAGAACTGGCCCCGAAGGGAAAGGCTGGGGCAGATTTCTGACGATTCAGTTAGATGTTTGCGGCCTTGCATGTAATTAATGACATAGCTAATGGGAAGCCATTAAATCACCCTTCCCGCAAAGCAGAGACAGGAAGCCCAGCAAGCTTCCGGAGCCGGACGTTGGCGGGAGCCCAGGTCTGGAGGCTCCTGCCCAGGGGTTCCAGGCAGTGGAGCTCCATCAATGAGCCATGAAATCTAGGCGGCGTCTCTACAACCTTCCGGAACCCCTGGGCACCCCAGCAGGAGATCTCAGAGCGTAAGGTGGAGGACATCGCCCAGGTTCGCCCACGGGGGCACCTCACACAAGTTACAATCAGAACCTGCTCACCAGCACGGGGCCAGGCTGGGACCAATCTCTGAACAGGCTCCAGCCCTTTTTAATATATATATTATTTAATATATATTAATATATATATGTTTTTATTAGTTTTAGAGATAAGGGTAGGGAGAGAGAAAGAAAGAGAAACATCGATCAGCTGCCTCCTGTATGCCCTTTACTGGGGATCGAGCCCACAACCTAGGCAAGTGCCTTAACTGGGAATCAAACCCATGAACTCATGGTTCCTCAGTCAATGCTCAACCACTGAGCCATGCCAGCCAGGCCAGGTCCAGCCCTTTTAGAGAGACGTGCTATGCCACTCACCTGCCCTCACAGGCTGGATCGCAGGTGGGCAGTGCCCTGGAGCCAGTGGCTCCCCTGGGTCGGACACATGGATGGAGAGAGAATGAGAGACAGAGACAAGTCAAGAGAATGAAGCTGAAAATGATAAGGAAATAAAGGAAATGTGCCAACATGCTACCATTTGGGGAACCTGGTTGAGTTGACACGGGGATTCTTGGTATTATTTTTACAACATTTTAGGGGGACTTAGTTTATCTATATCTATAAAAGCCTAAGTTACTGTTACGGCTGGATAACTGGACAACCGGCCGGTAGCTATGACGTGCACTAACCACCAGGAGGCAGACGCTCAACGCAGGAGCTGCCCCTGGTGGTCAGTGCGCTCCAATAGCCAACCTCCTGTGGTCCCTTCCCCCGGCCGGCTGGCCCTGGCCGCCCTGATAGGCACTGGGTGAGATGGCCCTGATCGGCCCCGATTGCCGGCCAGGCCGAGGGACCCCACCCGTGCACGAATTCATGCACCAGGCCTCTAGTTTTAAAATAAAGCCTTAAGCAAATAAACAAGGACTGAAAGAATCAGACAACTGGTTGATTCCATAGCTTTTCTAGGTTTATCTGGTCATAGACCCTCTGAGTTCAGTGTTTGTTTTGTTGTGATGTTGGCATGTGTAGTAAGTACATCAGAAGTGTATTCCCACATCTATCCGTCGTGCTAAGGAACTCCCGACCTCTCACAAAAATGACCCCCTCCCCACTTTGGGAATAAATGAAAGATCACAAGTGGGAACCGGGAGAGGCAGGGTCACTGGGCTCACATATGGGACACAGAGATACGGAGCTGCATCTGTTAGTGCTTTACGTACATATTTTTACACTTTCATGGCATATTCTACTATATGGTGCACATTTAAACCCTCCGTACACTTCAAATCCCTATAAACAGTCATGGGAGAGAATTGCAGCCTCCGCTATAATTTATTGGAATTTGATTGGATGAAATATGATACCGTTCTGATGAAAATTAGTGCAAACAGCACATAGAGAGGGATTTCTAATAAAATCACAGAGACTATTTGATATTAACATGTAATTTATGTACAGCGTGAGGCCTCGCTAGTTAATCCATAAAGAGGATGATTAAAGGGTAAGAGCATGTGTCTTCGCCACTTGACAAGGCATTAACGGAACGTCCCCAAACACCCATTCATTTTAGATTTCATCAAGTCATAACTGCCAATTCCAGGTTCAAACCCTCGTTCCTCAGAGGAAGAATGCCCATGAGAGAAAGCGAAAAATGCCTCGAAGCAAAATAGCTCACAGCTTCAAGAGCAACATTAGAGGTTATAAGGCAATTTCCCGTATTTTCTCTCAATCAATGTCGCTGCGTTTGCATTCCAGACTTCTCAAAGCTGATTCAAATGTGCTAACTCGCAGTAAAATTCGTGAAAGTGATTTGAAAGTTCAATACAATGTTGTAATGTAAACCCTGGCCGGGTAGGTCAGTGGCATCAAGGTTGTGGGCTTGATCCCAGGTCAGGGCACATATAAGAATCAATAATGAATGCATCAACAAATGGATCTACAGCTGTCTCTCTCTCTCTCTCTCTCTCTCTCTCTCTCTCTCTTTCTCTCTCTCTTTCTCTTTCCTCTCTTACAAAAATAATAAATATGAAAAATTGAAATACTACTGTGATTTGGGCAAGAGATATTATCCCAATATTACTGATGTGGTAGCGATGAAGACAGAGAGAGAATAACGTAGCTAAAGGGATGGCAGGTGCAATCTCCCCTCAGCATGGCTCCTGGCCTCTATGTGTTCTCGAGATCTTTAACGTATCTACTACAAACGCGAGTCAGTTAGATGACATGGACGGGTGGATGGACAGAGATAAGCGGTAGGTACTGACGGATGGAGACGGAGACATGGACTTGGATGTAGATGTAGGTTAGCAGCAAATGGTTTCTACAGAGAATCCATCTTCTTAAGCATCTGCAGGTGTACCCAAAGTTCCTCCTGCCAGAACACAGGGTCAGGTGCTGGCGTGTGAAAGATAGACAGCACCGTGAGCGTGGCCAGGTGACAGGAAAAAAAGATGACTTTCCAGTGATACAATCAAAAGGACATATGGCCGTCAGATTTGGTGGATTTGATGAAAACTATTTGGAAGCATGTAGCCCTCAATGTCAGGTAATGAGAAACAAGATAAATATGGTCATTTATCTTCTTTTTTATTTTATTTTTAAAAATATGTTTTATTGGTTTCAGAGAGGAAGGGAGAGGGAGAGAGAGAGAGAAACATCAATGATGAGAGAGACTCATGTATCAGCTGCCTCCTGCACGCCCCCTACTGGGTATTCAGCCTACGACCATGGCATGTGCCCTGACTGGGAATCAACCCGTGACCTCCTGGTTCATAGGTTGATGCTCAACCGCTGAACCATGCTAAAGAGCCCAGAGTTATTTCTTCTATAGCATGAACAAGCTATATAAGCTCGCTTTACAAACGCACTTATTTATTTTTACAAGATATCCTATATAATAAAATGGTAATATGCAAATCAACCGAACGGTGGATTGACTGAACACCTGCAACCCCTCACTCCAGCTGGTCCCGCCCCTGATCAGTCCCTGGCCCCAGCCGGCCCGCCTCAGATGGCCCCCATCGGGGCAGGCCAGCTGGACCCAACCAGTGCACGAATTCATGCACCGGGCCTCTAGTAAATAAATAAATGGATAATGACATAGCAACACACATGGGACAAAAGGAAATGATAGTATGTTTTAGAGACATCATTGATTCCCCAATTCCAGTTACAGCATCGGAGCTGTGACAGGGGCCGCCCGAGCCCCCGATGTCTGAGAAAACCATCCCCACTGACACGATTCTCACAGCGAGTGCCCCTTCCTCCTCCGAGGTGACCGCGCAGGGCCAGGGCTCTCTGCTGTGAGGGTGTCCCTCCCTGACTCCGCTCCTTCAGGCTCATCTTATCTCACACCTGTCACATGAACACAGCAATTCGGAATTTATGCACGTTTGCCCAGCGGCCCTCACGGTGGCAGAATATGGACCCAGGACCGTCAAGGACAAGAGCTAATGCACAGCGTCCCGAGTGCAGGAGGCGAGGGGCCTGGAGGGACTTAGAGGGACACGTATGCTGTGAACAGCCAGCAGCAGGTAGGAGCCGCGAAGCCCTACGCAGGGCTCCGTGCCAAAGGCCATGACTGCGCCAGCACCATGTGCCATTTTCGGGAGAGCGTAGAATGCCGTGTCGTTGTAGAATATATGGTCTCAAACTTGGATTCCAGCTAAGTTTTCTTCAATTACTTTTCATGTGTCTGTATAGATGTAAAGTGTCTACAACACTTGAATAATGTCATGAGTTTCGTTACATATCTTCTGAGATTTATTTTTGGCAGCTCTATATGAATTTTCAGAGTAACCACAGTTCTTCATCTATTAAACAACTTAAATACTCTGCAATTCTAGACAAAATGCTCTGAAGTTAATCCACTTCTATAGACAGACTCGTTAAAAAGGAAAACAGGAAAGTGGGCAAAGCCTAAAAATAGCAGGTGCATTGCGGCTTGCATTACAAACGTCAGTTTTGATCAAGTGGCGATGGCCACAGAGAAAACGTATCTCTTTAGAAAGGAAGGCACACAAGAGGCAAGACATGGAGAGCACAGGATTGGAGCAAGACTGGAAATAGCAACCGACCTTTTATGTGAAAACGTTGGTTTTGATCTAGCTGAGCTGTTCCCACAGCAAAATTTACAATTTCCTGAGTAGATTTTTCTTCAAAAACAGCTTAGTGCTCCTTGAGCCAACATCGAGTTAAATAACACAGAGCAGAGTGCCTCCCCTGGAGCACAGTCACCCGTCGCTGCCTAGGTCTTTCCATGAAAACTTGATCCAAACACCCCAAACTGTGCAACAGAAAATAAAATACCAAAATATGAAAACCCTCAGATTTTTTATTACTATTGAACAGTAAAGATACTCATGAAACTAGGCCAGGAAAAATGGTTTAGCAAAGTAATGATAAAAATCACAGTATTGCCTATCTACACTAATAAAAGAGTAAGAAGCAAATTGACTGTACCTTCGTGGTGCCCACCAGCCAATCAGGAGTGAGTATGCAAATCAATCCAACAAAGATGGCGGGTTAATTTGCATATGCAGGCACTGAGCGGCCAGGGGCGGTGCGGGATGCTTACGGGCCTCTGGGCACCGTGGGAAGGTGGAAAGGTGGCTCTGGGCCAGAGCAAAGGCGGTTCCGGCAGCCAGGGGAAGGAAGGCCCGTTCTTGCACGAATCTTCGTGCATTGGGCCTCTAGTGATTTATAAGTTTTATCTTAGCTTCCAGGCACCATCTCCTGATATTCAAGGTTGGTTCTAAAATTGTAATGTTTGTTTGCTTTTTAAATTTGTGGGTGAAATAGAAGACCTTTCCTGCATTAGAGTTTAAAAAATTTTTAAAAAGACCCTCTGTGTCCTAAACACACACTGTCTGCCCATTCTCTGAGACATTCTATAGTGAAAGAATATTTTCTGTGATGGAGAATCATAGATATGATATTACTTTATTTATTTATCTTTTTAGGTTGACCATGAAGGCCAGAGTGTTTCCCTTTATGGGACAGATTCAAATATTTAGCATATACTTGTGACTTCTGAAGCCAGGAAATACAGTAACTAAAAAGTGGATGACACTTCTAACACTATACATTTTTTCCCTTACATAAATTGTTGGGCCCTGGACAGTTTTGCTTAGTGGACAGAGCGTTGGCCTGCAGCCTGAAGAGTCCAGAGTTTGATTCCGGTCAAGGACACATGCCCAGGTTCCTGGCTCAATCCCCAGTAGGGGGCGTGCAGGAGGCAGCCAATCAATGATTCCCTCTCATCATTGACGTTTCTATCTCACTTCCACTCCCTTCCTCTCTGAAATCAATAAAAATATTTTTTTAAAAAGAAAAGAAATTGCTGGTATATGTTACTGGCAACATAAAAGTATACGTGGTCAGGAGGTTTATCCCTTTAAACATGAGTTAAATCAACAGGTTTTTAGGGTGTGTTGTTATCTACAAAAAGTCCACTTTAACTATAGACATCTATAGATTAAAACTAAATTAATGGAGAAAGTATGCCATGATAACACTATGAGAAGGAAGCAGTAGTAGCTGCATTAATTTCAGACAGAGAGCCCTCGACAGCAAGGGATGTGGTCAGAGAGAAAGGTCAGTACGTAATGATAAAGAGGTTGATTCTCTGAAAGGAGACTTAACGATCCTTAACACGTATGTGCCCAACAACAGAGCGTCAAACTGTCTGAGACAAAAGATGATAGAATTGCAAAGAGAACTAGATAAATCCATCCCCATAGCTGGAGACTCCAACAACCATCTATCAGCAATGGACAGCTCCAGAGGGCAGAATCAGTAAGGACAGAGTTGAACTCAACAACACCATCAATCAACTGAATGTAATTGAGGTCTATAGACGAATTCATCCAAAAACAGCAAAATGCACATTCTCCCCAAACTCACAATGAACATTCATCAAGAAAGACCATATTCTTGGGCAATAAAAATACATCTTAACAAATCTAAAAACAGAAATTATACATAGCTCACAGAATACAATGGCTTTTAACTAGACGTTAATAACAAAACAAAAAAATAACTTAAACATCCCAAAGATACATGGAGATTAAAAACACACTTCTACATAACATGTGGGTCAAAGAAACAAATTTCAAGTGAAACTAAAACCATTTTGAACTAAATATGAATGAAAACACAACTTAACAAATTTTATGGAACACAGCAAGGGCAGTGCTTAAAAGGAAATCTGTATTAGTTATTGCACATATTAGAAATGAAGAAAGATCTAACATCAATAATCTAAATTGCTACCTTGAGAAAATAAAAAAAGAAGAGCAAGTTAAATCCAAAGTAAGAAGAGGAAAAGAAATAAATTAGAGAAGAATTCAGTGAAATTTGAATTAAATCAATTAACCCTAAATTTTGTTCTTTGAAAAGATTAATAAATTCAATATGCTTCTAACCAGGATATGAGAGAGAGAGAGAGAGAGAGAGAGAGAGAGAGAGAGAGAGAGAGAGAGAGAGAACAACGTCCCCACAGACCCCATGTCCATTAAGAGGATAATAGTTGAATACTATAAGCAACTCTATTTCCACAAATTTGATGACCCAGATGAAGTGGATCGATTTATCAAAAGATAATATTTGCCAAAACTTACAAAAGAAGAAATAGAAAGTCGAAATAGACTGATACTGATTAAAGAACTTGAATCAATAATTGATGACCTCCCACAACAGAAAGAGCCAGGCCCAGATGGGTTCACGGATGAAGTCTATAAAACCTTAGGGGAGAATGAGACCAATTCTCTACAATGCCTTTTAGAGCAGAGAAGCACAGGAATCCTTCTTAACTCATCACCCGAGACCACCATTACTCTAAACCCAAACCAGGCACAGCATTATGGGAAGGGAAAACTGTAGACCACTATCTCTCGTTAACATGGATGCAAAAGTCCTCTCTTAAATGCTAGTAAGTCACATCCAAAAAGGCTCCTCAGAAAAAGAATTGTAAACTACAACCAAGTGGGATCTGGTCCAGGTATGTGTGGCTTGTTCAAGAGTGAAAAATCCATTACTAAAATGCATCCCACCCATCACCTAAAGTAGAAAAATCACATGATCATATCAACACATGGACAATATCACAAAATCTAATATTAGAATACCCATTCATGATAAAAAAAAACTCTCAGTAAACTAGAATGAAAAGATAACCTGAGGAGCATTAACATGTTCAAGCGTTTATATGAGTATACATGGGTTCACACTGGTCCAAAGGTAGTTAGGGATGTCCCTCTGCACGTGGCTAGTGGAGCGGGTTCTCCACTGAAGCCAAGCAAATATATCTGATGGTTATAGCATCAGCGGGGACACTATTTTGGAAAGTCTACTTTGCTGTTTGTCACTGGTTGTTCTTTTTAAAAAATATATTTTTATTAATTTCAGATAAGAAGGGAGAGGGAGAGAGAGAGAGAAACATCAATGATGAGAATCATGGATCGGCTGCCTCCTGCACGCCCGCCCTGGGGATGGAGCCCGCAACCCGGGCATGTGCCCTTGACCGGAATTGAACTGTGACCTCCTGGTTCATAGGTTGACACTCAACCACGGAGCCACGCTGGCTGGGCTGTAACCGGTTGTTCTTAAATGTCCCTATCTCATATCTGAGTGCAGTGGCTTAGGTTTTGCTTTGATTACAGAGGTTATCAAGACGTCCCACAGGCCACCTTGGTCCAGCAGCCTTCTTGCTTAAATACTTTCGCACCAGGAATGAGGGGAACTTCCTCAACTTGGTCAAGTGCACCTACAAACACCCAACAGATACCATTATGCTTTCTGGTGAGAAATGTCAAGCTTTCCCTCTAAGATCAGGCACAGAGCAGCACGTGCAAAGGGGGAAATGAGCATCTAGGTAGATCGATCATCTCTCTTGATAAAATGTATAGAAGTAGGAGTCGCTTGCATGAAGCACTCTCCATCCCACCGAACAGCGGGAGGCAAACGCAGGTGGATTCTGAGGAAGAGCGGAAAGCGTGTTTGTTTCCGGGACCCGTCCTCCCCCGGCTGCTTTATGAGGACGGAGACTTTGAGATTTAATGTAATTTAGATTTAAGGAGTGACAAAGCTCTGGGAGAGGACTCGGGAGGCTGCTGTGAGTCGATGAGCTTTGGGCTTCTTTGTGAAGCTAATATCTTTAATTTGAAATCGCAGCCTCCTGGGCGCATAGATATCACATTCACGTTGAAAGGAATCTAAGCTCCGTGTTGAGCACAAATCACTTCAGGCCCATACATTTCTCCACAAACTCCTGCATAGTGTCACCCCACGACAGACGCTCCTAAACTTTAGCATATTTTTTTAAAACAGAATGCTTTCTAATATTTTTTCTCACAAATATTTTACCACCCGGTGCACTTCATCTAAAGTGCAGGCACCGGAGCCAGCGTCCCCGACTCGACTGCGAGTTCACCGAGGACGGAAGCCATGAGCTCCCGCTGCTCTGCTTTCCCTCCCAGACAGGAACCGAAGTGGCACCTTCGCTAGAGGCGAGCACAACCATGTCACCGTGAGGCGGTCAGACTGCATACCTGAGCGGGCACGTACCAGCCCCTCTGTGTGCCGTGACGGTGCTGGGCACTGCATTGCATAGATGAAGCTGAGATGGTCTCCGGAAGGTGACTCATAGTTCATGTCTTTCTTCCCAGCCGGCTAAAATGAATTATGTCAAAGGCCTGCGCGCACCCAACTTACTGTTCACACCTCCACACCTCCAATTGTGTTAAACATAGCTCAAATACGCAGATATTTATTTGGTTTTTTAATATATTTTAATTGTTGGTAGTATTACAGATGTCTCCCATTTTCCCTCCCTGTACTCCCCTCCTCCCAGCCCCGCCCCACCCGCCAGGTCTTCACTACCCCATTGCCCATTGTGCATATCCTATATAATAAAAGGCTAATATGCAAATTGTCCTCTCGACCAGGAGTTCAACCACGAGTTCAACCAGGGGTTGGGGCCAGCCAGCCAACCACCCTCGGCCCCTACCCCTGGCCAGTCCTGCCTCCAGTTAGCCTCCCCACCACAATCAGAGGTGGGGCTGGCCGGACCCTACCCGTGCACGAATTCGTGCACCGGGCCTCTAGTCCTCTCTAATAAAATGGTAATATGCAAATTAACCATCACTCTGCTACATAAGCCACGCCCACAAGCCAAGCCACGCCCACCAGCCAATCAGGGCGAGTATGCAAATTAACCCCAATCCAAGATGGCTACTGCCACAGAGAGCAAGGTTTCCCAGGTAACAGAGCAAGCCAAGCTTTCCATAGCCGTTGCAGGCCTAAGCCTCCACTCAAGCTACAAAGTTTCAATTATAGAAGGTAAACAAATTCAAACAAATGGCGGCAGAATGGAGCTTGGGAGAGCAGGCCAGGGTTGCCGGCGGCAACAGGGGAAGCAAAGCTTTCTGCACACCCTGGCCGGGCTCACCCGCTTAAGGCTACAAAGTTTCAATTGTAGAAGGTGAATTAACTGCCACAGAAATGGCTGCCGCCCCAGAAATGGCTGCCGCCCCAGGCTACAAAGTTTCAATTGTAGAAGGAAAATAAATTCCAGATACCAGGGCCTCTGCTTGGGTTGCCAGGGGGCGTGGCCAGCCTGCAAACCACCACAGGCCCCTCGCTCAGGCTGCCCCATGCCCCAAGGGAACCCCCACCCTGATCTGTGACACCCTTCAGGGCAAACCAGCTGGCCCCCACCCCTGTACCAGGCCTCTATCCTATCTAATAAAAGAGTAATATACAGATTGATCATCACTGCAACACACAATGTAGCTGCCCTCATGTGGTCAAAGATCCTGCCCCCATGTGGACACAAGATGGCCACTACAAGATGGCCAGCAGGAGAGGGCAGTTGAGAGGCACCCGGCCTTCAAGGGAGGGCAGTTGTTAGGGACCAGGCCTGCAAGGGAGGGCAGTTGAGAGGGACCAGGCTTGCAAGGGAGGGCAGTTGGAGGTGATCAACCCTGCAGGAGAGGGCAGTTAGGAGTGACCAGTCCGGGAGAGGAGGGAAGTTGGGGGCAAACAGGCTGGCAGGGGAGCAGTTAAGCATCAACCAGGCTGGCAGCGTAGTGGTTAGGGGTTGATCAGACTGGCAGGCAGAAGCAGTTAGGGGCAATCAGGAAGGCAGGCAGGCAAGCAGTTGGGAGCCAGCAGTCCTGGATTGTAAGAGGGATGTCCGACTGCCCTCCAGGAGTCCCAGATTAGAGAGGGTACAGGCTGGGCTGAGGGACAACCCCCCACCGTGCACGAATTTCGTGCACCGGGCCTCTAGTCTATAATAATAGAAGTGCAATATGCTAATCAGACCAGACGTCCTTCCAGCTGACCTTCCAGACAAAGCCGGGATGCGAGGGAAGCCAGGTCCGGGGTGCCAGAGGGAAGCCGTGCCGGCAGCCGGGGGAAGGAAGGCCTACTCTTGCACGCATTTCACACACTGGGCCTCTAGTAAGTACATAAATTCTCTGCTTTATGTCTTCCTGTCCCCCAAACCCACATCGAGGCATGTCCGTCTGTCCATGCCTCCCTGCTTTGGGTCTGACTCTGTTGGTCAATTCGTTCTATTCATTAGATTCAAGAAATAAGTGAGATCATGAGATCCTTGTCTTTCTCAGTTTGACCTCAAATATTTAACCATTTAGAGCAGTCCCTTTTGCCCTCTGTACCCAGCATCCTCCAGGCACAGAGGACATAAGCTGTGGCCATAGGGACCCCAAGCCCCTGCCGCCCGCCCTGCCGCGCTGACCCAGAGATGCTGCCGGGCCACCCAGGGGCAGCAGCTGGCCACATGCACCCTCTCCAGCCCCCTCCTCTCCGGAAGCCCCCCTCCTCCCCTCTGTGGTGGCCTCTGAGCCACACCACAGCCTCTGGGCCGTCTCACAGGGAAAGGGACGCCCCCTCTTGCAAACCTGTCAAAGTAGCAGTTAATAAAGCGCATGGGGCTACTGCCTCCTGGTGGCCGGATCGTTTTCCTTGATTACCTGGGAAATCCTTCACCGCCTGCACAATGGGATATGAAGATAAATACCAGGGCACTGGCCCTCCCTCGAGGCAGTCCGGGGAGAGAGTGGGAGAGGCATCCATTGAACTGTGGCTTTATGGAGAGTCAAGAAAAAGACTTGCTTCACCTCGTACATGGGGTGCGAGCATCAGCGCCCACCCACGCTCCACCCCTTGCATCGTGCACGGAGAACCCCATCAGATAAAGCGCATTTCGGGTGCCAGGCTGGCGGCTCAGTCATACCGATGTAACTCCCGAGCCTAATTCAGAGGGTAGGACTGTAGATACTAACACTTCAAAATATTCTCAAATAAAAAAAAGTTTTAACAAAATAAATTCCTTGTGTCATGGTAAAGTTGAGTTGAGAAAATTTAAAGAATTTAAAGTCCACTCTCACTGCACTGTGTTCATTTGTAGTGAAAATAAAATGGTGACATTTTTCTTTTCGGGAGAAATGTCTGTAATGATAAGCAAGGAGGTTTGCTGGTAGCATATTATTTAATTTTGTGCAAGACATTTTTTTCAAATGTGCTAGTATCCCTGAGAACACTTTTCTAATATATTAACATAAAACCTACTTTCCCACCCTGTGAAATGTGTTATATTTGCACATTTTTTAAAGAACTCCGTCACTAATGGCAGTTTTCATAAATGCCGATGCGCTGCTGGCTCATGGGAGTGGATGGGATGATGTAAACAGCCATGGACAGACTCGCTCTGACCAACCGTCTTCCCCGGAAGCTCTGAGCACAGCTCCTTCAGTCAAGGACTTGCAAGCAAAGGCCGGTCTTCGCCCTTTTCCGTAGCCTGACTGTTACAGCACAGAGAATTGGAGCGAGCGCCTCCCTAACCATTTTCTCCTGAAAGAGTCACAGCATCCGTGTACCCTACAGGAGGCCCTGAGCAGTGGGACATTCATGAAGATTTCAATCAACAGAATGTGCCCACACACTCGTTATGAATTAGAATCTCACAAAAGCTTAAATACACCACACACGCCACAGATCTGTAAAGAGTTTCAGAATGAACCAGACTTAGGATATAAATGTATTAGAATATATATATACACACACACACACACACACACACACGCCTAAGCGACTGTTCAACTGTTTGACGTTCAACCAGTAGCTATGACACGCACTGATCACCAGGGGGCAGACACTCAACACATAGGCATGGAAACATGGAACACACTGATTAATCTCAGAGGGAAGTGGGGAGGGGGGAGGGCGGGAAGAGATTAACTGAAGATCTTATATGTGTACTAGAGGCCCGGTGCACTGATTTGTGCACCAGTGGGGTCCTTTGGCCTGGCCTACAGGGATCGGCCAAATCCGTGCACTGGGTCTCTGACATCCCCCGAGGGGTCCCAGATTGTGAGAGGGTGCAGGCCAGGCTGAGGGACCCCACCGGTGCATGAATCCGTGCACCGGGCCTCTAGTTAATATATAAAGCAAGAAAGCTATGTGAAATGTAAATAAGGCTTTGAAGCTAATTGATAAGATTGTTTTATAATAAAATCAGTGTATTTTTAATTAAAATATTGTTTAACAGCAAATATTTATTGAGACGAATGTATAAAATTCTTAAATATTTTGTCATCTACACTAATAAAAGAGTAAGATGCAAATGGACTGTACCTTCGTGACACCCACCAGCCAATCAGGAATGAGTATTCAAATTAACCCAACAAAGATGGTGGGTTAGTTTGCATACGCAGGTGCTGAGCGGCCAGGGGCGAGGTGGGATGCTTGCATTGTCGCTATGACGACAATGCAGATGTTCCACACCACCCCCGGCCGCTCCGGGCCTCTGAGCAGCGTGGGAAGGCAGAAAGGTGGCTCTGGCTGGAGCGAAGGTGGTACCAACAGCCAGGGGAAGGAAGGCTCATTCTTGCACGAATCTTCGTGCATCAGACCTCTAGTCCTTAATATAATGAAACACCAGCAATTCAAAAAGGAGAAACATAGATATACTATTGTTTAAATAAAGAGTGTCCCACAAGCAAATGAAGGTGAGCATAAACTTCAAAAATAACATAGCCTTGAAAGGAAATTCACATACTAGTAATTTTAAGTTCTTGTCCTAACTTGAATTTTGATGCAAACACCCTGATGACCTCCTTTACTGACTAAAACAAGGATGGGAACACTAGGCACTCTAAGTCTTCACCAAATGTTACCAACAACCATCACTCAAAATAGCACATGGGGTCCATGAGCGATGAAGTCACTGGTTGAGAGCAGGAATAGGGTAGGGAACGGGGGGCTGGAAGGAAGGGCGTGAGTAGTAGGTGCTGTCCCTGACAGAGCGATGCGATTGGCTGTTTGAGTTTGAGAGATGAGATTAGGAGAGGGCGTGTGTGAGTCCAGAGACACAGGTGAGGCAGTTCCTGGGTTGAACCCTCCTACAGCAGTCCCAAGAGCCACGATAACGAGCTTGGCCTTAACGTCCCCTGGAAATGGGAGTGTAGCTAAGGCGACACATCTAACTAAGTGTCATCAAATCTAACTAAGTGTGAGCTATTCACGAATCGGGCAGCCATGACAGAGTTTAAGTAAAGGAGAGTGGAGGCTGGAGGATGAGTTCGTAGTGTTCAGTCAAGATCCACTTGAGCAGCCCTGGCCGGCTTGGCTCAGTGGATAGAGCGTTGGTTGACCGATGGACCAAGAGGTCCCGGGTTCAATGCCATTAAAGGGCATGTACCTTGGTTGCAGGCTCCTCCCTGGCCCGGGCCCAGGTCAGGGCTTGTGCAGGAGGCAACCAATCGATGTGTTTTCTCACACATCAATGTTTCTCTCTGTCTTTCCCTCTCTCTTCCACTCTCCCTAAAAATCAAGAGAAAAATATCCTCAGGTGAGGAGTTAAAAAAAATAACAGATCTACTTAATCAAAACTTTAGATGGAAATGGGGTGGAGGCTGTGGGGTGGAATAAAAGGTAGGAAGTGTTGGGTGTGACCAGGAGACTCTGTGGCTGTACCTGATGGGGCAGAGGATTCTCTGAGGACCGGTGAGGAATTTGATTATTCATACCCCTCGGTCAACCTCTCCCAGTTGTAGGTATGGCTTTTCTTTAAAAAAAAAACTTAAATAAGTTGCCCTAGAATAGTTGTAGTTCAGAAAGTTTATAAAACAGTAACAGGGGTGTGAACTACAGCTTAGGGAACAGAGTCAGTATTAGGTGGGGTGTCAGATGGGTGCTTGAATTATCAGGGTGATCCTTCCATAAGTTACACAATGTCCAATCACTGTGCTGGGCACCTGAAACTAATATAACATTGTATATCACCTGTAACTGAAAACATAAAAATAATTTAAAAAATGAAAGATTATGGACAGGCACATGCAGAATTAAAGAGAAAATGAATTTAGAGAAAGCTGTTGGGGTGTGTGTATTTGAAGTAACAAGTAATAGAAGCTTAACTATTTTTTTGAGGAGACAAACGTCAACGTTTTGAAGAGATATTGTGAGACTCCGGTAATGGATGTAGCTGAGAGAAAGAAATGGTGTGGCACCAGCGTAAATTCAGGACTCCAGACAGACAGCCTGTGTCTATGCTGCCTCTGTGAGTAATACATCATAGTTCTTTGTTTCCCATCCTGAAGTCGAAGTCTCATACCTTCTTCCAAGAGCCACGACATCCAGGCGGGCGAAGTCGGTAGCTTTAGGGCAGTAAAATGTCAGAGAAGCACCGCTACTGGCTCCCAATGCTGCGGGGATTCTGATTTTCTTAGACCAGTGGTCGGCAAACTCATTAGTCAACAGAGCCAAATATCCACAACACAACGATTGAAATTTCTTTGGAGAGCCAAATTTTTTAAACTTAAACTTCTTCTAATGCCACTTCTTCAACATAGACTCGCCCAGGCCGTGGTATTTTGTGGAAGAGCCACACTCAAGGGGCCAAAGAGCCGCATGTGCCTCTCGAGCTGCGGTTTGCCGACCACGGTCTAAGTCATCTTACGATCTTGCTTCCTCGGGGTAGCGATTGGACACAGAGCATGGCCCTCCGCCCTTCACACGCCTGCATGCACTGAGGAGGCATCCTTCCCAACACAACAAAAGGTTTCAGATAGCATGTGACCGTGTGTATTACACTGTGTTACACATGGGTTACACACGTGTTACGCATGTCCTGTACTTCTGTGACGGTTGAAGTACTTTACAATGTAGAATTGAACCTGGGTGGGGACAACTGGGTTGTTTGGGGAGTGGGGCTTTGGGGAGAGCCCGCGGCGAAAGTGCGGAGTGCTTTTCGGAAAACAAGGACTGAAGGTTCAGATTTGGCTCCATTAAGATGGCAGTCAGATTTGAGCCAGGCACCCCACCTCAAGGAACAGATCCCAAGAAATCAGAAACACCAGCCAGAAGGGACACGTGCTCCCCAATGTTCATAGCAGCACGATGTACAGCAGCTGCGATCTGGAAACAGCCCATCAGCAGGTGAGTGGGTGAAAAGCTGTGGGACATCTGCCCCGTGGAATTCTACGCAGCAGTGAAAAGAAGGCTCTCTTATCCCTTGAGACAGCATGGAGGGACCCGGAGAGCATTATGTTCAGCGAAACAAGCCTGTCAGAGAAAGACAAGTCTCGCATGATCTCACTCGTATGTGGAATCTAATGAACAACATAAACTGCCGGACAAAATAGATCCAGAGACACAGAAGCATGGAACAGGTTTTCAAACCTCAGAGGGAAGGTGGGGGTGGGTGGGTGGGAGAGATCAACCAAAGAACTTGTATGCCTGTAGGCATCCCCCAGGGACACAGACAATGGGGTTGTGAAGGCCTGGGGTGGGGTTGGGGGCGGGCTAGAAGGGGTCAATGGGGGGAAAAGGGGGATATTTGTAATGCTTTCAACAACAAAGATTTAATTTAAAAGGAATTTAAAGAAACTACTCTTGATCAATTAAAAAACATTGTCATTTGAAAGATTATTGTGGTTAAAAACCCCACATACTAGCCAGATTGAGATCTGGTGAGATTTAACCATCTCACTTCATCCCAAAATCCGTCCCTGCGGTGTTCCTTGTCCTCCTCACCCCCCCCCCTCCCCCATGTGTGCAGGTAGAGGACTTTTGTCCTAGTGTAATTGCTGCTTAACTTCCTGCCCAAAGAAACAAGACCTTCATTGGCTGCAGCATTCTTGTAGTTCCCTTTGGCTATTTACAAAGGTCATTCCTCTTTCTGACACATTCGTTCGGGGGTTCAGTGGATTGTGTTCACCAATAAACAGCGTGTTTGATTCTTAGCTTGTCCCTTTAAATGTTTGTGTAAGGGTTCAGCTCTCCCCCGCTCCCCGGAGTTCCAGCAAAGTAGGTGAATTACTCTCAGGTAAGACCTCATGTCCTTGCATATCGGAACGCTTGTTTATCTTCTTGCCCCGAATTTCATGACCTTTCACGTTTTTAAGTTGGAAAAATGGAAATGTTTCCATGAATTCGGTACTCACACTCCCGATGCCTTTGCCAAGCTTGCTGGTGAGCGGGAGGAGGACGTTGACCCCAAGGCTGCGGACGGGACACCTGTGGGCGAGGAGAAATCAATACAGCTGATCAGGCACCCATCCGATCATGGAACAGAATTCCCAGGAGTGGCTGTCAGTCCCATGGCAGTGACAACATCCGTTGCACAAGGGAAATAATATTCACGAATCGAGAGAGCCACAGACACTGTGGCCGGGCGGGGGGTGGGGGGCGGGGAGGAGCACCCTGACATTAGGACGGAAGCGGGCTGTGCTTTATTTTTCTTCTGTGTTGTGTTCACGTGTCTCTCTTGTATTTTATGACTTCCTTTCACTCCAAAACATGAAATACTACTGTCAGGTTTCATGGGAAATGCGGTTGTATGAAGGTGACTCACTGAATAAATTACAGTCTATTTTTTATTATTCATTTCTGGAACTCGGAAACTAATCCTAGTGATTGAGATGGGAAGACATATTGTATGCCAGGTATAATAAGTCACAGATGCATGTTTAATCTCAAGAAAAAATACAAAAAGGGCCATTAAACAGCGTGTATATAACAAAGAGAAAATACTTGGGGGAAAAAGGAGTTCCAACAAATACAAATCAAAATTTTGATCATGTCTTTCAGCCCCAATATATCAATAATTGCATTAACTCAATAAGCTCAAAACATCAATTAAATGGTAAACACCTTATTGCTGATTTAATTTCAAATGCTGATCCACTTTCTTCTGCTTAAAAGTGACACACCATGATACAGGGACACAGATGTTGGAAGTGAGAGAAAATCCAAAAAGGATGTTCATTTTAATCTCCAGTCATAATAGAAGTGGCACAGCCATTATAATGTTATGCAAATTAGACTGTAAAGTGAAAAGTGACAAATTAGAAAGAAAAATATACAAAGTAATCATGGCAGTGGGGAGGAGTGAACATCCCCCTCTTTGTAATTAATTAATAGAAAAAAATACATAGATAAAAGATGTTAATAAATTGAAAAGTACAACTGACTTGATTGACTTTTAGACACCAATGCACCAAACAGAAGTACAACTTGTTTTGAATGGTTATGAGTTGTTTTCTAAAATGAGTCATTTATTGGGGAATAAATCAAATCCCAGAAAATTTCAAATGTCAAATGTTGGACTACACGTTGCAATTTGACCAAGTGCAAATAAGCTCGACGTGGTAATAAAAATGTAACCAGTAAATCATCAAATGTGTAGCAATCAGGCGATCTACCTCGAAACGATAGAGTGGGTGATGAACTCACCAAACCAGAGACAGAGAGCGTTCTAATTCAAGTGAGTGAAACCCGGGCCTCAACTTCCTGGTGGCGTGTAGCTCGATTTGTTTAAAGGAAAGACTTAGATCACCAATGAACATTTCCCCCAGGAATCTAAAAACATAGTAACTTACATTCAAAGACAGCAGAAAGAGGTAAATAATGAAGATATAACACATTATGAGTGTGTGAGAGCATGTGTGTGTCTGTGTGTGTCTGTGTGCCTGTTTGTGTGTGTGTCTGTGTGTATGTGTGTGTCTGTCTGTGTATGTGTCTGTGCCTGTCTGTGTGTAGGTGTGTGTGTCTGTGTGTCTGTGTATGTATGTATGTGTGTCTGTGTGTGTCTGTCTGTGTATGTGTCTGTGTCTGTCTGTGTGTAGGTGTGTGTGTCTGTGTGTGTATGTATGTATGTGTGTCTGTGTGTGTGTGTCTGTGTATGTGTGTGTCTGTGTGTGTGTGTGTGTGTGTGTGTGTGTAAAGAAATGCATGGGTTCAGCAGGAGCTACTGAATCCACTGGTAGAATCTAGCCCGCTGAGCCTGTGCTTAGCATTGCTGGACTCTTAGCAAGTCAGGAGAGTATGAAATTGCAGATATCCACTTCAAAGGTCAACAACGTCCCTTCCATTAGATTTCTGCACGCTTCTCTTTCAAGTACGTCATCGTTTCCACGTGTAACTGACTCACACACGCCCAGGAGATGGGGCCCCAGGTCGCTGCGGCCCCAGGAGCGTCCCGCTGACGGTTCTATGGACAGTACCTGCCTCCTGGCGGGGAGGCCAGCCAGCGCCCCGCACTCCTGCGCCGGGAGGCATGTGATTGCTTCATAAAACGCCACTGTGGCAGAATTACGAGGAAATCTCAGTAGAGCTTTTGGCATTTCCATTGTGATTTGACAAATGTACCTATTTACCAAGTACCTGGCACCGTGCCAACCCCACAGAAATGCCCACTTTGCCCTCCAGTGGGTTTAAAACACCAGAACCTGCGTAGAGCTGCGTGCCTCCAGGAAGGGCCCTCCGCTGAAGGCTGACCTGGTCATGCTACGGGCTGCTCACTAGGAAGGACCTGCCGTCCCTGCACCTGCACGGGAGCCAGGCACCACAGCCGTGGCCGGAAGGCAGCCCCGGCCCGTACTCCCCAGGCAGGACGGGCGGCGCAGGTGAAACGGAGGCCTGCAGAGCCCGCCCGCAGGAGGACACCCACCTGCGCTCACCAGTGCTGCTCGGAGCCCAGGAGGTCACGGACTCTGCGCCCGGCTCTCCTCCGTGCCAGGCCACGTGCTTAGCTCTCTTGGCCGGGCAGTCTGTGGCTCAGAGTCTTGATAGAAGGATGTTCCTTTTAATTTTTTGATTTTTAAATATATTTTTATTCATTTCAGAGAGGAGGGTAGAGGGAGAGAGAGGTAGAAACATCAGTGATGAGAGAGAATCATTGATCGGCTGTCTCCTGCACACTGGGCCTGTGCCCTGACCGGAATCGAACCGTGACCTCCTGGTTCCTAGGTCCATGCTCAACTGCTGAGCCACACTGGCGGGACCCGAGGTGCCTTTTCTACAGGAAGTCAACCACCCAGGTGGCGTGTAAGAGGATAAAAGTGGAAAATGCGAAACATCTGCACAGACAGTTGTTCAGCTGCGTCAGAGTCATTACTGTAGATCAGTGGTCAGCAAACTGCGGCTCTCGAGCCACATGCGGCTCTTTGGCTCCTTGAGTGTGGCTCTTCCACAAAATACCACGTGCGGGCGCGCACGTACAGTGCGATTGAAACTTTGTGGCCCATGCGCAGAAGTCGGTTTTCGGCTCTCAAAAGAAGTTTCAATCGTTGTACTGTTGATATCTGGCTCTGTTGACTAATGAGTTTGCAGACCACTGCCGTAGATGAACCACATTTCTTTTTTGTTTGCTAACCCTCACCCGAGGCTATTTTCCCACTGATTCTTAGGGAGAGTGGACGACAGAGGGAGAGACAGGGAAGAGACACATCCATTGGTTGCCTTCTGCACTCGCCCGACCAGGGCCCTGGGGCCAGGGAAGAGCCTGCAACCGAGGTCCGTACCCTTGGCCAGAATTGAACCTGGGACCCTCTGGTCTGCAGGCCAGAGCTCTGTCCACTGAGCCACACTGGCCAGGGATGAACCACATTCCTGATGTTCCGCACAGCGCGGCGTGACCCAGTGGTGAGTGCGGCTTTGGGTGCATTTATTTCTAGGAGAGTGTGTGCTCAGAGACAATAGTTTGACAGGAAAATTACCAGGAGAGCCGTAAAGGGTTCTTAAGGCCAAGAGCCCTGATGGCAATGACCGAGGGGGGAGAGCAAAGGGCTTCAATTGGCGCTTCAGAAACACCCTCACCCCCCCTCGCGCTCCCGGCCTCCTCTGGCCCCTGTGCCCGCCTCTCCTCCAGCTCTTCATTCCCTCGTTCTCCTTCTTAGTATTCACACGCTCACCTCGTCTCACTTTCTCCTTTCCTTCTCGGAGCATTGACTTTAGACAATGGGTTGCAGCCCAGCCAGTATGGCTCAGTGGTTGAGCATTGACCTATGAACCAGGAGGTCAAGGTTCGATTCCCATCACGGCACATGCCCAGGTTTCGGGCTCGATCCCTAGTGTGGGGCGTGCAGGAAGCAGCTGATCAATGACTCTCTCTCATCATTGATGTCTGTCTCTCTCTCTCTCTCCCCCTCTCCCTTCCTCTCTGGAATCAATAAAGATATATATTTTTAAAAAGAATCACAGAATATGATGCATGTTATGGGTGTATGGTATTTGCTGAAGCAAAATTACAGTTTGGCAGTAACACACAGTTTGGAATTAGAGACAAGGCTGACTGGATGATAAACACATAATGGGAAAATCAATGTTTCCTTTTTTGGAAATTACTTATCATAGTGTCCATCCTAGGATACTTGTAACTTAATATAATGAAGTGCATTAAAAAATACAGTTATCTGCTCAGTGGTTGAGCATTGGCCTGCAACCTTGGCTTATCAGGAAGACATTTTAACCAACTGAGCTACCACCAGGACTACTTTTTTTTTCACTTAAAATGCATTTATAATATTGTGTTTACATTTTATGATGGTACTAGAGGCCTGGTGCACGAAATTCATGCACGGAGGGGGGATGTCCCTCAGCCCAGCCTGAACCCTCTCCAATCTGGAACCCCTAGAGGCATGTGCGTCTGCCCATTTAGGCCCGATCCCACTGGGGGGATCCATTGGAGGGATCCATTGGGGGGATAGGGCCTAAAAAGGCAGTCAGACATTCCTCTCACAATCCAGGACTGCTGGCTCCCAACCGCTCGCCTGCCTGCCTGCCTGATTGCCCCTAACCACTTCTGCCTGCTAGCCTGATCACCCCCTAACCACTCCCCTGCCAGCCTGATCGGCGCCTAAGTGCTCCCTGCCAGCCTGATTGCCCCGAACTGCCCTCCCATGCAGGCCTGGTTCCCCCCAACTTCCCTCCCCTGCAGGCCTGGTCCCTCCCAACTGCCCTCCCCTGCTGGCCTGATCGCCCATAACTGCCCTCCCCTGCTGGCCATCTTGTGGTGGCCATCTTGTGTCCACATGGGGGTGGCCATCTTTGACCACATGGGGGTGGCCATCTTGTGTGTTGGAGAGATGGTCAATTTGCATATTACCTCTTTATTATATAGGATGTGCATAAAAGGCACATTCTGGAAAGAGCATGAGTAATAGATTCTAGAAGATTCCAAATCCACTTCTACTAACTCAGGTTATTCAGAAGGCATTGCCATGTGTTATAGTTTTATTATACTACTAGAGGCCCGGTGCATGAAAATTCATGCACTGGAGGGGGGGTCCCTCAGTCCGGCCTGCCCCCTCTCACAGTCCGGGAGCCCTCAGGGGCGGGAGGCAACCCGGCGATCAGGGGAAGGTGACACCCCATCACACCCCTGCTGCTGCCACTGCCGGCAGCGCAAGCCTCGGCTGGCCCTGGTTACCTGAACCTCGGGCAGCCCTGGGCAGCTGGGCAGCTGCCATCCGAGGCTTGCCTGCGCCTTGGGGCGGCCCTGGGGGGCTGGCGGGCGGAGGAGACGGGGGGATTCCAGAGGCAGTTGTGTGGGGCGGGCCCGGCCTTGCTGTGCGCCTGCTGCCCCAGCGGGGCTGAGGGGACTGGGCGCCGCCATCTTGCAGCTATGGGCGCCGCCATCTTTGATGGTGTGGCACTCAATTAGCATATTCCCTCCTTATTGGCTGTGGGTGCCACCATCTTTGCAACAGCGTGAGGGTCAATTAGCATATTCCCTCTTTATTAGATAGGGTAATAAGTTTTCTACATGCAGCCTTATCCTTTGCAATATTAAAATAAAACAAAATAGCATAATAGAGCCGCTGTGGAGGTTAAAGAAGTAATAAACGTGTTGGAACACAGCATACGGTTACCACTCTACAACTCAGTGACGTTTTCTCATCTCTTGCCAGTCCCCCGTTGTTAATAGGGCTGCATCTCTTAGCTTTGAGCAGAGAATTAAAATGCCAGTTCCATCTATTGTATGTAGAGCTTTATTTATCACCAACAACGTAATATTTGTTCATCAATAAAAGATTATAAAACTCCAGGAAAATTTAATCACATGTGCAAATAATGCTGCAACCTTCAAGCAAATAAGCCTGCAGGCCCTTGACTTCACCAGAGAATTGAGTTAAGCATTGCTTGGAGTTTTCGTAGACGGCGCGTGGCTGTCGCCGTCCGTAGGAAAGTGATCTGGCGTGAGGCCTGAGCGCCCCTTCCATTTCACTCAGAAGGTCCTGGTGTTGCTCACGTTGTTGGAGAGGGGGATGCTTTGTTTAGACTTCGGGCATTTTTCACAACATGCGAACAGGAACCGCTCTTCGAGTTTCACAAAAGCTAATGCATGGGATTAACCTGCCGGCCAGGGAGTGTGCGGTGGTGGGAGATGCCAAGGGCCGGGGATTTCTTTGTTTAAACTGATTTTAGTTTGTAAACTACCTGCAGATCGCATCACGGTATTTGGTAAGTGTGTTTTTATTGATTTTAGAGCGAGAGGTCTGCCTGCCGATTCAGTCCCTGTACAGGTCACGTGGAGAGTCCACGGCCACTCCGAGGGCTGGGACGGCCCTGCGGCTCTGGTCCCTGTGTCCTGAGGCTCAGTCTTATGATCTCTTTCGGTACAAACGTGTATAATTGTGTAGGGAGCGGTTATAGGGTTAAACCTCGGACTGACCTGCTGGCAAAGCCACAAACAAGTCCCAGCTTAGAGGGCACAGCCCTCGTAGCATAATTAAGCTTGATCTTGTGACGCTCCCTAGATCTTTCCTGGGTAGCTAATGGGCTGTGGTAGGGGCAGCAAGTGCTGCCAAAACAAGTGAAACTTACAAGAACATTGTAAATTACCTTGTTTACCTCTGACTATAAAATAAACCATTAGCTTGCAGTCTGGATCTGTTCTGTGGCCTCAGTCAGGCACAGAAGATCCACCTAGACCCAGCTTATTCTCTTTGTCTGTCTTTTCTTCATCCTTCACCAGCCCTCCCTCAGGCTCGCCGAACCCTTGGCTGTGCTGGCGCGACACATAATTGCTTTAAGAGATGTGAGATGTACTGAACTCGCCTGAGTTTCGGCCAAAGAAACTTCTTTAAGGACCAAGAACTTGGGCAGTTTTCAGAGACCCTTCAAGAGCTTTCAGAGCCCTGGGGCCCCGGCAACCCGGAGTGCATGTGCCGGTCCTGTCCGCTGGCTGCTGCGAGCCCATCGTAATATTGAAAAGCTGATTCGCTTCCATAAATGATGCTTTAGTGTGACTCATTTACCTTTTGAAAAGTATATATATATTATTGATTTCAGAGAGGAAGGGAGAGGGAGAGAGAGATAGAAACATCCATGAGGAGAGAGAATCATGGATCAGCTGCCTCCTGTACGCCCCACACTGGGGATGGAGCCTGCACCCCGGGCCTGTGCCCTGACCGGGAATCGAACCCTGACCTCCTGGTTCCTAGGCCGACACTCAGCCGCTGAGCCATGGACGGGCTCAGTTACCTCTGTGCATTGTCACCTGCACACAGAAGGACAGTGTGTGGCACCCAACCTCACAGGATCACGGGCAGTAACCTGCACAGCCCGAGCTGGCCCGGCTCACAGCCCTCAGCTTCATTCTCCATCACTGAACAGAGGACGCATGTCCTTTCCTTTTACAAATGCCCATGGTATCACTATCCAACATGACTTATGCACACGGCTTCTTCTGCACACCCTTACGGCCTCTGGCTCGGGCATCCCAGTCTGTGGGCCTCGCTGCCGGGTGGGAGCAGCTGCACAGGCGAGAAAACACGCAGGATGTGTACAAGGACAGCGATGCTCACGGCGTCCCAAGCCCACGGCCTGGCACCCTCACCACCAGCTCTGATGGGTGGGGCTGCATGTTGAACTGTCCTTGTGAATGGCACAGGCTGCTCTCGGCTGGTGGCAGCCATGCCCTCTGTGGAGCCAGAGGTCGTGCTGGGAGTTTGACCTCAGATGCACACTCATGAGCCACTGAATCAGGGTCCAGACCCAGCTCTGCCCCACGCCCCCCCGCAATGTCCCCCTTCTGCCTCAGACACGCCCACTGAGATGCCCACCGCTGCCCCCCCCATAGCAGGTCGAAGAGGAAATGGGCCCTGCCCCCAGACTGGGAAGACGCGGGCCCTTCAGGTCACGTGTCCCAAAACACACATCCACGTGTCCATAGCTCATAAGGACACACGCTTCCCTCCCCATCCCCCGCAAAGGGCCTGCATTTAGACTCGGTGGCTGCCTATTGATTGTGAAGACGTGTTTGGGTAAGTGCTATCCCACAGCATAGCAATCAGGAGCCGTACTGCATCCGCCTTCCATGGCAGGTACCTCTGTGGCTCAGCAAAGAGCTCCAACTGCTTCAATTATTTACAGTCACCCATTAGCCTCTGACCAGAGGAGAAAGGGCAGAATCATAGCAAGGTCCTAAGCTAATTATGACTAAAATAGAGGCCTGGTGCATGGAATTCTTGCACTGGGGGGGGTGAGTTCCTCAGCCCGGCCTGTGCCCTCTCGCAGACCAGGACCCCTCGGGGGATGTCTGCTTGCCGGCTTAGATCAGACTGCCCTCTCGCAGTCCAGGACCCCTCGCTCCTTACCGCCGCCACTACGTTCATCAGCCATGAGCCCGGCTTCTGGCTGAGCAGCGCTCCCCTCTGGGAGCGCACTGACCACCAGGGGGCAGCTCCTGTGTTGATCATCTGCCCCTTGGTGGTCAGTGCACATTATAGTGATGGGTCGTTCTGCTGTTCAGTCAATTTGCATATGCTAAGAACCCCTTGGGGGATGTCCAACAAGGGGTCCTAGATTGTGAGAGGGCACAGACTGGGCTGAGGGACCCTCCCCAGTGCACGAATGTCATGCACTGGGCCTCTAGGATAGAATAGCTAAAACAGAATGCAATATGGGGAGAGAAGGAAACAGAAAAGCAAATCAGTCAGCAAGAAGCTAAACAGCCCGGCTAGCATGGCTCAGTGGTGGAGGGTTGACCCATGAACCAAGAGGTCAAGGTTCGATTCCTGGTCCGGGCACATGCCTGAGTTGTGGACTTGATCCCCAGTAGGGGGTGTGCAGGAGGCAGCCGATCCATAATACTCTCTTATCATTGATCTTTCTCTCTCCCCCTCTCCCTTCCTCTCTGAAATCAATAAAAACATATTTTTTAAAAAAGAAGAAAGTCATGTGATAATGGGTGATTTTTTAATAATTTTAAAAAGAAGCTAAAAGAGAACGTGAATGACAAAAATAATGATAAAAAGTCAGTTAGACAAACACGAGTTAGACAGATAGAGACTTCAGCTCCACGCAAGCTCTGGAGGTGATTTCGTAGGTACACGTGCACACACAGAGCTTTTATATTGTGGCTCCAGGTAGTCACGACCGGTGATGAAAGCAAGAATGAAAAGCAGCATGGGCTTGCCCATGGCCCTCACGTCGCAACAGGTACATGTCCTCCACTCTCCTAGGTTCCGTCTATTCCACACGGTCCTACTGCTGAGAGTCTCTGTCGGAGGACACGTGGGAGGAGGCCGGGCCACCCACAGGTGCTCCCCAGCCCACGTCTAACGCGCACACGGTTTGTTCAAAACCGCAATGGAAGGTTTGTGTTGTGGTTGATGAACTGAGGTGACTCAGTCTGAGGCTGCGAGTCTCTCTAGTTTAAATGCAAATCCTGAGGTTAATTTTAGAAAAGTATAGGATCGTGGAAATTATATAATCAATGCTGTCATTTAACAGGAGAAGAGAGGGAAGGTCAGAGAGAGCAAATGCCTCGTCTAAAATTACAGCAATAAAATATTAACTAGGAGGCGTCAGAGCACCGGTCACAAGGCAGCGGGGAAGGAGAAGGGCCCCTAGGATTCAAGGTCAATGGCTGCGCAGCCCGGAGGCAGGACCGTGGGAATACTCCGGGCAATCTGCACGCAGGTACCACGTGGACGCCAGAGAACGTCTCATCAGATGCCATGTCAGGAAGAGGAGAGAGGCACAATATTTACAATGTTAAATGTAAAAGTTAAAATGATAAAACACCAACCCAGAGATCTATATTCAGTGAAATTATTCTTCAAAAAACAAGGGAAGAAAAAGACTTTCTTATTTCAACAAAAACTGAAGGAATTCACAAGGAGCGATCTGCCCTGTGAGAGAGCTAAAGAGATCCACAGGGAGATTGAAAATGCCACCGATTTAAACTTAGACCCACATATAAAGGCAGCACTGAGAGCCACTCGGTGCCAGCAGAAGTGGCCGGGATGAGTGACACGGATGAAAGGGTGCCATGGAGACCAGAGGGAGGGACTTCATGCTGTGAGAGGCCTGCCCTGCCCAGGAAGCAGCATGGTGTCATTTGTAGGTGGGCTTAGATTAGAGACAAATGTGTATTGAAGATCCAATAAAGTGATTTCACAGAGACGTCTAGTTAATATGCCAAGAGAAGAGATAACGTTGAATCATAAAATGTTCACGTAAACTCAGAAAAGGTAGAAAATTAAGGAAGAAAGGAAGAAAGAAAAAAGGTCGTGGATGGAAAACATGGTTATGAACATGGTATACATTAATCCTAAAATACAAATAATCATTTTGAATGTGATCGGTCTAAATGCAGCAGTGAAAACCAGAGATGGTCATAGCACCATTTAAAAAATCTACACCAAATTAAATGTCTACCAGGACCCCACTTTAAATATAAATGCTCAATAGGTTAATAATAGTGAAAGATAGGAAAACAGTCAAAAGATAACTCATGCTAAAACTAATCTAGAGTGGCATGAAGTTGTATAATTAATGTCACGAAAAGCAGACATCAGGGACAAAGAAGGGTTTCATTACATATGATAAAGAGATCAATTATCCAAGAATGCCTGGGAATCCCCACCCAACAACAGTTTCTCCCAGGTGAGGCAAACCTCACTCAGCAGGGAGGAGAAATAGAAGCTTCTGGAATGGGGGGGTTCAACAGCCTTCCTTCAAGAAGCGATGGAGGAAGCAGACGAAAACCCAGTGAGGATGCGGATGGAGAGCAACATCGTTGGGCTGGATGTAAACGACATTCACAGAACACTCCTTGCAACAACAGAACACCCACTTCTTAAGACCACCCAGAACATTCCTCAGGCCGGGCGAACTGCAGGTTATGACACACACCTTAACGAATTTAAAAGAATAGAAGTCATACAACGTATGCTCTCATACCACAACGGAAATAACGTAGAAAATAATAGCACAAGGAAACAAGGAGAATTCTGAAATGTTTGAACATTAAACAGCATACTTCCAAACAACCCATGCGTCAAAGACATCTCAAGAATAATAAAAATATGTTGTACTGATTTAAAATGAAAATGCAACCTATCAAACTATGTAAGGTGCTTGGAAAACAGTGTGTAGAAGGAAATTTAAAGCACTAAATGAGTATGCTAAAAAAAGAAAAAATCTAAAATCAATAATGTAATCATCTTTTTCCCTTCCTCCTTCCTTCCTTCCTCCTTCCTTCCTTTCCTCCTTCCTTCTTTTCCTTCCTTCCTCCCTTCCTCCTTCCTTCCTCCTTCCTCCCTTCCTCCCTCCCTTCCTTCCTCCCTTCCTCCTTCCTTCCTTTTTTCCTTCCTTCCTCCTTCCTTCCTTCCTCCCTTCCTCCTTCCTTCCTTCCTTCCTCCCTTCTTCCTTCCTTCCTTTCTCCTTCCTTCCTTCCTTCCTTCCTTCCTTCCTTCCTTCCTTCCTTCCTTCCTTCCTTCCTTCCTTCCTTCCTTCTTCTCTCCTCCTCCCTTCCTCCCTCCTACTTTTCCTCCCTTCCTCCTTCCTCCCTTCCTCCTTCCTTCCTTCTTCCTTCCTTTCCTTCCTTCCTTCCTTCTTCCTTCCTTTCCTCCTTCCTTCCTTCCTCCCTTCTTCCTTCCTTCCTTTCTCCTTCCTTCCTTCCTTCCTTCCTTCCTTCCTTCCTTCTTCTCTCCTCCTCCCTTCCTCCCTCCTACTTTTCCTCCCTTCCTCCTTCCTCCCTTCCTCCTTCCTTCCTTCTTCCTTCCTTTCCTTCCTTCCTTCCTTCTTCCTTCCTTTCCTCCTTCCTTCCTTCCTCCCTTTCTCTTTCCTTCCTTTCCTCCTTCCTTCCCTTCTTCCTCCTTCCCTTCCTTCCTTCCTTCCTTCCTTTCTTCCTTCCTTCCATCCTTCCTTTCTTTTTTCTTTTTTGGTTAATCCTTACCTGAGGACATTTTCCTATTGATATTTAGAGAGTGGGAGAGGAAGAGAAATATTGACGTGGAAGAGTCACATCAATTGGTTGCCTCCCACACGCACCCCAACCAGGGCCAGGGATCAAGCCTGCAACCTGAATACGTGCCCTTGACTAGAATTGAACCTGGGACCCTTCAGTTTGCAGGCCTATGCTCTACCCACTGAGCAACACCAGCCAGGGCACACGATGTCTAATGTGCTAGAAGGAGAATGATCAGAGCTCAGGAAACGCGAGTTGGAATCCCACCGCTGCCGCTCCCTGCGACATGGTGTGAGGGGCTGTTTGCTCCCGTTGGTGCATGAATGCAATCAAGTGCATGGACCGAAGGCTATGTATCTCCTGGCCGGCATTTCTAATCTGTAAAACAATGACAGCCCTCCTCTAATTGGTTATTTTATTCATGAGATGTCTACTAGGGCCAGCAACAGTTCATTAGCATACTGTGTGTTGATTAATCACTCCTTATGCTTAGAATTAATCTGAAGCCCATAACCTAAATCACTCTCCTCATCTGCGGTTCTAATTCCTGGTAACGCACTTGTTGAACAGCTTGCCGATGCACGGGTGCATTGTAATTAAGAAAATGGTTGTTTTGGATTCTGACTTCCAACACCATGCATTTGTGCATAGCGTTATTCCAAGTATGTTTTCCTCTCGGTCTCTCTGCCATGAGCCACACACTGCACTAGGCAAACATTAGAGTCTTTTCAATGTGCTGTGGCTGAAACAGCTAGCTCAGTGGCCGGCAAACTCATTAGTCAACAGAGCCAAATACCAACAGCACAACGATTGAAGTTTCTTTTGAGAGCCACATTTTTTAAACTTAAACTTCTTCTAACGCCACTTCTTCAAAATAGACTCGCCCAGACCGTGGTATTTTGTGGAAGAGCCACACTCAAGGGGCCAAAGAGCTGCATGTGGCTCGCGAGCTGCGGTTTGCCGACCACTGAGCTAGCAGATTGGCGAAATCCACTTGTCCTTCTTCCTGGGCCAAGGAGGCTCTCCTGCTGCCCTGACAGTTAAGTAGCGGGGGCGGGGGAGGGGGGGGAGGGCGCGGGGGGATTTCTAGGGAATGTCAGGGCCAGGGCCACAGGAGGAGTGGCTCAGATTCAGCCAGCACGGCCTCTGTCCTGGCTTTTCACCTTCCGCCACGGATGCGAATGGTGTCGCGGTCTTAAACGATGCCAGAGCCACAGCCTGGAGTGGGCCTGGGTCCACGCTGCTCTGAGGAAAGGGGTAACTGTCCACCCGGAATCGATGTGCGAATGCTGAGCACAGAGCTGAGCGACTGTGTGTTCTCTGCACCGAGCTTTGCCCTCTTCTGAAGAACTGCTGGTTTTCTGAGGGGTAGGAGTCACCCTCCTAGAATGCTCTAGAAACCCTAGCCAAACCACCATTAAGTCACCTACAGGGCTCTGCTATCTATTGACTCCTCTGTCTGCCCAATTGACTGTTCATCTGCTGAGAGTAGAAATATGGGCTCAATTATTTTTCATCCCCAACACCTTACAGTCTCTTACCTAGTGAATACTGGGCCACAGGGTGAATGGATTTCTGGTGTCTGAGTAAACGTGTGAGTGAGTGAATGAATGAATGGCACCACTGGAGCATCTTACACTCAGTCGTCCTTCCCAAATTGTCAACCACTCTCCAAGCCTAACCTCATTCTCCATGCCGAGCTATGGGCAGGCGGGAGCCCACACCCTGGTTTTCCCAGGTGGCCACGTGTACACACGGGCTGGAGCTGTCGCCGCTCACATCCTCCGGAAAATCATGGTGTCCAACTTCGGGCAGCCAAGCTGTTTCTCTCTGCGCGGAGCGAGGGAAATATGCCACGAAGCACGCCAATGCGCCCAGACAACGCCCGCAGTAAGCAACACTATCACCCTGGCGCTGGGTCCCTGGCGGCCAGAAGTAACTCCAGAGAAACCCAGGAGCCTCGGGGGAATCCGAGGCCCGCGCGCAGGGCTGTGCACACAGCATGAGCGTACTTTCTGGAGCGGAGACGGAGACGGTGCCTTGCTGCTGCCGCAGGTAGAAGCAGAGAACATGCCTCTGGAAGCATTTCCAGCCGCAAAGCTGATGCGGAAGGGACAGCAGAGGGTGCGGCCAGGGCGCGGACCGACCGTCCGCGTGGCACTGTGTCCGTCTTGGTGCCTCCCTCACATACACATCCCCCACTCTGTCTCTCTCTCTAACACACACACACACACACACACACACACACACACCTTTAAAACAGTTAAAACACAAGTAGCGAAAGCAGATTCATACACCGAGGCTGGCAGCTCCGCGGAAGCACCTGCTCCCGGGGCCTCGGCAAGGCCACGTTCCCATCTGTGCGTCTGGAACAGGACACGGTGGGTCGGCCCTGTTTTTTTTTAACATCTTCCAGCCCCGTCTTCTCCTGAGCTTTTCAATCCGCTCAAGTGGCTCCAATTATTATTTTAAAAATGCGACTTGTCTCTGGGCCACCCCCCGCGCCCCCGCACCCCTCCGTTCACAGCCCATTCCCTCGGGCATCACTCTCCCCTTTTCCGACCCCCACTCGCTTCCCCACCCACCAGCAGAGGTCAGGGCCTGCGTGCTGGCCATGAAGCACTCCCCGCGGGAAGGTCCTTGGACAATGTCCAGTGTTCATCCCGCGCGGCTTTCTTGCAAGAATCACCCTGACACCTCCCTCCCTGGCCACTCCTTCTAGGTTCCATTTGAAACGTGCCCTCTCCTCCCAGGCAGCAAACACCAGGACCCCACCACTCAGCCCAAGCCACTCCTCGCCGCTCAGCCCAAGCCCCTCCTCCCTGCGTGGTGGTCTGGCACCTCCGTCTGGCACACTCATCAGACCCATGGCTAGAACCATGGCCAAGGGTGAAACCCAGGCCGGGCATCCATCAAGCCAGGAATCACATACTGAGCACTTGGTATGTGCCCGGCAGTGCTGTGGGCATCGGAAAAGCAGACCACAAGAGGCCTGGCCCCATCCAGCAGCAGCATCCTCCGGAGTACCAGGTCCACGCGCCCATCTGCCTTCTCCCTCCCGCCCTTTCGTCTCCAGGTGCCGCCCGTGCACCTGGCAGAGCCTCCGACATGCACACCTGCACCCCCCTCTGCACGGCGCTCTTAGGAAACACCCGTTTCTCTCCTCTTGTCCACTTGTCTCTCATGCGTCCATGGTCTGGCCTGGATGTCTGTCTCTCCATCTCCCTCACAGAATCCGCCCCACACACAGCAGGCCCCGCTCTCCAACATAGAGCGTTTGTTGTGTGTGCGTGTGTTTTCCTAATTCTAACTTCTCTTTTCAATAAATATTTTAATATACTTTTTATTGTTGATAGTATTACAGATGTCTCCCATCCCCCCCGCACCCCCTCCTCCCAGCCCCAACCCCCCAGGTCTTCACCACCCTATTGCCCGTGTCCATGGTCTGTGCCTAGCTATATTAATAAGAGTGTAATATGCTAATTAGGCCGGACATCCTTCTGGATGTCCTTTCTTCCAGATAAAGCCGCAGCAGGCGGGGGCCAAGGCCCTTGCATGAATTTCGTGCACCGGGCCTCTAGTAAGGATATAAGTTCTTTGGTTTATCTCTTCTCGCTCCCCCGCACGCCCCCCCCACACACACACCAAGGTGTGTCATGTCCCATGTGACTTTGAATGAGCAGCGTCGTCTCCCTGGGATGTCCATGAACCGTAGCATCTTGAAGAAGTCTCATCTAGCCCCTAGGTCAGGTCAGATCTCCCTGCAGCGCACCCATCACTGCATGTATCGGCTTTCCTGCAATTAGTGCAGTTTTGCTCTGTGCTGTTGGGGTGGGTGATGGTCTCCTTCATAGCTCTCTCCTGTGGTCCCTCACTTCCCTGTGGGCAAGAATGGCGTTTCATCATCACTATAGCAACCGATGTTAATACCTTGCCTCCCACATCGTAGGAACTGAGTAAACTGTTGTTGCTGGAAAAATAAGTGAATACAAATGAGATGGTTTTCATTTTGAGTTCAGAATTATACAGCTCGGAGAGTCCATCCTTTCTTTCAAAATGTGTCTGGTTTCCCTTAGGCAACACTGAGATGAAGTTTGAGACGTCAACAATGTGCCACTGTGACTCCACAGGAAACTTACATCTTCTCCAGGCCTGCGGGGTGACAGCTGAGAGCTCTTAGCAGAAGAGGGAGGCCCTCATGTGCAGCAGGTGGAAGAGCGGAGCTAGGAACGCACCTGGGACTAGCACAGACATGAATCAGCACGGGTTCACCCCCATTCGAACACAGGGAGACCGCGGAGGTCCAGGCAGTCCCCAGGGGTGGGGAGACCGGATGGGGAGAGCATGCAGCCAGCAGCAGCACCTGTCTTCCTTCACCATCGGGGGAGGGCCGCAATGAAACCGCACGGGAAAATCCCACATATGTTGTGGTTCACGGGAAAGAATTATTTGGAAAGATGCTGATATTGACTGGAAATTCACCCAACTTTAATGTTTGTGGACAGAAGATGTGTAGTCTTGTCTCACTTTCAGTGCTTCCAACTCATTACAGCTCTTTTTTAAAATGTTTTGTTGTTTTTTTATTAATTTCAGAGAGGAAGGCAGAGGGGGCAGGAGATAGAAACATCAATGATGAGAGAGAATCATCCATCAGCTGCCTCCTCCACACCCCCTACTGGGGATCAAGCCCACAACCCAGGCATGTGCCCTGACCGGGAATTGTACCAGAGACTTCTGGCTCCATGGATCAATGCTCAACCCCTGAGCCACACCAGCTGGGCTCCAGTTCATTTTATACAGAGTCCAATCTCAAGAGCTTACAAATAAATTAAACCTTAATTTAATTGTGATCTCTATGCAATACAGTTTTAAATAAATGATTGTAATCCTATATAATAAAGAGGTAATATGCAAATTGACCCTCACACCCTCGTGTCACAAGATGGCCTCCCCCACATTGTCACAAGATGGCCACCCCCATGTCATCACAAGATGCCCAGGCTGGGAAGGAATGGGGGAGGGGTCAATTGGGGAAAAAGGTGACATACGTAAAACTTTAGACAATAAAAATAAATGAATAAATAAATAAATAAATAAATAAATAAAAAGATGGCTGCCCCCACATCGTCACAAGATGGCCATCCCCACGTCATCACAAGATGGGCGCCTCCATGTCGTCACAAGATGGCTGCCCCCACATTGTCACAAGAAGGCCGCCACAAGATGGCTGCCCCCACGTCGTCACAAGATGGCCACCCCTACATTGTCACAAGATGGCTGGCAGGGAGGGCAGTTGGGGGGACCAGGTCTGCAGGGGAGGGAAGTTGGGGGCGACCAGGTCTGCAGGGGAGGGCAGTTGGGGGGGACCAGGTCTGCAGGGGAGGGCAGTTGGGGGGACCAGGTCTGCAAGGGAGGGCAGTTGGGGGCTATCAGGCTGGCAGGGGAGCAGTTAGGTGTCAGGCCAGCAGGAGAGCCATTAAGGAGGCTATCAGGCAGGCAGGCAGAGTTGTTAGGAGCCAGCAGTCCCAGATTGTGAGAGGGATGTCTGACTGCCAGTTTATCCCTGCAGGATCAGGCCTAAACCGGCAGTCGGACATCCCCCGAGGGGTCCCAGATTGGAGAGGGTGCAGGCTGGGCTGAGGGACAACCACCCTCCCCCCCTCCTGCACCAGTGCACGAATTTCATGTACCGGGCCTCTAGTTAGTGAATAAAAGGATTTTCAAAGCTGTGATACCTTTATCAAAACTGAGACCTTAACTTAGAACATGGAATTCTGATAAGCGGACGTTTCGTCTGCCGAGGTAGGTGACAGCTGATGTTTGGTTCAGCGCCTCTACTGCGTACGTTCCATTTCATTCCCAGACTCATGGCAGGGATGGGCTGAGAACGGATATATGAGACCGTGCAGCTGTGCGTGGGTCTCCTCATCATCAGAACGACTCGTTCATAATGCCATGGGCCACGTCTATGTCATAGCTTCTCTCGCCGAAGAGCTGGTTCATATTATTTATTCACGCGGGGACGCGGCCTACAGTTACTGAATTTGCATGCAATAAAGTCATTATGGGAAAACATTTCTTTCCTGGAGAAATATAGCAAGAGGCGTGCGTGTATAAAACCTCCTTTCATACATAATTTCAGGCAGAGTAATATGGTAAGCTGTAATTTCAATTACCTATTTGTGTCAGTTAAAGATGACCATGTCCCCTCTCCCATGGCTTTCAATCATCGTAAAGCTTTCTACACATTATTTCTTTGACCATGAAAATTCAAGATCACACTGGTATTCTACCAGCCACCCACGAGCTAGTAAGAAAGGTTCCACGGCAATAAGAAAAATTAAAACAAATAAATAATAACTACATGTCCTGGGCCAGGTGCGCCCTTACCTGCTCAACTAGCTAAACGCACTCTGGCGGTCCCTCTGATCTCTTGCTTCGTCATTCCCGCCATCAGCAAACCCATGTGCAGTGACACACCCGCTCTGAACAAACACCTAATTAAACTGAAGAGCTGATCACGTCCACACGGCACCTCCGCTCCATTCTTCACTCCCGCAGTCTATAGCTACAGTCTCCCCTCCCACTTCCCCGCCTCGTCTCCCTGGAATGTACCCATACCAGGCTTCCCCGTGGCCTGCTCCTGCCCCGTCATCCCCTCATTGCCGAAGCCAATGGACGATTCTCAGAGCTCTGCTTGGTACCCTCTCAGCATCCTTCACACGGGCACCCAGACCTACTCTGGAGTCCCTTTCTCTCTGGCTACAGAGGACAGTACTCCATGCAATACAGTGTGTGGTTCCTCCCTCCCCATCGCCCAGTCCTTCTCCATGTGCAACAGGACTCCTCACCAGCCCGCAGGTGTTGGGGTGCCCCGGCTCAGTCCTGGGACTTCTTTTCTCCCTTCACTCACAACGTGAACACCGTCAGTCTTATGTACCAGAAAGTCTCCCATCGCTTTTTAAAAAAATATTTCTTATTGTTGAGACTGTTACAGCTACCTCCCATTCCCCACCCTGTACCCCCTGACCGGAAATCGAACTGTGACCTCCTGGTTCATAGCTTGATGCTCACCCACTGAGCCACACCGGTGGGGGTGGGGCTGTTATTTTTTAAGATACTGCTCTGTATAAATTTATCCCAAACCATTTGTTTGCAACAGAGATATGAAATTGGGAATTATTTTCTCTCAAGTAGTATATGTACCATTGCATGACTTCAGTCAACATTCTTGTATCTCGGTGGGAAACACGTGAGCCTTGCCACTTTCCACTCAGATGCATGTAGAATTCAGAACAGAATGGAAGCGGGCTGCCCACAGATACAGAGCAGGCAGGGGGCAGACCGCTGAAGTCACCCCGCAGCCCAAAGCCTGCTGGCGTTGGTCACACGCGCCGGTCCCAACCTGCCCCTTCCCCCCCCCCCCCATCCTGCCTGTCCTGTGGAAAACACCATAACGGCTCTGGGACACACCTCCCCACACCCCTGCCGCCTCCTGGCTGGCCTGCTGCCTCCCACATGACCCACTGCCATGGCCCGCCCCCGCCTTCAAGAAACGCACGTCCCGCCCTGACCGGTGTGGCTCAGTGGATGGAGCGTCGGCCTGTGGACTGAAAGGTCCCAGGTTCGATTCCGGTCAAGGGCATGTACCTTGGTTGTGTGCACATGCCCAGTAGGGGGTGTGCAGGAGGCAGCTGATCAATGTTGCTCTCTCATCGATGTTTCTAACTCTCTATCCCTCTCCCTTCCTCTCTGTAAAAAATCAATAAAATATATTTAAAAAAGAAAAAAAGAAACACAAGTCCCGACCCAGCGATTCCACATCTGGGAATGCAGTAAAAGAAACCTGAAACACTGATTGAAAAGAATGCATGCGCCCCTACGCTCATTGCCGTGCTGCTTACAATAGCCACGATCTGGAAGCAGACCCAGTGCCCATCAGAGGGCAAGCGGGTGAGAAAGCTGTGGTGCCTTCACATCGTGAAGACTACTCAGACGTAAACAAGGAGGAAGTCTTGCCCTTTCAACAGCAGGGAGGGACCTGGAGACCATTACGCCAAGTGAAACAAGCCAGCCAGAGAAAGACAGGTGCCCCGTGATCTCACAGTTCTGTGGGAGGTCACGAACATCAGAAACAAACAAACGACATAGAAACACGCTCATAGATACAGAGTACAGACTCGCAGCTGAAGGGCGGGTGGGGAGCTGGTGACAAAGGCGAAGGGGTTGAGCCAAGAATGAAAGCCTCATGGACACAGCAGCATGGCGATTGCCGGGGGAGGGGGGGTTAGAAGCAGGTAAAGGGGGGATAAATGGTGATGGAGGGAGGTTTGACTAGGGTGGAACACACAATACAATACACAGGTGATGTATTATAGGATTGCACACCTGGAACCTATATAATTTTATTAGCCAATGTCACCCCAATAAATTCAGTAATTTTAAAAAAAGAGAAGAAATGAAGCCATAAATTCTGTTTCAACGGCCTCAGCTTCCCCTGCCGACCCTCGGTCCCCTGTCTCAATGGGAGCCCCCTGGGTTCAATTACACACAGAATGGCCCCGAGCACCACGCTTCCTTCCCGCAGCGCCCGCCACACGTCAGCTTCACGGCCTCTGCTGACAAGGTAATGGCTGCGGGCCTGCTGGGATGCGTGCCGGGTTTTATTTTAGCTCCGCACTGTATTCCGAGCACCTGGAATAGCACCTCCCCTGTGGAATGCAGAGCCATTCCTCTGAAATAGCTGTACGAACACGTGTATCTCGATAAAGACAGGGACCCTTCCTAACGTCACTTTTGAAATCCAGGAAATATTTCACGCAGCAACAAGCCTGCGTCCTTAGCTGCTTCCTTAATTAACTAAAACGAGTGCAAGTTAATCTACAAAAGAGTTCCTGTAAGAAGACAGATCAAACAAGCCAGGTCAAGGAAAGCTGAAAAATCAAAATAATACCTTTTTTAAAAATGTTAAAAATAATATAATTGAAAAACTGTCACAAAAAAATTACTCTTTTGAAAATTGAAAATCTGTAAGTCAAACTTCGAGGGTGATATAGTTATATTCTGAATTCCAAGAAGCATATTTTCTCACTAAAGTTTTCTTTATCAAAAACCAGGTGGTGCCATGCAATTTACCCATGTGTATTTCATTGATAATGCATTATTTCCCCTCCCCAATTTACTCTTTAAAGCATGGGCTTCCTTAAAATTGGTGGTGTCTTGACATAAAAACTTTACAATAATTAGGAAAAGAGAGAATACACGAACAAAATTAAATATGAGAAAAACAGAAGCAGTTACAGAGTTTTGGTCAATAGATCAATTTCAAGAGAGAGGATCCCTCGGCTGCATGTGGAATTGTGATTTGATGAAGGAAACTGACCTCTACCTGGAAAACAGGGAGAAGAGACGGAGGCTCAGGGCGAGGTGTCCAGGGTTCGAAGCAGCTCTAGACGCACATGGATGCTTGCGCCTCAGGTGAGCTCGGCTTCCTCCTGTCGCTAAGCTCTGCTTCTCACACCTGCTCTGTGCATCGGTGTTCTAGCAGTTCCACCAACGGGACTCTAAAATTTAAGATAAAGAAATAAAGTTGGCATAAGTACCAACATTAAAAATTCCAGTTTCTGGGTGAATTTCTGAAGAACTCCGTAAAGCTGACTTGAGGAGATGTGTGCACCGCTATGACCACTGCAGCATTGTTTGCAATAACCGAGACGTAGGAGCGAACTACACGCTCGTCACAGACAGTGTGGAGCATACACACAAGGGGATATTACTTGGCCTTAGAGGAGAGTAAACTCTTACTGTTTGTGACAAACATGGGTGGGCCAGAGGGCATTATGCTAAGTGAAATAAGTCAGACAGAGACAGCAATTTCACTTATATGTGGAATCTAAAGAACAAAATCCTATCTAATAAAGACAGAATATGCAAATTGACTGTCACTCCACGACAAATATGGCGGCGCCCACAGCCAATAAGGAGGGAATATGCAAATTGACGCACCAAAGATGGTGGGGACCGGGCTGGGACACTTGCGTCGTCACCATGGTGACAACACAGGTGTTCCACCCTGCCCCGGCTGCTCCGGGCCTCTAGGCAGCACACATGCGCCGGCACAGAGTGGGGCGGGGTGGGGTGGGATGCCTGCTATGAAGGGGGGCAGGGGGTGGAGGGAGCTACAGGAGGGCAGCAGGGCCGGAGCGAAGGTGGAAGGTGACTCTGGCCAGCGCGAAGGCGGAAAGCAGCGGCCAGAGCAAAGGCCTGGGTCCCAGGTGCCGGAGGGAAGCTGGTGCTGGCAGCCAGGGGGAGGAAGGCCTATTCTTGCACGAATCTTTGTGCATCGGGCCTCTAGTAAAGGAATAAAACAAGACAGACATAGACTCACAGACACAGAGAATAGACTGATGGTTGCCAGGTAGGAGGGGGTTGGGGGCTGGGTGAAAAAGGTGAAGGGACTAAGAAGTACTAACTGGTAGTTACAGAATAGTCATGGGGGTGTACAGTACAGCACAGGAAATACAGTCAATAAACATTGCAATAACTGCATATGGTGTTAGGGGGCTACTACTTATCGGTGGAATCACTTGGTAAATTATATAAATGCCTAACCTGAAACAAATATAAAATAATATTGAATGTGAACATAGTTGACAAATATAAAATTGCAAGAGTCTCAAAAGAAAAATATGACTTCAATTTTATGTATCATTAAAGACAAACAGTTTTGTTCAATGTGTATTTGAGAATTCCTTAGAACAGTGAGATCTCAGGAAAGGTAATATCCTAAATGTCCATCTTAGTGATGTTGATATATTTCAAATATATATATTCTAGCCTAATTTTAAGTTCATCGGGGAAAAACTACTAGATACAATGAGTTTTGATTCAGAGGGATAGAGACTAGAATAATAATAAAGAAGGACCTCATGCAAAGTTATCAATGAACTAAAAAAAAGCATTTCACCTAATCATCTAAAACTAAACATTATTTGCAAAATAGCTCTAGGCACTTCATTTGCATGGCACCGTTGGGGTTCTATGAAATCGTTTGACAAACACAGCATTAGAGTTGACCCTGGCCGTGTATTCATCAACCGACTCAACACAGTAAAAGCCTTTCCCACCCTCAGAGGCACTGGGGCAAGCGGCTGCCTCACGGCCATGGCGGCCTCTCCCATGGGCCCCGGGTGGGGCCCGACACAGCCCAGCTGCTGGGAGCAAAGAGAGGTGCTTTCCCTCCGAGCGTCCTCTTATACACAGAATCACGGGTCAGAGCACGCAGGAGGCAGACCTGAAGGATGGGAGACACAATAGAAAATGTTGCCGATCTTCGGGTTCAAATGTGGGATGTGCTGTGTACATGACATCTGCATGGTTGCACACGCACACAGACATCCCAGATGACATGGTACAGGAGACAGTGAACTGAGAGAGGAGAGAGGCGAGCGCTCAGCACCCTTGCTCTAAGAGTTTTAAGTGGATTGAAGACCGTGACCTTTGCCTGGGGGAGAAGGCCCATACATTCCAGGAGAGGTAGTTCCTGTCACCCCGTGGATGTGGATGTCCTGCAGGAAGCTGGTGGACAGGGAGTCTGGCTGGTCTCCTATGAATAATTCATGGTGCATCTGTCTCTTGAAGAGGTGTTAAATTGCCCTTTTGGCGAGTCTGTGGTTTCTGAGGAAGGTGTTCCCAGCTCATTATCACCGGGGATGGACTCCTGAGAGTCTGTAATTGTCTTCAAACCCAGGTCTGTGTCCCGCAATGGTGATTTCAGGATGCCCTGAGCTCCCCTGTGGCCAGGAAGGCAACAGCCCAGAGGAAACTAGGACAAGGAGAGCTTTCCCTGGACGTTCAGAGCAGTTGTACTTTCCTCTAGTACTTGCTTCCATTAGAGTTCACTTATTTCACCTTCAAATCTCCTTTTTAAATACTCCAAAAAGGAGATGTAAGGAAAATGATGGTTAATTTCTAAACTGTGGTTAAAAAGTGCTACAAGATCTATCTTCCCAAATCTACCCACCTCCCCACTACCAGGCGCTGCGAAACAATCACTAGTAGCTATTAACTATTTTAGGAAATGTCACATGTTATTTATTTTATTTTAATAAACTGCTAGCAACCTAAAGAGGTAGAAAGTGTACCGCTTACAGGCTAGGGATTGATCTCCTCAAGATAACACCGTGAGTAATGATGGACATAGGGCTCCCTTCAGAGCGTGCCCTCAATCATGATGGGAAACTTTCTCCCAAGATCTCAAAGTTCTCAGATCGGCGAGCGTCCTTTCCATTCAAAAGCATATTCTCTTGAAAAGTTACCAAAGTGGTGTTCCCAGACCATGGAAAACCCTTGTCTCTAAGCAAAGGTGAGGAGAGAAGTCAAGAGGAACTCATGGAAGCATATTCCATTGGATATATGATTCTCTAAAGATATACCTGCCAGAGAGTCGTGCAAGCAGCATAGAGGGCTGGGGGAGCACCGCTCAGCCAGAAGCTGGGCTCATGGCTGACAAGCACAATGGCGGTGGCGGGAGCCTCTCCGGCCTTCAAGACAGCACTAAGGAGCAGCAAGCTGAGAGGTAAGGAGCCAGCAGGTGGCGGTAAGGAGCGAGGGGTCCTGGATTGTGAGACGGCTCAGGCCGGACTGAGGGAACCCCCCACACACACTGAGTGCACGAATTTCGTGCACTGGGCCTCTAGTATTAAATATTAGGGGAAACTAAAGTAAACATGTTTGGGATCTGCTCAGTTTTGAGCACCTCCCATTGTTGCTCATTTACATCACATTCACATTTCTCCCAAGTTTAAAGAGCCCTCCTTTATTTCTGTGCCCCTCCCACCTCCCCATGAATAGCTCTAAATAGATGCTTGAGTAGATGGAACCCTTCCTCACAGCCCCAGGTAAGTCCTCTGACAGCAGAGCTGCGGACCCCTGGACCAATCACCTCCAGCCCACTTTCCTGGGGCTCCGCCTACACCTCCCACTGACTGAAATCTGAAGGATAGCAGCTGGCTTGTTGCCAAAGCCAATGGGTGTTTTCCGGTCCAACACCTTGACACCAGGCCGGAAATCCCTCTCCTTTGGCATCTCTGGCCTCCCTCCTGTTTGTCTCGCCCTCTTCTCCATCCATTCAGTGTCCTTCTCACAGGTGAACGCTCCCTTCCTTTATTCTCACCCAAGAGCATCTTCATGCGCATCCCAGTCGGTGTGTCACCCCAATGTCCCTCTTCACGTCTATGACTTCCATACAATCCGAGGCTGATGGTGCCCCGATGTATCTCCAGCCCAGATTCCTTACGGAGCTCGCACTGAGCTCTCAGAACCCGTCCTGGCCGCACACCCTATAGATCCTCGGCGAGATGTGAACTCCGGGACAGAATTCACAGAGCACGGCTGTGTCCATGTCTCTGGGTGCAGGGACCCCCTTATTCTTCTTATCTGGGGCCAAGGGAAACCGCACGCACACGGTAGGATGGCCCCACAGAAATAAAAATAAAACAAGCCTGTGCCTTCCGCGGTCGTCCGGTGTGGGTGGGGTTATGAGCACTGGGCTCTGGTTTGGTTCAATAAGGAAATGGAAAGATTGCGTGACAACCTCTCTTCCCGAGACGGGTGAAGTGCACGGTTCATTTGGAAAGGGCGACTTATTGTACAGCCCGCACCAGCTCACGGACACAGCGCATGTGCGGTTCACGTGGGAGTCATGTCTCAACACGAAGAGAAGGCCTTCCTGGGATCTGGACGCGCGGAGAGCAGACTGGTCCCTGCTCCACGCTCTACCCTCCTTCCTAGTTTCTCTGTAAACCACCTCCTGACAGGTACCTGTTCTCTCGGTAAAGAACCAAGCAGCCGGGCCAGCGTGGCTCGGTGGCTGAGCATCAGCCTATGAACCAGGAGGTCGGGGTTCAATTCCTACTCAGGGTTGTGGGCTCAATCCCCAGTAGGGGGCGTCAGGAGGCAGCCGATCAGGGGGTTTCTCTCTCATCGATGTTTCTATCTCTCTGAAATCAATAAAAACCTATTTTTTTAAAAAAAAATGAACCAAACAGGCATTTTGAGAAGTGCCCGGCCTTTGTGTGACCGAGAGTTCACAGCAGAGAGAGACGAAGTCAGTGACTTCCCACTCCCACCCGAGCTGGCACCCTGGGAACACGCTCGCTCCTTAAAGGATGAACTTGTGACCTCAAAGGCGAAGTCTGTGGAGATGTGATCGCCTGCAGAAAACACAGGAACCAAGTTCTGTGAGGAAAACTAAACACAGGACTATGGTTTGAAATAGATTTTAACCTCTTTTAAAGATCACTATACTTTCTCTGGCAATGTTGTTACTTAAAATTCTAGGTGATATTTGTCATCTGAATTGGGCAAAACAATATGAAACTACTATAATAAAATTTACAGGCAAATTAAAATAATAACGATTGGTAATGTATGTGTGTGTGTGTGCATAATACTGGTAGGATATGATGTGAGGGGAATTTTCACAGATGGATAATTTAATGTTCTATATCAATAGTTTCATAAAAATCCATGCCTTTTATTCAATAATTCTACTTATCACACTCTACCTTAAAACAAATTCTTGGAAACAAAGATAATTTAGTTAAAGATAAAAAACTGGGACATTTGAAACAATAATTGAATGCTCAATTATGACAAATTATACTATAGTGAATATCATGATGTATTATATACTCTTAAAACTTTATATATGCATGCCTTAAATATCCGTAATTAAATGGATACGTTGTGCATAAGTACGTAATAAAGCATTGATGATGATACACGTGCCTCTGGGACATAAGCTGGCCGATGGATGATTTTTCTAGGTTGTTAGCTTCGGATGAGATTGAAAAGTTCTTGCAACTCTCTCCTGCAGGAACTTTTCTTCTTTTTCCCGTTGAGCCAAATACAGTGTCAGAACATCACCCAGGCTGCCCCACTTCCATTCCCACGGACTCCACAAACCAAGCTCCAGGAAACAAACACACAGCCCTGGCCTGTGGGCCTCTTTATGGACCAAGAGCAGCAAATGTTCTCTGCTTAAATGAGCTAAGAGTTTTGGTTGGAGAGTAACTAGTGCTGAACAAATTATTCAAGTCTTTTGTCTGAGTCACGATGAACACACAGAGCCCAGCCGGTATGGCTCAGGGGTTGAGCACCGACCTATGAACCAGGAGGTCATGGTTTGAATCCCGGTCAGGGCACATGCCTGGGTTGCAGGCTCGATCCCCAGTGAGAGGTGTGCAGGAGGCAGCTGATCCATGATTCTCTCTCATCATGGATGTTTCTCTCTCTGTTCCTTTAAAACATAAGCTGAACACAGAGACACGTGTATATGCATCTTAGACATTCCCCGTGTCGCGGGGGAATTCCCCAGGAAGCCCACAGCCGAGGCTGCTGAGTCCATGTACCCCACCTCAGGGAGTCCACGGTCTGGGCCTCGGGACACACTGAGTCTTCAGCCAGGGCGGGGCTTACGGCCGCAGCCAGAGGCCCAGCAAATGCACTCTGCTGCCCGCCACGTGCACACGCGGTTCCTCCTCCTTTTTCTTGCCAGGATGGAAAGGAACACGTGTCCCCAATTGTCGGCCCGGGACCTTGACCAGGGGTGTGTGCTGATCGAGTCGGGACCAGGGGGCCCTGTCCTCTGGCCGCCTAGTGGCACTGTGGCCTACTGGTCACCTAGACTCCCCCTCCCCTCCCCAAAGCTGTCCCTCTGGCTTTGCCTCGATTATAATGACATCCCTGGCCTCGAGCAGTTACCCTCCACAAAAGCGGCTTCTGTGGGCTCCGTGTCCTGTCAACCTCAGGAAGGTTGGATGGCCTGGTGTGCCGAAGGGTCGGCCTTCAGCACGTTGAGTGGATAAACTCCATGGACATGTGACAATGATGACCACCGATAAGAACGCACGCCTGGAGGACGGGCCCCCACGTGTTTTACACGCACGAACACAATCCCTTCTGCTCCGGGGAGAACGGCCTCACCCTAACGCGGCCCCGAGCTGGCTTCCCACCTGCAGTCCGTCCCTCTGAGAGGGACATCCTTGCTTTTCCGTTCGTCACAGGAATCCCCCCGCCCTCCCGCTGCGGCTGAGCTGGCCCGATCCCATCTGGTGACTGCTCTCTGCGCCCCTGGTCGTCACAGCTGGAGCCGGGGGGGGGGGGGGGGGGGGCGGGGGGAGGCGGTCTCAGGAGTCAGCTCGGAGGCAGAGGTCGGTGAGCAGGAGAGACAGAGAGACAGAGAGACAGGACGCTGCTGGCACTCCTGCCCGGGGCGGGGAGGGCAGGAGCTGAGTGAGTGCCTGTCACGCCGGCCGCAGGTGCCGCAGCGCGGACGGTGGCAGCCCTTCAGCTGTCTTGCCCCAGCGTGCGGGGTCAGCCTTGCCGTGCCCACCTGAGCCGTTCTTGGGGGACTTTCTAGGAAGCTCTGTGACCTTGTTCATGACGTTCCCCTTCAGCCATGGCGTCTTCCTCAGGGGACCGACCGACCGCGGAGCCCAGCATCAGCCAGAGATGCCCTGACTCCCCTTTAGACCGAACCAGTCACGTCCATGTTTCAACCTGAAAACCGGGTTCACGGCTCCATCTCGAGCCCCGCGGAGTGAAGCCCACTCCCTACCCAACATCTGTACTCGCAGTCCCGCTCCTCACAGTGATACGCTTCGTTGTGTGTTTTTCACCCTCAAACACTACGTTAGCCCCGTGGGTTTCCAGAGACGACCACCACAACCTCCCTTCCTGGAGGCCCATAAACCTTCACGGGAGGAGGTGGAGCCGCCTGACCCGGGTGCTCAGCTGGTTGAGTGCCGTCGCCTCCATGGAGAGGTCTCGGGTTCGATTCCCAGTCAGGGCACATACTTTGGTTGCAGGCTCAATCCCCAGTAGGGGGCGTGTAGGAGGCAGCCAATTGATAGTTCTCTCTCATCAATGTTTCTCTCTCTCTCCCTCTACCTTCCTTTTTCTCTCTAAAATCAATAAAAGCATATTAGTCAAAAAATGGGCAAAGGACCTAAGTAGACACTTATCGAAAGAGGACATACAGAAGGCCAAGTGACATATGAAAACCTGCTCAAAGTCACTAATCAACCAAGAGATGCAAATCAAAACGACAATGCGGTGCCATCTCACACCTGTCAGAATGGATATCATCAACAAATCAACAAACGACAAGAGCTGGTGAGGATGCAGAGAAAAAGGAACCCTCGTGCACTGCTGGTGGGAATGCAGACTGGGGCAGCCACTGTGGAGAACAGTATGGAGTTTCCTCAAAAAACTAAAAATGGAACTCCCATTTCACCCACTAATCCCACTTCTAGGAATATATCCCAAGAAATCAGAAACACCAATCAGAAAGGATATATGCACCCCTATGTTCATAGCAGCACAATTGACCATAGCTAAGATTTGGAAACAGCCTAAGTGCCCATCAGCAGACGAGTGGATTAAAAAGCTGTGGTACATCTACACAATGGAATACTACGCTGCTGTAAAAAAGAAAGAACTCTTACCATTGGATGTACCTGGACAGCATTATGCTAAGCAAAATAAGCCAGTAGGAGAAAGATAAGTATCACATGATCTCACTCACTTGTGGAATATAATGAACAACATAAACTGATGAACAAAAATAGATCCAGAGATAGAGAAGCATTGAACAGATCGTCAAACCTCAGAGAGAAGGTGGGTGGGGCAGGGGGTGGGTGAGAGATCAACCAAAGGACTTGTATGCATGCATATGAGCATGACCAATGGACACAGAGAGTAGGGGGTGAGGGCATGTGCTAGGGGATGGGAGTGGCTGGAGAGAGCTCAATGGGGGAAAAGGAGACATAGGTAATACTCTCAACAATGAAGAATTTTTTAAAAATTTAAAAAAAGGAGTTGGAGTCATGTCCCTCCTGCTGTGCTGGGCGAGCGTGTGGCGTGGCTGGACTGAGGGAATGCCAGGGAGGTGATGCTGCGGACCCGGAGCCCAGGCCTGGGGACGTACATTTGCATTTACTTTGACCTTGATGCCCGTTGCAAGGTCAAGTTGAATGGCCTAGAACTAGCCTGACCCAGTCACCTGGGAAGAGAGAGGCCGGGGAGAACACTGCAAAGTAAACCCTGTTATGGAATTCCAGTCATGCTGTGGTGGAGAGCTGCATAATTATATGCAAAAATGGAAAGTACTTTCATGTAAATTAATGAGCAGGTTAATTAGACAATAGGGTGGCTGTGCCTCGGGCTGTGCTGGGTGTAACTCTCAACAGTGCTCACCCCTCGGTTCCTCTCCTCCTTTTCCAGCTGCCACTGGCAGCAATAAATATTGTGACACATTCAGCGATCCTATCCATTAGCTAGGAAATGTGTTAAAATAATGTTTATGATAGAATACCCCCTAGTGATTCAAGTTTTCTCAAAACCTTAAATGAACCCACACGATAGTTTTGTTCTGTAAATGACAATGCCTCCAGGTGGTTTGCCAGCAAACAGATGCCAGAGAGAAGGCGGGAAGATCTTTCCTCCTGTGTTAGGATGGGAAACACCGCCTGGGGTTGTTTTGTGCTACAGTTTTCATTGGGTGGGAACTCCAAGTTATAGTCTCCCCACCGCCCTTGATAGATTCAAAGACGGTACTCGAGCGCATATTGATGTTTAGTCCCTAGAGAAACAGGACCCATCTTTCTTGTTTATAAGCAGCTTCTGTAGTTACCATGGGATTCATCTCACTGAGACCTGGAACACGTCAGTGTTGGAAAATATATTCATGTGAACATAATCTGACTTCTGTGTTGTTCTATGGGGATTCTAAATGGAAATAACGTTTAAGACAATTCTAAATGGACACTGTTTGACAAGTGATTACAAACACTTAGATTGAAAATAATCACAGTTTATATGACATGTTTTCCTCCTGTTTCTAAATTCGATAATATTAGTGTAAATGCCATCCCTGGAATGAGGAGGAGTAGAGGGGTCGGGAAAAGTAGGTTTATGGTGATGAGTATGCAAAGCACAGGGTTTGTTATATTATTATTAATATATTTTTATTGTTGACAGTTTTGTAGATCTCTCCCATTCCCCCCCCTCCACTCAGCCCACCACCTCAGGTCGTCACCCCTCTATTGCCCACGTCCATGGGCTGTGCCTGTAAGTACATAAGTTCTCTGGTTTATCTCTTCTCACCCCCAACCCCACATCGAGGCCTGTCGGTCTGTTCCATGCCTCCCTGCTTCTGGCCTAACTTTGTTGGTCAATTCCTTTTGTTCATTGGATTCTACAAATAAGTGAGGTCATGCGGTACTGTCTTTCTCAGTTTGGCTTATTTCACTGAGCATAATATTTCCCAGGTATTATATTATTACTAGAGGCCCGATGCACAAAGATTCGTGCAAGAATGGGCCTTCCTTTCCCTGGCTGCCAGCACCGCCTTCCCATGCTGCCCAGAGGCCCAGAGCGGCTGGGGTGGTGCGGAAGGCCTGCAAGCGTCCCGCCCTTACCCCGGCCACTCGGCGTCTGCATATGCAAATTAACCTGCCATTTTTGTTGGGTTAATTTGCATACTCACTCCTGATTGGCTGGTGGGTGTTGCGAAGGTATGGTCAATTAGCATGTTACTCTTTTATTAGGTAGATTGGTGAATCACTGTACTATTTATTGGTATCACAGCTGCACACCCACTCCTGCCCACCCCTGCGTGGCCTGACAAGCATCTGCATCTGACGCCGCCAGAGGAGCCTGCGGGCCAGAGGCAGCACAGCTTCTGCGGGAGCCGGATCCAAACTGGAGGAGGAGACCCCCTCCCTGCGTGGACGAGGGTAGTTGGTCCCACCGCCACCTGCCTCCTTCCATCAGCAGCGTGTGAGTCCTAAAGCTTTTGTCAAAGTAAATGCAACAAGTAATGTGCAGGGAAGTATGCAAATCGGGCAATGGGAGGCCGGCGTGGCTCAGTGGTTGAGTGTCGACCTAGGAACCAGGAGGTCACAGTTGGAATCCCGGTCAGGGCACATGCCCGGGTTGCAGGCTCCATCCCCAGTGGGGAGCATGCAGGAGGCAGCTGATAGATGATTCCCTCTCATCATTGATGTTTCTATCTCTCTCTCTCTCTCCCTTCCTCTCTGAAATCAATAAAATTATATATACACATATAATCATATATGTAATTATATATGTAAAGAAGATGGCGATTGGTAGTCTATTACAGGGAGGGGTGGGCATGGCGTCTGTGCTGATCTCTAAGCAGCCAGGGCCGTCCCCTGACTGTGTAAGAAGACCGAAAACTGTTCTGTCTTCTGAGATTAATGCCATTTAAATGCAGTATAGCTGGGGGTGAAATAATGCCCTTGGGAATAAAAAATATATGGCTTGATAAATGCTCGACAGTTTAGGGACGAACACATATGCACACACATGCACACACACATGCTCACACACACATGTGTGCACAGGAGGATGAGCCCTTTGCTGCTGGGCATAGACAGGGAAAAGCTGGAGAAGATGAAGGCAGGAAAAATGATCCTCTCAGCACAGTCAAAGCTGGAGCTCGGGGATCATTCCACAGCAGCTAATCCTCCTCCAAACTCCACCAGGTAGTGTCCCTCCTTCCACGGGGGACTTGCGGGCTTTGTTTAACAGCCTGCTATTCGCCCCAAACGCGACGGTGAGACAGCTCTCTCCCAGGGCAGCCACTCCCGAGAGGCCCTGGGACCCTTTCCTCGCTCGCTCAGGAGACACGCTTGTGGAAGAAGTGACGGGGCACATGCTCGGACAGTCGGGTATCCCAGGTGCATATAACATCGGGGACTATGGTTTCTGCCTCTTCCTTCACTACAGAAGTCACACCTGATCGGATGCGTAAAGGCCAGATTTCCCTATGAAAATAGAAGGCAAGAGAGTAGTCACGGGCTCACAGCAGCGTCACTTCATATGTTGGATATATAGGTGGGGAGTAATTTAATGTGTAGCTGTGGTGTGCCAATGATTCCAGCTTCTGGAATTAATAATCCATATGCGGATAAGCAAACAGTGTCCATAAAGATTCACCATCGATATCGAGCACAGATGCAGTCTCATTGCTCAATGATCTTCCCCGTAAAGGGCACAATTTTAAGACTCAAAGAGCATCGTTCCTAGTTCAGAATCCTGCCTTACATTTGGGTTGGCACCTAGAGCTGCTGTAGCCATAGCCAACTACAGTGTTAGAACTCTCTGAGGCTTTGCCTGGAACCGTGTGGACAGTGTGACGGACACCCTTGGGCACTGGGTTGGCAATCCCCATTAAACACGTGCATGTTAAGCCCTCGCCTACCAGGCAGGTATTTGGGGCAGTCTCTAAGGGATCACGTGATAAAGTTATTTTCATCACGCTCCGGCAGCTGAGGACTCCGCGGCCCAGAGAGCCAGGGAATCGCCCGTCACACGGCTGGGGAGTGACAGGAAATAGCCCCAATATGGGATGTTGGCTGCGAATCCAATTCTCATTTCACAGCAACGCACAACCTATCAGACCTTGCAACACTGTGACAAGACACGTACCAACGTTCCAGGTGACCATTGTCCGTAAATGGCACACACAACTTTACTTCAACCTGATTAGAGAGTATGTCTCAGGCGAAACTCAGTAATGATGTCTCAGGACCAAGATAAAGATCATTAGATGAATTATTACAAAGATAGGAGGTCATTGCTGTGCTCTTAGGAAAATGAAATTCAGGAGGAAATTCTCTCAATCTATACTAATAAAAGGGTAATATGCTAATTAGACCGATAGACCGGATGTCTTCCGGATGTCCTTCCGGACAAAGCTGCGGCAGCTGCGATAGCCGAGGAGGGCAGGCAGCTATGGCAGCTGCGAGGGCTGAAGAGGGCCGGTGGCCGGCAGTGGCAGCATCAGCCGGGTGATGGGGGTGGCACCTTGCCCTGATTGCCTGGTTGCCTCCCGCAGAGGGAGGCCAGACTGCAGCTTAGGCCCACTCCCCACAGACATCCCCTGAGGGCTCCCAGACTGTGAGAGGGGGCAGGCCGGGCTGAGGGACCTCCCCCAGTGCATGAATTTTCGTGTACCAGGCCTCTAGTAGAATATAAAGGATAGGGTTTCAATTGCTTTTAATATGTATTAAGGGTGGGTAGATGTTGAAAATGTCTTAAATGGGAAAATAGGTTCAAAGAAAAACTTGTGTTCCAAATGGAAAACAAAATAAGAAACAATCCCCTCTTATTATATATTGAGTACCGCTGCCTAAATAGCACCGACACAGACATGAAAGTGCCTGGAAAATACGCTTTCCACACCATCGTGCCACACAGAGCCCACCGTGCATTGGAGCAATTCTTCATAATTCACCCAGAGGTAAAGGGTTTCCTCATGGGAACACTATTATAGATCTTACCGTTACTCTTTCACAGGGAAAATTCCAGTGACATCTCCTATGTGGAATAGGAAATTAATTTTTAATGACTGTGCATTGATTTACATGGTGATGTCACAGGAACCATTGTTAAAATTAAATCCAGCAAATTCTTAGATATAATTCCAAACTCTCAAGCACAAAGAAAAATAAATAAATTGAACTTTATCAAAATTAACTCTGCTGTCCTCCTAAGGATCCATTAAGACAGTAGAAAGAATGGAAGGCAATGTGTCATTCCCGGCAGGTACGAAAGGGACGTGGACGTTGCTAACAGCTGTCACTCAACATAATACTGGCAACACGGCCGAGTTCCGGGACGCCGTGGGTGCGTGCACATCAGCTCTTCGCGGAAAGGGCCTGCCTTCCTGTCTGGGGGGGGGGGGGGGGGGAGAAATCGGGCTTTTCCATTACGTGGTTTTTGTTTGTATTTGCCTCTTAAATCTCAGAGCATTCACATGTGTATGAAAAGAAAACGTTTAAAAGCTTAATAAAAGTTGGAATCGTTCTCAAAGAAATATGTACTCGCCCTCAGAACTGATAGTTTTTTGCATCTTTGGTTTGCCTTTTTTTTTCTTTTTTGCTTTTAAAGAGAAAAAAATAAAAGTCCCTCGTTTTATTTTGTTCTGGCTAGAAGGGGTCAACGGGGAGGGGGTGGGGAGGAGACATCTGTAATATTTCCAACAATTAGGGTTCAAAAAGAGAAATAAAGCCCCACAGTGATGCTTATTGTCAGGAGGAGGATGTGACCTTCCTATCCACAATTTGATCTTTTAATATGTTTTTCAATATATTTTTCTCGATTTCAGAGAGGAAGGTAGAGGGAGAGAGAGACAGAAACATCAGTGATGAGAGAGAATCATGGATCGGCTGCCTCCTGCGGGCCCCCCACTGGGGATCGAGCCCACAGCCTGGGCATGTGCCCTGACATGGAATCAAACCGTGACCTCCTGGTTCATAGGTCGACGCTCCACCACTGAGCCACGCCGGCCGGGTATATTTTAATATATTTTCTATTCATATAAAACACAGAGATTCTTTCAGAGTTTATATATTTTTACATGAATATTAAATCATTTCAAAAATGTATCGAAGGTCTCGGGAATGAACAGATTGCAGTGCGGACTTTGCAAGCATGTTTACAACACGTAGGGCCCATGTAAAACCAGTTCCACTTAAAGTTAAATGTCCTGAGGTCACACCAGGATGAAGCCCACACACGCTCCTTACTGCTCAGCCCGCCTCCCTCATGTTACACTCCCTCCTTCTTGTTTCCTGGGACGGACATCCTGCCGGCCTCACCTCCGGCTCCAAGCACACGGTAGCCGCGACAGCAGGCAGCAGGGAGCTGGGTCAGGTGCCTCGAAGGCCGGGAGCCACCAAGGCGCCCGCTGCCCACAGTGGCCATGGCCTCGCGGGGACGGGGATGAGGCGCACTCACTCAGGGGACACAGGACACCGGCCTCGCTTCCTGCCTTGAAGGGGTGACATCTCAGAGTGGGTGTTCCAGGGCGTCTTCCCAGCCATTTCCCAAGGACGTCAGACGTCTCTGTCCTTGGCAGAGCGTGAGGAGGAATGGTTCAGGTAAGAAAGGCCAGGTCTGCCCCCGGCGCGCAGAGGAAGCGCGTGAACGTGGGACCTGGGGCTTCTTGGCTCTCGGGGAGCAGGCAGCAGGCCAGGCCGTGGCATCGTGACATCCAGGGTGGGGGTGGCCCAGGGAACAGGGCCTGAGACCCCAGGTCTGTGTCTGTCCCTGCAAGCAGCGAGTGCGCAGGGATGAGCAGTCACCCACTCGGCCTCAGACGCCCAGTCCTGTCCTGTTGACGGCCACTCTGGGTCCACTGGCAGCCACGTCCAGGGGTCCACAAGTCAGGGCAGGTGGGGTCCCTGGCCCTCCTCGGGCCTGGGCCGTGGGAGAACCTGAGAGAAGGTGTGAACTCTCACCCAGAGAACGTTCTAGCAGGACCTTCCACAGAACACGTTTCCCTCCGGCTTCAGGCACATCCCGAGCTCGCGGCCCTGTGGCGAGTCCAGGGCACCTGCTCTAAGCCTCGACGGCGGGAGGACCACGCCCTGGAGCTCAGAGGAGTTCTTCAGCCTAGAGCCATGGTTGGCAAACTGCGGCTCGCGAACCACATGCCGCTCTTTGGCCCCTTGAGTGTGGCTCTTCCACAAAATACCACGGCCTGGGTGAGTCTATTTTGAAGAAGTGGCGTTAGAAGAAGTTTAAGTTTAAAAAATTTGGCTCTCCAAAGAAATTTCAATCGTTGTACTGTTGATATTTGGCTCTGCGGACTAATGAGTTTGCCGACCACTGGCCAAGAGGGTCCCGTTCAACGTGAGCCGTCTCCTGGAGCCCTGAGGAGGGGGCGCCCTCCTTCCAGGGACCTGCCTCGGTCTCCTCGGCCCTGCATCCCCTGCCTCCGTCCTGTGGGTGGTGACTCTGTCTGTTTTCTTCCGGAATATTCTTTGCAACGAGTAGCACCCTTCCCCGAACTCATTAAGAGATGAGTGCTTCGAATAAACAGTGCCTGTCTTTTACCAAAGTCAGCCTGTCCCGTCACACTCCGCCTCATGGTGGAACCAGGGCCTACATAGGGAGCACTGATTTCACTCAAAAATGTCTCACTTCTTTTCGCAGCTGAGCCGCTGGGTTGATCGGGGACTCGACTAAGACAAAGGAGAAAGACGCAGAGAAAGGAAGAGCAGGCGGAAGCCGTTAACGAAGCTGCAGGAGGACAGCCCCACGCCCGGGCCGCCGGACCCGCTGTCAGCGGTGGGGCGCACACCCTCCTGCCCTGAACCCGCCCGGCTGCCCTTGGGAAAAACTCAGAGCCTACCGCCCCCTTTTCCAGTTCCCCAGGTCAACACACGCACCAGGTCGGCCCCTGGCAGACGGAGATTTGTCTCCGAACAGCGGAACGGAGCGACGACGTGCTCACGGGGCCGTGTGCCCGCAGGGAGGACGCAGCTGGGATTCCATTGTCTTCTCACTGCCTTCATTCACTTTTTCATTTACTACAAAATGGGGAAACTTTACGAACCATAAGAAAAGCTAGACAACCAAATAACCAAGCATCATAACCAAATAATTATCTTTTTCTAATGATCTTAAATGGAAAAAATGTTTCATGTGAAAAAATAAACAAGAAAATGCCCACATTTCGGCATCCTGAACTGTAGTCCAAACTTCACCGAGGGGTGTGGGAAAAGGATGAGAGGCTGTGTCTAAGGATGGACAGGTCCCTGCGCGGAGGTGCCTGGCGCAGACCAGCCTGAGAGATGCCCCTCGCAGGGGAAGTCGCAGATCGCCCGGCACCAGCGGGTTCGGGCCATGCCCTAACACACGTGAACCGTGGGCAGCGTCGCCCGAGGGCGTGAAAGTCCAAACGTCCAATTGGCTCTGAGTGGCTCGAGTCGTAAGCGTCTTCGGCTGCTTTTTAAAAAGAATGCACTGAAGCCAATGACAGACTTCCTCCCTTTGAGCTGGCCAATTTTTCAGAAAGTTACACGCCAGCGCCAGAAAGTGGAATAACGGACATCAACGTCGAATCTCTATGTGCCAGTGCAATCGACACATCTCATCCGCCCCACGCACGGGGAAAACGCGTGTTTGCCATATTCATAACAATTGCTTGTTTCTCAAACAAAGAGGGAGGTGTGAGCTGTAGAAGACATGCACTTGGAACATAAAAAGAAAAACTAGGGTTTTACTTTTTAATAAAATTCAAAAACTGGCATTTTAATCGCGGCTGTAGCTTCAGAGCTGAAGGCACCCATCATTCTCCACGTCCCACGCCTCCAAGGATGCTTTTCGACGGAGCGAATATCAAATCCCTGAGCATGTTAAGTCTAATGTATTAACACTAATAAAAGCATCATTCATATGAAATAGGGTGATGCTTTTATTTCGCTTGTTTCTCCTAAAATTTGCAGTGCACATGCTGATCTTACTCACTTAGTTTTGTGGGTTGAATTGCCTCAGACACTCCACAGTTCATTCAAAAATTAAATGGAGTACTTTTAACCAAGGCACAACTGTTACTTCTCACTGGCCAACACAGTGGTTGAGTTTTTTAAAATTCTTATAGAGTAAGTTAATCGTCCTGCTGTTGGCCCCGTGCTTTACGGCGGCGACTCTGCAGTGTTAACTCTATGAGGTGCAAAAAAGCCTCAAAAACGAAATATGATTTTTGAACAAAAGAAACTCCATTCAGCAAACCAATAAGAGGGGTGTTACCTCAGCCAGGCTGGTCTGGGAACTTCCGTGTGGACACCAGAACCCTGGGTCCTCCAAGCAGCCTGCTGGTGGCAGTGCATCTGTGGCTACAGACGCCCCGTTGCCAGTCGGATTCAGCAGATACTGTAAAGTCAGGTGTTTAATAACAGAGGAGGACGGCTGACGGCCGACGGCCAAGAATATCACCTCCCAAGAAAAATTAACCTTCACGTTCATGCTGTTTTGGGATGCAGACACTGGGGAGTTAGAAAGAGGCTGGATTTCAGAAGTATGTTTGCTGTGGTCACGTGAGAGCGGACAGCATTAGGACGCAGCTAAAACATTAAATCCATGCATTTTCCTAAATCCACTAACAGAAAAGACTTAGGTGTGTTTTTTTTTCTATTACAGTGAATGTGTTCATTTTATTCAATATCATGTGACATTACAGTATACAGACTGTTACAGAATTAATCTATGATAATCTGTTTGTTCAGGACATTCTTATTAAATGTGGATTAGGTGAGCTTTAGTATTTGTTTGCTTGATGGCTCATTGATTTCCCCCCAAACAGGTGCCAATGAAAACTGCCAAGAAAGAACCAGAAATGTTTGCATTATCCTACGAAAATCCATCCCGGTGTTTATATGTTATTTGCTCACTAGAGGCCATCGGGGCCTCCTGGGCCTTCCTTCATTCCGCGGCACCACCCCCTGGTGGTCAGCGCACGTCATAGCGAGTGATTGAACTCTCGGTCTCCTAGTCGAACTCCCGCGGGGACACTTTGCATATTAGCCATATATATAATTGGGCTCTTCCCCTGTAGCTGTTGTCTATCACACAGGACACTACGTGCTGGGGCGACAGGATGGATGAGCTCGAGGCTCCCACCAGGGAGCCCACAGGCATCCAATAAGGCTGCACAGATGGGGACAAGGTATCGACAATCCTGATTTGCCAGGATGAGACTTTGGAAAGGTTATGGCGGGACATTCGAGGGTGTGACTAGAGGAGTCCGGATGGAAGAACATGATGAACTTGAAGATAACCAAGAGCTGCATTACACCATGACACTTAGCATCGAACAGACCGTCTAGCCTCAGAGGGAAGGAGCGTGGTGGGTAGGAGATCAACCAAAGGACTTGTATGCATGCATATGAGCATAAGCCATGGACACAGACAGTAGGGGGGTGAGGACACGTGCTGGGGGGCGGGAGTGGCCGGGGAGAGGTCAATGGGGGAAAAAGGAGACATATGTAATACTTTAAATGATAAAGATTTTAAATTAAAAAAACAACAAGAAAACAGAAAAAAACTGGTAAAAACAAAAAGCATGACACAACATAAAGATGAAATGGATTTATGAGAATACTTAGGGAATTTATTCTGAGTAGTAGTCAAATTTAGTACAAGATATAATACTAATGATAATCGCCATAATTGGTTTATCGATGAAGATGTGGAAATATGACTGTTGAACTCTGAATAGCTATACTTATCTTTTAAAAAATCGTTTCTAAATTATTAAAGAAAAACAATTATTTTATTTTAAAAAGATGTGGAAACAATGTCACAATGAATCTTGGTCTTGTTGTAAACATTCATTTCAAACTTGATCTGCATAGAAATCCCAGTTGGGAGGCACTTTGGATTATGCCAGGGAATCAATGCTCAGAATGTTTATAATGATAGGTATTCTCTACACTATTAATCCGGACATATACTTTCTTTAACTCCACTTTATATCCTAGGCACCATCCCAAGCATTAAAGATACAGCCAGGCCCTAGCTGGTGTTGCTCAGTGGGTAGAGCGTGGGTCTGTAGACTGAAGGGTCCCCGGTTCGATTCTCCGTCAGGGCACATGCCTGGGTTACAGGCTCGATCCCCAGTAGGGGGCGTGCAGGAGGCAGCTGATCCATGATTCTCTCTCATCATTGATGTGTCTCTCTCCCTCTCCCTCTCCCTTCCTCTCTGAAATCCATAAACATATATATTTTTAAAAGATACAGCTGTGAATGGAACACCTGTCTCACTTCCTTGGACTACACTCATTGGGTCTGGGGGAGGGGCTACAAGTAACCAAACCCTTCTATCATGTAACACTAGAGGCCCGGTGCACGAAATTCCTTCACTCCGCGGGGGGGGGGGGGGGGGGGGTGTCCCTCAGCCCGGCCTGTGCCCTCTCGCAGTCCGGGAGCCCTCGGGGGAAGTTCCGACTGACGGCTTAGGCCCGCTCCACCGCCGCTGTGCTCGCCAGCCATGAGCCCGGCTTCTGGCTGAGCAGAGCTCCCCCTGTGGGAGCACACTGACCACCAGGGGCAGCTCCTGCATTGAGTGTCTGCCCCCTGGTGGTCAGTGCACGTCATAGTGACCCGTCGTTCAACAGTTTGATCCATTTGCATATCAGCCTTTTATTATATAGGATAGGGTCAAGATACATATTTTGTAACATGTATCACTTACCATATGCAACGCAATAATAAATGCTACTGCGAGAAATAAGGTGATCAAAATGAAGGGGTCAGCGGGTGGGGGCATGCGACTGTCAGTGGCACAATCAGGTGCCCTCCTTACTGCCAAGCGGTAAGCGGGGAGGTGGGTCCGAGGGCCCGGCACGCCTGGGGACGACCCCGAGTGCAGGCAGCGCAGCCACATGGCGGGGGGCGGGCGGGCACCTGTGCAAGGCAGCGTCTGCCCCGAAACCCCTGAGGGTGCCACCACGCCGCGGAGGGCGGGAAGCCTGTGGCCTTCAGGGTCCAGGGCCGCACTGAGCCGATTGGGGGCTGATGTGCATCCTCCACAGGCATGGCAGTCACTGTTCTCCCTCGGCCATAAGGCAACCCTGTCAGTGAACATGTACTTCCCCAAAGCGTCACTTCTTCCAGATTCTCAAGTCAGACCTGCTTCTGTCGAGTGGAGTCCGCTGCTGTGATTCTCCCAGGAGGACGGTCCCTCAGGGCACCCCGCCCGGCACCGTGCGCCCTGCTGGCTAAGCACTGGGGTGCCCAGCTCCAGCCCCTCCCCTTCCTCCTCCCCCTCCCCCCCTCCTCCTCTCCTTCTTGCCCCTTCTCCTTGTCCTCCCCCTCATCCCCCTCCTTCTCCCCCTTCTCCCCTTCTTCCTCCTCCTCCTCCTCTCCCTCTTCCTCCACATCTTCCTCCCCTTCCTCCTCCTCCCCTCCTCTCCCTCCTCCTCTTCCTTACTTAGTCCTGGGGGCTGGCCCTGCATAGGGGAGACGCCTGGGGGACAATCCACTCTGTATGCGCAATGAGGTGACCTGGCTTTATGTGTAAAGTGGAGGGAGGTGAACGGGACAGAGTCTGTAATATCTCTGTAATGTCTGTTTCCGAAGGACACACATTTGGGGGAGGGGAGGTGTGCCACTCTTACCCATGCAGGGAAGAGGGGAAAGGCTGTGAGGAGTGGCACACCCTCGGGAAAAAGCAAGCAGAACTGACCAAATAAATGACCCAAGAGTGACGCCACTTTGGGGAAATGTGATGGGGAAGAGGAGGGGCCCACAGAGCCATTTCTAAGACGCCTGTGGGGGGCCACGCCTGCCCTCCTCCCTCCCCGAGGACAGCCTTCTGCCCGCTGATGAGCCCTGCCTGCGGTGGCTGCTCCGGCGGGGCGACAGGAGCTCTGAGACTCAGACGCTGAGGCAGGCGCAGTCCCCCCTCCCCGTCTGCGGCTCTGGCACGATGCTTGGGCCCCGCTGCCCTTCCCTCCCCGGGGAGCGGGCGGAGCGTGCTCCTGTCCACAGCGCTGCCTTCGATGACGTTTGCACTTCACACACTCGCACTCGGCAGGTACGCAGCTCTGTGGCTGCCACCCATCTTAGGACCTCAGCACGCCGATCCGCACCAGCCTCTCCTGTCTGCTTCCCTGTGTTCCGACTTTACCCCCTGAGGCCAGGGTTTCCCTTTTAGCTTAGACTTAACCTTTAACCTGGGCCCAGGGAGGCGACCTCACAGGTCCCCCCATTCTCTGCCAAAGATCAAGAACCCTGTTCACCTCAGACTTCCACGTGGCGAATCCCCCCAAAAGGCTGACTCACTTAGCGGGAAGCCCACGGGCACCCCGGGAGCAAGAAGAGGAGGCCCTTGAACTGAGGAACCCACGAGGAAACATGGAGGTATGTGTTATATTTCAGAGAGAACCTCATCGTCGGGAGGGGGCGGGGTGCAGGTGAGTGACAGGGAGCTCACCTGTCGGTAGGGAAATGGTGGGCGTGGGTATGTTACATGCGTGTGTTTTATTTACTGAGTATGAAATAGTAGGACTGGGATAGGGACACTATTTAAGAAAGTTCCTCTCAATATCTCACCTAAAGTTGATTTAAATCTATTTTGTTTGTTGGGTCGATGTTTAAAATTAACTTCAGGGATCATCTGCATACATTTCAGTGAGTTTGGCGAATGTATATTACCCAGAAATCACTGTCCCATCAGGATAAAGAATCGCCAATAAGCCTAGGGCAGTGATGGGCAACCTTTTGAGCTTGGTGTGTCAAACTTCGCCAAAAAACTGAGCATAACTCGGGTAGTGTGTCACTTTGAGGAAAAAACATTATTTCGCAAATGTTTCATCCTCAGGAGCAGCAAATGTTTCATCCTCGGCATGAGGTCGCCTCAGGGGCCGCGTGTCATCAGAAATGGCTACACGTGTCAGTGCTGACACACGTGTCATAGGTTCGCCATCACTGGCCTAGAGTGTCTGCCCCGGCACCAATCTCCTCGCAGTCGCTCTGGACCAGCCGTCTGTGGTGGAGTTGCATACACGGGAAGTCACCCATCGGCACTCTTTTGTATCTTTCCGTGTGCACAGCATGTTTTACATCCTCCCACGCCGTCGCCGGTCTCAGCAACCGACTCCCACTCACACCCGGTGCCGAGGAGCACTCCGCTGTGCCGCCTGACACCGATGGTTCACCAACGCACCTGCCCATGGGCATGGGTTGTTCCCGGCGTGGGGTTGTTACACGTAGAGCTACTGGAAGCATTGGGAAACCAGCCTTGGGAAGTGACCTGTGTGGATCCAGGTCCACGGAGAAGCCAGCACCAAGGGGAAATACTAGATGCACAAAAGATTAACTGGAAGAAACACGAAAAACACACTGAGGATGGAGAATGCCATCCAGCCACAGAGCAGTCAGATCTCCGTGCGCGAGGGGAGAGGAGAGCAAGAGTCTGGTGTGCAGGCGGACAGGGAGTCTGTGAGCCAATCCCCCAGGGGAGCCGGCCGTCTCTCCCGGGTCCTGCAACCCTGGGCCTGAGCCTTCCTGTGCGTCTCACTCCCACTGCCTAGAGCCAACTGGTAGGACCGGTGGTGTCCACACACACACAGGGCCGGACTCTGAGCAGCCGGGCCACTGGTCAGTCACACTCGGCACTGTGGGAGATTTGAGAGGCGATGTTCATAGCTACCACCATACCTAGAAGCAGGACTGCTGGACGATACAGTAAATATAGGTCTTTTTATAAGACACTAGAGGCCCGATGCACGAAATTCGTAATTCGTGCCAGAGTAGGCCTTCCTTCCCCCGGCTGCCGGCACCAGCTTCCCTCTGGCACCCTGGACCCAGGCTTCCCTCACAGCCCCGGCTTCATCCGGAAGGTCGTCTGGAAGGATGTCCGGTCTAATTAGCATAGTACACTTTTATTATTATAGATTGTCAAACTTCTGTACAAAGTGCCCACATCATTAGTCACCAGCAATCGATGAAACTTCTCATTGCTCAAATCTTTGTATGTGGTATTGTCAGTATTTTTAATTTAGCCATTGGAATGGGTGTGTAATGGTATGTCACTATAGTTGTAATTAATATTAAGTAAGCTACATACATTTAAAATGCCCAATATTGTGGGGTTTGACATATTATTTACTTGGGAAGCCATCACCATACTTAAAATAACGTAGCCATCTTCCCCCAAATTTCCTTATGCCCTGGGTGATCCATCTCAACATTCCCCATCCTCAGGCAACCACAGATTACTGCCACGAGTGGTTACTTTGCATTTCCTAGATTTTCATATTCATGAAATCACACAGTGTGTAACTTTATTTCATCTGGCTTCTTTCAATCAGAATAATTATTTTCCTTCTTTTGGGGGAGGTGGTTATAGGTGCTATGACTTTCTGATGAATTGCTGGCTCTATAATCATAGGACGTGCTTTGCAAAAACCAAAATATATTCCCAGTTCTGATGACTCTATGTTTGATGTTAACAGAGGCCCCTAAGTTTTCTCATGATGACTAGTTGTAATCTTTTTCATCCTGTAATGATTTGCCTACCTGTATTTTATTTTCATTTATTTTTAGAATATATTTATATTGATGTCAGAGAGGAAGGAAGAGGGAAAGAGAGATAGAAACATCAATGATGAGAGAAAATCATGGATCAGCTGCCTCCTGCACACCCCTTAATGGGGATCCAGCACACAGCCGGGCATGTGCCCTGACCAGGAATTGAACCTTGACCTCCTGGTTCATAGGTGGATGTTCAACCACTGAGCCATGCCAGCTGGGCTATCTGGCTGTATCTATATATATATATATAAAAGGCTAAGTGACCGACCATCTGACTGATCGACCAGCACATATGACACACAGTGCCAATTTAAAAATAAATACGTGCTCGATACATATAAATCTCTCACTGGCGCAATCGCACACAATGCCAGAATGTATCTGAAGACCAACTACTGGCACAGCGTGTCTCTGAAGCTGAAAGAAAGCGTTGTCGTCAACAGAATAGGTCTGAAGACGAACTGTTGGCACCACAGCTTGCATCCTAACACAATCGAAGCTGAAGTATTAACGGGATCTGCGGAAGGAGAGGTTGTTCTGATCCCAAGAATTGATTTGTCCCCGTCTGACACTGGCCTCCCATTTAAATTAATTCGAAGACAGTTTCCCGTGATGCCAGCATTTGTGATGACTGTTAATAAATCAAAAGGACAAACTCTAGACAGAGTAGGAATATTCCTACCTGAACCCGTTTTCAGACATGGTCAGTTATAAGCTGCTTTCTCTAGAGTCCGAAGAGCGTGTGACCTTAAAGTTGTAAATACTTCATCACAAGGGAAATGACTCACGCACTCTGAGTGTTTTCACTCTTACTGTGCTGTACAGGGAGGTATTAGAATAAGGTTAATCAATTTATCAGTCATTTTTTTTATCAGTGTTTTTATGTCATGTTTTTGTTGTTTTTATATCATGTCTTTGTTGTTGTTATGTCATATTGTTGTTGTTTATTAATCAATTTATATATTATTTTCATATACATTTTACTAATTTTCTTTCATCTCTGACACTTCTATTATAGAGAAAGGGCAAATAGCAATATTAAAATATTTTGTGTTTTAATTGTATAATACTATATTATATATACTATTTTGACATGTAATTTTTTGCAGTAACATCATTACCACACGAATCTTTCTTCTAATTAATTTCCTTCCAATATGCATGAATTCATGCACCAGGCCACTAGTTTTAAATATAAGTAGGTTTTTTTTGGCAACTATATAGTTAGGGTTCCCTGTTTTTTGTTTTTGGTTTTTTTGTTAATCCTCACCCGAGGATATTTTTCATTGATTTTTAGGGAGAATGGAAGAGAGAGGGAAAGACAGAGAAACATCAATGTGAGAGAAACACATTGATTGATTGCCTCCTGCATGAGCCCTGACCAGGGCCTGGGCCAGGGAGGAGCCTGCAACGGAGGTACATGCCCTTGACCAGAATCAAACCCTGGGCCCTTCGGTCCACAGGCCGACGCTCTATCCGCTGAGCCAAACCGACTAGGGCAAGGGTTCCCTTTTTAACACGTTAAGTGCCCTATCAGTCACAGGTGACTGACACTATACTTTCCGTCCTGGAAAAACAAAACAGGCTGGGTGCTTAATGCGTTAATCTAACTATCTTGAAATAGAAGTGTTTATATTTACACTAGAGGCCCAGTGCACAAAATTAGTGCATGGGTAGAGTCCCTAGGCCTGGCTGGTGATCAGGGCCTTCTGGCTGCTGGCTGGGGCCTTCCTTCATTCCGCACAGCCCCCTGGTGGCCAGCGCACATCCTAGCAGGCGATCGGTCTCCAGGTCGAACTCCCATGGGGACAATTAGCATATTAGGCTTTTATATAGAGAGAGTTTGTGCTATTATTGATATGGTTGGGCTTAAATCTGCCATATTAATATTTTCTTGATTTCTGCTTTGTTTGGATTTGATAAGTTGTATGACTCCCTTTTCTTTATACTATTGTGTTACTGACTATTCTTTCTTGTTTAGTTTTGTAGTGACTGTTCTAGGATTTATAATATACATCATGCTAACTTAGCCCACCTTTAAATGATGCTATACCTTTCTATGTAAAACATAGGATGCTTACCAAGTATACATATATTTTCCACGCTCAGCTTTTGTAACTGTTGGAATACTTGTACTTCTGTGTAATCTAGAGACCAGGTAGGAATAATACTTATTTTGCTTTAAGTATTATTTTTAGAAGAAATTTTAAAATTCTGCCGAAACCGGTTTGGCTCAGTGAATAGAGCGTCGGCCTGCGGACTCAAGGGTCCCAGATTCGATTCCAGTCAAGGGCATGTACCCTGGTCGCGGGCACATCCCCAGTAGGGGGTGTGCAAGAGGCAGCTGATCAATGTTTCTCTCTCATCGATGTTTCTAACTCTCTATCCCTCTCTCTTCCTCTCTGTAAAAAAATCAATAAAATATATTTTTTTAAAAAAAGAAATTTTAAAATTCTATGAACATCACATGTTTCCCATATTCAGACACTTCCATTCTTTGGTTTGGAGTCAAGTTTCCATACGGTATAATTTTAATCTTGCCTGACGAACTTCATTAGCATTTCTTATAGGGCAAGTGTATCGATGAAAAATGATCATAAATTTTACACATCTTAAATGTGTTTATGTCACATCATGTTTGTAGGATATTTTAACTAGGCATAGGACTCAAGGATAACTATGTGTGTCTGTGTGTTGTATGTGTGTTTCCTCTACTTGGGTGTCATTGAGAAGCTTGGACCTGTGAGTTATTGTTTCAATATCACGTTTGGAAAATTTGGTAATTATTTCTTCCATCTTATTCCTAGTTTCCTACTCTGTGACTCCACTTACATGGAAGTGCAATACTTGATAATTCCCATAGATCCCTGAAATTCTCCCTTGCTTTTCTTTTCTTCCTCTTACTGTATTTTTGGTTCCTTTTCTTGATGTGTCTCATTTTAAGGAGTTTCTGTTTTATTGTCTTCAAGATCACTAATTTTCATTTATTGTCCTATCAATTCTGCTGTTAATATCATCCAATGATACTTTCATTTCATATATTGTAGTGTTCAACACCTGAAATTCCATTCAGTTCTTTTCATATATATATAGTAACTCTTATTTATGTTCCCGTTTTTCTGTACATTCTTGAGTATGTGGAGCATAATTATGTCCATCCATCTTCTCTTTTATTGCTGGTTCCGTTTTTAATGACTGATTTTTCCCCAGGCTATGTGTCTCCATTCCCTCCTTCTTCAGGTGTCCATTAATTTTTGTTAGATGCTTGACACTTTTTAATGTTTTGAAAGTAGGGTTTTGCTGTATTTTACAATACTGTACATTGTTCTATCAGGAATCGGAGTTACCTGCAGATACGTTCCAGCGTATGAAACCTGGATTTTATGCTCCTGTTAATGCAGCTAGAGTAGCATCACCCCTAGCCTCGTTGGACCACACTTGATGGCATGTCTACATGGGGACTCTCCTCAATGTCGCTGGTATCAAGAGGTCTCTCTTCTCAGAATCGTCAGAATTTGAAAACGTCTGACCATGTGTGAGCTCTGGGAGTTGTCGACTCACAGCTACTGTGCAGTTTTTCTCTTTCTTGGAAACTCTTTGTCTGCCCAGCTTGGATTTCCGTCTAAGGTTTTAAGCTTCGCCCATAGCCAGAGCCCCAGTGGAGCTCTCCATGGAGAGGCCCAGACCCAACCTTTGCTGGTAAATGCCTTCCTTGTCTTAGGCCCTGCACTGGGCAGATTAGTCCCTCAGACACCCTGTCCTCCACGTGCACTCCCTCCCCCGGACCACATGCCAGGATCACACATTTCTGATTGCGCATTAACATGCATTAAACGGTGTTTCTCTTGTCAATTAATGTTATTTGTGTTTATTAGCAGTTATTTCTTTGATATATGCACTAGTTGCTCGTGTTTTAACCTTTCAGGTATAGAGTACAAACTCATTTTTATAAGTCCCATTCCAATTTGACAGCAGAATCTATGTTTTCTCCTTGTATTTCCAAGTTTGTCTTCTGATTCTAAAGTGAGTCTCTTTGTAAAGTTGGTATTTTCTTAACGGACTAATTACTTGAAAATAGAATGCAAAGAGTAATTTATTTGACTTCAGGTTTCCAGGGGGGAAAATCAATCGTTCTCCATTTATTATTTATTTACTTAGTAATTATTAATCAGGAATTTAATGTCGTCTGGACTCATAGTCAACTGGGTTTGAGTTAATTGCATATTTTTAATTAAGGTAACTGAGCTCCCTCCACCAAGCTTTCACTATACCCCAAAGGCAGTCCTTGCTTACACCGTTAACCAAAATTAACATTTGAAGTGATGCACATCTCAATAGGCTTGCGAGGAAAATTAATTCCGAGGTTAATAATGGTGACTTACAGTACAGCGACTGGAGTGAAAGCTGCTTTTTGTTAAGGTTATTATTATTCACACGATTGGACTCCAGTTCCCACGCGTAGAAAAAGTGTGGCTTCATTATAAGCAAAAGCCTTTGCGTCGGGAATACTAATGTCTTCAGGGAACAGAGCAATCTAGAGATACGTACTTTGGTCTCTTGAGTTTCGAGCGTGTTTTATTGCCTCAGAAGATGGCCAGATGGGTTCTGTATACAAATCAAGTGGTTTTTGTACGCTCTGAAAGTTTCTAACTTCAAATTTCTCTTCTGAGTTACCATCTAAGCTCGCAAAAGCTGAAATGTAATTAAGAAATAACATACGGCGGCAACACGCTCATTGCTGGTGAAGGATGTGTCTCTGCCACATGAGGAAGGTAGCAAAGCCCGGGACACGGGTCATCCCCTCGGCATTCATCAGCGTGTTCGCCCTGCCCAGAGTGCCTGGCGGTAATAACGAATGGCGCATCACACATTCCCCACTGCCTGCAGAAGATTAACTTTATGGAAATCGACCACCAGCCCCAAAATAGATACTGGTAGGCCTTCTAAAAATAATTCCAAATTATACTGGAATTACGAGTGGCCTTCCTTGGTCAATGAGCGGGGCAGCCTTCTGCCGACAGAGAGACAGCTGTCTGAGCGGCGAATGGCAAAGTGAGATGAGATGAAGAGTCTCTTCTTGCCGAAACCAGTTTGGCTCAGTGGATAGAGCGTCGGCCTGCGGCCTGAAAGGTTCCAGGTTCGATTCCGGTCAGGGGCATGTACCTTGGTTGCGGGCACAATCCCAATAGGGAGTGTACAAGAGGCAGCTGATCGATGTTTCTCTCTCATTGATGTTTCTAACTCTCTATCCCTCTCTCTTCCTCTCTGTAAAAAATCAATAAATTATTTTATTTTTTTTTTAAAAAAGAGTCTCTTCTTCATCCTCTGCTCTGGGACATCCACACTTTCTACCCTTCACTAATGCAAACGCTGGTCTCCAAAGACGCCTGCAAGCCTGGAGATAAAAGACACCGCTGGCAGGACAGGACAGGTGAAGGTGTGAAGACCTTCCTGTCGAATAATTAAAGTCGGTGCAGGACTGGTTTACAGAACAGTCTTATGGGCGTACGGCACCAGGACAGTCCGTTCCCGGGAAGAAGAAGACAGAAGGCACACACCGGGGGCAGTGGCAGATCTGACAAACAGGCCAGGCTGGGTGTGGGGTGTGATGTCTTGCGTGAGAGGGTCCCGGGGGGACTACACAAGAGGGCGGGAAACCATCTTTAAAGAAGGAGAGATGAACGTCCATGGTTTAGCGATGAAGTAAACGCAACAGCAACGGGGATGCTTTCCTACGTGGGATCTGTGCCTGACACGGGGTATGACCACACACTTAGATGGTCATTATGGAATCTGATGAAACAAACACACAGAACATCAGTCTCTCAGGGTCTGTTCACGTTGACTGATGACCGCTCCAGCCTCATTGGAGGGCCCCCTCAGCGTTCCGGGATGTTCCGTGCCCACGAGACACACGGATATTCCCCAACGCACGATGCATGTTCATGCTTCTGTGAGCCTGTGAGTCACAGGAAGTCCGGGCAGGGCATTCCGCCGGGGACATCCTGAGCAGATTTCTCTCCGGGTCAGCCCACCTCCTCTGTGCAGCTTGCTCACACTCCTGTGGGGTAACGGTCTCGCTCTCCTCACTATTCCAACAGGGGTGTTGTATGTCGTTCAACATGTAGGTCCTCCCTACCTGCCCCACTCCTCGCCGAGCTCCAAGCGCGCTGGCATCTGCAGGTGTGACGACGTGTTTGCTGAAGGGAACCAAATGGCCCACTGAGGCCCTGGAGGAGGTTGAACACAGACTGAGCACGGCTTTACCTGCCCCATAGCCCACCGTCCTCTCCCTGTACTGATGCTGCCCGCCTCTATCCAGTCTAGAGATTCCTGTCAGATCCACTGGACTTGCTGTTTATTGTCCAGAAAGGAAGACATGTTTGAGCTTCTATGTGGCTTCAGAAACAGGGAAAACCAAATGATGGAGCCCGCTGTCGGTCAGTGTTTGTCCACAGCCAGTGATGCGAACGGCATCAAGGATGGGCTCCAAGCGGCTCCCTCCTGCCTCTCACTACGCCCTGTCCTGGGCCTCTCACTGAATCCTGCCTTCGCTCCAGTACCCCCCACCCTGGGCTCCGTGGGGAGAGGACTGCCCCAGCCCCTCGCTTTCGCCTGGGAGAGAGGCCTGCCATGCTCACTGACATGGGTGATGCTCTGATTTCACGGAAGACAAATCCAATCTCTAGAGAAGGGATAGGTTTTGCCTCCGTGTGGGCCGGCGAGAAATAAAGTAAAGTCTGCTGGGAAAGGGAAAAAATGAAGAAGAAGAAGTTTAATGAGCAGGTACGAATGTGCATCCCAAGCAGGCAGGCTGGTGCTGCCGCCTCTGACAAGCACCGGCGGTAATTGGCTGGCCATCATCACCGCTCCCATTGATAGCCGTTAAGGCGGCATTCGTTCTTGTCAGCGCTAACTCATTAGGCGATGGCTCCGTTCGATCCACGCGTGGCTGCTTGGTCCGGAGGCAAAAGAAGGATGGCGGAGTGAAGTGTTTGCAGTTAAAATCTGAGTGGAGCGGTGCGTTGCAGTTTTTAATAATGGAAACAAGTTTTTCTCCTTTTCTAACATCTTTTGCACTTGACACTCATGGTTCTAATTGATCAAAGAGCTTAGAAATATTCCGCCTCCATGCACTGACCTGGAGATGGAGACGCACAGCCTGAGTGGGGAATAGAAACACTGAACCTGAGAGTCATCCCAGCTCCGTGTGTGTCCAGGTCGGTAACTGCCACATTTCGGAAGCTTAGATGTTAACCAGGACATGAAAACAACCTACGGCTTTAGTTCTGAAGTGCTGTGTTTTTAAAACATGTCCTTGTGGTACATTCTATGGTCAATAAAATGCTGCTCTCAAGGGTACATTTCAATGAGTTTTGACAATTGTTAAAACCAAGACAACAGGCCCAAAATGGAGTCGCTTACGTAAGCCCCACGCCACCAAACTGCAAGTTAATCGTAGTCCTGCTCTCCCAGCCACAAAGCTGACCCCCGGGTTGGCGCTGGGGAGGCCACTGCCTGAGGGACCCCCCGCCGGCTGTGGAGGAAACTGACCTTGAAATGACCGCCGGCTTCTCTTGCCTGGGATGAACTCCTCAGTCTTGCTCCCTTTTGCCTGTGAAAGTCTCTCACTTGTACAGCTCCCTGGAGCTCCTTTCTATCCACTCTGCTGCCCCGATCAAATCAGTGTTTGCTCAAGTAAATATTAACATGCCTCCGCTTAGCTTTCAACAACATGCAGTCACCCATGTGGCTGCCATACAAACTGAGAGGCAGGACATTCTGTCCTCCCTGACGTCCTCTCATCTCCCCGCTCTTTGTGGTGAGTCGGACAGAAAGTGTTCAGAACCACCTGCTTGCCCTCTGATCTACCTAATAAAAGAGTAACATGCTAATTGACCGTACCTTCACGACACCCACCGCCAGTCAGGAGTGAGTATGCAAATTAACCCAACAAAGATGGCGGGTTAATTTGCATACACAGGCACCGAGCGGCTGGGGGGCAGGGCGGGACACTTTCATCATTGCCATGGCAACAACACAGGCGTTCTGCACCACCCCAGCCACTCCAGGCCTCTGGACAGTGTGGGAAGGCGGAAAGGCGGCTCTGGGCTGGAGCGGAGAGGCGGCTCTGGCCAGAGCGAAGGCAGTGCCAGCAGCCAGGAGAAGGAAGGCCCATTCTGCACGAATCTTCGTGCATCAGGCTTCTAGTGTGGGATATAAAACCGAAAGCAACAAGTGCACAAACAAGAAACAAACGAACAATAACTCGTAGGCACAGACAGCAGCATGGCGGTCACGAGAGGGAAGGCGGGGTTCCAGAGTGCAGGGTAAAGGGGGTCAAATTCCTGGTGACAGAGGAGACTTGCTTCTGGGTGGTGGGCACACGGGGTGCCATATACAGATGACGTACCATTGAAGCATGCACTTGAAACCTGTGTAATCCTATTAACCAATGTCTCCCCCGAATAAATCTATTTTAAAGTATTTTTATTGATTTCAGAGAGGAAGGGGAGAGAGAGAGATAGAAACATCAATGATGAGAGAATCATTGATTGGCTTCCTCCTGCATGCCCCACTCTGGGGATCAAGCCCTAACCCGGGCATGTGCCCTTGCCTGGAATCGAACCCGGGACCCTTCAGTCCTCAGGCTGATGCTCTGTCCACTGAGCTAAACCAGCCAGGGCAAAAATCTAATCCTATTCAATAAAGAGGGAATATACTAATTGACCATCACTCCATCACAAAGATGGCTGCACCCACAGCTGAGGCCATGTTCCCATCAGGAGCCTTAAGGAGCAATCAGCAGGGACCTGAGGCTACGCCCTCCCCCACCCCCATGGGGCTTGACGGGACCTCAGACCATGCCCCCCACCCTGGCATCAGGCTGGGGGACCTCAGGCCGCACCTCCCACCCCAGTGCCAGGCCAGGGGACCTGAGGCCATGCCCCCCACCCAGCGGGGCTTGACGGGGGACCTCAAGGTGCACTTCCCGTCCTGGTGCTGGGCTAGGGGACCTCAGGCCACGCCCCCCACCCCCCCCACCCCTGTCCTGGCACTGGGCCAGGGGACCTGAGGCTACACCCCCTACCTGGCAGGGCTTGACAAGGGTGGGACTGGCCGGTCTGGATCTAGCCCAATCCAGGGGTGGGGGGAGGTGCAGGTCTGGGTCTCATGCGATTTTGAGGTGCATGTGGGTGGGCAGGGACTTGACTCTGTGTCCTGTGGTGAGCCCCAGACTCTGACAGGAGGAAGGTTTTCATATACATTTTACTAATTTTCTTTCATCTCTGACACTTCTATTACAGAGAAAGGGCAAATAGCAATATTAAATTATTTCCTCTAATTAATCCCCTTTTAATGTGCACAAATTTCATGCACTGGGTCACTAGTTTTTAAAATATAGGAGAAAGATAGTTAATGACACAACGTATCTGTAAGGGGAGAGAAGATGCGAGGATGCTGGGAAATAACCTCCTTTATACCCGTGTGCTAACACACTGGCCACTCCATGTGTGCTCCCGCCCTCCTCCTGGTTCTACAAGTATCTCACCAGCGAGTCTACACAGCCTCCCGCTGCAGGGTCCTCGTCGCCTCCTGCCCCCCATTCTTCGCTCTGGGAACTCGGCGGGGAAACAGTCCTGTGAAATCTTCCTAATAAAATGCTGGATGCAGTGGAAAGCCTCTAGGCTGGTCATAACGGTAAGTCGCCTAAAACTAATTGTGCGCTTGGGGCTCTGAAGATACCCTGACATTCAGAACGCAGCGCGAGTGGTTCCTGGACAGCTGTGCACAGTCCCGGGCGACCTTGCCCGGCAGCAAGTCTTCCCACCTCTGACGGGCACGCTGTGCTCCCTCCCAAGCTCCTCTCCTGGTGCCTTCCCGCCTCGGCTCCTCCCTGAAGACTCAGCACCTTTGATGGTGACGGATCATCCCCACAATTCCAGCTTATACGTTGCTGCAGTCTACATTGCTTTAAAAAAGCAACAAAAACACCTGGCCTGTGTGGCTCAGTGATTGAGCATTGATTGACCTATGAACCAGAAGATCAAGGTTCAATTCCAGTCAAGGGAACATGCCTGGGTTGAGGACTCCATCTCCAGGGTGGGGTGTGCAGGAAGCAGCCGATCCATGCTTCTCTCTCATCATTGATGTTTCTCTCTCTCTCTCACTCTCCCTTCCTCTCTGAAATCATAAAAACATGTTTTTAAAAAACCCACCAACATATCGCTGATTGTTTATCAGACAGCCACTGTCTGGTTCCTAGGAAATATGAGAGGAAGGTTCCTTCCACTGAAAGAAGGGTGGTTGCTGGGAAAACAGGCTCACCACGCTGGGGCTCCTAGCGTTTGTCTGTCCCAGGAAATCTTTGGAATGGGGATGTGGGTGGAGCATGAGGAAGGTGCTGAGGCTGCTCAGGGCAACGGCTGAATCTGGTCCACGGAGTCAGACCGTCGGACCCCCGCTCTCTGACCACCACTTACAGCTCTCTGATGGGGAACAAGGAGCCTGCTCTCTGGGCCTCGGCTGTTCTTTTGAGCACGGGAATAATAGCAGTGTCGGGTCTGTAGAGCTGCTTTGAAAATTAAAAGTGGTCACGTGCCAGCCAGCGTGGCTGTGGTTGAGTGTTGACCTATGAACCAGGAGGTCATGGTTCGATTCCTGGTCAGGGCACATGCCCGAGTTATGGGTTCCATCCCCAGGAGGCAGCTGATCCATGATTCTCTCTCATCAATGATGTTTCTATCTCTCCCTCCCTCTCCCTTCCTCTCTGAAATCAATAAAAATATATTTTAAAAAAATAGAAGTGATCCCACAATAAAGGACTGAAAATGGCCCTCAGGATGCGGATGCTGAAGAAAGATGAGTCTGCTTACATGGTGATGAGGAGGAGGATGGCGACCCCAACAAAAATGATGATTATGCTATCAACTTAGAAATTAGACCATTTAATAGTTTCTGTCATACATATGAATTATAAATGTACTTGCAAAGCCACTTCAAACTTGCAAAATAATTTCTCCACTAGTTACTTTAAAAAAAGGTCTGAAGACATTTTCTTTAAGATAAGGAACTAGACATTCAGGTGATTTCAGTGGAATGCAAATTACAGAATATAACGTAAGGTCAAATTGTTTAGAATATAAATTATTCACTAAGTCAACTGCATTATAATTAGGAAATTCCTATGTTTCTATCCCTCTCCCTCCTCTCTCTCTAAAATAAGTAAAAACATATTGAAAATACCCTTACAGCCACATCTAGACTAGTGGTTGCCCAAACAACTAGGTACCAGAGCCTAGCCCAGTTGACGTATATGTCTAATTATCATGAAGATAGAATACATTATTTACATACAAGAGGCCCGATGCATGAAGATTCGTGCAAGAAAGGGCCTTCCTTCCCCTGGCTGCTGGCACCGCCTTTGCTCCAGCCGAGAGCCACCTTTCTGCTTTCCCACGCTGCCCAGAGGCCTGGAGCAGCTGGGGCGGTGTAGAACACCAGCGCCCCACCCCCGGCTACTGGGCACCTGTGTATGAAAATTAACCCGCCATCTTTGTTGGGTTAATTTGCATACTCACTCCTGATTGGCTGGTGGGCATCGCGAATGTATGGTCAATTTGCATCTTTCTCTTTTATTAGTGTAGATTACTATATAAAAACTCCAGAGTATCCCATAAGTAATTAAACTAATAAGATAAGTTGGCAAAGCCACTTAATTCTTTAAAAAATCCATTGCATTTCTATCCCCAAGACACACAAACTATTAGTTTAGCAAGAAATTTAAACCCAGGTCTCTCAGTTCTCAAATGATAAGACAGATGTACAATTAGTAAAATTATAGAAATGGAAATGAAATATAAAGCCTGATATGAAATCTGCATTGTATTTATGTTATAGGAAATTTATTCCTTTGTATAAGTTGTAAATATATCGTAACTTGTATTGTTTTCAATCCTTTATTTTTGAACACCAAATACAAGAATTAAATTTGTCACTTTTCAATTCGTAAAGGGATTTCTACAGAATCACTTCCTACAAGAAAGACCACTGGATCAAAGGGTCCGTGCAGTCTTCATTTCCATTCCTATCGAGAAGTTCCTCGCCTACGGGATGCACAATATGCAGTAAACACCCACACCCCTAATGCCCCCTCTTCCTCCCCTCGGTAAGGGCTGGCTGAGGATGGAGGGAGATTGGGAAACTGGTTGTTGCACCATAGAAATGTTACCGTGGTCAGTCAGGGATGGCTCCTCAGTAAGTTAAACACAGAATCACCATACGATTCCGCGGAAGAACCGAAAATGGGTGTTCAAGCAAATTATGCACGAATGTTCACAGCAAAATGGGTAGAGACAGCCCAAGAGTCCATCAGGGCTGGATGGATAAACAAATGCTGGTCCATACACACAGGGGGATATTAGGGAGCCATGGAAATGGGTGTAGCCTTGATTCAGGCTACGACTGGGATGGACTTGACAAAGCTTTATGCCAAGTGACAGAAGTCAGGCATCAAAAGGGCACATAGTCGGTGATTCCCTTGATGTTAAATGTCAGAGAGCTGAATTCAGAGAGAAAGAACACAGATTGGTGGCTGCCAGAAGCTGGGGGGTGGGAGGGGAGAGAGAGGAGTAAGAATAGGGAGCAACTGATTCCTGGGTAGTGTTCCTTTTGGGGGAAGTTGGTTAAAACGTTTTGAAGCTAAATAGAGTGGCGACATCTTTTCCTCTTTCGGAGGATATTAGGGACAGCCTGAAAGACATAGGCTCATATCAGTGAACTTTCCAAATGACATTTTCTCGGCAAGTTATTTCTCCACATTAATACTAACCCTGTGATCGCAATCACATGGAACTGAAGGCGGAACCAGGGCGTTAATAGACCTTTTAATGTCTGTGATCCTGTAAATAAGCAAAAACCAGTTTTTATCATGTGTTTCTCATTGTAAGATGTCCATTGAGTGCTTCCTGTGTTAGCTGCCTGTACTTTTCAGAAAGCAAGGACCCGCGGTAGAAACATTGTTTACCTACACACTGAGCATCAGATGTGACGTGAACCGATCTTTAATTCACTCAAGAACAACATGACTTAAAAAGTCCAGGTTCAGGTTAGCCTGGGCGTGAGTAACAGTGATGAGAAACTCAGGCAAAGGTGGTCCCTCGGATGCACAGGCTCACGCATCCCACATTCACCTGGGAAATCCTTCCCCTCGGGCTGTAGTTGGTAGAACGCCTACCCGTGTGGGACCACCACACCCTCACGCTCCATGAGAGCCTCCAATTCTGCTTTATTCTCCAACAAGCCAATGCCTCGGTTTGCCCTGCAGTGAAGACATCAAATCCAGGTGCTACAGGATTCTCCACGTGCACACTGATGCGACGGCTGCTTATCAAGCACGTCCTGGTCTAGTTTACAGACAGCTCACGCTGTCAGCTGCACAGCCAACATGCAAAGGGGGTAACACTGTTACCTGTAACACTGTTATCCCGACTCTATAGACGAGCACAGAGAAAGCCACGGAGAGCCAACAGTGCCCAGGCATAAAGCCGTTATTACAAGTTACACACATGCACATGCACATGCACACGCACACACATGCATGCACACGCTTGCTTATTCCTCGCAGCATTGTTGACAATAGCAGGACACTGGAAACTGAAGGTCTGTCCGTAGAGGACACCCTGACCGAGACGCAATGGCCTCACAGAAGAACAAGCAGGACCGTCCATAAATGCAGTGACCTCCAAGAACTGCTCATTGCACACGGGGACCAGGACAGGGCTACAGGCTGTTCCCACTTTTTAACCAGGAGAGAAGAATGTACACATTGTATATACATATTGCATATAACATATATTGTGCATAATTATATCAAAAAGTTATGTAATGTATACTCGATGTTAATTAAATTAATGATCATAATTGATTCGGCTTATTAAAACACTAGAGGTCCGGTGCACAAAATTCGTGCACTTGGGGTGGTCCCTCAGCCTGGCCTGCGCCCTCTCACAGTCCGGGTGCCCTCGGGGGATGTCTGACTGATGGCTTAGGCCCGGGGAGCAGGCCTAAGCCATCAGTTGGACATCCTTAGCGCTGCTGCGGAGGCAGAAGAGGCTCCCCCCACCATTGCTGCACTTGCCAACCTTAAGCCCGGCTTCTGGCTGAGCAGCGTTCCCCCTGTGGGAGCCCACTGACCACCAGGGGGCAGCTCCTGTGTTGAGCGTCTTCCCCTTGGTGGTCAGTGTGCATCATAGCAACTGGTCATTCCACCGTTTGGTCAATTTGCATATTAGCCTTTTATTATATAGGATACTAAATAATACTAAAATAATAAATTCATTATATGCAAATTCATATGTACACATTTATTGTGTGCAAATGTATGTGTGTAGAGGCAAGTTCCTATGCATGCAGTGAACTTACAATGAACATATAAAATGTATGTAAATATGCTTCGCTACATATGTATGTAAATGTGTTAGTACATGTAGTGGATCTCTCTCAAAAAACGCACCAAATGTGGTTGTGTTCACAGCCTTTAGGAGGGGGTTTGGTGGAAGGTGGCTGATGGCAGAAGAAGTTTCCACTCAATAGCCAATCATGTGAGCGAAGTTTTGAAGCCTGAGCATGTGTCACTAATTCGGAAAGCAAACAGCATTTTACAACGAGCAAGGCCTGAGGTGCATCACGAAAACAAGTCACGTTCACACACCCGTCTCGCCCGTGAGCCTGTGCTCTTCGCGTGGCGTCTGGTACCTGTTTCAGAGGTGAGCGCGGAGGTTGTGTGAACAAGCATGTGATCTAAGGAATCTGTTCCTTCAAGTTCCCGCCATCCCGTCACCTCGCCCCGTGCACTGCGTATTACACGGGCGGGTGTTCCAGGACGGGGGCATCGGGCGATCCTGAGCCAGTCCACACACATCCTTAGCGCTGAACATGTAAAATGTATGTAAAATGTATGTAAATATGCTTAGCGTGACTTCTTCAGGGAAACGGTCTCTTCCCAGCAGCCCATTCCTTCCTTCGAAGAGATAAAGCGAAAGCCCCTCTCTCCGAGTCCCGTCTGTTAGCACCGACGATGCTGAGAACTGTTGGGAAGATGTCGTATTGCATGCACGCCAGGCCCAAAGCACAGCCCGTCTGTGTTTTCATTTGTCGCTAACAAACTGCGAAACCGCATCCAGGCTTTCCTCGCTGGGAACACGCAGCCTCACCCGGAACCAGTCCGCAGGTCGCTACCCTGGCCGCCAGCACGACTGGCAGTCAGCAGGCACCGTGTCTGGGTGGATGTGCAGAGGGTCGTGAGCCACGTGGTCAGGGGAAGCCAGCGGCTCACGGCTGCGTCAGAGCCGGCTGATTCGGATGCACTGCTCCGACCCGCAGCCCAGGCACCGGCCAGATGGCTCCGCAGGTGCGAGCAACCCGTTGCAGGCCTCCTTGGAAGCAGACAGACGATTAAAAACAGAGTTCTCAGCTGCATCCACTGGGCTGGCGTGCTGCAATTACAATTTCTTTTTTAAAAAAATATATTTTATTGATCTTTTACAGAGAGGAAGAGAGAGGGATAGACAGTTAGAAACATCGATGAGAGAGAAACATCGATCAGATGCCTCTTGCACACCCCCCACTGAGGATGTGCCCGCAACCAAGGTACATGCCCTTGACCGGAATCGAACCTGGGACCCTTGAGTCCACAGGCCGACGCTCTATCCACTGAGCCAAACCGGTTTCGGCGCGATTACAATTTCTGTTGAGCTTGCTACTGTTAAAGAAGAAATAAAGAAAAATGCCTTACCGTGTTGAGACAAATCCTTTCAAACCCCCACGCCCATTGTTTCATGTACACATATGTGTGTGAGTGTGTGTGCACATGCATGTGTGTGTTAATGCATGCATGTTGTGTGAGCATGCGTGTGTGCATGCATGTGTGTGTGCACGTGTGCTTTAGAAGGGAAGAACCTGATCACCTGTGATGCTGTGTATAAGGCACATACACATAAAGGGAAATGACACGAGGGGTAAGAGGAAGTACCAGGTATGCATGGGGCGTTTTATGGCTTTGCTGTTCCTACTTGATTGTCCTCTGAAGAAACTACGATGTTATGATGCTGGGGAGCTAATAAGCTCAGTATTTGAAGTCCCCTCAGTCTTCCTGCCGGGGCGTCAGCCGCACTGACTGAGAGGTACTTGCAGGAAGCGCCCGCCTGAGCGCCCATCCCCATCCCTGCAGGGACGCCCGAAGCCAGGGTTCGTCAGGAGGGCACCTGATCCTGGATCCCCGGTGTTTTCTTACCTCTTGTGGGAAACCTCAGAGACCGGGGTGGTTTTTAAACAAACAACGGGCAGTAGGATGGGGGCAAAGGGAGGTGAGTGGCTGGGGAGCCGAGGGGCCCAGGGCGGCCGGCGTGGGAAGGGGGTGAGACATGGAAGTGCTCCAGCAAAGACGGTGCCTCGAAGGAGAATCCAAGAAAGCACGGGCTCCAGTCACACCCCAGCCCCAGCAGGAGGGTGCGGGCCCTGGGAACCAGCAGTGACTCTGAGGGGACTGGGGGCCCCGCCCCTCCAGGGCATCCGCGTTTACCCCCTCCTGGACACCACCTGTACTTGGACGTCACTAGCTGAGGCAGGTCATGAAAGGGGGTGAGGAGGAGGAGGAGGAGGCATCTGTGCGGAGAAGCTGAGATAACCGGGTACGAAACGTTTTACAACTCAGCCATCTACCGGAGTCAGACGGCATCCGTTTAAAAGATGGCTGTGTTGGCTTTTTGTAGGTTTGAATTATAAACACACACTGTGTACCTCAGGCCACAACACTGCTCTGGGCCTTCATTTTTGCAAAATCAAAATATGAAAGGTTTGCTCTGCTGCCTCGGGAGGCGGCGTTGGGATGCGGGTGCGATGCTGTCCTACCGTCTCTCAGATCGCTGGGAGCTCGATGATCACAGGCCCAGAGAGAACACGCCTGCCCTTTACCCAACCCAACATGACAAAGCGTCCATAGACAAACAAAAGGGGGACTCCGCTGATCTCCAGCTCAGGTCTCTAAAAATAATAGAGTGGAAGCAGCTTTAGAGAGAGGCTTCCCCTTCTTTCCTCAGGAAACGAGCAACAACAAAACATACCACTTCCTCCCCCTTCTTCATGGAGGTGACGCTACCACCATTACAATAAAAATGTATCTACACAAATAAAAGAGAAACATGCAAATTGACCGTACCTTCGTGACACCCACCAGCCAATCAGGAGTGAGTATGCAAATTAACCCAACAAAGATAGCGGGTTAATTTGCATACAGTCGCTGAGTGGCCAGGGGTGGGGATGTTTGTGTTGTCACCATGGCGACAACGCAGGCATTCCGCACTGCCCCAGCCACTCTGGGCCTCTGGGCAGCATGGGAAGGTGGAAAGGCAGCTCTGGCCAGAGCAAAGGCAGTGCCAGCAGCCAGGGGAAGGAAGGCCCATTCTTGCACAAATCTTCGTGCATCGGGCCTTTAGTAAAAAATAAAAACAGAATATAGACAAAGTTTTATCACCCAGATTCATTTCGGCAACCATCCCCAATGCGGCGCTATTTCTGAACTCTCAACTTCACAACTTTTTTTTTTTTTAATCCTCACCCGAGGATATGTTTTTATTGATGTGAGAGAGAGAGGAAGGGAGAGAAACATGGATGTTAGAGAGAAACGCTGATCAGTTGTCTCCTGTGCACGTCCTGACCAGGGATCAAACATGCAACTTAGATATGTGCACTGACCAGGAATCGAACCCACAACCTCTTGGTAGACAGGACGCACCCCGTCTTCTTAATATCAATTGTTTACACTTTTAGAATAAAGTGAGGAGCAAGTATTTTCAAACCCCCACACCCCCTAGCGTGCCCAGTGATTCGGACGCACTCCCCTCAGTGGAAGGCCCTAGAACTGGGATTTTGAAATTCCTACTGCGCCCTCATGTGACCCCAAAACTCAGCCACGTGAGGTGCGCTCCCTCTCCTTTGTCCTTCTGCCACTTCCTTCCCAAACAGGCCTGCGTGGCACTGGAGGGCACAGTGCACCCCAGTTTCACCCACGCCCACCAGGGGGCGGCCCATGTCCGCGGGTTGACCACAGCCTTGGGGCTCCACACAGCACAGTGTCCACCCGAACCCTGGAGAGTCGCACTTCCGTTCACCTCATTCCAACTCCGTGTTGACCTTAGAGCATAAGCCTTTCAGACTCCACCAGGCCGCATCGTAACACGCCTGAGCTACCTGCGTGGCTCACTTCCCGGCAACCAGGGAAGGAAGCCCTCCATGTGACACGTGTAAGTATGATGCTCGGTGCAGAGCAAACACACCTCCATCCATGACGAGCCACGGGAGCACGGAAGGGAAACCCTGAGGCCCCTCACACAGCAGATGAGACAGGGTGGCAGGGACACCCTGAGGGCGTACATGCCGCTCAGAAGGAAGCCGCGCTGGGCACCCCGAACAGAGGGATCCCGGGAGGAACGTTCCATAAGCCAGAACCAACCGAGCCCACGTCGAGGGCCCACGTCGAGGGGAGAGGGGAGCAGAGGCAGGAGAGCCGGGGCCTGCCTGGTATTGAGCCTGAACAGAGAACGTAGAGCTTCCATTCGGACCCTGGAAGGAGCAGGCAGCCCTCGGGGCTGGGGAGCGTTTGAGCGCTAAGGGGTGATCTGGGAACACCAGGCGGCCAGTGGAGGAGGGTCTCCCCGAGGGAGGGTCGCCCAGGCATCCAGGGGGGTCCCAGAGCCAAACCATCCTTTTGAGTCTCAACCAACTTGAAGTCCAGGCCTGAATAATTAGACGGTAATATCACAGCAGACCAGAAAATCACAACAGCGATGTGAGTATACACACCATTATCGAATGAATATAAACGGAAATGCATTTGAAACCATGCATCATTCTACAGGCTGGGCTTTCTTTATGCACAGAGGCTGTTACAGGACACAATAAAAAGACTAAGTTAATAAGATGCAGAAAACAGAGCTATACACTGAGTGGCCAGATTATTATGATCTCTGAACGCATAATAATCTGGCCACTCAGTGTATATCCTATAGAATAAAAGGCTAATATGCAAATTGTCCCCTCGACCAGGAGTTCGACCAGCAGGCAGGCTGGCCATGTCCCCTCCCCCTGACCAGGCTGGCCGGACCCCACCCATGCACGATGTCACGCACTGGGCCTCTAATACACACACACACACACACACACACACACACACACACACACACTGAGTGGCCAGATTATTATGCGTTCAGGGATCATAATAATCTGGCCACTCAGTGTATGTTATTGTGTTCTTTCTGTCCTCGGATACATACGTTCGGTTTAGCTCTCTAAACTCCTCATTAGACATTTGTCATTTGCAAGCTGTGCTTTTGCATGATCTTTTCATAGTGTGCCTTTTTAAAGAGAATATAAGTGTGACTGGGGTAACTGAGAAGGTGTGTAAGCATTTAATGACCAACGGACAATGACACATGTCTCGCTGGCCCACGGTCCTCAGCAGGTTGACCTGGTCTCCCGCTGGGGTGACTGCGGGCCGCCCCTTTCCTTGGATGCGGCCATAACTAGAACCCAGCCCCACGTCACATGCCGTGCACATCACACTCCGTGGGCGTCACACTCCGTGGGCGTCACACTCTGTGGGCGTCACGCTCCGTGGGCGTCACACTCCGTGGGTGTCACACTCCGTGGGCGTCACACTCCGTGGGCGTCACACTCCGTGGGTCAGCCAGTGCTGTTCTGTGCAGGCACTTAACCGACTCCTGGAGTCCGCCAGGTGACATCGAGCGAAATGCTCATAAGAGCGTCTGATCCGGGCCAGTGTGGCTCAGTGGTTGAGCATCGACCTAGGAACCAGGAGGTCATGGCTCGATTCCCGGTCAGAGCACATGCGCAGGTTGCAGGCTTGATCCCCAGTGTGGGGCGTGCAGGAAGCAGCCGATCTATGATTCTCTTTCATCATAGATGTTCCTCTCTCTGCCTCTCCCTTCCTCTCTGAGATCAATAAAAACACATTTTAAAAAGCGAGTGTCTGAGCACCAAGAACTTAGGAACTGACCAGCCAGAGCCCAGCCTGTAATGTAAATTGCGGACACATCACGAGAATTCTCGCTTCATAGTACACAGTGCTTTACAAAGTCTCATACTTTAAAGAGATACTAGCTGGTAAGAACACGTAATAAATAATTTCAAAATGCAACAGGTATTTAATTTTAAAGCGTGCCGTTAACATGTATGTAAAACGTTTTCTGTGCTCATTCAATAGAAACTTAACTGGCCGCTGGGTAAAGCGAGCGATAAAACCACTGGTCCGCAGGGTGTTAGGGAAGAGCTAGCATCCTCCTCCCCGAAACCCCGAGCTCACGTCTCTGCAGCAGGACTGTCCGGAGAGAATGGCCAGCCGTGGCCGCCTACACCACAGCCACCGGTGCACCCAGACGGCCCTTCCCCGGGAGCACCCCAGCACCCTGGGCGGCATCGGTAGCTAAACCCCCTCTTTCTCCGGGAAAATGCCTCTAAAACACAGATGTGACCGGAACTGGCGAGACTGAAACCGGTTCCCAGTGTTTCCGTTTTAATGAAAGCGTTGAGGTGTCCCATTCCGTGGCTGCCCTCTCCCCGTGAAATTGAGGGCTGCGTGCTGGGACCAGTTCCCGCGCTGAGAGCCCGCAGACAGGCTGACCATTTCAGAACCACATCCGCACGCCGGGAAGGCAGTGCCTCCGCGCCCCGGTCCGTCTCCTGCTCCAGCAGTGTGTGGACGAGCAGACCCCGGGACGTCCCCTCTCCAGCCCCCCACCCCCTCCAGCGTCGTATCCAGTCACCCCCTTCAGATCCACCTCCGAGACCAGCCAACACACGGTCTTTCTACCCCAGCTCCTCATGGCCCAACACCCAGGACCTCCAAGCCCGTCAGTTACTCCACCGGCGGGGGCTGCGGGCACCCGTCACCGCCTGGCCCCTGCCTCGCGGCCGCCACACCCACCTCTCTCTGGGCTGTTTCCATCAGGACCCGGGACCCTGTGGTTCAGGAGGGGGCACCTCTGCGCGAGCTGGTGGAGAAGAGGCGAGGGCGCTGAGCTTCTTAAAGTTGGGAAACCAGCGCGGTGGCCGCACCCTCTCCAGGACGCTGAGGCCTCCCCAGGTGAGGAGGACGCCGTGGAGGCCGCCCTGGCCGGGAGAGAGCCTGAGCCGGGCCCTTCGGAGCTGACGCCCTGGTTCTGCCCACGCAGACGCTCAGCCTGCGACTCCCAGAACCGCTTCCCGGGGGAGCAGGTGAGACTCACCCAGGAGATGGGCCACACCTGCCTCCCCTCCGCAGGCCGCGGCCCCGGGCTGGGCGGCTGGGCGGGCGAGTGTCTCTCAGAATGGCTCCCCTCCCCCACGACCAGGAGCCTGTGGAGCCCAAGGCCTTTGTAGGGGCCCCTTTGCACCCCCTGGTGTCTGGCTTTGCCTGAGCCTCTTCCAGAAACTACTAGCCATTCATTAACCCCCCTGGGGCCCTCTCCTGTGCATTGGGCCAAATGGAAACAATAAAACTTTTTGCAGCAAAAAGGAGGAGGAGGAGGAGGAGGAGGAGGAGGAGGAGGAGGAGGAGGAGGAGGAGGAATGAAAGAAACTCACAGACAGAAGCAAGGTCGCAGGCAGAGGCGGCGGCGAGTCCCGGAGCCCAGGAAGGGCCTGTGGGACCCGGTGCCCAGCTAACACGAGTGCACGCGGCCACGCGCACGGCAAAGCCGTGAAGCTTAATGGGCCCCTTGTCTCTGTAAGAGCATCCCTTCCAGGTGAGAGGCCTGCCCTGTGGGTAAAACGAGCGATGAAACCACTGGTCCGCAGGGTGTTAGGGAAGAGCTAGCATCCTTCTCCCCGAAACCCCGAGGGAGTACAAAACCCACATGGAGGCCCTGGTCTCCAAGGACCAGGCACTGTGCAGCCTCAAGGGCGGCGACCTTATTCCCCCAGATGAGGGGGTGCTCTGCCCCCTGGGACTTCCCACTGCAACCAGACATCCCCCTGAACTGACAATTCAAGGGCAGCCAGCCCATCGCTCTCCCGAGCCCTTAGGTCTCCCCGGCGATCACTTATGTTTTGGAGACAGAGCTATAAATTCCCGATTTCTACCATTTCTCCATTATCGTCCTCAATATGCTGATAAGCCAGAGGAAAGTACTTTCCAGGTTTGCTACACTGTGACTATATGATTTTTATGGCGGGTCAGTCTTTGTTTTTAAATATATTTTTATTGGTTTTTAGAGAGAGAGGAAGGGAGAGGGAGAGAGAGATAGACGCATCAATGATGAGAGAGAATCAGGGATCGGCTGCCTCCTGCACGCCCCACACTGGGAATCGAGCCCGCAACCCAGGCCTGTGCCCCGACTGGGAATCGAACCAGTGACCTCCTGGTTCATATAGGTGGATGCTCAACCACCGCGCCACACCGGCGGGTTTGGTTAATTTTAAGTCCTGGCGGGTCTCCTCGTATTGTGAGTCTCCATCATCGCTTCCCCTCCATGCCCAGCCCCAACCCTCCCCTGCGCCCCGGTAGTGAGTTCTGTCTTGGTCACTGACCTCCCCATCAGGCACGCGTGGCCTCTGTCCACCCTGAGGATAATGCAGGGGTCTCGCCTTCTCTTTTCCGATGTCTGCGTCACGCAGGTGGAGTCACTGTGCTCACTGTTACGCTCTGAATCGGAACGCTCATCCAGCAGGCCCACCGCGCACAGCGTGACGGCACCAAGCATGCGACTCGGCACAGACAAGGAGAGCCCCGTCCCGCGCCCGGAGCATGTCCTCTGCTTCACGTGCAGGGACGCGGGTGGCCCCACGCGGCAAGGAGTCAGCTGTGCCTGCCAGCATCTGGGTCCCACACGCGGCCAGGGGCCCAGGGAAGACCCCGTCCCACACCGAGCGAAGTGTGGCTTCCAGCACCTCGTTTTAGGGCCTCCATGTGGGTTTTGTACTTCTTCCCAAGCGCTGGTCATTACCCCAACCTGGGACGTTTACACCCCAGAAAGAAATCCCCCAGACCTGGGGTTTTTGGCACTAAACCCAGGACAGTTCTGGGAACACCAGGAAGGTCCCTGACCCCGTTGGGAGTGAAATACAAGTCAGAAGTGTCTTCCTACAGCTGTAAGTGCAGGGTGTCCCCTCGAAATGTAGACACACTTTATCAGCTGACAGCTCAAGTGATGTTTCTTCCTTTTCCGCTTTAACCCACTGGCATGAAGAATTATTCCAAGCGTGTGTACCTTTTGGGGGACACCCTGTGTGTTTGCTGCGCCGGGGGAGGGGGGGGGGGGAGTCCCAGAGCCCGCATCCAAGAAGAAGGGATGTTGGAGGTTAACTGAAGAGAGGCGATGGTGTCTAACAGATCTCCACAGAGAGTTTCCTAGGATCTAAATCTCACAAGCATCGCCCAGCCGGCGTAGCTCAGTGGTGGAGTGTTGACCTGTGAACCAGGAGGTCAGGGTTCGAGTCTCGGACAGGGCACGTGCCCAGGTTGTGGGCTCCATCCCCAGTGGGGGGTGTGCAGGAGGCAGCCAGTCGATGATTCTCTCTCATCATGGATGTTTCTATCTCGCTCTCTCTCTCCCTTCCTCTCTGAAATCAATAAAAACATATTTAAAATACACTCCTGTAGAATAGTCAGAGGGGCGGGTGGGAGAGGGCAATGGCGGGGGGAGGGAGAATATATGTAATACTTTCAACAATAGAGATTTTTTTTAAAGTCTTACCTATGAGGAATTAACCAACAAAAACAAATAAATAAGTAAATAAATAAATCTCCCAAGCATCTTTTCCATTGAATTTATTGGGGTGACATTGGTTCACAGAACCATACAGGTGCCAAGTGCCCAACTAAACAAAACCTTATCAGCACCCTGCATCGTGCACCCAGCACCCCAAGCAAATCTCTTTCCATCCCCGCCCCTCTCCCCTGCCTCCCTCCCCCTCCCCCCCCTTCCCTGGGCTGGCACCGCCCTGCTGGCCTGTCTATGTGATATGTATGTGTGTGTGGCGGGCGGTGGGGGGTGTGGGGGGGCGCTAATCCCTTCAGCTTCCTGCCCGCCCTCCTCCTTTGCTCTCCCCTGACCGAGGCCATCTTGTTGGGCCTGCGGAACCACATTTCCGGGCCAGGAGAGCCTGCTGCTGGGCAGTGACGCCTTCTCTGGTGCTGACACCCCTCCCCGTCCTCCGTGCACCCACTGGGTGCCCGCTGCCTGCTCTTCCCCGTGGCACAGTCCCATCGGAGGAGCCCAGGAGAAGTGCTCCTGGCCGGCTTTTGGCCTGGTCCTGAGCTGGGGTCAAACTCCGATCCATTGCGGGAGGCGGGAGGAGGGTCTCCAGTCGGAACAGCAGAACCTTTTCAAAGTCCTCCCCATGCCCGGTGGTTTCCAAAGGCTTCACCAGCCGAGGGCCTTGGGACAGGACAGGGAGCAGGCCCCTCCCTCTGCCCCCCCCCCCCACCCCCAGGGCTGTCAGCACACCGGGCGCTTCCCCAGGCAAATGCGTGTTTCAGATCTGAGACGTCTCAGTGAGCCTGGAGGGAAGGAAGTCCAAGCAGGTGTGTTCACACGCTGCATGGCGGAAGCATGTTGCATCCATTCAGTGGTCACATCACAGTGAGGTGTCAGCTGCGCCCATTCCTGGGGACACAGCTTTAAAGGCACTCGCCAAAGCCTGGCCAGGGGCTCAGGGTAGAACCGTGTCCGATGCCCCCAGAGGTCCCTGGTGCATTCCTGCTCAGGGCACGTGCCCAGGCTGCAGGCTCAGTCCCCACTCGGGGGCGTGCAGGAGGCAGCGAATCAATGATTCTCAACATGGATGTTTCTTTCTCTCTCTCTCTCTCTCTCTCTCTCTCTCTCTCTCTCTCTCTCTCTCCTCTCCCCCCTTACCCTCTGAAATCAATAAAAATATGTATTTGGGGAAAAAAGAATACAGAGAACTATATTAAAATAAAAAGTAAAACTCAAAAGGTGATTTTTTTCTTAAAATTAAACTCTGCAAGCCACAGTGAAGACACCATTGGATCCGCCCACGGCCACCATCTCCGCTTCCCTGGGGAGCTGTGCTCACAGCCCGGACCCTCGGCTTCCTGTGCTCAGCAAACCCTCCGGGCCCTCAGCGGGGTGCGGGGGCTGCCCACATCCGGGGGCGGCGGGCCGGGGCCCTCCCTGCTGGGGGGCGCTGAGCGAAAGCGGAGCCTGCTCTGTGGGGTGCGTTTTGCATGGCCGCGTGGATAACGCTAATGTGTTTTTCTGATGCATGGGACAGTTAGGCTGTCAGAACAACAGTTTTACGTGATTTGTGCGAGAGCTTTTCACGGCTTTTAAAAACGACTCTAAAAGCCAGAGGAGGTTTAGTGTGAGTGATGGGTAAATGGGCCCGGGATGAGATGGTGACCATCAGGGAAAAGGGTCTGCACTTTCGAGTGTAATTATTCTAGCTTTGGAGAGGCCCAATCCGCTGGGCTTTAAGCAGAAAAAGGGAACGGCACAGCGGACCGTGGTCTATAAATACTTGGTATGTTCTGAACGAAATGTAACCACTGGGGTCTGATAACAAGGCGTTCATCCCACCTGCCCACCTGGCGGCTTTCCGAGTCCGGGCACCTGCATTTTTAATGTGACCCTCGCTGCCCCCTGAGCTTTAGGCAGAAAAGGTCTCTACATTTTCCTACCACAGAGGAAACATACATCTACATGGATTTCCGATGAATTTTAAAAACTACCTTTTCTGTATCTATTGAAAAAATAATACAATTTTTACCTTCAAAATATTCACGGTGGGGCTGTATTTAAATGTTAAACTACTTAAAAGAAACCATACTTTTTATGATACATTATTTTTTTTACAGAATATTTCTATGACGTCTACTCTTTAGGGTCACCCGAATCATTGGTAATACATAAAAATCATTCTTGGCGTTTTGGTGAAATGTTTATATGATACCATCTGAACCTGGTTACTTTGCTATAGCTGGGCCTGGAGGAGTCAGAAGTTAATTTATTACCATTTCACAATTTTAATAGATATTAGCTTAATCCAATTCTATGTGTCTGTTATGATTTTATACAAAGGCATTCATCTTTTTTAATTAGAAAGAAAAGTTGAAATCTGTTCTTGGTTATTATTTTTCATCTTTACTCTCTTAGACCATGTGTCTACTTTGCACGCATATAGATTTTTCTCTTTTCAGTTTTCCCAGATTTTTACATTTACATATCTTATCATTTTTTAAACAAGTGGCCTTGTGTATTATTGAGCCTGACTATTCTCTCCTTGTTTCCTGTCTGGTTGATTTATCATAATTATTATCGCTGTCCAACTTGCCTTGGGTTAGGTGTTGTTTCTCTAACTTAACACTCTTTGGTGATTAATATTTGTTCTTTTTTCTCCTCCTTGGTTTCAATCTTTTAACACCCGTTCACTCACATCACACAAACAGAATCCTGCTCGTTTCCATACTTAGGCTCTCCGTGATCATTAAATTCTGAAAAATACATAATTTAAAAAATATTTTTAAATCCAGAATTTAATTAGAATCCACTTTACTCAAGTTTCAAAGCTGAGGTGATTTGTGCTATTTTAAACCACGCATTTCTCATTCTGCTGCTTCGTGACTAAAAACAAGAGTGTTTTGTCGACGCGTCCGAAGTGAGTGAGGCCTGCGCTGTGACCCCCTAGATCCGATGCACGAATGCACACGGAGAGGCTCACATCTCGTTAGCGTTATCACTCACGTTTCCTATGTGTGTTCTTTTCTGCATACATAATTAACTCCTGAGAGAGGGGCCACGAGAATTTCGCTGTAACTTTATATTCTGTCCAGGCTGTTGTATATACTTTTAGATGCCTTTTTTTTTTTAATGACTACAAATTTTTAATGGTTTTCATAGTCTTTTGTCTTTTGTCTTTTTTCAGTATACAAAATAAACCTATTACCAGATTGTAGATACAAAATAATTAGCCATTTACATGCAATAAGCATTAATATTTCAAGAAAAACAATTTTAAATATAATAATATTACCAAAACTGTGCTAACGTAGTGTAATAGCCCCAAAGTTGTAGGAAATATTAAAAACCTGCAAATAGCCCTAACCAGTTTGGCTCAGTGGATAGAGCGTCAACCTGTGGACTGAAGGGTCCCGGGTTCGATTCTGGTCAAGGGCATGTACCTTGGTTGCGGGCACATCCCCAGTGGGGAGTGTGCAGGAGGCAGCTGATCGATGTTTCTTTCTCATCGATGTTTCTAACTCTCTATCCCTCTCCCTTTAAAAAAAAAAATCAATAAAATATGTATTTTTTTAAAATCTGCAAATGGCAGGATTATGAACTTTTAGAATATGATGGAAGCAATCCTGTTATGGATTCCTTTTTAAAGTCCTCTTCTCTGGTGGCATTGATGGGCTGAGACGCATCTATTTCAGAGCCAGTAGCTCTGAGAGATGAACATGTCCATGAAACCACCACCACCATACAAATCAGAACACCCCAACATCCCCGACAGTCTCCCTCCCACGGCGCCTTGCACCCACCCTCCTGCCTCCAACAACGAAGGATTTGCTTGTTATCAGCTCACATCACCTCTCCTTTTCCAGAACCTCATAGAACTGTGCTCACACACACGGGCTGTTCCCCGTGGCATTGCTTTAGTGGAGCGCAGTGGTTCGGAGATTCGTCCCGATGTTTGCAGGCATCGGTAGCTCTGTTTTATTCTGTGGATAAGGAAAGGGTCCCGGGTGCCTTATTCTGCTAATAATCCATTCACCTCCCGATAGACACGGCGGCGTTTTCCGTCGTTGGCTTTGTGAATGAAGGGTTTATAAATACCCTGGTACCCACGGCCTTTGTCACTGGAGGATCTTATTAGGTGCGCAGCAGTATTTTATTGCGGCTTCATAACTCTCCGACAGAGCGACGCTATGGATTCACCGATAACGTCTTCATCGCTCTCTCTGTGAGCTCATCGGCGTGTCATTGCTCACCCTGGCTTCCTCTCCTGGACTCTCCAGTCAGCCCCAGGCTGGGCGGTGACCAAAGGCCCACCCAGAGAAGAAGCCACAGGACAGAAACCGCTTTCCATTTGCAGATCGAAGGTTCCAACTCTGACCAGCCCTCCCCACGCGCCACCAAAATAAAAGTCCCTGCCCTCGTCCCGCTCCAGTGCCTCTGAGTTTTCCTGTTGATTGTTGCTGCTGCCATAGGTTTATCGGTCAGAGCCCTGCCAGGAGCCCGCTGCCTCAGACCCAAGTGGGGGCAAGCTGTGCTTCACTCCCCCTCTTTCTGTCCTCAGGTGCAGGGGTTCCTCCCATCCCCCACCACTTCCAACATCACAAACACGATAGCACTGGTCTGTGAGCGTTTTCTCTGCCAGCGAACGAATGAGCTCATTCATGTCCATTCTCTCTTCCCACCCCTCATCCTCTCTGGAGTCGATGCACTTTCAATCCATGGCCATGGCGTGATAGTACTGTCCTCACTCCCTTCCTCGGTGGGTCTTTTTAAGTTTTGTGTGTTTAGCATCTGGCTGTACCTGCGTGCACGCACAGTCTGTGTGCCCTGAGACCTGCCTGGCCTCTCCTACTTCCCATCACTTTCCGTTTCTCCGTTCCCCCAGCGACGACCCCCCTCCCACCCCACGAACATGTCGATAGAAAGCCCTAGGAACCTGCCTTCTGAGCGCCTTTGAGGCGACTTGCCGAGCCCTGTGCTGGCGTGGAGTTGGGGGACACAGGACACACACACACTTAGACTAAATCAGGTCCGATTGCCCCCGACAAGACGTGTGGATGCGGCTTCAAATCGTTAAGTGGCCCAAGGTGTGCTTCTTAATCAGGATGGGGAGGCTCGCCCCCAGGGCCCCCTGTGGCTCACATTTACATTTGCTCTCGCCCTGGACGGTGTGGCTCAGTGGATAGAGTGTTGGCCTAGGGACCCAAGGGTCCTGGGTTCGATTCTGGTCAAGGGCACGTACCTTGGTTGCTGGGTCCTCTCTGGCCCAGGCCCTGGTCAGGGCTCGTGCAGGAGACAACCAATGGATGTGTTTCTCTCACATCGATGTTTCTCTCTGTCTCTCCCTCTCTCTCCCACTCTCCCTAAGAATCATGGGAAAACATCCTCGGGGGAGGAGTAACAACAATGACAACGAAATTTGCTCTCACTTGCATTTTCCTGGATTGGATTTGTCTGTTCTTCCCAGTCTTCTTATGTCATTATACTCGCCTGTGATGCTTATAAATAAAACACAGCTAGATTTTAAATCCAACCTGAGAATCCCTATCATTAAGCATATTTAATTCACTGATAGTCTCTGCTATTATCGGTCCTTACTTAACGTTGAAAACTTAGATTCACCAGTTACGTTATATCCGGATGACACCTCTTCTTTCACGCTTCACTTTTGTGGGTTCGATTTCTTGCCTGTGGACCTCTCGATCAGAGTTTCTTGGTGTCTTTGGGCCGGGGACCCTCCTGTTGTGTTGGAATCTATCGATCTCTTCTCCGGGGTTTAAAGGCACAGCCATGTGTGGATCCTGTCTACCCTCTGTGAGTTTTCTACGGCTTCCCGCATTGTCTTGGATTTCCATACATTTGGGGGCGATTGCTGCAGGCCTGCTCCTTCACTAAGAATCCGATTTGCCCACCCGCTCTGCTCTTGGCTACAACCTGAGTCCTGGGTAAGGGGACCCCTGCCTCCAATGGGACGCCACCTGGGACCCCAGTTCTCGCCTCCAGCGGCCACTCCCACTGCCTCGTCCTGTCTCCAATGTTTGCTCCGAGCTCCTCAGCAGAAGCAGAACAGAGAAGGAAGTGCTACCAGTGGACGAATCGCAACCACCCACCTCATTTCTCCCCACTCTGCAAGGCATAGGGATCTTCACCAAACAGCGTGCATGGAAGGGGGAGGGTCAACGCTCTCCTTGACAAGGACGCGGAGGCCCCCCCACAGCGCGTGTCCAGTCAGAGGTCGTCAAGACACAAGGAACAAAGTACGGCCGGGCTCTACGCATGGCCGGTCTTGGGTCAGCACATGGCAGTGCCTGCTCCTCCTCCTTCACTCTTCCCTTAGCGGGAGGTGCCGCTGTGTTCTCACGGTGAAAACACAGATCGCTGAGGAGCCCGTTTGGGTAACAGCAACACATAGAGTTTAACACCTGCTGCTCACACATGTAAAACCGCTGGAGAGGACTTACTTCATCTCAGCGCTTGGACCGGCTTTTAGTAAGATGATGGGGGTCAGGTGATATCTGATCTGAATCTCAAGTACACACCGGAGACGTCCTTAATGAAGATGGATGGTGCCTGGGTTTATTAATTTCCCATGGACCAATACTGATTTCAGTTTCTCAACATGCAGACTTTCAAAGGTCCCTCTACGTGAGTCTAGTGTACGCACTCATTGGTGCAAATATTTCTAACACAACCTATGCCTTCTGGAAGGAGGGGATCCGAGAGCAAAGCATCCTTGTTCTCTAGCTCAGAAGAAGATTTCTCTGTCACGTTATGAAGTTTTCCTCATAAGTCGCTTTCTCTTGAACATTTCCAGTGATGCAACGTGTGCAAGGATGACTATCTCCACTTTAGAGATAAAAATGAAAACGTGTCCCTGCCAGTACATGTTTTGACCAAGAAAAGGTGCTTTTTCTAGCTCAGTGGTCTTTTTCAGGCTCCGCTATGGACGTCGCTGTCCTACGTGGGTGCCTCTCGCTCTGACTTCCCCCCCCCCCCCGAAGGGTCCCCAATGTCCCTGCTTCATCACCGTCACACGTTAGTTCAGCCCCCAGGGGACGGAGTAGCCAGGGCAGAACAGGGGGACCCGGGGAATGCCCAGCGTGGGCTTTTCTGGCTGCACACTCTCCTGCCCCCCCACCCCCACCTCTAACTGTGCCCTTTCTGACCTCGTCTGCTTTCCCCCCCCCTCTCATGCTGCTGCTAGGAATGTGGCCCACAGGCCATCCTTCTGTCTCCCACCGATATCTGCTCATTGCACATCCAGCCCCTGCTCCGGCAGGAACCACAGTGCCCACGGCAACCCATCTTACCTTCTCTCCAATCCCAGCCCAGCACTGCCACCTGCTACCTCGCTGACATGACATCACCCGCTGGAAGCTCCACTCATCGCCACCCGCCCAGCGGCTCTGAGTCGGCCTTCGTTTCTGAACGCGCTGCTGCCTCTCCTCAGAGGTGTGAGGAGCTGTGGGGTTTCCTTCGTGCTTCCCTTCATTTGTCCCCTGAGCATCACCCTCAGACGCCTTGTTCTAACGTGGTTTTGTCCCCGAAGTGGCAGGTTAGGAACAAGGTGCTGATTCTAGCAGAAACCAGAGGGTTGGCATCTCCTTCTTCCCGTCGTTGTATTGAGACAAGCGGCGGGCATCGTGGCCTCGCTGCCTAGCTGGCGAGGGAGACTACCCCTTTCCTGCTCTCAGGAAGGTCGGATTCAGTGCTTGCTCATCGATGGTGGTCTGAGTGTTGTGGGCCATCGATCGGATGACCACATGGTCAGGAGGGTCCCATGGTGCTTTGCGCACAGTGTAACTATTACAGCACTCGCCTTCCGTTTCAAAAATCTGCCTCCTGCCTCCTCCAGACAGTGGGTATGGCAACACTATCGGCAGGAATCGCCGCGTAGACATTCAATAAGACACTCCTCGATAGCTGTCTCCCTCCCTCTCCGTCTACACAGCCTCCTGCCCTGGGAGTGTCCACCCACCCTTTACAATCACTCCCGAATCGCTCCGCCTCACCAGACACACCTGTTGGCTCCATCCCCATTTCTCTCCTGAATTTGCTTGCACTTCGTGCAAGTTTCACTTCTGTCAAGGACTTCAGCGACCTACTCTGAACGACGTCAACGTTTTCAAATTATTACCCTCCCACCTCCATCCGTGCTCTTACCAACATCCTTCTCTTACTTTTATCTGCAGTCAACGCACGGGATCGGTTCAGCTGCTGCCTCATGAATAAATCCTTTCCTCCCATTCCCGCCTGGAGCAGATGGCACGCTGCCCGCATGGGGTCAGCACGGCCCTGCAGCAGCTCTTACTGTGTTCACCGCACACGCCTGCATGGCTGTTGCATGTATGCCCGGTCTCAGCTCTCAGCCAACACGCAGCAAGGCAGGCCTCTGCGTGTCTGTAGAACAGGATCGACTTTGGGCTTTGGCTCCATCGGACGCCTGCAGTCAGTCTGAGTTCAGAAAGCAGCTATCCTCCAAAGCACGTTGGTTCCATACGGTCGGTCTCTCTGCAGAGACCTGTGGCTCTGTGTGTACTCTGAGCTGGTAGGTACTTAAAACACAGTCACTGTCCATTTGGCACCCAGCGTCGTCGCTCTGAGATCGGGACGCACAAGCAACATATGTGCCCCAATGATTAGCTGTCAAATTCAAGCAGAAATGACGGCGAGAGCATGAGCCCAGCCAGCTGGAAGGGCAGTTGTGTTTTGCAGCTCCTTTTGTTTGCGGTGTCTTGTTGGGTCAGCGTCAATCGGTGCCCACCATCCGGCAGCTCTCACAGGACCCGCCACGCAGAGAATGTGCAGATGGGCACGTCTCTCCTGGCCCAGGAGCGGGCACTGCCGGCCACCACACTGACCCCCAAACCTGCTGCCAGGCGCCTGCGGCCTCGCCGAGCTTGCGCCTCTCAGTCCCTGAGGAAACTGCGTCCAAGTGGAAAGTCAACCTCTCCGGGGTTTCAGATTCTGTTTCCGAGAGGGGCCAACCACCTGCAGCCCCCCCCCCCCCCCATCCTGGCCGCGGCCCCTCTCTCCGGCTGGCCCCGCCCTCAATCGGCCCCAATTGGGGCGGGCCAACCTGGCCGGACCCCAGTCATGTACGAATTCATGCACCGGGCCTCTAGTTAAAATATAACCATATTATAGGCAGCTCTGAAAATACAAGAGCTGCTAAGAAACTCACTAACCGAAAAACACAATGTTCACCCTATGGCAGTGGTCGGCAAACTGCGGCTCGCAAGCCACATGCGGCTTGCAAGCCGCGGTTTGCCACTCTGTTGACTAATGAGTTTGCCAACCACTGCCCTATGGGATTCAAGAGCCTGTCTCCCATCACCTCTGGGAGTTTATCAGTTGGAAACGCAGAACATGGTACACGTGTAGCGACTGTCTACATGGGGTTACTGTTTCCGATCAGCCCCCTCTCCTCTGTGCTGCAGGCAAAGGTTAAAGGTTAAAGGTTAAAGGTTAAAGGTGCAGTGTCAGGGGTGGCCATTTCCCTCTCCGGTCTTCTGCCGGCCTCATGGTGGCTTCCCCGGGTCGTAGAGGGCGAGCGTCTGGTCTGCAGGTCCCAGCTCTAAGGCTGAGAACTAACGGAAACACTGCCAGTAAGACGTACCCTAACTCTCATCCTGGCTGCGAGCAAGGTACAAGCTGGTTAGAATCCGGACACGCGGGTTTGCTTTAGGGACACGCGTTCATCAGCGGCTGGCTGTCCCGTTCCCTCTCCCTCAGAGGTCCCAGATCTGCATTCTGGGAAACCCAGGAATGCGTGGGGCCGGGCGCCGTCCCCCAGGAGTGCTTAGCCACCTCAAGGTCACTCTGCTTGACCTCCAGGTGATGGCTTTATCTCCACGGGTGTAAGGTGTGTGTTCTCAACAGGGGTGTCAGCAGAAACACCAGCTAACGCTCTGCTTCCTGGAACCCATTGTGATCTGTGGCACCTTCACAAACCCTGTGCATTTTTAATCCTCCCCTCATTTCCAGGGAAAAAACTTTGGCAGTTTAACTTTACACTGCATTGTAAAGCACATTAACAAAAGGGTCCCATTCAGATACTTACAATTGTGCAAAGCATACCTCCGCCCCCTTTCAGCATCCTTCCGACTCCCCAGGAGGGAGCCCGGGGGTCACAGGGCGCGAGCAAGGGGCTCAGGTGCAGGGCTCAGTGCAGCTCAGACCTTTTCCCGACCCCGTCAGGGCGGGCACCCTCATCGCCCGCCGGGCCTTGTGTCCACCGTCTGCCAGGTGTGGGTGCTGTACTAGGTGGCCCCTCTTGTCATTGAATTACACGCACCTAATGCTTTCCAATCCCCAGGACCCGGCGCGAATTCACAGGCTCACCCGATGCAGTGCCCAAAGGAGACTGCCGTGTTCACTCACACACTTCCCCCCTGCCCCCCATGGCTGCGGTCATGGCAACGGAGGTAAATTAGGAACCGCGGACAGTACGTCCTTTCAGAATCAAACTATCATCCAGGGCCTTCAACCCAACGGGGCCAGTTTGGAAGCTCCATCAAAAGGACCGAAAGGAAGGTGAATGTGAGATGGTGACTGACGAGCACCAGGAAACGCCCAGCAGGTGTGCTCAGTGGATAGAGCATTGGCCTGTGGACTACAGGGTCCTGGGTTCGATTCCAGTCAAGGGCAGGCACCTCGGCTGCAGGCTCCTGGCCCTGGTCGGGGGCATGCGGGAGAACCAGCACCCTTTTGGTGCACAGGACAATGCCCACCCCATGAACCCAGCCGCTGGGGCGACCGCCACTTATTTCTCTCACACCCACCTGCGCAGGGGTCCGGGGCTGGTGCTCCCACACGGGACCAGGTGGTGGAGGCAGCTCCACGCCGGGTGGGCCTCATGGAGCCAGGAACCCCCCCCCCCCCCCCCCGCACTGCTCTGCCCTTGAGGGAATGTTTCTGCAGGAGCCTGGGGGTGGGAACCAGCGACCGCAGGGAGAGAGCAGGCTTCGCCGATGGCCGCCGGAGCGCGGTGTGACACCTCCAGGTTGGACAGTGACCACACCCTCAGCCACGACCCCCAGTGGCCGTGGGGTGGCCACAGACGCAGCTCCCACTCGGAGCCCGGGGAGACGCAGGGACAGGCGTACCGGGCAGATGGCTCGCAGATGATGGAGCAGAGGCTGAGGGCAGAGGATAAAGTCTCAGCTGACGTGTAGCTCATCATCACGGGCAGCCCCCGGGGACAAAGGTTCATTCAGAGACCCACGCTGACCGGGCTGGAGTTCCCCAACACCGTCACCCCGCAGCACCCCTGGCTCTCGAGGCTCCCCATCCAGTCCCTGGAACTCGGGGACGAAAGACGGGCCTTAGGGCTTTCTAATCTGGGTAAGTTCACACGTGTGGGCCCCGTGAGCTGGCTCAGCTGACAGAGAGGACACCTGGGACTGGAGGCTTATGGAACTGAGTGTCCCTCGCTTCAATCCGCCGCTCACATTAGCTTCCTCTCCTCAGAACTATGAATAAAATCACGTTTATGAGCAGGACCGACATGAACCACAGGGAGGATGCAGTGCGCGCACCAGCTCTGTGGGCCCACCGGCCACCCCTGCCACTCACGCCACCCCTGCCTCACCTCCCAGAGCAAACAAGCCATCGGCAAGCAAACAGGCATCCAGGAGGCAGGGGGTTCTAATCCATCCCATACTTCTCACCCTGTGCGCCTGACACACACTCACACCTGCACACATGCCTACACACGCATGCATGCACATATGTGTGCACATATGTGTGCAAACCTGCACACACATGCACAATCCCTGTACACACCAGTGCATACACCTGTGCATGCCTGCACTCACACACATGCACACATGTATACAGATGTGTGCACACACCTGCACATACATATGTGCACAGATGCATGCAAACACATGTACGTATACCTGCAAATGCCTGTATACACATGCACACAAGTACACACATCTGTGCATATCCACATTGCATAAGTGAATACATGCTCACACATGTGCACAAGCCGCCATGCATAACACACTGCACACGGCTGTGCATGCACCACAGGTGCATGTGCATGCATGCACATACAACATGTGTGCATATCTGTACATGCATGCACGTGTGTGCATGCACACACTAATGCACAACCTTTGCACACATGAAAGCCCACCTACAGCACTAGTGTTCACCTGAGTGAGGAAATTCAAGATGTAGATGTGACAGCATCCTGAGCAACTTAAACTCACAGGCTTTCTCTGCCCTCTGTCAAGGACACCCGCCCCCCAGAGCCCTTCGCACTTCAGGTGCCTTAAACCAGAGCGGGGCGAAGATGCTTCTCTCAGAGGAGACGGCTAAGAAGAGATAAAGGGGGGCAGAGCAAATAGGGTGCATTCAAATCGGCCTGGAAAGTCCTCACCGAGATCTTCATAGATTTCATTTCTTTCAAAACTACAGGCAGAGAAATAGTGGCCTTCCCTGGAAATCACTGTGGCATGAGAAAGTACTAACATGGGACGACAGCAGGTTTCTAGTGTTTTGGTAACAAAACATATATTGACATTTTGACTCAATGAAAACTCAAGATTTATTTTTCACTCAAGAGAAGTACTGACCTTAATAACCTCAATCAATACCCCGTTTGGTACAAATCACTGGATATCTGTGTCACTCCGGTCAACAGCAGTTTTCTGTAGAGCGTGCCAAACCCTTTTTCTGATTATTTTCTGTTATAAACGATATTTCCAATTCTCCAAATTCATTAATCTAAAAACCGCTTGGATTCACTTTTGTGTGACTTACAAAAGTTTTCATCCTAATCACTGTTAATATGCTCAATTAATTATATTCATTTGCACCTTTTAAAATGAGAGACTTCAATGAGAAGTATTCTGAAATTAGTAATTTTCATAATAAATCATGGAAAGCTGAAAACATTTCTCTAAAAATAAATGAGGATAATTGGTGTCCAATTGGAATGCATCGTACCACCTTCACCCTAAGACAAAATTCAATCAAGGGAGATGAATCCATAACAAACCAAAGAATTATACATTTAGATGAGAGGACTCAGTGCCTGTGTTTCGGGGCCAGTGTTAAAATTTTATCGTGAGCAGTGAATAATTTATTAGTACAAATGTTGAAGTCTAATGCTCACGTCTTTCTGATTCTACCAAAACAAAGTGCCGTCTGAGAACTGCCGCATCCGTAAGGGGGGCCCACGCGAGAGCTCCGTTTGGGAAATGTTGGCTGAAGCAGAGCTTCCAATCTGCCCGGATGTCCGTTCCCTGCCTCCTCCTCGGAGTCCGTCCGCCTTCCATGTGCTCAGAGCGGCCGGAAAGTCACGCCCCTACCAGGGTGCAGCACACTATGCTCCTCACTGCCCTGCACAGACCCGCGCGGGGGATCGATGGGTCCGCAGCCTCCATGAGGTCAGACCCACTGAGGTCAGACCCATCTGAGAAAGGTGACCTCACACAGCCGGGCCATCCTCGAGGTGCCTTCCCACACACCCGTCTGCAGCGAGAGAGGGTTCCTCTCTGCCACCCTGGGAGCCGCCACACACACGTGGCTACGGGGACCTTGACACTGACCAGTGTGACAGCAGAAAGAAGTTTTATTTTCCATTATCTGTTGATTTACATTTAAATGCCCACCTGTGGCTGGTAACCATGCCAACAGGATAGCACTACACAGCCTAGCTTTTTACCTCACCTGCCTTGGGGACTGTGTACTCAGACAACCTTATCCTCTCTCTCTGTCTGTCTCTCTCTCTATCTATCTCTCACACACACATACACACACTCTCACACACACACTCACACACACACACTCTCACACACTCACTCACACCCTCACACACCCTCACACACACACACACACACTCTCACACACACACTCTCACACACACACACTCGCACTCACCCACACTCACACTCACACATACACACACTCACACACATACTTTCACACAATCACACACTCACATACACTCACACACACTCTCACACACTCACTCACACACTCACACACTCACACACTCTCACACACACTCACACTCTCACACACTCACACACACACTCACACATATGCTCTCACAAAATCACACACACTCACACAATCACACTCTCACACACACTCACACTCTCACACACTCACTCACACACTCACACACACTCTCACACACACACTCACACACACTCTCACACACTCACTCACACACTCACACTCACACACTCACACTCACACACTCTCACACATTCACACACTCATGCACACAATCACACTCACACCCTTTCTCTGACATCACTCTATTTCACACGCTGGGTGACACCTCGCGCACCACTCTGGACCTCCAGGGCGCTGAGTGTGGCATGTCGCTGAGGCTGCTTCTCTCTACAACAAGGGCCATCGCACTGTGTTGCTCTCAGAACCTGAAGAGAATTTTGAAAAACGACCTCTCCGTTCACACTCTTCCTTCGAATCCAAGATGTGGTGACACATGGACATAGGCATGAAGGGTGTGATTCCTGCGATCGCAAACGTCAGGATTTAAAATGCAACGGCGGCACCGTCTCTGACTGGATTCCGGGAAACCTGGGTCCCTGTCAAACAGCCGTTTTGAACTCAGCATTTTCCACTTAAAATAGGAACCAGCTCTTCTCTTAGAGCAAATCGGCCCCATTTCCTCCTCAAACGTGCCCCTCTGTCCTGCTCCCACATGGTTCCATCCCAACGAGATACATGGTCATGCTTTAGAGTCTGTATCGATCACCCCGTCAGACCAGACTCTCCTAAAAACGGCCCCTGTATTTCAGGAGCCCATAAAGCTTTAAAAGGAAACCCGTCGGGATTAGACTATCGGTGCTTTTCCAGCCAAAGTGGGTCCAATAACGAGGGCGACGGCTTGAGTTTCCCGAACTTGACCATCACAGTGAGATGTCCATGTTCCCTGAGGACGGAGCCGCGAGCAGAAGGACCTGAGCGACTGGAGCCGCCCGCAACCGAACAAATGAGCGAAGAAGGGAAACGCCATCAACAGCCCCACGTAGAGGTTTACGGAGACACTTGTTTTCGGGAAGGGTCACCCCTGGTCAAGGCCAAGGAGGAGAGAGGGCGGGGCTCAGGGTTCCCCGGGCCCCTCGGGACACCAGGGGGCACCCTCCTCTCCGTCCCCACCTGCCTGCTCGCTGCTGACCCTGACGATGCCTCCTACCCTCCTGGGTCCCAGGATGAAGGCTTTGCAAACAGAGTGCACCCGGATGCCGGATGCTGCCGCTGCTTTTCTGGTCCATTGCTAGTGCTCAAGCAACAGCAGCCACCGCACCCGCTCAATGGAGCGTGAAAAGCTACGGATGAGAGAGGACAAGAATGAGGCCCCTGCCCAGCTAAGGAACGCACCCCTTCCTGCAAGAATGCCCATCCAATCACAGGCGGTCAGAGCACGAGGGGCCATCCACATCTCTCACAGTCCCCTCCTCTGCTCAGGGTGCACATTTCAGCTGCGGCGCCCCAAACTTCTCTGTGACAATTGAAATAAAACACATATTGCCTGAGAGCAGAGCCGTGAGGGGCACCCTGTGAGGCCTGAAACTGTCCAACCCCTCGGCAAAGGTTTTGTTGACAAAAGCAGGGAATCAAACGAACAACAGAAGGGAGAAACCGGACCACAGACACACCGTGAGCCGGGAGCCGCGGCCTCTCCATGCAGATGGTTCCGTGTCAGCGCGGACAGAGCCGCGTGCCGCGAGGACGGTCCCCAGGGTGCAGATTAGCCGGCGGCCGATGGCTAAGGAGGACCCAGGCCCGGACTCCCCCGGAGCAGAGGCAGGTCTCAGGCCTCGTGCTGAGTGGGCCTCGCCGCCTTCATCATTTATTGATGTTTCTGCCTCCAGCTTTTCGTTCCACTTCGCCAGGACACGGCTGACCCTTTCCCGGGGGCTTCGGACCCAGGATGATTCATCCCGAAGAATGCTCATGCACGTGTGTCTCCTAACGCCTTGGAGCTGATGAAGGAGCGTGTTGATTCGAGGGGCAAGAGGTGGGGTCGCTCAGCTCCTAATTCCCCAGGGATGGAGCTTGCTGTGCGCACTTCTTTTTTTCTTTTTACTCCTCCCCCGAGCGTATTTTTCCATTGATTGTCAGGGAGAGTGGGAGAGAGAGGGAGAGGCAGAGAGAAACATCGTTGTGAGAGAAACACATCGATTGGTCGCCTCCTGCATGAGCCCTGACCAGGGCCCAGGCCGGGAAGAAGCCTGCAACCAAGGTACGTGCCCTTGACCATAATCGAACCCAGGGCCCTTTGGTCTGCAGGCTGACGCTCTATCCACTGAGCCACACCGGGCAGGGCCTATGCACGCGTTTAATCTCTCACCTCTGAGGCCACGTCCCGCCGCTCTCCCGAGTGCGATGGTGGCCGAGCCTGGACCCTCAGCCGCCTCGTTGGGGTCCTCCTTTCTCTCTGATGCCTCCTGGCCCGCACGGGCACATGCTCACCCAGCAGCTGGGTGCGTTATTCTTGTTCGTTTGCCTTTTATTACAGGGTCCCAGCTGCGAGCTCAGAGGGAAGAGGCAAAATAACTTTCTGTCCCTCTAAAACAAAGGCATTTTTTAAAATGATGGCCATAATCTGACATTGGTCCCAATCTGCTTAAAGGAACATAGACGTTAAAAATGAAAATAGCTGTTTCCAACTCGAACTGCCCGGGTTTCATTGCACAAATTAATGTCACACACAAAGGCCGATTTCTCAGAGCACGCAGCCCCTGCCTGCAGCTCTAACAGATGCACAACCAAGGCATAACACCCCACTGCAGGGAGGGGAGAGGAGAGTGGGGAGAGGGGGGAAGGGGGAGGCTAGAGGAGAGAGGGGAGAGGGGAGAGGGGAGAGAGGAGAGAAGAGAGAGGAGAGGGGAGAGAGGAGAGAGAAGAGAGAAGAGACAGAGAAGAAGAAGGAGGAGGAGGAGGAGAAGGAGAAGAAGGAAGAGGAGGAGGAGGAGGAAGCGGAGGGGGAGGAGAAGGAGGAGGAGGAGGAGGAAGGAGGAGGAGGAGGGGGAAGAGGAGAAAAAGGAGGAGGAGGAGGAAGAAGAAGAAGAGGAGGAGGAGAAGGAGAAGGAGGAGGAGGAGGAGGAGAAATGTTGAAGGGTAGCACTGGATATGTTAACAAAAAAAAGTTGTAAAACCATATCGTAGTTTAGCACTTGATGTATGAGATGTAGAAACAACCAGCATTTGTAACTATAGCCTCGGAAAGCAATTACTCAGAAAGAACGCTTGCCAAGGAAATCCTGTTCTCTGAAGCTAATTGATTTCTCCTTATGCTGCTTCACAGTGTGTCGCGAGGTGATAAGAGAGAACAAATACCGCTGACCGCAGCTCTTGGGGGGTAGGAGAGAGGAGGGGTCCAGACCAGATAACTGGCCTCAACGGGTCTCACATTAATCTTAGTTTACACCCCAAATGCAGAAATGCCCGCCTGCAGGGCATAGTGGGAAGGAAATGTGTGATTCGAGGTGAAGTAAAAACCACATCACACACAATCTAGAGCATTAACCCCGTGTACGTGTTTCTCATCTGCATTGTGCAACTCGGTTAAATGTCTATTTAGAGACACACACAAGTTTTAAAATTGAAATAGACCTGTTCAACCAAATAGCAGTCTAGTGGCTACTGCCTGAACGCTGTCTCTTTATGTTGTGGCACGTGTTTATGCAAGAGCTAACATTCATTGGGGGATGGTTTCGATTGAAGGTGCCGTTAAGGAAACTCGGTACATGGGTGTTTAGCTGGAGTGCGGCAGGGACACTCACAGCCGATGCCAGGCTCGCATTCCCCTGCCCCTGCCCCTGCCCCTGCCGTGGGGCCCACCCTCGCTGTTCCCTCCAAGTCCTCCCGCGGGGTCTCCCAGGTCACTCACCGGTGGGCCTCATCGTACAGCTTCCCCAGCTCTCCTTGGAGCGATGGCTCCATTCGGGAGGTGGGAGGTGGAGTCCGAGAGTCTGAGTCTCTAAAATGCGCCCAGGTGAGGCCAGAGGTCAGTGCAAGGCCTACGGGTGCATTTGAATCTCAGACGCTCATGGAGGATGCACTCCCTTTCCTGTACATCGACGTCCCGATGTCACGTGGTGTTTCTGCCTGCTGAACTCAACTCCCGGGTGGTGTGCACGCAGAGACCGCCACGCGTGACAGAGAACGCCGGGAAGCCACACGCCTTCAGAGAATGGGCAGGAGGCATGAATTCGTGAAGCCACCGGCCTCAGTATGTTAGAAAGTCTTGGGCTAATACATCAGAAAGACAATGATAACTGCATAAAACCTAGCAAAGGACCCCCCAATCCATAAGACAAAATCAGTAAGCATCAAAAAGAAGGCACAATCATTTCATTCATACTTGGATATTTCTGTGCTCCTCTCAGTAATGATTGAAATAATTAAGATAAAAAAATCAAGAAAGATAAATAAATAGATCATGAAACTTGATCTAACTGATATCTACAGAGCATTCAGCAGGGTGAAAATGCTTTTCTAGGGTCATGAAATCTTCTCCAGCATAGACTGGAGGCTGGGCCATGACATAAGTCTCCCTAAATGAAGAACTGGAATAATAGACATTCTACCCTCTAACCCCAGTGGATGCTCACCCACGTACCTGGACGCTCACCCACACACCTGGACACTCACACACACACCTGGACGCTCACCCACACACCTGGACACTCACACACACACCTGGACGCTCACCCACACAGCTGGATGCTCACGCACACACCTGGACGCTCACCCACACACCTGGACGCTCACCCACACACCTGGACACTCACCCACACAGCTGGACGCTCACCCACACACCTGGACGCTCACCCACACACCTGGACACTCACCTACAAACCTGGGTGCTCACCCACACACCTGGACGCTCACCCACACACCTGGACGCTCACCCACACACCTGGACGCTCACCCACACACCTGGACGCTCACATACGTACCTGGACGCTCACCCACACATTGGGACATTCATCCATGCACCTGGATGCTCACACTCTGGACCAATCCCAGGCTCTGCCTCCCTGCACTGTCACAGGAGAAAATAAACTGTTTTCCCTGAAGCCCCATGTGACCGAGTGAGCGCGCTAGCTGACCGGTCTCTCCTGCATCCGTTCGCTCACGGGGGGACGTGGACACAGGCCTTTGGCCGTTACCCCACAGCCATCGCGGCTCACTTCTTCTGACCAGAATGCACTTCCTTATCTTGTTCCCCAATTAATACCTGCTGCCCGGAAGGCCAGCTTCCTCCTGCTGCCTCGACGCGAACGTTCCCGACCTCACCCGCCCCAGCTGGAAACGCTCCCCCTCGTCCCCACGCCTGTGCAGCCTGCCTTCCCGGCACCTCCCACAGAGGATGTTGGAAATGCGTGTGGCAGCCGCCCCTCGAGGCTGTCGGCCTATGAAGGCCCTGGGGAAACAGAACTCACTCTGTGCCCCCAGGATCTGACCATGGCTCACTGGGAACACTAAGATAGTATTTGCTATACTAATGCAGGGCGGACATAAAATGGGCTTTTCTCACGTGCCGGGCTCTTACCTTCCTTCATCTGTCGATCCAAATGTTCCCGACCATGGACGTGTCATCCATAACCACATTCCACAGGAACGGATAAAATGGGCTCATTTCTGTGTGAGCCTACACACGAACTTGGCCTGGCATTTACCCTGGCTCACCACACGCAGGCATAGACACGCAAGCACACACATGCATGTACACACATGAGCACACGTATGCCAACCTCCCAGTAAACAAAGGGGCGTGCACTTCCCCTCGTTGTCCACGGGGAGCCGAGGCCTGGTGGGAAGCCACACAGCAGCACGGTCTCTGTGGGTAAAACAGTCCCACTCACTGCTGAGTCACCCCTGACAGAGGAAGGGGGCGTCAGGTGTAGCTGCACCTACACCAGGCATGCGGGTGAGTAACGAGTCTATTTCAATAAACTGCTATTGGACCGATCACTGAGATGGCTTATGGGTTCATTAAACATGACGTTTGCACCCTTCAAATTCCCTTCTCAAAGTTCCAACAACAGAAGTGTCTAAGGCAAGAAAAAAGGAAAACATTTTCATAAATATGCCAGATAATATTTGATGGAAACAGTTTCTAATACCACAGAATAATCTGGGCTTTTAGATTATTTTATAATACAATTTAACCCGTTTGTTTACTAAATACAGCCCAGAATTTCTAAATAAAAATTGTATACAGTAAACCTATTATAGTCCACCTAAACTAAAAGAAATATAATGAGCCATAATTAATTTCCATTGAATTTTTAGACTAGACATTATATTAACGATATCAATTATCCAAAAAAGGTCACTAAATTCTAATATTAACACTACTTCTTAACAAGAACATGGTCTGCAATCTGAATGACTTGGGACAGCTGTTAAGTGAAAATAGGACTGAAGATGAGATTCAACTCAGCACTTCTCCTACATTTCACAAGGATGCCTCTCACGCCTTCGGAACATCATTGAGCTACCTTATCAGACCCCAGAATGATGAAGTGGCACCTCCTCTGGTTCAGGTGAGAACCAGCGTCACCCAGTGGCTCATGATGGGAATTCTAAGCTGGCGGTGGTGTGAACATGCAACCCATCCAACTGACAAGAACATGGGAGGCACGAGAGGCCCCTTCCTCACGGGAAGTGTGACGACCGCTCACTCACAATGCTGCGTCATCTACACTGTGACATGTAATCCATCCTATGTAATAAAGAGGTAATGTGCAAGTGGGCATTACATCGTGAAGCATAATGACCGACCACGTAACAACCAGATCACGGATCAGCAGGAGGGTGGGGCAGCGAGCTACAAGCGGGTGGCGGAGAGCTACAGGAGGGGGCAGGGCAGCAAGCTACGAGGGGGGCGGGGGCGGAGGGAGCTACAGGAGGGCAGGGCAGCGGGTGGAGAGCTACAGGAGGGCAGCAGCGAGCTACTGGCGAGCTAGGGGGCACAGATTCGTGCGCAGGGCTATGAGTATATATATACTGTATAAGGCTAACATGCAAATTGTCTGCTCAGGAGTTCAACCAGGAGAGCAGGAGTTTGATCACTCGCTATGACGTGTGCTGACCACCAGGGGGCGGCGTGGAACATGGAGACCAGTGGCATAGGCGGGGCTCTGAGGGAGCAAGGGAAGGAGGAGGCGGGGAGGTGGGGAGGCCAGGCCCAGGGACCCTACCCTGTACGAATTTCATGCACCAGGGCCTCTAGTCCTGAAATAATAATCAGGCCAACAGAGCTATAAAACTCTTCAGAAATTTACTGGGGGGGGGGAGGGGGGTGGCGAAGGGGGGGGGGGGCAGACAATGCAGGTGAAGGCGCATTGGGCTGAGGATGCCGGGAAGCCATGAGCCGTGCCAGGAGCAGGGCGGCGGTGTCAGGACCAGAGGGCTGGGGGCGGGGTGGTTCGGGAGGCCGCTGACCCAGAGCCACGTTGGCACCACCTGACCATGGGCTCCCTGCTGTTCCGGACACGGGAGGAATCCTGCCACAGAGATGCCCTCCTGGCCGCGAGGGAGCGAGAACGAAGTAACTCATTTCAGAGACACTGCATCCACAGGGTGGAAGGTGAGGTTGGGGTTTTGCACCACGAGCCACCTCCCATGTGGGCCCATCAAGAATCATGGGACCGCTCGCTCCCTCGTCTTGGATGAATTGTTTTCCAGCAAGAACACCCAAGTCCGCTGACTTCAGAAAAGGCTATAAATATGGTTGACACCGGACCAATAGATTTATAACCACTGTGAGACCATCCATTTTCTTGAAGTGTAAGAATAGGGTTATTTTTAAAGTAAAAGTTGAAACCTCTAGCCCTGGCTCAGTTGGGCGTCATCCCTGGAGACAGGAGGTCTCTGGCTGGATTCCCGGTCCTGTGGGCTCGGTCCCCAGCAGGGGGCGTGCAGGAGCAGGTGGTCCATGTTTCTCTCTCATCAATGTCTCTCTCTCTCTCCCTCTCCCTTCCTCTCTCTTTAAAGTCAATGAAACATATTCTTTAACAAAACAGTGAACACTTCTGCACTGATAATGCACAGATGGTGGGAAAGAGGCTTACCAAGAGATCCAGGGACAGAGTTCACTCTAACATCCTTAGGACAAACATCCCTTTGCACTCGGATGTCGAGTGTGACTCGACACGGTTAGCAGTAGAATAAAGGAATCGAGAAAAGCAAGCGAGTGCAAAGGGTTAAAAATGGTAGGTGTGGGGGGGGCAGGGGGGTATGTGTGCGCACGCAGGCACATTCTGAAGTAATTCTGGAATAATGTGCCTCATATGTACTAACAGTTATTGGCTGGTTAGTGGAATTAACATTGGTTTTCTTAATGTTGCTTAACTGTATTTTTATTTTTCTATCCATAAAATACTGTGTATATAATTCTATTTTGAATAATTTAGAAATACAAAACACTATACAGAAAATATCTAAAGTAAACAGGACTATGTTTTTTCTTTACTCAGAGGATTCAGTAGCGTTACCTTACAGGTCTGTAATGTATTAAATTACTTTTTGACACTTAGTTGAATTTTATAAGATTTCTCTAGGAAGACAGATTGGGAACAGACTTTTTTTACGTGAATACATCATTTTTTAGTCATGGAAGATTCACAATTTGAGAGCCGGAGTTTTCTTACTAATAATTCAGATGGCCAGCTGCCAGAACGCGGGAGGACCTGCCCCTTCCTGGCCAGTATTATAAACATGCCAACTCCTTCTCCCTGGAGACGGCACTTCCTTACGGACATTCTCCTCCTGGATGCGACTCCAGCTGTCCCTGGAGCAAGCAGGGCACACGCATGTGGCCTGGCAATGCTGCTCCCATGGACATGGCTGCATGAGTAGACATGCTGTCTGGCCGGGGACAGGGAACAGGTCAGTGCCGCCGGCCCACCGCGGAGCCGCCCCCCGGATCTCAGGCGTCCTCGGGCGGCTGGGCCCCAGAGCGATGCTCTCGGAAACCAGGAGTGGCCAGCGGACTTCAGAGCAGTGTGTGCTGAAACGGCACCACACACTGTCCCAGGGCCGCCAGGGAGGCACACACACGCCAGGCGCACAGGTCACGGGGGAGAGAGCGCCTTCCCCTCCAGACCCTTAGGAAAGGGGGCGTTCTCAACCGGCCCTCAGAGCAGAGCATCCGATTCCCCGCCCCTCCCCCAGGAGAGGGCTGCCCCTCAGACGGCTAAGCCACGTTCTACCCCCTCCGGGCCCACAGTCTCAGCCCAGAGGCCTCCCGTCCCACGGCCAGGAGAGAGCGGGCCCTGCCTGGCCTCAGAGGCCATTCACCCAACAGGAGAGGAGGGGGCCCTGCCGTGCCCGCAGCACCCGCACCCCCAAATGGCCCCGTATCTCAGCTCCCCCAGAAACCTCGTCAGCTCTGACCTGCACCACAAACAAGGGGCATCTGCGGCTGAGGCTGAGCGTGTCACCGTCACAGTCTCTCAGCCACGGCAGGCGGGATCCAAAGGACAAGACAGATCCCAGGCCTCTTCGGGGCCAGCTTTGGCCAAATAGCTGAGGGTGCGTTTATGATGTCATCTGAGGAGCAGCTGGGAGTCAGGGGGGCCAGTGTCTCCTTCTTCCTCGTGAGGGTGTCTTCGTGGTTGACAGGAAGAGGGGTCATCGTGGCGCAACAGGAAATCCCGCCCGAGAAGTCCCACCCGGGGAGCAGTTCTGAGCGGGGCACACGTCACAGAACGATGCTCAACGTGACAGCCGTCGGGCTGAGTGTAAAGAAAGCGTGTGCTGAGGGGAGTGGCAAGGCACAGAGGCTGCTGTTCTGGCCACCAGCTCCATCCACATTCTTTTCTTTAAAAAAAAAATATATTTTATTGATTTTAGAGAGGAAGGGAGAGGGAGAGAGCATCCATGATGACAGAGTCATGGATCGGCTGCCTCCTGAACGCCCCCTGCTGGGAATCAAGCCCACAACCAGGGCATGTGCCCTGACCGGGAATGGAACTGTGACCTCCTGGCTCATAGGTTGACGCTCAACCACTGAGCCACACTGGCCGGGCTCCATCCCACATTCTTTACTGTTTATTCCATCGTCAAGCACCCACTCCATGTGGCCCATCATTCACCCAGACACAGAAATGAAAGAAACGCCCCCAAAATGCTCAGTCTAAGGCTCCTAAATCCCTCCTCATTAATGTCCGATTTCTATCAGGAGCCAGAAAGTATTCAAAGACTTACAACAAAGGAAGATAATGGGCTTGAGGAGGGTTCAACCCAGACTTCATGCTGCCCTCGTCCTTGGCCCTCACCCCATCATGGCTGAGTCTGTCTTCACTGTGCAGGTTCAGTCCATAAACAGGATGAGCGTGTATCCCAGGGTCGGAGGCGGTCCCAGTCCCTCCGGCGTTTGGTCAGATGCACCGAGTGCTCCCTCTTCCTCCCCCAGGCCCCTGGCTGGAGGGAGTCCGGCAGTCAGTGCGTACGTAAGGGTCTAGATCTGCTTAGGTGAAAGGTCAAATACCAACGTCAAGGGCTCCAAGACTTGGACTACATCCCTGAAGGTTACACTCTTTCTGGTTTTGGGGTGAACAGTATGACAGCAAAACCATGGGCTTTAGTGACAGGACTAGGCACAGGTTTGATTCTTCTAAGACAAGCAGGTTCACATTACTAAGCGACGTCCCACGTCCCAGCTTTCTTATCTAGAAACTAGAGGCCCGGTGCACGAATTTGTGCACGGGTGGGATCCCTCTGGGTGCCCTGCAGGGATCGGGCTGAAACCCACAGTCCAATGTAGCCTGCAGCTCCTACCTGCTGCTCCCGCTCATCCCGGCCCCACTGTGCCTGCCTCGGGCTCTTGCCCAATCAGTCCCAATCAATCAGGAGAGACTTATGTTGCCATAGCAGTGCTCACCAGCCATGAGCCCTATGTCTGGCACCCTCCCAAGGGGAGTGGCCTGTGGGATTGGGCTGAAACCAGCTCTCTGACATCCCCCGAGGGGTCCCAGACTGTGAGAGGGTGCAGGCCAGGCTGAGGGACCCCACCACTGCACAATCAGGCCAGGGAGAGAACACGGGAGGGCTCCAGGGCGTGTCCAGCCCATCTCGCTCAGTCCTGATCAGCCAGACCCCAGCAGCAAGCTAACCTACCAGTCGGAGCATCTGCCCCCTGGTGGTCAGTGCACATCATGGCGATTGGTCGGCCAGTTGACTGTCTGCTCCCTGGTGGTCAGTGCACATCATAGCGAGCAGTTGAACAGCTTTAGCATATCATTAGCATATGATGCTTTGATTGGTTGTTCAGTTGTTCTGCCGTTCAGTCTATTTGCATATTACCCTTTTATTATATAGGACTAGAGGCCCCGTGTATGAAATTCGTGCACTCGGGGGGAGGGGGTCTCTCAGCCCGGCCTGAGCCCTCTCACAGTCTGGGAGCTCTCAGGGGATGTCCAACTGATGGCTTAGGCCCACTCCCCATGGGCCTAAGCCATCCTTAGCGCTGCCACGGAGGCAGGAGAGGCTCTCACCACCACCACTGCGCTCACCAGCCGTCAGCTGGCTTCTGGCTGAGCGGTGCTCCCCCTGTGGGAACACACTGACCACCAGGGGGCAGCTCCTGCGTTGAGCATCTGCCCCCTGGTGGTCAGTGCACATCATAGCCACCAGTCGTGCTGCCATTCGGTCTATTTGCATATTAGCCTTTTATTCTATAGGATAAATAGACTGAGCTAAAAAAAAACCTCCCATGGAGCTGAGCATTGACTGTGGTACGATTCTAGGGATCCCTGTGAGAGGAAATGAGCCTGGGGGAGTTGGGGGAAAAATGCTGATAAGATGGAGCTTTCTTCTCTTCTGGAATAAACTTTCGGGGGCGTTCCAGAAAAGCCCTAACTTGTGTCTGAGCCCTCCCTCCCACCGTTGCTGCAGAGAGAGGAGCGCCCAGCAGGGGGCAGCGCAGCAGGACCAGGCTGCTCTGGCTTCAGGAGGAGAGCAGCACTCAGCACTGACTTTAAAGGGGTCTGGCTGCCTCTTCATCTCCAATTTCCAATTCGGCAAGAAATTCTCAAAAATATATACTTAACGGAATGTTAAACGACACAAAATGTCCTTTCACTCGTACGTTTTTCTCCAACTTTCAGAATGTCAAGTCACAAAGCGTCAGCCTCCACATGATCTTCTCCAAGGTCACCCTTCCCCAGGTGTGGCCTCGACAATAAGACCTCAGTGGCCAGACCCTCCACCCTGAGGGGCCCGGTGTCTGAAATGACACTATTGGAGGTCCACACTTTTTTTGTTAATTTAATAAAATTATGTTGCACTTGAAAATTTACTGTAGACCTATTAAAATTTCTAAAGACTGATAGGATACTGCTTAAAAGTACTGGAAATTTATATGTATTTCATTAATGCAATGAAACACTCACTTGAAAAAGCATGGATTCCATGCACACAATGCCATACAGTTTTACTACGTTTTATATGTTAACTAGAGGCCCGGTGCATGGAATTCATGCACGGGGGGTCCCCTCAGCCCAGCCTGCACCCTCTCCAATCCAGGACCCCTCAGGGGATGTCCGACTGCCGGTTTAGGCCCGATCAAACTGGCAGTTGGACATCCCTCTCACAATCCTGGACTGCTGGCTCCTAACCACTCGCCTGCCTGCCTGATCACCCCTACCTGCCCCCCCACCCGCCAGCCTGATCACCCCTAACCACCTCTGCCTGCTGGCCTGATCGACCCTCACTGCCCCCCCCTGCCAACCTGGTCACCCATAACTGCCCCCTGCCAGCCTGATCACCCCTAACCGCCTCTGCCTGCCAGCCTGATTGCCCCAAATTGCCCCCATCACTGGCCTGTTTGCCCCTGACTGCCCCCCCCCCCCCCCGTTCCGGTCTGGTCGCCCCACGCAGCCTGCTGCTCAGTTGTCTGGTTGCCCCTCACTAACACCCCTGCCAGCCTGGTCACCCCACGCAGCCTGTTCAGTCATCCATTCAGTTGTGACAGTCACTTAGACTTTTATATAGATAGATATTTAGTGGCGTTACTTTACCTCCTTTGAACCTAGCTTTTGAATTGTCTTGGATATTTATGTATTTTAGGCTACAGACTGTAGAAAAATATAAATTGTAGGATTACATAGTTATTAAGATTAGGCTTTCAACTTCCCTGCTAAAACCTATTATAGAAATTTTTATTGAAATTGCATTGCACTTGAAATTTAATAGAAATGTAATTGCTTTTATTTATTTAGATCACCTTTAATATCCCTTCATATAATTTAAAATGTTCCCTATGAATGTTAGTGCATACTTTATGATGTTAATTTCTTTTCTTTTTTATTGTAGCTTTTGTAAAGGTTATCTTTTTTTCAGGTGTTTTTTCTAAAGTTAGAATATCTACACCCTTTTTGCAAATTGATTATGTATCCAGAAATTTTAGTGACATTTTTTTAAGCTTTTAAATAGATTATCTCACTATTTTGCTAATTACATTTAATTGCAAAATCAGGTAAGCATGTCTCCTGCGGATGATGAGATTCATTTCTTTATTGCCATTTTCTCCTCCTTCTTCCATGTCAGCGTCTTATTGCCTCGCCTGAAACACCTGGGTGCCCACTGCGCCCTCTGTCCAGGCCTGACCTGAGAAACATTCCTGCCTTGTTCTGGAAAGTTCTCAGAAACAGTGTCTAAAATCCCTGTACTCCGTGTGAAGGGGGTCGCCGTGGTCTCTGTGAAACTCGAGAATCTCTCTTTGATTTCTGATTTCCGGGGAGTGAATTGCACCGCACACTCGGTCTGCACGCCCTGAGACGGTGGTGCGGTTCTTTTATTCCATCCACGTGGGAAACCGTCCTGTAGCGTGTTCTGACGTAGAATTCCCCTTGATTGTTTGAATCACCTATTTGTAATCTTATATTTTATTTGTTTTTTTAAATAATTTTTTAAAATATATTTTATTGATTTTTTTACAGAGAGTAAGGGAGAGGGATAAAGTCAGAAACATCGATGAGAGAGAAACATCGATCAGCTGCCTCCTGCACACCCCCCACTGGGGATGTGCCTGAAACCAAGGTATGGGAATCGAAACTGGGACCTTTCAGTTCACAGGCCAACACTCTATCCACCGAGCCAAACTGGTTAGGGCTATAATCTTATATTTTAAACTAGAGGCCCGGTGCACAGAAATTCGTGCACTCGGTGGGGTGGGGGGGTCCCTCAGCCCGGCCTGCGCCCTCTTACAGTTTGGGAGCCCTCAGGGGATGTCCACCTGATGGCTTAGGCCTGCTCCTCACAGTCTAAGCTGCAGTCTGGCCTCCCGCTGCGGGAGGCAACCAACAGGCCAATCGGGGGACAGTGCCAGCCGGCAAGGGGAGAGCCCCGCCCCCCCCATCGCCCCTCCACTGCCACCAGTCACCGCCACCCGCCCCCCCTGCCAATCACCATCCCCTCCCTCTGCCCGCTGGCACCCGCCTTGGCTGGCCTGGCCCCATCTGTTCACCGGCCCAGCCCCCCGCCGAACAGTCGTTCTGCCGTTTGGTCGATTTGCACATTGGCTTTTATTATATAGGACAATAAATTTCTGTTAGTTATATCTTTGTTACTCTCTAGATAACTCTTTGCTTTTTTAAAAAAAAAACTTTTAAATTCCTGAAGAAGGAGGAAGAACTAACAATAACGTGGGGGCCTCCATGTATTGCTGTGCTTTATTATTTCTAAACTCTTCTCTAAACCATCTTAATTTGCATTGATAAACTAGTGTAGTTTTTCAAATTATTGAGTTTTGCTGCCGGACAGTGAGCCTACAGCTCACGCGGCTCAGGCCCAGGTGCTTAGGAGAAGGCGCTGCGGGCGCTGTCTGAGGCCGCCCCACCTTCAGAATGCTCTCTCTTCGCTCCGAAGGAGGACAGCTCACAGGAACCTTGTTTGCAAAGAGCCTGCGGAGTCCGTGACCGCGAAATTGGCTATTTCCATGCAAAGTGCTTTGGCCTTTTCCGGAGGTGCTGAATTGGGACTTTCTAATTAACTTCCATTCGCAGACCAGAGCTGACACTAATTTGTAAATTGCATGTATTAATGTGAGTCAAGAAGAGTTAATATTAAGTGTTGCCTAATTAGGTTACAAAAATAACAGGAGCGTCACCCATCCGCGTGGTGTGTGTCCACACACAGAGCCCTCGGCACAGAGCGCGGTCCCAGCAGGACACGGATGAGCGCGCTCCTGGGTACCACGGGACACACGGAAAACCCCAAAGGCTCCCGGAATAAATCCCTCTCAGGAAACCTTGGTCAGACGCCAGACAAAGGTTCTATCGGGCCGATCGGCATGCAGGAGGGGGACATCCGTGCCCAGAGGTGCAATATTTCCAGCTCAAGTCTTTCCTGCGCGTCTCCCATTTCTATTAACGAGATGCCCAGCGACTTTTCCCCATCGAAGGCACTTGGTACATTTCAGTAGCAAGGGTGCCCAGGGACGGCTCAGCCATCGTTCATTTACTGAGTGCCTGACCCCTGCTATTTGCAGGGCCGGGAGCCGGGAGGCAGGCGGTATTTATTAAGTCGCCTGCTCATTGTCAAGTGCCTCTCGCCTCTGCTGGACGGGGCGACCTTTGAACGCGGAGGTGCTCATTGCGTGCTGTAATTTACACGTCTGGACAGAGGGAAGGTGCTCATTGCGTGCTGTAATTTACACGTCTGGACACATCCACAGCCCAGCCCGGTGCTGGGAGAGGGAAAGGCACGAGAAACACACGACGAAAGACAACGAAGGGAAGGCTGAGGGACCGAGAAACAGGACGTCTGACAAGGATCCGCGTGACATTGTCACGGGGAACCGATGAGCAAACGGCGAGAGTTGTTCGCAGAACCAGAGGCCACAGAGGCGGAAGGCGAGAGGCGAAAACACGTTTTATCAGGCTTTGCTTTTTCCTGAACAGACCCTGATTTCTAAACTCTAAGCTCTTGTCAAACTGCCCAGGTCCACCAAGTAATGCACAGTCTCCATAGACGTCCGGGTTACAGCAATATTAGCTTTGTCACAGTTCTGCTTCCTTATGTGGGATTGTTAGACCCACCGAATTCTCGACAGTCAGTATCCACGAGGATCTGGGTGGCTTGAGAGCCGGTCATTGTACCAGGAAGACAAAACCCACACTTCATCCTGGACTAAGAATTTTACACTTTCATTAATATCACCCTTCAGGGGGAAAACTGTCCTTAGTAAGAAAGCAGCCCGGCCAGTGTGGCTCAGTGGTTGAGCATGACCTATGACCCAGGAGGTCATGGTTTGATTCCTGGTCAGGGCACATGCCCTGGTTGTGGGCTTGATCCCCAGTAGGGGGCGTGCAGGAGGCAGCTGATCAATGACTCTCTTATCATTGATGTTTCTCTCTCTCTCTCTCCCTCGCCCTCTCCGAAATCAATAAAAATATATCCTATGTAACAAAAGCCTAATATGCTAGGGGTTCAACTGTTCGACCGTTCAGCCAATTGCTATGACATACACTGACCACCACGGGGAAGACACTCCGACCGGTAGATTAGCTTGCTGTTGGGATCTGGCCTATGGGGACTGGGTGAAACGGGCCGGACACGCCCTGGAGCCCTCCTGCGGTCCCTCTCTGGCCCCGATCATGCACCAGTGGGGTCCCTTGGCCTGGCCTGCACCCTCTCCCAATCCGGGACCCCTTGAGGTATGTCGTAGAGCCGGTTTCAGCCCCGAGAGCAGGATGAATCCATGCACCGGGCCTCTACTTTATAGAAAAAGAAAGCAAGCACCGCTAATATCGGCTCATCAACAGGAGACCTTAGGAAGATGGCAGACAGTCAACCCAGAAACCATTTCAGAGGAACAATCGGACATGGAACTGTGCTCTAGTCCCAGCAGCGCCCTCTGCTGGGCCATGGCGTCCCTGGCGCTTGCCAAGGATGAGGTAATACAGGGGTGTTCCCCTGGACACTACATGTTTATCAATTCGATCGGAGGTTGCAATGTCAAAGGCTTCTGCTTTTTTTGACGTTGAATTTGACAACCAAGAATATCTTATCTAAGAGTCACAAGGTTCATTTTTTGAAAATTAAACTATTTTGTATTTATCCATGTTTGTTTTCGTAACTTCAGTTGTCGTTGGTGTACTGTGTGTTGCTGATGGTGGGTTAGTGACGTGTCTTCTCCTCACGCCATGACGGCAGCGGGGAGACAGCGCTGACTGGAGCCGTGGAGAACTCCCTCCCAAATGGCACTACCAGCTCCTTCTCTGGCTTAAAAATAGAGCTGCTCAAACCTGCTCAAAATTCCATTAAACACACCCGACTCAGCCTAAACGGTGTACGCTCCTTAAAAAAACGAAAATGCTTCATCCATTTAGAATATGTTCCTGAAGATGTTAATCAAGGAATCTAGACGAGAAAAAAACTGACAAGCGTGCACAGTGAAGATGAAGACCGTGTGTATAATTTCATCTCGTTACGGGTTGAACGGAGCTCCTCCCCGCAGGGGAAAAGGCAAGTCAACGCCCCAACCCCCGGGAACCCCGGCAGCTCAGAGGGGACTGACTTGGAGGCGGGCTTTGCAGATGGAGTCAGCGAGCTCCAGGAGCAGGTGGGCGGGCTCGGGCTCTTACAGGAAGACGGCCCTGGGAGCAGAGGCCCAGGAGAGGCCTGTGATGTGGGGGCAGCGAGGAATGGCGCAGCTGCAGGCCTAGGAACCCCAAGACGCCCACAAACCCGCAGGAGCTGGGGGCGGGGGATGTCAGCACAGGCTCCAGGGAGAGGTGACCCTGTGGGGCCTTGACCTTCGACCCCAGCCCCCCAGTTTGTGGCGCCTTTTTACTGCATCCCTGGGAGCAAAACGCGCCTGAACCCTAAGAAGTGTATTTCCTATTTATATCGAAAGGAAGTGGTTCTGCCTCCAGTTGCTCTAGCCCAGTGGTCGGCAAACTCATTCGTCCACAGAGCCAAATATGAACAGGACAACGATTGAAATTTCTTTTGAGAGCCAAATTTTTTAAACTTAAACTATATAGGTAGGTACATTGTTATTAACTTAATTAGGGTACTCCTAAGCTGGCCTTTGCTAAAAACTCAAGGGTCCAAAGAGCCGCATGTGGCTCGCGAGCCGTGGTTTGCCGACCACGGCCCTAGACACACAGCTACTGCGGCGGCTGCTACTGTCACAGGACAGCCACGTGAGCCGAGTGTGTACAGGTGTCCCCTCGGTCAACCCTCACAATAACCCACAGAGGAGCGTGTTACCTCTCACTTCACAGGTGGGAAAACGGCGGCCGGATTAACATTTCTCAAGGCTGTGTAGCTAGTAAGTGGCAGCTGGTATTTAAATCTGGGATGTCAGTATAAAATATATATTCCTCATCGTTAAATCATATAATAAAAGGCTAATATGCAAATTGTCCTGGGAGTTCGACTGACCACCAGGGGATGGCATGGAACATGGCGGGCGTCGGTGACACGGCGCTGGCAGCGGGAGTCAATGGAGGCGCTGCCAGCCCTGATGGGCCCCAACGAGAGTGGGACCATGGCAGGATGGTGGAGCAGGTGAGCGGGCGGCGCCAGACCAAGGCGGGTGCGAGGGGAGGCCCTGGCCGGCAGCCGGCAGCTGCTAGGGACCCTACCTGTGCACGGATTTTGTGCACCGGGTCTCTAGTTAAATTATATGTATTTTACAAAGGTTTATAGTAAATTTGCCAGATCTAACTAAATAATGAAAATCAGTAGTTTCATGAGATAATCACAGCATAGTGTTAGAAAAAGTAAAATTTAAACAGGCTATCTAACTGCTTAGAAATAAGAAGCCAGAAGGCACGCACACAATCCACATGGAACACTGCCACAGTCTACTGAAAGGCAAACTATAACGGGAATCATTGGCGAGGTATAGCCTTTCACCATCAATTAGAAATTCCATTAATAAATAATTAGAACAGTTGCCTGAGAAGAGAACAGTTTAAGATCCTCTCGGCCGGATTCCAACCTAAAGAGCAACTGAGTCGCGCCGACATGACGTATAAGCAAACCTCACAGAACTCGGCTACGACGGAGGCAGGTCTTTTGCTCACAGGCACACAGCTCGACTGAGGAACAAGGGGATCCCAGGACAGACCCACGCGTGTTTCGGCTTTACTTTCTGGGAAAGTTGCTGTTTCCATTCGTTGGAGACCTGGGGGTGTGTTTCATCGATGGTAGAAGATCTGAAACCATTCAACGGGCACATGTAAGAAAGAAACCTTAACATTATTAGAAACATATAGAAAATCTATCATCTATGATTCTAAAGACTCTCTACCTAAACTCGGAGAGTAAATAGAATATGATAAAGCATGAATATCAGGATGTACTTCATAGAGTATCACACTGAATTCCGAGTGTATTTTCTCACGCTATGAAAGAACGAAAACACCCATTGCCACCAGTCCATCTTCGACAGTAACTGTGGGTAGAGAGACTGCTACTGCTGTGCAGGAAAGATGCCTATTTACCAGCCCGTGTATGGCCGCCTCTACGGGATTGCTGTGAAGGGCTGTCCTGTCTGACGGCCATGTGGCCACTGGCTTCTGCAACAAAAGAAAGTGTCCACGCGGCAGAGGAAAGGGACTGGGGGAACATGAACAGCCCCATTCCTTCCAGAGATGAGAAGTCACGGACCCGTGTCCTTTGAGGAAGACGGAGCCTGGCCTGCGTGTGAAGAGCTGGTGCTGTGGACTTGGCCAAGAGGAGACACCTATCACCGTCAGCCCTTATCTCCTCTCTCCCACCGAGAGGTCCCGTGCCGCCGGCTTAGCCAGGAGCATGGCTGTCGGCTAAGGACACAGCGGGGGGATTATCTCCTCCCATGGGCTTCGGCTCTTGTGGGAACAGCGTTCCGTCCCACGGGCATGAGGGCGTGTGCAGAAATGAGGCCTCCATGCTTCAGAATTGCTTTCTCGTCTGAACACATACAAGCAAAAATACAATGTGCATTTGAAATGCTAACGTGGCCTTTAAAATCCGTACTAATTAGGGTGAATGAGAGCAAACTTCTGTCAGATCTACCTGCCGTTAACACTCACGGCCATTGCAGTTAAGCCAGCCGACGCAGGAAACCTCAGACCACCGGGGTTCCCCTCCGCGCCGGAGGCTGTGAACGCTGCATCGCGTAAGGGAAGTGTTTACCTGCGGCCGTGGTACCCAGGTGTCAGCGATCGCAGTGTGCAGCTGACATGCACTGCAGCATTCTCTCCACACGACGGTTCTTCCCAGATCATCTGAGCCGGGGGCGGGGACGGAGTGAACTAGACATTCAGGCTGCACCGTCATCATTCTTCCGCTGATTTATGTTCAGGCTGCAGGCTAGGAATTGTTCTGAATCCCCATCATCCTGTATAATAAAAGGCCAGTGACCGTAAGCGTAATGACCAGAACAATCGCTTGGCCAGTCGCCATGAGGTGCATTGACCACCTCTCGGTCCCACTCCCACCCGCCCCAGACTGCAGGCTCCTATCACAGCATGGCGAACGGGGAACCACGGGGAACCAAGGTGAGTGGCGGTGGGGCGGGACTGGCGAGCAGACAGAATGGCCTACCTCTTGGTCCCTCCCCCCGGCCTTCAGGCTCTGGGGAAGCGGAGCCATGCTGTGATCAGAGAACCACAGTGAACTGGGGGGTGGGGGGGGGCAGTGGCGGCGGAACGGGATTGGGGACTGGTGAGCAGGCGGAAGATGGCCCTGATCGCAGGCTAGGCCTGGGGACTCTACCTGTGCACGATTCCGTGCACTGGGCCTCTTGTCTACTATAAGAGCCCAGAACCGAACGCCACAGGAGATACGTCCTATCCATCGTGTTCATCATTCATTTCCTCCCTGACACGGAGGAACAATCACGTGTGGGTGGGGCACGGACAGAAGAGGGGGGGCCGGCAGCTGCCCACAGTCCCACTGGGTGGGAAACTGTCTCCCCTGGACCCTTCAGAGCCTGGGCTGGACCCACCCTGTGACTCGGTTGTGATCGAACCCCATTCACAACCTCCTCAGAGACACCAGTGACGGACCTTGAGTTCTGCAGGAGAGCTCACGTTTCCAGGGATGTTCCGACTCGGGGTGTCATCACACATGATTAAACCTTCAAAACAGAGACATCGGCAGGTCTGACGCTCCCTCTGGCTGGGGCGGGAAATGGTTCCGACCGGAACGTCCTTGGAGGGAGAGTGGAGAGGATAAAAGTAGACCCGGAACTGTAGACCCAGTGTGGGGTGTGCAGGAGGCAGCCAATCCATGATTCTCTCTCATCATGGATGTTTCTCTCTCTCCCTCTCCCTTCCTCTCTGAAATCAATAAAAACACATTTTTTAAAGAGGCTTTAAACCACAAACCTGTGTCCTCTGGAGAGTCCCATGCAGACACGAAGCAGGCACTCGTGTCTCCTAACAGTTGTGTTCAAGAAAGACCAAGGAGATTTGGCAAAAGGACTTTCTCATCGTCATCCCCATGCCCTTTATTTATTTTATTTATTTATTTTGTAATCCTCACCTGAGGATATTCTTCCATTGATTTTTAGGGAGAGTGAAAGAGAGAGGGAGAGACAGAGAGAAACATCAATGTGAGAGAAACACATTGATGGGTTCCCTCCCACATGAGCCCCAACCAGGGCCCAGGCCGGGGAGGAGCCTGCAACGGTGGTATGTGCCCTTGACCGGAATTGAACCCGGGACCCTTCCATCCGCAGCCTGATGCTCTATCCACTGAGCCACACTGGCCAGGGCCTCCCATACCCTTTAAAATTCCAGCATCAGAAGTCCTGAGACTCCCACCTCCTCGCTGACAGAGGGGCCTGCTGGGGGGATTATCCTGCAGCCATTTCTCCCCTGAAAAGTGTCCAGGTGGGTCCCCCAGGGGCCTCTCCTTCCCCCTAAGGTGCCCCGTCGCTCGGGCATTAGTGACGCCTCCCAGGCTGCACAGCTTACACCGTGGCCTTGCCGGGGCCGGGTGGAGGGTGAAAGTTTCTCGTGGAAAAGGAGGAGCCCGAGGCTGTTCCGTCCTCTCCCTGCGCGAAGGCGAACAGGCAGCTCCCGTCCTGGCAGCCTCGCCCAGAACCAATGCCAATCCCTGCTCAGGGGATCCTGTTCGTCCCCTGTTCCCACGTCAAAGGCAGGGATGGAGCTCCTGCGGATAAACCGATTCTCACACGGATCAGCCGGGATTAGCCAGACCTCCCTCTGCTCCCGGCCTGGCCGAGCTGCGAGGCACAGGAGTGTGTTCACTTCAGGGGCCAGCACCAAGGGGGCCGAGGGCAGGCCGAGGCCAGGCCGAGGAGGCGGACGGGATTTGACTGAACTTAACGTATAAAAACCAAGATGAAGGCTGATGGGCCAGAGGAAGGTGGTGCTGGAGACTGGGCTGTGACTGAGGGCGTGCTCAGAGAGGCCAGGAGGTTATGAGGGGGGACTCTTGGGGCCCCTTCTGAGTGCTTTTCCAGGAAGAAACCAGGAAACAAAGAAACGTCCCTCTTCCCACACTGCTGGCTCCTCCCACACTGCTGGCTCCTCCCACACTTCAGGCTCCTCCCACACATGCAGGCTCCTCCCACACTGCAGGCTCCTCCCACACGTGCAGGCTCCTCCCACACCGCAGGCTCCTCCCACACGTGCAGGCTCCTCCCACACATGCAGGCTCCTCCCACACTGCAGGCTCCTCCCACACTGCAGGCTCCTCCCACACCGCAGGCTCCTCCCACACGTGCAGGCTCCTCCCACACCACAGGCTCCTCCCACACTGCAGGCTCCTCCCACACCGCAGGCTCCTCCCACACGTGCAGGCTCCTCCCACACTGCAGGCTCCTCCCACACATTCAGGCTCCTCCCACACTGCAGGCTCTCCCGTGCCCTTGGAACATCACAGGGCTCCTGAACTCCACTCCCCCACCTGCACGGCCGCCCCATCACCCACACCCCCACCTGCACAGCCGCCCCATCACCCACACCCCCACCTGCACAGCTGCCGATCACCCACTCCCCACCCAGGGGACAGTGCTTACACCTGACGCACTGCGCTGGCCGGTCACCATCCCGCGGAGCCACAGGGGCAGTGGGGTCCCTCTGAGCATACGTCCTGGGGCCTGGGGTCTGCTGGGAGGAAGCCGAGTCCCTGGGCTGGCCCAGCTGCCAGGGGAGCCGGTCCTCTGGACCTGGCCACCGTGCCGACGAGACCTTCTGGAGCGAGTGCCGCATGTGTCACACTAGATGCCGCGCCAGGAAGGAGCGTCCATCCCCCGCCACAGCGACCTGCGATGAGAAACAGCTGCCGGACCCACTGAACCTGCCCGCGAGCTGGGAGGGCCTGCGCCGGGCCGTAAAGCAGCTGTGGTTGTGGCTGTGGCTGAGGCTGTAGCAGTGGCTGCGGCTGCGGCTGTGGCTGTGGCTGTGGCTGTGGCTGTGGCTGTGGTAACGGCACCTCGCGTTCCGCCTCAGCCATCGCCTCTGTGAGCACTCCGTGTGTGTCCCTCATGTCCACCGCAGAGCACGTAGGGGGCCATTCGGCCTCATCAGCCAAACACACCCGATGGCAGCCAACAGCCACGTGCCGGGTCCCCAGAAACCACCCTCCTGGGGGCTCAGTGCACGGGATCAGGACCCTTCACTGCACGACCCCCACCCCCAACACCAGCAGTTACTACCGCCAACACCCTGCGAACTGCTCTCAGGTCAGGCGGCGATCACAGGACAGACGCTGGCCCCGGGCTCAGTCAGCCTCGCTCTCTTAGGAATAAACGTCGGAACAGCGGCTGCACCCCATGGGGCAGGGAGCTGAAGGAGGGGTCGGTACCAACAGACTGGGGCCTCGGTGATGGGCCGGTCAAACAGGGCCCGGACCAAACACGTCCCCTGGTCAGCAGCTCTCCAGCGACCCTGGCGGTTCAAAGTGGGGCTTAGAGGGAGGTATGCACGCAGCCTTGTTTCCGTGGGCGTTTTCACAAGCTGAGCTCCCAGCTCGGCAGCCGCTGCGTGCCGCCAAGGCCACCGGAGATCCCGCGCCCAGCACATGCCGGGTCTCTCACCACATGGCCTCGTTTCTGCGCTTCCCCAAGCCCAATATTTCCGTCTGGTTTCTCAAAACAAGCAGCTGTGCGTCTGCTCCTTCTGGGCCCTTCTGCCCAGAATCAATCGGGGGAGACGTATTGATCAGGTGTCTCCGGGGCGGGGGGCGGGGTGTAGAGCGACTGTCTCAGCATCCGCCGTCCCCACATACCTTCCCATCACGCGAGCTCCCTGCCGAGGGGCAGAGAAGGCATCGCGCACGCACATGCGGAGCTTCCACATACGGAGCCACAGGGCACAGGAATGCTACACGGACCGTGGCCCAGGAAACGGACTTCGGGGGTCAGCTTGCGGGATGGAGGGATGAAGTGCTGCTAGGTCAGCGGACAGGGAAGGCGTGCGACGGCCGACTTAGTGCACAAGCACCGTCCCCAGTGCCGCCCCAGGGCCTTCACCCGCATCGGCAGCGACGGGAGCTCCAGACACGGTTATCCTGACCGCAGACACCGCGTCAGTGAGGGCACCTCCACAGCACACACAGGCGGGCACGACTCCGACCTGGGGCAGGAGGCCAGGCCGCCATTATCACGTCATCACAGTATCACACACCAGCAGGTGGAGGGCGTTACCACAGGATGGGGGCGGGGGGCTGGGAATGGATAACCCGGAGTCCAGGAGCAGATGGGGGGGGGGGATGATAAACTGAGTCCAGGTGAGATGGGGGGACACACCTGCCTGAGCTCTTTCCAGGTTTCCTCCACGTTGTGAGCCATCCCGACCAAAGCCCTTGGGAAACGAAGGTCACTGTCTTCTACTCCAGACTAAACTCATCTACTGGCCGCACAGCCCGCTCTCGCCCAGCCTCGTCCCCATGTCACACGCCTGCGTGCATTCAGACATCCCGGGGCCGGAGGCCGCCCTGCCCCTCACCTGGGCCAGGGCTCAGCGGTGCTTTGATAGAGAAGAGTGGTCAAGGGTTGTAAATATTCCGTGATTTTTTTAAAAGAAATTGATTATATATATATATATATATATATATATATATATATATATATATATATATAATTTTAGAGAGAGAGACGGGAGAGAGACACAGAAACATCAATATGAGAGCCACATCGATTGGTTGCCTCCTGCACGTGCCCCAACCAGGACCAGAGATCAAGCCTGCAACTGAGGTACGTGCTTTTGACCACAATCGAACCCAAGGCCCTTCAGTCCCTGGACCGAAGCTCTATCCACTGAGCCACACCGGCTAGGGCTCAATGTTCCGTTTTAAAGATACTTTCACTAAGAACTTCTGTCATTTTTCTATTTTATTTCCAACTCTGCAGATTTTTAAATTGCATTTCCAAATTTACTCAGCACAGTCGATTAAAAGCTTTAAAAGAAAGCAAGAGGCACATAGACATTGTGAGGGAAGTAAATCGGTTCTCAGGAGAGGCACAGGCCGTCTGGACATCCGCCCTCAGGGTCTGAAGCAAACCCCTCGCCTCAGCTCCGGCAGAGGCTCACGGAGTTCACGGCGGAAACAAACCTTGTCTCCAAGCACCCGACGGCTGAGAGTGGACATTGGGGAGCCACCTTGCACAGCACAAAAAGTGGTGCCAACTGCAAGAGAGCTCGTCTGAACTCGACGCAAGTGACAACGGCTGATCATTCTCCTTGTCCACCGCCCCCATGCACAGAGGGAGAGCGAGGGGTGTGCCCGCGTGCACAGAGGGACAGCGAGGGGTGTGCCCGCGTGCACAGAGGGACAGCGAGGGGTGTGCCCGCGTGCACAGAGGGACAGCGAGGGGTGTGCCCGCGTGCACAGAGGGACAGCGAGGGGTGTGCCCGCGTGCACAGAGGGACAGCGAGGGGTGTGCCCGCGTGCACAGAGGGACAGCGAGGGGTGTGCCCGCGTGCACAGAGGGACAGCGAGGGGTGTGCCCGCGTGCACAGAGGGACAGCGAGGGGTGTGCCCGCGTGCACAGAGGGACAGCGAGGGGTGTGCCCGCGTGCACAGAGGGACAGTGAGGGGTGTGCCCGCGTGCACAGAGGGACAGCGAGGGGTGTGCCCGCGTGCACAGAGGGACAGCGAGGGGTGTGCCCGCGTGCACAGAGGGACAGTGAGGGGTGTGCTCGCTGAAGCTGATGACTCTCCTGCTTGCTCGCCCCCCCCCCCCCTTTAATTAGCTTCTTTCCCGAATACTGATTTGTATTCTCTTTGCTCCGTCCCTGCCTCTCCATCTCTCCTTTCAGGCTTTAAGATTCCTTTGCTGCTGCCCCTCCCCCTGTCTCCCCCGCAGTCCCTGCCAGGCCGCGGAAGGCAGTGTTCCTCGGAGGAAACGTGCTTGTGAACTTCGGGGTGTTGTGCTGTGTGTGCGTGACCCACAGTGACCGTCCTCCCGACAGACCGGGAGTGGGATGAAGAGATTCTCCAGAAACAGCCGCAGGCACTGCATCTGCTCGTTTCCTTTTAAAAAGTATTTCTATTGATGTCAGAGAGGAAGGGAGAGGGAGAGAGAAACATCAATGATGCGAGAACCCTGGATCGGCTGCCTCCTGCACGCCCCACTGGGGATGGAGCCTGCCACCCGGGCGTGTGCCCTGACTGGGAACTGAACCCTGACCTCCTGGTTGGTGGCCACCAGGGATCTGAGCCCATGCCTGCAGCAGGCCCCACATGCAGCTCGGCTCCCTCGCCTGCCCCGCCCTCTCTGAGTGGCTCTGACCACGTGGAGAGGGGAGCTATGTGGGTTCTCAGAAGAGGAGAGTGTGAGCGCCTCACTCAGCCTGCGGTCTGGGAGCCGCGAGAGCCTGTGACGCACCAGGAATTCTGATGAGGAGGCTGCTTTCTGCTCTGTCTGTGTTTGCCGTCCCTTTGGATGTCAGGCACCGTGGTTTTCCTGCCCCTGCCCCCCGCCCCGCTGGGAGGAGGAAGGGGCCCTGGGTGTGTGCAGGGATGTTCCCAGCAGTGAAGTCGGGGGGGGGGGGCAGGGGAGGAGAAGGGGGGCTGAAGACTCGGGACAGGAGCCCTCACTGGTCCCTCTGGGGCAATAGAGGGTATTGTTCTGTCGCTGCCTACAGAGCGCCCTCTGCAGTCTGCACACGGCCTGGTTCCTCACATTTTTCTGAGAACAGGAAGCAGGGGGTCTGGAAACATACAGCTCCCGGACCCCACCGTGGGTTCTCGGTCAGCGGGTCTGAGGGACCTCCAGATGTGGCTCAGCCACTCCGTGTCCTTCTCAGCATGGGAACCTCCGGAGAAGCCGCGATGCAAATGCTCACCCGCAACGCAGACACCCAGGGCCTGGGGATCAGACACCCGGGGCCTGGGGATCAGACACCCGGGGCCTGGGGATCAGACACCCGGGGATCAGACACCCGGGGCCTGGGGCTCAGACACCCGGGGCCTGGGGATCAGACACCCGGGGCCGGAAACCGCCTGCCCCTCGCCTGCGATGCCCACTGCTGACACCCAGCTCCAAAGGCCGCACCCTGGCCCTCTTTAGGCCACACCCAGGGTGCTCTGCCGAGAAGCAGGTGTGGCATCAGCAATGGGACCAGCCGGGCTCTGTCTGCCTTGACCGTGCACACAGAACCCATGGCCGCCATGGGGAAGCCTCCTGCACCTCCATGAGGCGTTTCTCCCACACGTGGGGTGCCGGGGAGGGGGTGCCCCTACACCCAGAAGCAAGTCCTGATTCTCGGTAATTGTTTTTCAGAAGCTGAGATGGTGGCAGAGGGAGTTCTGGCCAAGGCCCCCTTCCCCAGGGCGCACCTGCCCTCCCGTGGCCGGCCGCTGACACCCAGGGGGAGCGCTCCTGTTCCACAGCACGGGCGCCCGCAGCATGCAGCGCCCCACTCCCCGTGGAGGGGGACCCCCACCTCCACGACATCACACAGCTGTGACCTGATCACTGGCCCTTCCGAAACAAAGCTCAGTTTGTGTTACCATTTTATGTTATTAGAGCACGAGAGGCCGGTGCACGAACTCGGGCACAGGTGGGGTCCCTCAGCCTGGCCTGCGATCAGGGTGATCGGGGCCGATCAGGGCCAGCCGGCCCGGGAGAGGGACCGTGGGAGGACCGTGGCTCTGGGAGCGCACTGACCACCAGGGGCAGCTCCTGCATTGACCATCTGCCCCCTGGTGGTCAGTGCACATCATAGCAACCAGTTGACCAGTCATTTGGTCGACCAGTCATAACGGTCGCTTAGGCTTTTCTATATATAGATGTGCAGCAGGCCTGTGTGTGAATGCATCCGAGATAACAGCTGTGAGGAGGGTTATCGTGCGGAGGCCTCCATGGTCAGGAGACCAGCTCACGGGCACAGAGCGCCACTCGGCAGAAACTCAGCCACACCCGCCTCCGTAAGGACACACAGGTGCGCCGTGGCGGCAGCACACCAGGCCACACACACGTCAGTGAGGGCTTTGCTGTGACTCCGCATCCCAGCAGCCTCTCTTCGTGCGGACACTTGTCTGGGCTGTTGGATGTGAGGCAGGAGAATCCAGGCCCGGCCGGAGGAAGCTTCTCCCTGCAGCGGGTCCGATAGTCCCTCTCGTAAGGGCTGACACGGAGGCGACCTTCCACGCTGGGAGCAGCCAGCAAAGGCTAGAACCAGCCCGTGCACAGACGCACGCTCACAGACCCTCCCGCCAGACAGAGCTGAGAGCTGCTGTTCCAGCCCCACCCGAGGTCTCCCTGGACCCTCTGCTGGGCGCCCACACCCGGCCCAGGCCCCTCCCTCTCATGCCACCACGACCCGGCGTTCACCTGGCAAAGAGGTACGACCCCTGCTGTCATCCCTGCACAGGCCCTTCCTGTTGGATTCCGACTCAGCTTTCAAAACCTCCCCGCGGGCCTTCACTCCTCCCCACGGGCCGCCAGCCGCGGGCTGCTCCAACCTGTTCCCTGCAGCGCGAAACCCCAGCACCCTGCTCCCTCTCCCACTCGCACACCCGAGACCCTTTCCCTCTGACCCTCGTACCTGGAGGCAGGGCGCAATGCAGACATGTCACCTGGCTCCATCACGTGTCCGTCACCCCCTCTCTCCACGCGCCTGGCACCGTGGGCGCCTGGCTCCCCTCACGCCCCGCAGGCCACGTTATGAGGACAAGGACCCGGGCCGGCAGGAGGCGCAGCCGTCCTCAGAGCTTGCCATAGTTCTTTACCTTCGCCGGGACCCCCTTTCTCATCCCTGCCTCTCGCCCTGATCAAACCGCCCCTGCGTGGGCTCACACCTTCGACCTCTGACCTCGCTCCAGCTCCACGGCTTCGGCTCCTGGCTCTCTGGGCTGTTGGATTCCAGGCCCCACGTTAACGCTCTTCCCCTTAAGCACCATGTGGGTGAGAGGCACAGGGCCACCGGCTGGAGGGATGCTCCCTGAGGAAAAGCAGATGCATGGACAGTCACGGCCGGGACGCGGTGTCACACAAGAAGGTGGGACATTGTAATAGACATCTTTTCTGCTGCCTCTGTGATTCTGTGTCACTACAAAGCTCCAGCTGACACAATTAAATAAGTGACTTTGTGAGAGAGAGGGTGGGGAGGGAGAGAGAGAGAGAGAGAGAGAGAGAAAGAGAGAGAGAGAGAGAGGTGGGTGGTTTTGGGTCAGCAATGGCATCGTCCTCCGAGAAGTGGAGCGGAGAGAGTCTACCTTCTCCACCGGCCTCCCGTCCTCCGAGCGTCTCCAGGTATCTGTGCTCAGAGGCTCCGAGCGCCACCTGCCACCTTCGATCAGCGTCAGCATCCTCGGTGCCGCCGACGCCGCTCGGCTGTGCAGGCCCCCGGGCTCCCCAGGGCAGCTCTGCATCCTCCTCAAGTTCACGTCCAGGTACAACCCGGGCGAGGGGTGAGTACCTCCCTGTCAATGGGAAAACCGGGAAACACGGAGAGTCTGTCCCTGTCACACAGAACCCCCGTCCCCTGGTCCCGGCCCCCTGGGCCTCACACGTCCATCACTTAGGAGCATCGCAGAGGGCTGTTTGGGGGTTTGCCTTTAGTTCTCTGTTACTGGTTCTGAATCGGCCCTTCTTACTGAGCGAGGAGAACTCCTGCTCTGTGGGCCCAAAAGGCCGTCCCCTTCCGCCGGCCGCCCCGCCGGCCCTTTGCCAGCTGGGCTGACCTCGATCGGCGGGTGGAGAGGCGGCCGAGACAGATCGAAGCGGCATTCTGGTTCCCATTCAATAGCCCCGTGTGGAGCGTCCATTTGCTGATGAACTCGTTGATCTGATCGAGCCGTGACACGCCTGGCTTGTCCGCTGTGGTAGCCACAAGTATCGAGCAGGACTGAGTGGATGTCAACCTCAGTGATGTAATCAGACCCGGATCCTGGCCCAGGGGAGCTGCGGACTGCAGGGGCTCCGCCTTGTGCTGGAACACGTTGGTGTAGAAAGAGGATGCTGGCTAGGCTGGCCCCAGCGTGTGCGATTCCATGGCGGTGCGTGAGCGCATAAGAGAGGTTTACTAAGACCGTCCTGGACCCCTGCAGTTCCGTGTGTCCATGGTGGGTGCTCAGGAGGGAAGAAGTAAGAGAACAGGGAGGCTGTCCTGACTCCATTGCATGCTCTTGCCTCCTCTGCCAAGTGTTAACTGAGCGTAATGGCTCGGGGCGATTTCTGGGGTCTCTGCTCTGTTCCACATGCCTGTTCTCGTGCCGGTGCCAGGCTGTTTTGAGTACAGTGGCTTTGTAAGTTAACATGACATCTAACTGAAAAGCTTCTGCACAGCAAGAGAAACCAGCATCAAAATGAAAGGGGAGCCCCCTGTATGGGAAAACGTATTTGCAAATGACACATCGGATGAGGGTTTAACTCGCAAAATATATAAAGAACTCTTACAACTCAACAAAAGGAAGACAATCCAATTTAAAAAAATGAGCAGAGGACCTAAATAGACACTTCTCCAAAGAGGACCTACAAATGGCCAGGAGACACGTGAAAACATGCTCACCGTCACTGACCATCCCAGAGATGCAAATTAAAACGACAATGCGGTGCCATCTCACACCTGTCAGAATGGCTATCATCAACAAACAACAAGTGCTGGCGAGGATGCGGAGAAAAAGGAACCCTCGTGCACTGCTGGTGGGAATGCAGACTGGGGCAGCCACTGTGGAGAACAGTATGGAGTTTCTTCAAAAGACTAAAAATGGAACTCCCATTTGACCCAGAGATCCCACTTCTAGGAATATACCCCAAGAAATCAGAAACACCAATCAGAAAGGACATATGTACCCCTATGTTCATAGCAGCACAATTCACCATAGCTAAGATCTGGAAACAGCCTAAATGCCCGTCAGCAGATGAGTGGATTAGAAAACAGTGGTCCATCTACACAATGGAATACTATGCAGCTGTAAAAAAGAAGGATCTCTTACCCTCTGAGACTGCATGGAGGGACCTGGAGAGCATTGTGCTGAGTGAAATAAGCCAGTCAGAGAAAGACAGGTATCACATGACCTCACTTATTTGTGGAATCTAATGAACAACATTATACATCCTAAGACCCAAAGGGACGATTATTCGGCTTTAGACTATAATAGTATCTTATTTTTAAGTTTTGGAGATTTTTGCCAACACTAGTGCTCAAGCACTCCCCTGCTCCTGAACACAGCGTCGGTCCTGAGAGCACCAGCTGAGTGAGCCTGGACGACGAAATGATTTCTTGATGAAAGTCACTCATGTCTTAAAATCACCAACTTTAAAAAGATTTTGTAACATTAAGCAGATGCTGAAATTAAAAGAATATTCCTATATGATCTTTACATCAACCCATCACAGTAGACAACATGCTAAGAATGCTGAAACGTGGACGGCCACACGGGCGTGTCTTGTATCTTTTCTGGCTCAGTTCCCGAATGCCGGCTTTGCCATGGAAACTGCACAGCAAGGCCAACTTAGGGCACGCCTGTCGCAGCTCCTCGGATTGCAGGCATTTTAAACCACCCAGAGAAACACCCACTTACGCTTTCCTCAGCCCCAAGTGCAGGGGCGTGAGCTCTGGGTGGGTAACACCCACCTCCTGCGGACGGCCCTTTATTTGGGGTCAGGTAGCGCACGGATGTATGTCTCCCACACATGCACCTATTCATACAGGAACATGGTTTTGTAAGTTCCCCGTGTTCTGTTCTTTGCTGTGATAAGAGCACTTAAGATACCAGAGAACAAAGTACCTTTGGCAACGACAGGCGGACGTTCGTCTGCGTGAAATCTCTGCAGGCCGGGATGGGGTGGACTGTCTGCGGGTCGCTGTTCAGGCTCACGGCGGTCATCCTCGTGGCAGCCCTGCAGGGGGCGCAGGAGAGCTGGTCGTCACCATGGCAACCCTGTAGGGGGCTTATAACCTTACAGAGCACCTGAATTAATCTGGAAAATAATATTATTTTAGATCTTAGAACACATGTACTTAAGTGAACAGGGGATTAAGTTTCTTACATGTGAATAAGGGGTTAAATTTTAAGTTTCCTTTGCAAGGCTTGTGAGAAGCAATTGAGGAGGTGACTCAGCTGTGATTCCAGCAAGCAGAACCCATAAGCAGGGTCAGACTGACCCACCAGGAGTCAAAACATCATCTCATCTACATCATCTCATCCACATCATCTCATCACCATCATCTCCTCACCATCATCTCATCCACATCATCTCCTCAACATCATCTCATCCACATCATCTCCTCACCATCATCTCATCCACATCATCTCATCCACATCATCTCATCCACATCATCTCCTCACCATCATCTCATCCATATCATCTCATCCACATCATCTCATCACCATCATCTCATCCACATCATCTCCTCACCATCATCTCATCACCATCATCTCATCCACATCATCTCCTCACCATCATCTCATCCACATCATCTCCTCACCATCATCTCGACCACATCATCTCACCATCATCTCATCCACATCATCTCTTCACCATCATCTCCTCACCATCATCTCAACCACATCATCTCACCATCATCTCATCCACACCATCTCATCCACATCATCTCCTCACCATAATCTCCTCAACATCATCTCATCCACATCATCTCCTCACCATCATCTCATCCACATTATCTCATCCACACCCTCACACCACCATCATTTCAACACCATCTCATTGCCTGTTGCCTGAGGACAACAGCTGATGTCTGTGGACCCCCAGACCTGCACGTAGCTGCATCCCATTCCCAGCCTTACTCCAGCCCCTTCCCCTTCATAGTCCTGTCCCCTGCACCTGCTGGGAGGCAGGATTTGTTGCCTGTAAGCGCCCTGTCTTCTTGGTGGGCTGGCCTTCTCAGTAAATGCCTTATAGGATGCAACCCTGCCTTCGTGATTGGACACAGCGACATGCAGCCCGAGCCCATCCTGGGGTTTCCTAGTAACAATGCTTCATACTTACAACACGGCCCCCCGAGCGCTGAAGCAGGCTGGCTGCCTCTCCGAGGACAAGAGCAGAAGGTGAGGGCTGTGCCTGATGATTTTCCCAGAGCAGATATTCCACCTGCAGACGGACAGGACAGCTGCTGTGAGCCGGGCCTTCATCCACACAATGCGAGTAGCCACCCCTGTGACATGGGTGTGTAATGAACAACACCCGGGAAACTTGGTAGAGTTCTGGACACATAATAGATGCAGTACAGATGGTAATTATCTTATCTTTCCTTTCAAGCAAGTATTTTTAATATATTTTTATTGGTTCCAGAGAGGAAGGGAGGAGAGAGAGATAGAAACATCAGTGATGAGAGAGAATCATGGATGGGTGCCTCCTGCACTCCCCCCACACAGCCCTGGGGGGCGGGCATTCACTCCTGGTCCCTGGGAGGGTGGGTGAGCGGCCCAGCAGGCATTCCCGCGGATGCCTTAAAGCTGAGAGAAGAGGGGGTTTGAGCATGGATGCCTCGGACCGGAAACACGGCCTCCGAGTTCACGTGCTGACTCTGCAAGCCTGGCCGCGTGACCCCGGGGAAGTGACCCCGCGCTCACTCACCACGTCGTGGAAGGCCGCTTCAAATGCGTTTAAAATCCACGATTTAAAGCCAGAAAGGGCCGTGGACGCGCCCGATGCCCACGAGCGATCGAGTCCCGGTGATGCCCGAGGATTAAGGTTCCAGGTAAGCCAGGATGCTTTCTCCCGATTATTTCTTCAGCTCACCAGCAACAACCTAAGTGCAGCTAAAGGGTCCGCAGGAAAATAACAATACGTAAAATGAATGCTCTCATAGATCGAATCCCCTTGGTCCCAGTAGTGGCTCTGTATACGCAGGATCTAACAAGCCTTCCATAGAGATTTTATGTGTGTGTTTTTTGTGAAATAAAAGAAAACAGAGGCTCAGAAAAGCTAAAGAACTTGCTGGAGATCTTTTGTCTGAGGTAATGAAGCCTTCATGAAAATCGTGCAAGGGTAGGGTCCCTAGGCCTGGCCGGTGATCGGGACTGATCTGCGGGGCGACCAGTGGGGCAATCGAGGGGCCCGCTGGCACCCGCCTTGGCTGGCCTGGGGTCTACAGCCTGGGGGCAGCTCCTGTGTTGAGCATCTGCCCCCTGGTGGTCAGTGTGCATCATAGTGACCGGTAGTTCCGCCATTCAGTCGATTTGTATATTAGGCTTTTATTCTATAGGATTAGGCAGTCTGTTGTCTTTCAAATAAATTTTATTTTACATCCATCCACTGACCATGTGGGTCTGAGTGCCCGTGGGGTGTTGTGTATTTTCTTTCACCCTGAAGAACTGCCTGCCGCTCCCACCCAGGGTGAGTGTGCTCACCCTGCACCCCCCCTTTCCTCCTTCAGCTCAACTCCTCTTCTTTTCCTCCAAGTTCTGAAGGAAATTTCATTGAGTAAAATAAAGAGTGCATTTCAAGAGTTTTCCTTTTTTCCTTTCAGCTCTTTCCATACGTCACTCGGCATCCATTGTCCCTGGTGACAAGTCATCCATCACTGTTATCACTTTCTTTTGGATGAAATGTGTTGCTTTTCTCTGGCTGCTTTTAAAATTATATCCTTTTTTTTTTTGCCAACTACAGGACTATGATATGCCCAGGTTGCTAATTCCTGCATTTTGTATTTATATTGGTTTAGATATACAAGGTTGGGCAAAAGTCGGTTTACAGTTGTGAGTGGTGAAACACAGAGTTTATTCGTATATTATTATTTACTAACTAGAGGCCCATTGCACAAAGAGATTCGTGCAATAGGCCTTCCTTCCCTTGGCTTCCAGCACCGGTTTTCCTCTGGCATTCGGGACCCAGGCCTTTGATCTGGCCAGAGTCTGCCACCTTCATCTTTGCTGCAGACTCCGGAGTCTGCAGTCTTCATCTTCACTGCTGCCAGAATGCCGCTCCTGTAGATCCCTTCACCACCCCTCTCCGCCTCCCTCCCTCTCATAGCAGGCGTCCTGCCCCGCCTGGCCACTCCACACCTGGAGCAGCTGGGAGGCCACCATCTTTGTCCTTCTAATTTGCATATTATCTCCTGATTGGCTGGTGGGTGTAGCGGAGTGATGGCCAATTTGCATGTTTCTCTTTTATTAGTGTAGATTGTTGTGATATTTTCCAGATGAACAGCTGTAAACCCAGTTCCCCGCCTGCATTTATGTTTGGTATTTATTATGGTTGGGCTTCTTGGCTTTATAAGTTGACTTTTGAAATTTAGTCTATTGTGATCCACCCACTGTTACTCACAATGAGGGGCCCAGTGCACAAATCCACACCTTGAAAGGACTGTGGGCCTCGAGGCTGTGGTGGGCACAGGGGCAGGTCTCAGCCCATCTTCCGGCCCCTGCCCGGCCCCTCACGCTGCAACCCCCAGTTCCCTGTCTGCCAGCAGCCCCGCTCTACCACCACCACTTCCACACGCTGATGGCGCTGGCCCTGCTGATGGCGCGGAGCGACTGGGGCTGGCTCCAGCAGCAGGTGCGAGTGGTGGCTGCTGCCCTGATGGCCCCTCAGGAGCAGAGGGCGGTGGAGAAGCCCTGAGGGGCAATTGGGGCCGGCAGCTGCTACTCGCACCCATTGATGGTGGCAAGCGATCAGGGCCAGTGCCGTCAGCGGGTGCAGCAGGACTGGCGCCTGCAGCAGGTGTGAGCACTGGGCAGGACCACTGCGCATAGGAACAAAGAATTTTCAGTAACCACCAGAGGCTCGCCCCGATAACAGCAACTGGCGCCCCGCCTTGGTCTGGTGCCCCCACTCACCTGCTCCACCATTCCGCCTCGGCCAACGCCCACCACGTTCCACATGTGCCCCCTGGTGGTCAGCGCACATTGTAGTACCGGTTGTTCAGTTGTTCCATCATTCAGTCTATTTGCATGTTAGGATTTTATATAGAGAGATATTTCCTCAGACTCCTTCATTTCTCCTCCTCCGTGAGCTGGACCTGCAATCATACACATGGCAGACCCACAATCACACACACCCCAGACCCGCAATCACACACATGCTAAACCCACAATCACATACATGCTAAACCTGCAATCACACACATGCTGGACCATCTGAGAACGTCCCACTGGCTCCTGCGGCCCAGGTTTCCCCCATTATTTTTCTCTGATTTTTTCTGTGGGATCAATTCTTTTCATCTGCTTCCTGTTCAGAAGTATCCATCCTGACGTTACCCCCACCCGTTACATTTCTTATTTCAGCTGCTAGACATTCGCTGTGGGGTTTCCACTTGGTTTTCTCATAGTTTCCCCGTTCGGAAAAGTCGCTCAGACATTCAAATGAGCCGACCAGCTGCCCGTGAAACTCGATGATGTGAGTCTATCAACTTTGGATACTGACCACCAGAGGTTCTATCTTTTTCTACAAACATTAAAGGCTGCGTGACAGTCTGCCTGTCACTCGGAGAGAAAGCGGATCAGCAAAACCGTGCACACAGACCTCTGTGGTAGCCATGTGCTTTTCAGTTCTGCAGCCTCGATGGCGTGTCACACGTGACCCACTCTCTCTGCTTCCTGGTGTCAGGAATGTTTTACTCGGTTGTGAGTTTTTAAAGGTCTGATGGTGCTTATGTCCCGGGGATGGTCACAGACTCCGCGATACCACGGGCTCCCCGCGCCTCGCTGAGGCCGAGGCAGCGTGCAGGGCGGAGTGGCTGCTCGGGATCCCCGTCCTGGTCCTCACCTCGCTTGGGAAATTGGGTTCTTGCTGCTGCCGGCGCCTGCTGGGCGGTGGCGCCTGCTTATTTGTATGGGGGTGGCGGCCCCGACATAAAGTGCCAAGCCCTCCCACGAGGTAGGCACTGCCATGAGCCACCCGCCGGGAGAATACCTCTAAATCACTGTTATTTATCACCTACCGTCCCACGCACCATCACTCACCGCGCAGACCTGCTCCGGATGAATAATTCAGAGGACGGACCGCGTTCAGCATCGCTTGTCACTGGGTCCAGCCTGATTTGCTCGCCTGAGGACGCTGTAATATCGGAGAGCCCCGTGCAGCCTGCTTCGTATGAGAAACCACGAAGTCTGCTGGGATCAGGAGCTAGACGTGGGGCTCCTAATTCATCATAGACACCCAGTAAGACCAGGAGAGACGAAGACACCCCAGGATCCCACGGCGTGGACCCCCTCCCGGCACGCGCAGACGCTGTGCTGCGTGACTTCACTCTGCATCCCGACGTGGCTGAGAGCCAGGGCGATGGGTCAGAGGAGCCAGAGCAGGAAACGGCGGGAAAATAAAGGACGGTGTCGCTACTCAGCGAGAGCCTCCTGACACGTGTGTTGACGCAGGTATGTCAAGCCTCACTTCTTGGGCCTGGCCGGTGTGGCTCAGTGGACAGAGCGTCAGCCTGCACTGTTGGGTCTGGGGTTTGGTTCCCGGTCAAGGGCACGTGCCTGGGTTGCAGGTTCAATCCCCAACCCCTTTCAGGGCGAAGGCGGGAGGCAACCAATTGATACGTTTCTCTCATCAATGTTTCGCTCGCTCTCTGTCTCTCCTCCCTCTCTTCCACTCTCTCTGAAAATGAATGGAAAAAACACCCTCGGGTGAAGATTAACAAAAAGAGTTCACTCCTGCCCAGGTGCAGCCACCCCTCGGCTGCTAACAAAATGCCGCTTGGGCGTCTGTGTATGTGATGATGTAAGGGAGACATCAGAGAACAAAACCCGCAGGATTGCTACCTAAGAGGAACGAGGACGTCTGAATGAAATGATATCCCCGGATGGATTGGGACAGAAACAGCATAAAACTGCCCACTCGCATCCCACGGCCTCACAGATGAGTTCAACACGACGTGATAAGGAACAGAGGGTTCCAAGTTCACACGGAACGAAAAGGCCCCTCTCTTACGAAGGGCGAGCTGCTCGCTGCTCAGAAACGCTGGGAGGGTTCCGTGGTGGTTTTTATAAATAAACAATGAGCCTCTGAAACCCAGATGCGTCCTTTTCAGCATGCAGGACACAGTGTGTCTGAGCTGCCGGGTCCACCACGGCTAATCCATCGTGACAGGAAAGACACCAAACAGCGCCGCTGGCAGCGCAGCCGGCCTCACTCTGACGCCGCGGTTTTTCCTTTCCGCCTCTTCCCGGGCCTCGGCCGGCTCAGCTTTTATTTCTCCCCTCTCCTCCCTGACGTCCTGCGTGCTCACCTTGTCTTCCTACATCGCACTTTCAGAATTTAAAAAAGTTACCGGCATCTGTAAGTGTCTCGTGACAAGCTCAGGCGCAGCGTGTCAGCACTCCTTCGTCTCTGTCTCTGAGAGTTCTTTCCTGGTCGCTGTGAGATTCCCCACGCAACGGCACCCCCCCACCCCCCGCAACATGTAATCTAGAGAGGATTTCACACGTGTGCCCCGGGAATGTCTACACCAGTGGTCGGCAAACTGTGGCTCGTGAGCCACATGCGGCTCCTTGGCCCCTTGAGTGTGGCTCTTCCACAAAATACCACGTGTGGGCGCGCACATACAGTGCGATTGAAACTTCGTGGCCCATGTGCAGAAGTCAGTTTTCGGCTCTCAAAAGAAATTCCAATCGTTGTCCTGTTGATATTTGGCTCTGGTGACTAAGGAGTTTGCCGACCACTGGTCTACACGATGGTTCGCGACATCTACACGAGAGGATCGAGAGGCCGTGAGGGCAGGGCCATGGAAAGGTCTGCATCATGACTGCTCCACACAGCCCGATGGACATCAGGAAAGAAGGGGACGGGGGGAGGGGAGGGGAGGGGAGGGGAGGGGAGGGGAGGGGGGCACACTGCCGGGTGAGCTTGGAAACCTTGAAACTGATACCAGGCAGAAAAGAGGGAACCCGGCCATTTAGGAAAAAAGGCGGGGGACAGGAAATGAGGGAGGGTCCGATTAGACAGAGGCATGAGCAGACGGAAGCTGCCAGTGCTCCTAAGCCCTGAGACAGGCTCGTGCGGGAGGGATGGTCAGCAAATGCACCAGCGGTGACTTTATTGCGGCCGCCCACAGTGTGTCTCCGCGCACCTGCCTCCTGCCCACGTCTTCATGAGGGCGGCACGCCTTCCATGCACAGGCCCGGCACGTGAAGAGGGGAGGTTTGCGCCCCCACGTGTGGGCGTGAGAGATCACGGGGTTCGGAGGCGTGTGGGGAGACAGCATGCCTGTGGCGATGCTGTGCGTCTTCCTGTGCCTCCCCAGCTTCTCCGAGAGTCCCGGGGGTTCGTGGGTAAGAACACCATCTCCTGTGGGGTCTGAGAGCCCCAGCTCACGGCCTCAGACCGTTATCTCATCCCCTGGCAGAGCAGCAGGGCCTCAGGGGGGGCTCCCAGGTGGCCCCCCCCCCACAGGCTCAGGGTGTCATGAATGATCGAACCCCCGGATTCTTTCCGTTCTTTGCTCTGCCATTTTCCTCAGGGGGCCTCCCCCCAGTATTTGCAGAGTAACTGCCACGTTCTCTCAGAGTAACTACCACATCCTGACACCAGAGCGTCTGGGCAACAAGACTGGTAGGTCACCATCTGTCTTTGAAGAACAAGGAAGGCCTGCCTGGTGTGGCGGCTCAGTGGATAGGGCGTCGGCCTGCGGACTGAAGGGTCCCAGGTTCGATTCTGGTCAAGGGCACAGGCCCAGGTTGTGGGCTCAATCCCCAGTAGGGGGCGTGCAGGAGGCAGCCGATCCATGATTCTCTCTCATCACTGATGTTTCTATCTCTCTCTCCCTCTCCCTTCCTCTCTGAAATCAATAAACATGTATTTTTAAAAAAGGAGGACAAATTTTCAGTATTGCCCTTCTGTAACAGGGGCACCCCTACATGTATGCCTGGCAGTGCTGGTCCCTGTGACTGGATTAGATGCATATCTATTGCTCCTGGGAAACAGCATTCCTCTGTGCGTGGCTGTGTTGGGCAGGCACACTTGGGGACAGAACTAAGGACTTGTCAGTACAGAAAAGGGAAGAAATGGATGTTGAGTGAGGAACTGTGCTCCCTCTCGTTCTACAGAATTAGAACCGATGGTCTCAGGAGTTCAAAGGCATTTGGAAGGAGAACAGAGAAATTCATGAAAACGTCAAAACGCACATAAATTTTAAGATCAAGCGGACGGCTCAAAAGGGCGCCGTGCGTGTTCTGCGTGTGGACACGTGCTGAGTTCTCCTCCGGCTCCCAGAGCACCTGCTGCGTCCCCTCTGCTGGGCGGGGCACTTCCTGCGGGTTAACGACGCGCGTGCGGCCGGCCCCACACCTGCAGCGGGTCTCAGCGCAGGGCGCCCCCTGACCCTGTCATGGGAGACGGTGTTCAGCCACCCTAGCAGGTGAAGAAGTGCACGCACTGTCTGTCTCCGTCCGTCTGAGCGGCTGTAACAAAAGCCCCACAGGCTGGCTGGCTTCACACAAAGAGAAATCAATTCCTCGCGGGTCGGAGGTGGGAAGCCCTGGGTCACGGTGCTGGCAGATTCCACGTCGGGTGAGAGCTTTCCCGGTCGTATGTGCCACCTTCTTCCTGTTCTCATGTGGCAAGAGCTCTGTGGTCTCTAGACCCAAACACATGGGTTGCTGTCCCTATTCAACACTTGAGTTTGTTTGTACATCCATGCACTCAGCATGCAGCTAGGCCTTTACATGTCCTGCGATTTAACCTTCTTATAAGGGCACGAATCCCCTTTGGGGGCGCCACCCGCATGGTGTGATCAGGACCCTCAGGCCCTGCCTCCCCCCACCATCACACGGGACATGAGGATTTCAACACATGAATCCTGGTGGGACACGCAGCCCAGCGACCAGTCTGCAGCAATGTCCTACACCCGTGGTCAGCAAACTGCGGCTCGCGAGCCACATGCGGCTCTTTCGCCCCTTGAGTGTGGCTCTTCCACAAAATACCACGGCCTGGGCGAGTCTATTTTGAAGAAGTGGCATTAGAAGAAGTTTAAGTTTAAAAAATTTGGCTCTCAAAAGAAATTTCAATCGTTGTACTGTTGATATTTGGCTCTGTTGACTAATGAGTTTGCTGACCACTGTCCTATGTGAACGCCTCCCCAGGCCTGTCGTCACAGTGCAGGAAATGCATGAGGATACGAGGTTTCACGTCCCAAATCCAGTTCACCTTCCCAGACCCAAACCCAGCCCGCCCGCCTGCACGTCCATCACACGCTAGGCTTCCCTCCCTCTCCTTCCTGACCCGCTCCCGGGAACGCACGCATTTCTCCTCCACGGGACAGTCGCCCTCATTTTCTAACGATGTGGTGGTGTTGGTTGGCCTCTGTCTTGCATCTACAATCCTCCTCATAGCGTGCCGACCCCGTTAAAGAATTGTCCCCTTGCCCGGCAGCATGACTCAGTGACTGAGCCTCGACCTATGAACCAGGAGGTCATGGTTTGATTCCCCATCAGGGCACAGGCCCGGGTTGCAGGCTCGATCCCCAGTGTGGTGCGTGTAGGAGGCAGCCGGTCAGTGATTCTCTCATCATTGATGCTTCTAACTTTCTCCCTCTCCCTTCCTCTCTGAAATCAATAAAAATATACTTTTAAAAAATAAAAAGAATTGCTGCCCTCATTCCATCCCACCTTGTTGGCAGTAAATGGTAAGCCCAGTCCCAGCTGTGGGCCCCGGGAGAGCCAGGCGCCCTCTCGACCAGCCCCGAAGTGGGGAGTGGGCACATGACAGACCTCCCCCGAGGCGTAAACTCTTGGGGGGAATGGCCAGGACAGTGGAGGGGCTAGAGGCCGTTTTCCATGGGCGCTTCCCCACCACAGCACCACGGCGCTCTCTCCTAGGCTCCGGCTGGGGCACCGCGGGCGCCTGATGCTGACTAACACTCTCAGGTCTGCCCTTTGCCACGCCCGGGGCCCCAACTCCATGTCAGCACTGCTTCTGCGCTTGAACCAAGAAAACAGGCCTCAGGGAGACGCTCTAACCTACAACCTGCCCCAGCGCACGGTTCAGTCACTGCCCTGTCGCTGTTCCTTAACGTATCACATGTATTCCAATCATACCATTACCCAACCATTTGTACTGTGAGACTCCCGGTCGCTGTTCCTTAACATACCACATGTATTCCAATCATACCATTACCCAACCATTTGTGCTGTGAGACTCCTTATATTATCAATAATTTGAAGAAAGATCTACATAGAAAAAGCACAGCCTTTGGGATAAAAGCGCTGGGTTCATTTACTTCTTCATTTAATGGCAGCGTCATCGTGTATGAATTAATTAACCCCCGTGGCCCTCACTATCCTAATCTTAAGAGTTGAGTAATAACAGAAGCCCTGGTGTTATGGAGATTAAATGACAGGATATGTAACCGACTAGCGCTAAGCAGGACGCGGCTACTTCTGAATGAATGAACATAAAAACAAACTCAAGTGCTGAACAGAGAGAGCGACACGTGTGTTCGGGGTCTGGGGGTAGACAGAGCATCCGTATACGCCCTCTGGCGCATGCACGGCCTTTCAGTTTGCTAAGTGCTTTCGCCTACAGTGCATCACTTAATGACAACATGGGCAGGAAGTCCATTTGACAGATGAGAAATGAGGTTTAGGGAGGCTAAATGCCTCACCCGAGGCACAGGGCAATAAAAAAGAATCAGGCACCCAACCTTTATTGCCTTGTGCAGCTATTAAAATTCGAGGACAGCGAGATATTTTTCTTAACTTAGAAAATGAGGTCTCTGAATGTAGAGGTCATTTATGTTTATGTGTCATAGAAAGTACTCAATAACCATTAGACACGGGAATGAATGAAATTTAAAATAAATCTGGTGAGATGTCAGTGTGCTGGGTAAAGGCACTAACTCCAGAACCAGGACATCAGGGGGAAATCCTGTTTTAATCTTCAACAAGCCACGCAACCCTGGCCAAGTTACCCACCTGGTTTGTGGTCTATTCTGTCATTGAGAAGGTGGAGATTACAACCACATCAATTATTTTAAAGTAATGGCTAATATATGCTTAGCGCCTAGAATAGGGTCTGACACATAAACACTCAATACAAAAGAGTTATCACTATTCTACTACTGCTACTAATCATTATGTCATCAGCATCAGCATCAATATCGACATCAACATCATCATCATCATCATTGTGATTATTGTCATCACCATCATCATCACCATTGCCATCATCATCATCACCATCATCACAATCACCATCATCAGCACCAGCACCATCATCACCATCATCACCATCACCATCACCATCATCATCGAGCTATGCAGTGTCTCAGTCTGCTCAGGCTCCCATAACAAAATGCCATAGACTGAGCAATGTAGGCAATAGATATTGAACGCACAGCCTCTAGGGGCACAGGGTGTGACCGCACAACCTCTAGGGGCACAGGGTGTGACCGCACAGCCTCTAGGAGCAGAGAGTGTGACCGCACAGCCTCTAGGAGCACAGGGTGTGACCGCACAGCCTCTAGGGGCACAGGGTGTGACCGCACAGCCTCTAGGGGCACAGGGTGTGACCGCACAGCCTCTAGGGGCACAGGGTGTGACCGCACAGCCTCTAGGTGCACAGGGTGTGACCGCACAGCCTCTAGGGGCACAGGGTGTGACCGCACAGCCTCTAGGGGCACAGGGTGTGACCGCACAGCCTCTAGGGGCACAGAGTGTGACCACAGCCTCTAGGAGCACAGGGTGTGACCGCACAGCCTCTAGGGCACAGGGTGTGACCGCACAGCCTCTAGGGGCACAGGGTGTGACCGCACAGCCTCTAGGGGCACAGGGTGTGACCGCACAGCCTCTAGGAGCAGAGGGCAGCCCTCAACCCAGGTTGCCTCCTGCCCTCAGGGTCCTCATCCGAGCAGCTCTGTGACCCCCATGTCGGAGGGGCTCAGGGCTGGCCGCGTTGGCAGTTACCCTCTCTGACCACATCCTCTCTGGGTGTCACTACAAAGGGTGCAGGGACCTTGAAGGCTGGCTCACAGTCAGGTCCCATCTGGTCCCAGCGTATTCCAGGGGAGAAGACAGCGCCACCGACTGACAGGCACTGAGAGGCGTGCTTCCTGCTGGCACCGCGGCCAGAGAGAACCCCTCCCCCTGCCCCCTGGCAGTCCTCGACGGCACTCCAAACCCCACGGGTGATCAAAGACCAGCGGCCTGGCTCAGCGTGGTGTCGCTGCTGATTAACACCACACGCATGCACGCAGCTCAGCTCGGCGCCGGGGCCTGCGAGGCCAGCGGGGTGCCTTCCAAATTCAGCTAAACCAATAATTAGCCGCTGTTGGCCTTCTTGATTCAGCGGTAGGTGGCTCACAAGGAGAGGCCTGTGATCCCTGGTGAGGAGATGGTTCCGTGTAAATAAATCGGAGGCAGGTAAGATGCTGCCTGTGAAGCTCCGTGGAGCCCGAGATGAAACAGAATCGAAGATGAAAACGGGATGAGAGGGAATGAGGATGCGGCGACCTGCCCGAGGAGGAAGGCGAGGAGTCTGAAGCTTTTCCAGGGACGCTCTCCGCGCCGCTCGGGAACTGCATCTGCGGAGACGAACAGCAGGCGCTCTGCTCGGCCCGTCCACGCCAGACGCAGCTCCCGCCGGGCTCTGAGGACAGGCCTCGCGCCCAGGGTCGCTCTGGCCCCGGCGTGTTTCCGTTTTGCTCTCGATGCGACAGCCCTGCGCTTGGATCTCACATCCCTGAAGCGGAGGGTCACGTGCAAATGCCAGTGCACACTGCCAGAGCCACTTCCCATGATCCTCACCGGGTCTCCCTCCCCACGACGGTGCCTCTCTTCTCACTGCGTTTTCCTGAGCGTCTGTATGTTGAGCCTCGTCCTGTGTGCGAAGCTGCACCTTCCCCAGATGAGGTCAGTACCTCTTTACAAACACAGAAGTGACGGAGAGAGGCAAAAGGAGCATTGTCTCCCCACGCTCGAGGTCAGTGAGCGTGTGCGGAAGCCCCTCGCTCTGAGTAGCTGGCAGGTGACGGTATTTACGTCGTTGGACGGACTGGTATCAAAGCTGTGGATCCATCTGGCCTGCATGGAGACCGCTGGGCTCTTCCCGAGAGGAGGTGAGCATGCGCATGTTTTAAAGCCACCGACTGCCTAACGGCGTGGAGACGGGGACAGCACCCGGAACCTCTGCTCGGCCGTAGCCTAACCGGTGGCATCCACTTAGGCCCGACCTGGAGGGTCAGGGCGACGGTGCTCGCAAGAGCAGGACGAGGAAAATACCTTCGTCAACTCCGAGAGGCAGCTCGCCTGGCTGCAAGCTTTTAAAGACCCATTTCCTACAAAAGTACAAAGAACGGAGGTTACGAGTGGATAAAGCAAAGACGTGGTCCCTGCTCCGTGAAAGAACGCAGCAGACACAGCTGCTTAGAGAGAAGCGTTCCCTGGACGTCCACCCATTCGGCGTCTCGTGTCAGGCACAGACCAGCAGTGAGCGCGGGACACGTGCAGTGTCCTCGGAGCTGGGAAGGGTGATCGCCGTTCCCCTAAACGGATACAGCCCACCTGGAAAGATGGAGCTGCCGTCTACACGCCTCACCGCGGGCCACAGGAACCAGGGCCTCTCAGCCTCGGCGGCCGGCACACGTTCCCGTAGATGCGTCCGGAGGCTTTGTCTCCGTGTGGGCGGGAGAAGCAGCACGGAGCCTCATCTCGGCGCCTGTGGTTCGGCTGAGGACGGGGCGGAAGTGGAGATGGGGTTCCGTAGTTAGGGAGAGTCTCAGGATGCTGCAATTTCAGCCTCCGCGGGAGAGCCTGCTGAATGCACTCTTCTCCCTGGGATCGCGCATCGTAACGCAAAACCCATTCGGTTCACGGTTAGATGAGATTTTTTTTAAAATAGATTTTCATTTCCCATGGAAGTGAGAATGTTTGCCAGTCATTTAGATCCCCAGGTATCAACCAAAACCACACAAAGATATCCCACAAATGCCAAACCAGTGTTGTTGTTTTTTAACAATAAAGTCACCCTAAAGCAACACATTTTAAAATCATCTGTTATAAACTTTTTCAAAGAAATCCTACGGGCCTGGCTGGTGTGGCTTGGTTGGTTGAGTGTCGTCTCGTGCATGGAAGGGTCACCAGTTCGATTCACGGTCCGGGCACACAGACTTACCCCTGCTGATGCCAACCCTGACCGCCCGAACGAGCATACGCTCTGCTTTGAACACATTCATGACCAACGTGAAATAAAACACCTTCTAGCTAACGTGTCAGAACAACTGACATCCGTGAGGGAGATGTTCGTTGGACAGACATCCTCATAAACTGTGTATGTGGTCAATGGGATAGAAGCGAGCTGATACCCTTCTTCCATCCCCGAGGTAGCAGAGGCTGCGACAGCCGGGTGACGTGACAGGCAACCCGCTAAACTTACAGCCACGTGGCCAACTCAACGCCTTTTGAAGGGTTAGACAGAGCAGTCTTCAAAACTAGGGGTATTTAACCACATCCAGAAACATGAAATGGTTTTGCTCAATTCATAAATCCAACAAATGAACACGTACGTAAAAGAAAACGTATCTTAACGAACAAAATCTCATCATGAAACCCTAGTTGAGAGGCGGTCTGCAGAGTACCTGGCCAGCAGGCCTCACACGCTCAAGGTTGTCAGACAAACCAGCCCGAGGAACTCCCGTGGCCACAGGCCCCGAAGGAGGCGTGACAGCTGTGCTCAGGTGGGATTGTGGGTGGAATCCTGGGCGGAAGGAGGAGCACCAGGCGAGCACGAGGGACATTGGAGAGAGCAGGGACTTCGGTTGATAATAATGCACCACTGCTGTCTATTCATCGTTATGAATGCTGGTACTAATGCAGGATGTGCCCCCGGGGGAGCTAGGACGGATACATGGAACCCTCTGTTAGCAATTTCTGTATAGATCTAAACCAATTCTAAGTAATAAAAATATTTAAGACACCTCTTCATTTCAAAGAAGGGAGAGGGGTCGATAGAAACATCATGGATCAGCTGCCTCCTGCATGCCCCCTACTGGGGATCGAGCCCACAGCCCAGGCCTGTGCCCTGACCCACAATCCAACTGTGACCTCCTGGTTCATTGGTGGACGCTAACCACTGAGCACCACTTCCAGGCAAAGAGTCTGAAGTTTCTTGTCAAGGTTACTCTTTCCAGTGTGTACATATAACAAGCTTTTAGAGTAGACCCACTGACATCATTTTCTAAAACACGAATCATGGGGGGGAAATGGGTCCAATTTCAAAATTCTTTCCAAACTAATACCCGCTCTGATGCCTTTGCCCCGCCCACCGCGCTTGCTCTGGGACGCACCCTGACGCCTGGCGACCCCGAGGGCTGAGGTCGCCGGGGGCTTCGGATGATCCCTCGCTCTTTGTTTCGTTCCTATTTATGTTCTTGATCCTCAGGAGCACTGGCCTCGCTGGGTTTATTTCCATGCCATGGAGTCCTCTTGAGACTATGTTTTTTCACTTCATGGTGTCGTTCTCTGAGGGTGGGTTTGGTTAAAATTGGAGACCAGACAAATCCACTCTACCAGACAGAGGAAAGTCAACGCACGTCGCACACCCAGCCCAGAGCCGCGGCGCCCCGGCCTCTTCCTGCTGCGGATCCCCATGCTCATCTCCACACCTCACTCCCACTGCTGGACACGCGTCAGCCCGGCCGATAACCAGGGGAGGGCACGGATGCCTTACATGAAAACAATAAAAAAATCGTTTTATTAAAGAAAAATAAACACAGGAAGTAAGCCGTAACATTTCCCGTTTGTATTCATGGGAGACCTGGAGTTATTCCTGTGCACTCTACCTTGGGGGCTATTCTTCATATCCCTCATTTCCATTATGTGCTGTGATGACGGATAAACTCAAACCGTTCTTTTTAGACCAAGCTTGGCATTATCTGCAAACTCTAGCTCAAGTCTCAGGCTAAATCGCTTCCCAGCATCCCTCTCTCCAATACGTGTGAGGCCCATGAGCACCAGAATAATTCAAAATACCATTACACAGCGACTTCCCTGCGGAACACCCCCTGCCAGCCTCGTTCAGCAGCGGACGGCGTTAAAGGACAGAGAAAGAGTGTGATATAAAGGAACTTTCGCCCCGCCTCCCATACAGCGTGTCCTGGGAATCCGATGGTCGGGGCTAGAACAGTGGCTCTGGTTGCCTCCAAGCAGTCGGGGTGCTGAGGCAGGCGGTGCCCCAGGAGCCGCCAGCTCTGTGACCCACAGCCACCCCAACCTCAGAGAATGGGGTGCGTCCTTCAGGAAGCCCAGGTGGGTACTGCACTGGGTCGGGGAGGAGGAGACTCCTTTCATGTCAATTCAGGGGCTTTTCATTGTTTTGCTCATTTCTGACCAGAGGAGAGCAGTCCCACGTATACGACCCTCCTGGCACGTCCACGGGGCCTCTACACGCGGGTCCCAACACGATGCACAGTGACCACTGGCCAGCAGACAGCTCAGCTCCTTGTTCTGCAGAAAAACACTGGAAACTCAGAAAATTCGCAGGAATCCTATCTAATTAAAGAGTAATATGTAAATTGACTGTACCTCCTCTACACCCACAAGCCACGCCCACCAGCCAATCAGGAGCGAATATGCAAATAAAGCCAAGCTTTCCACCTGCCCTTGCCGGCCTAGGCCTCCACTCAATGCTACAAAGTTTCAATAATAGAAGATAAATAAATCTCAACAAAAATGGCGGCAGCCATGGAGCTGGAGAGAGCAGGAGGCTAGGGTTGCCCCCGGCGATGGAGGAAGCCAAGCTTCTGCAGCCCTGGCCGGCCTAGGCCTCCACTCCAGGCTACAAAGTTTCAATTGTAGTAGATAAATAAATCCCAGATACCAGGGCCTCTGCTTGGGTCACCGGGGTGTGTGGCCAGCCTGCAAACCACCACAGGCCCCTCACCCAGGCTGCCCCATGCCCCAAGGGAACCCCCACCCTGATCTGGGACACCCTACAGGGCAAACCAGCTGGTCCCCACCCATGCACCAGGCCTCTATCCTATCTAATAAAAGAGTAATATGCAGATTGACCATCACTCCAACACACAATATGGCTGCCCCCATGTGGTCAAAGATCCTGCCCCCATGTGGACACAAGATGGCCACCACAAGAAGGCCAGCAGGGGAGGGCAGTTGGGAGGGACCAGGCCTTCAAGGGAGGGCAGTTGGGGGCGATCAAACCTGCATAGAGGGCAGTTAGGGGTGACCAGGCCAGCAGAGGAGGGAAGTTGGGGGTGACCAGGCCTGCAGGGAAGGGCAGTTGGGAGGGACCCAGGCCTGCAGGGGAGAGCAGTTGGGGGGCACCAGGCCTGCAGGGGAGGGCAATTAGGGGTGACCAGGCCTTCAGGGGAGGGCAGTTAGGGGCAAACAAGCTGGCAGGGGAGCATTTAGGCATCAATCAGGCTGGCAGGGGAGTGGTTAGGGGGTGATCAGGCTGGCAGGCAGAAGTGGTTAGGGGTAATCAGGAAGGCAGGCAGGCAAGCAGTTGGGAGCCAGCAGTCCTGGATTGTGAGAGGGATGTCTGACTGCCCATTTAGGCCCGATCCTACTGGGATCGGGCCTAAACGGCAATTGGACATCCTTTGAGGGGTCCAAGATTGGAGAGGGTGCAGGCTGGGCTGAGGGACACCACCCCCCACCCCGGTGCACGAATTTCATGCACCGGGCCTCTAGTTATCTCATAAAGAAGGAAGTTGTTTGCTGAGCAATGTTTAATCTTTCTGCAAGTTGTTTTTGAGTTTGACACGCATCTTCATACAATAATGCTTGTAATTGTTGGTCTTCAAGCTTTTTCGGTTGACCTGGACATTCTTTGTCTGTCACATCGAAATCATCACTTTTAAAGCGTTTAAACCAGCGTTCACAAGTATCTTGAGATGGAGCATGTTTACCATAAGCTTCCTGAAGTATTCAGCAGCACTTTCCTTCAAAATAAAGTAATGAATTAAAACTTCCTGCAAATGCTCTTTTTTGGCACAAAATTCTACATTTTTAAGCATTAAAATATCGATGATGTTAACACCTTCAGCAAATTTGACATATGAAGTTTTGAAGCTTATTGTCAATACAACAAACTAGCATACATATCAAATCACATATGTATCAACATACGTGTCACTCCTTCTATTGAAGAAAATCCTCATTGTTAACTGGTGCCTCTGGTAGTCATGGGGATGCAAAGCACAGCACAGGGCATCCTATGTAATAAAAGCCTAATATGCAAATTGTCCCCTCGGGCAGTCGTTCTACTGGGAGTTCGACCAGGAGACCGGGAGTTCGACCGTTCGCTATGACATGAGCTGACCACCAGGGAGTGGCATGGAACATGGTGGATGTCGGTAATGCAGCGCTGCTACCAGGCGGCAATGGAGACACTGTTGGCCCCGATGGGCCCTGAGGAGAGCGGGACCGCAGTGGGATGGTGGAGCAGGTGAGCGGGCGGCGCCAGGCCAAGGCGGGTTTGCACCCGTGCACGAATTTCGTGCACCAGGCCTTGAGTAGAGTCACAACTATTTATGTTGCCAGGTGGGTATAAGCCTTACCAGGGGGATCACTTCGTAAGTTATATAAATACCTGACCACCATGCTGTACACCTGAAACTAATAGAATATCGAATGCCCACTGCAACACAAAATAAATAAATATAAAACAGCCCTGGCTGGTGTTGCTCAGTGGATAGAGCGTCCGTCTGTGACCTGAAGGGTCCTGGGTTTGATTCCTGGTCAGGGCACATGCCCAGGTGGCGGGCTTGATTCCCAGTGGGGGGCGTGCAGGAGGCAGCCAATCCGTGATTCTCTTTCATCATGGATGTGTCTATCTCTCTCCATCTCCCTTCCTCTCTGAAATCAATAAAAATATATTTAAAAAAAGAAGAAGAAAGAAAGAAAGAAAGAAAGAAAGAAAGAAAGAAAGAAAGAAAGAAGAAAGAAAGAAAGAAAGAAAGAAAGAAAGAAAGAAAGAAAGAAAGAAAGAAAGGAAGAAAGAGAAAGAAAGAAAGAAAGAAAGAAAGAAAGAAAGAAAGAAAGAAAGAAAGAAAGAAAGAAAGAAAGAAAGAAAGAAAGAAAGAAAGAAAGAAAGGAAGGAGGAAGGAAGGAAGGAAGGAAGGAAGGAAGGAAGGAAGGAAGGAAGGAAGGAAGGAAGGAAGGAGGGAGGAAAGAAGAGTGCTTCCTATTCATCACTGTCTTGCAGTAAGGCGATTTTTATAAGCTAACTTCCTAAATGAAAGAGCAGCTGGGAGAACAACCCCCCTTCCCACAGCAGGAAACACGGGGTCACCTGTGCTGCTGCTTTCGAGGCGTGCTGAGGTAGCTGAGCGTGATGACAGCTGTGAGGTCAGGGCTGCCTGGTGAGGAAAGCCAGACTGGAGCAATGTGCACACGCAGGTGGAAATGCAAACACATCTTCACTCACTAACTGCTGTGACCAAGGCAAAGGCAGTAGACCATTTGCTTTGGAAAAGGATCCATGTCCAGAGTAAATCGATGCGTGGTAGCCTACAAAGACGTGAGGCCCTAACCACCATGGAAGCCCCTTAGCGCCACACTGTGACCTTAAGTGAGCGAATGGCTGCTTTTCTCCTCGATTCATTTGTTTGTAAAGAAGCAGGGGCCGGCGTGGCTCAGTGATGGAGCGTTGACCTGTGAACCAGGAGGTCACAGTTCGATTCCCAGTCGGGGCCCATGGCCAGGTGGTGGGCTCGATCCCCAGTGTGGGGCATGCAGGAGGCAGCCGATCCATGGTTCTCTGTAATTGTGAAGGCAGGCCGGCTGCAGTCTTGGCCTAAATGTTTGGCAAACGTTCCAAAATCTTAGTTAACCTTATGATTTTTATACTTCATATTTCCCGTTATTATAAGGACAGAATTGACGTCGAGTGGGTTTTTGTTTGTGGAAACTGCTTTTAGGTTTTAGAGAAATCGGTGGTGCGGGAAAGACAGATAAACGTGCTGGCAAAGCGGCGGTCTCTCCTTCCCGCGGGCGTAGCTGTCTGAAAAGGCCGTGTTTAATGGCCCAGTAAATCCCTGGACCATTCGAGATTCACGCACAAAGCAACATTGCTGTGAAATTTCTGGTGCAGCCTGGGAAGTTCAGGAACGTGGGGAACATACTGACTGGAACACAACTTCAAGCAGTTCTTGCGATGAGGTGATGTCGCGTCCCACCCGCTCCGCTCCCTCCAACGGTCGGATCTTCTCCGCTCAGAGTGGAGGAAGCTCTTTGGCCCATGTGCTGAAGGGCACCTCTCTGAAGAGCAGTGGCCACGTTTACACAACGCCCGTGAAAGCTCATTTTAAATTGTGCCTCAGACATAGCAGAGTTCTCACCACCTCCTCAGAGCCCCTCGTCGCTAAGCAAACCACCACAAGTAAGTGCAGTGGAGTAACTGGAAAGCAGGAAGGAATTTATAGTCCCAGGTCTACACTGAAATCTGGGTTTACTCCTGGCCTCTCTCAGCCCCGCGTCACCCCCTGACCTTCGAGCGTTTACAGCAGCAGGAATCTGTCCCTGATGCACTTGCTGTAGCCGAACGTTTGAAAATCACTGAAATAAAACAGTGATGGGTTGATGTCCTCTGGATGTGTCTATAATGTAGACATGCATGTGACATACAATATATCCCTTCTGTAACTTGCGTGTCCAATATCTGTCTCTGTCTGGATCATAGCAAAGAACAAATAAATCACAAAATAAAAACTTGTGAGCGACCTATTCAATCACCATCGCACACGCAGAGGGCCCCCCCCCCGTGCCGAAGTGTACCCCCCATTTGCTTGTCTGCGCCCCATTCATGTTTCCACGTGAACCTCAGATGCAAGACCGTGCTTGAGCTTGAAGGCCACGGATCCCGCGGGGCTCAGCGAACAGCAGGGAAGACAGACACCGTGAGCCCAGCGTTCCCGGCTGGCCCCTGGGCGGGCGCCCTGACAGACAGGAGCTGCCCCTGCGTACCCCAGGCAGCGGCTCTCAGCCCCCTCCTACCCGCCATGGAGAGTATCTTCGCTGCCTGTGGGACGCATCCCTACAACAAACAGAGAGAAAACCGGAGACACCGCAGGGCGGGCTGATTTACGTGGCCTGGGCTGGCGTTCCTGGAGGGAGGTCTATAACTCATCCCGACGTTGAGGAGACGCGTGAGAGAGAGGAAACAACCCAGGCAGTCGTTTGCATAGAAGCAGAGACACGGGTGAGAGATGGATGCCCGGCCACTGCTCTATTTCCTCTATGTTCCTGCCTGACAGATGGTGGCTCACGCATTTCTCTTTCTCTTCCTTGAATGTGTCATTGCGCATAAATAAACCCTAAGAAAAAGCGTACATACATATACGTATACAGACATACATACATATTACCATATATGTACAATATACACACATATATAAAATATATATGTGTAATATATACTAACATGTGGACTATATAACAGATATTACAATGAGAACATTTGTGCTTTGTAAACAAGTAGATAAGTATACAAATATCTATCTATCTATATAAAAGCATAATATGCAAATCGACCGGATGGTGGAATGACCGGTCGCTATGATGCGCACTGACCACCAGGGGGCAGACGCTCAATGTAGGAGCTGCCCCCAGCCCGCAGGCCCTGATCGCCCAATGGGGAACAGGGAACCAGGGGTGGGTGGTGGCAGACACGGGCGGCGCCAGGCCAAGGTGGGTGCAAGCTAGCGGGGCCCCGATCACCCCGCCAGTCGCCCCACACACAGAGGGCGACCAGCATCAGTGGTGGGGGACGGGGCCAGCTGCCGGCAACCGGGGAAGATCGGCCCTGATCATAGTCCAGGCCTAGGGACCCTACTCGTGCATGAATTTCGTGTGTTGGGCCTCTAGTGTTTTAAATAAACAAACATTTATTTATTTAGAAAGTAGAAAATAGACAATATATAGAAATAAACGCATAAATACAATATATATTAAATGTTTATATATTAAAATGTGCATCTATATATATACTTTTAAATAAATAATAAATAATATATATTAAAGATATGTTTATTTATACATAAACATATTTATCAACTTTGTCACAGTGACCCAATGAGAAAATATTATGTGTAAGTGCTTTGCACACACGTGTGTGTGTGTGTGTGTGTATGTGTGTCTGTACAAAGAACTTTTACATAATATTTTCTTACTGGGTCACTGTAACCAGCTTTAGGGAAAATATTCACTTTTAAGATAAGAAGCCGTGACCTCTCCTGGCACCAGCTCCCTCCTGCAGCCCAGCAAGAGGCGCTCATTAGACCAGTGGTCGGCAAACTCATTAGTCCACAGAGCCAAATATCAACAGGACAACGATCGAAATTTCTTTGGAGAGCCAAATTTTTTAAATTTAAACTTCTTCTAACGCCACTTCTTCAAAATAGACTTGCCCAGGCCGTGGTATTTTGTGGAAGAGCCACACTCAAGGGGCCAAAGAGCCGCATGTGGCTCATGAGCCGCAGTTTGCCAACCACTGCCTTAGACCACAGCCGCTCTTGACCCTGGACGGGCGATGCTGAAGATGCTCATCGTCACATGAAGGAGAAAACCGCCAAGGTTGTAGGAGCTCCGTGTCAGGAGTAAAGGTCGGAGACCCAGCGTGAGCAGGACCAGTGCGAGGCCACCAGGTCTTACAGACAGAGGGAACCGCAGCCCACACCGCCCCAGGCCCTCCCCTCACCTCACAGCCCTTCCACACAGACTGGGGAGCGGGGGGCCAGGGGTCTGCTGCTAACTCCTCTTCTGTCGGCACCAGGCAGCCTCAGAATGTAGCAAACAATACCCCGCACATTACAGTGAAGGCTGGGTCAGCCCGGCCAGCCGGGCTCAGTGGTTGAGCATCAACCTATGAGCCAGGAGGTCATGGTTCAATTCCAGGACAGGGCACTTGCCTGGTTGTGGGCTCGATCCCAGGAGGGGGCGTACAGGAGGCAGCTGATCCATGATTCTCTCTCATCATGGATGTTTCTATCTCTCTCTCTCCTTCTCCCTTCCTCTCTGAAATCAATAAAAATACCAAAGGCCTGGTACATGAATTCAGGCTGTGCGATCAGGCCAAAACAGGCTCTCTGATACCCCCAAGGGGTCCCAGATTGCGAGAGGGCACAGACCAGGCCAAGGGACCCTACCAGTGCACGATCGGGCCAAGGAGGGACGCGGGAAGTTGGCCAGCTGGGGAGGGACTGTGGGAGGGCTCCAGGGCGTGTCTGGCCTGTTTCGCTCATTCTCGATCAGCAAGACCCCAGCAGCAAGCTAACCTACCAGTTGGAGCATCTGCCCCCTGGTGGTCAATGCACATCATAGCGAGTGGTTGAGTGGCCTTAGCATATCATTAGCATATTACGCTTTGATTGGTTGAATGGATGACCGGACAACCAGACACTTAGCATATTAGGCTTTTATTATAGAGGATATCAAGCAAACAAACAACGAAGGCTACGTTAAAAATTTCTCCACAGACCTCGATGGGACGCTTTCAAAGTGGCTTTGATGGCACCCAGAACTGAACTCTTCTTACAAGAGAACAGGAATCGGGAATTCCCCACAGAAAGAAATCCCCACGGGATCAGGCACCGCGTGTGTTTTGCTCAAGGACGCATCTCCATCGCACAGTACAGGGCCTGGCTTCATGCATATCTTTTGGCTTGCATATTTGTAGTGGCTTCATGCATATCTGTAGTGGCTTCATGCATATCTGTAGTGGCTTCATGCATATCTTTTGAATGATAAGATGCAACGAGAAGAACATGAGAACCAGTACATTCGACGAAAATGTATGAAAGGGAAGGAAAGCTCGGGAAGGGAAGTCCCTTATTAAACAGCCACGTAAGGTGGGAAGGGAAAGGGGGGTAAGTGAGTAAACAAAGACCCTGCGCTCTCTCCCCTCCAGCTCCCCCGCTGCCCAAAAGCCCGGGGTGAAGGCTCTCCGCAGAAAAATGTATCTGAAAATACCCGGGGAAGCGCCACCGAAGAATGGGCAGAGCTCGGCCTGCTCCGGCCGGTCCCCTTGTGATGAACTGGGGAAGGCGGGCGGCCAAGACATGGCTGGGATTACCTGTCACCTGCGCTGCATGCATTAAGTTCATGTTACTCTGCCTGCAGGGCAGCCCTGCCATTCCTGTCATCAGCACCTCTCCTGCAGGGGCGGGTCCAGGCCGGATATCTATATATTTTAGGTAACAAGTAAAATGCATACGTCTGTCCTGAAAAAGTATGGAGAGCCTGTACCGGAGAGAAACGACTTACAACGCAGACGGCAGGGAGACCTGCCCTCACAGCGGGGCTGAGGGGCGTGTTAACAGGGAAACAGCTGTGAACGGCCAGGGTGCCTCCGGGTCCATCCATCACCCGCCCCCGTCCATCCATCCGTCACCCCCCCCTCCATCCATCACCCTCCCTCCATCTGTCACCCCCTCTCCATTCATCACCCCCCCTCCATCTGTCACACCACCCCCCCTGCCGTCCATCCGACACCCGCCACACCTGCCATGTGCACGCCCAGGAAGAGTCGCAGGCGCACCAGCCCGATTCCCACCAGCAGACGGCGCGGCCCTGGTCTGGGACATGGGGAGGGGCAAACGATCAATACATCTGGCCTCTTCCTAGTGCAGATCGACACCATGTGCCCTGGGGCTGGAGCCCACACCTCAGCTCCTCCAGCTTTTGGGGTGACACTTAACCAGCGGCTCTGCTGGGTCCGAGCTCTTCATGATCCAATACGCCAGTTTCCTCTCTCTCTCTCTCTCTCTCTCTCTCTCTCTTTGGAGAAACCTAAGACACCCTCCTCCCCACCCCCACCGGCACCCTCAAATACTTGCTGGGCCTTCCTGCTTGGCAATCCCAACACTCAGGTCCAAAGTGACGCCCTCTGCCCTGTCTCCTGTCTGCGTCCCAACAGGCAAGTCCATCACCCGGCTCCTCCCCCCCCCCCCACCGGGGGCCCCTGTACAGGCGGAGGGAGTGGGGGCAGCGCCGCGCACAGGGTCGGACGGGCCCCAGGTCCTCTCTGTCCTCGGGCTGCTCACTCCACACCAGGACTGGGTCTCCGCGTGCCTCTCACACCCCTCGGGAACCCTCATCGTCCTGCTCCCTGCAGGTAGTCTCCCTCACGTCAGTTTCCAAGCGGGTCCTCCGGTGCTCGGGTGCTCGGGTCTTCGGGTGCTCGGGTCTTTGGGTCCTCGGGTGCTCGAGTCTTCGGGTCTTTGGGTCTTTGGGTCCTCAGGTGCTCGGGGTGGCCTCCCCCTGCGGGCAGACCGGCCTGGAGGAGCCCAGGTGCGGCCTTGCAGGCTTTATGACGGAGCAGGCCCTAGATCGCTCATCCCACGAACCAGTGACTTAGAAGTGGGGCATGTTTACTTACGATGGCTCTTGTCTTCATTGGCGTCTGTTGGTACTCCGACATCACATTGGTGAAATAAAACATAAAATTATTTTATTTAAAGTATGCTTTTGCATTTGCCAAGGGCCAAAAAAAATTAAAAATGCACAGATTAGTAGATCAAAAATAAAAGAATCATTCTTTGGCCTGGCCAGTGTGGCTCAGTGGTTGAGCGTCGACCTATGAACCAGGAGGTCATGGTTCAATTCCCGGTCAGGGCTCATGCCTGGGTGATGGGCTCGATCCCCAGCAGGCAGCATGCAGGAGGCAGCCGGTCCATGATTCTCTCTCATCATTGATGTTTCTACCTCTCTCTCCCTCTCCCTTCCTCTCTCTCTAAAAATAAAAATAAAAAAACATATTTAAAAAGATAATAAACTATCATTCTTTGAGTGCAAACAGCCATAAGCTACAAGAAGATCATGCCCAGGCTGAGGTGCAGTTCAATTCGTGGGCTGAAATATAAGTGCGTGTTCAAACAAAAGAGGAGTCATGAAGCTTATTTGTAGGTAATTGTGTAAAATCCAGAAAGGCGTGCCTGGCGGAGACTTTTCAATGCTTAGAAACCGGATCTCCAGGACCTCCCTTCCCCATGCGCTTACATTTTCCCACGGCCTGGAATGGTGCTTGTGTTCTCCATTCAGAAAACCCCGGCCCGGGGTAGACCCTGTGGAGTCACAGTCACCTTTGTGAGTGAGTACACACTGTCATTTTCTTCACAAATGAGGGACATGCAGATTAGCCCGCTGAGAAGCAACTCCCTTGCTTTCATCAGCACATTTCTAAGGAAGAGCTAATCAAAGGGTAGATATTCATCTTCCCTGAACAAAAGAACCCTCGCTCCATTAAGCAATATGCTGACAGCTAATATGACAAATTGAAAGAACAAATACAAACTGTACGAGCTCATTCGCTGATAACAAAGGAGGCGAAAGAGCCGCTTTCGGAAGGGGCGCTTGCTCCGGGTCCATCGCTCCTGTCACGTGTTCCTGGAAGGTCACGGATGCCGCCTCGGTTACCTAAGAGACACCGCGTGATTCACGCTGTGACACTGCTGGTGACCGCGCTTACCGGGATTGCCACAGGATGAGGGGCAGGTGACGTGGGGAGATCGCATCGAATAAACGGACGGCAACCGAGCGAGCAACGTGTTCAAAGGACACTTTAATCCCAAGGGAAGCATCTGTGTTAAGACTAACAAGAGTTCTACATCCTGACTCCTCCACCGGCATTCGTAGACGCCATTGGAGAGACTGCCCTCCGTCGATCCACGGCTTCTAGAACAAATCACCCCTTTCAGCAAGATGGGAGCACATTGCCTCACAATGTGATTCCAGGGAAAATGGTGCAAAAGCTTTCAGTGTCTTACAACAGCAAAATGTCCAGTGTGCGAGGCAGCACTGATCTGGTTCACGAACGAAAATACCCCAAACAAAACGCCCCACTCACGACGCGCATCCCACTGGCTTCTCGCCACTCTTGAACATCACTGACGGGACTCGGCTCGGAAACAGTCCATTTGCTTCCGGAGTTCCGAGATGCCCGCCCCAGCGAGGAGTCGGCGCGCGGTGAAATGCTTAGACCGTGATTTCATTTCTATAAGGATGCATAAAGTTGGATTCTAGAAATTTCTCCCCACCATCAACAAAGCCAACTACTTGCGGCGTCTGGAGAGGCCTGGCCTCCAAGCATGCTCAGCACGTCCTGCCTCTTCTCCAGGTGGGTTCCCACTGCCGCTGACTCGCCCGCACGACAAAGGAAACATGAGGCTGATAACACTGCCCTGTTCTCCCCTGACTGTCCTGCAGGCCCGGCCTCGGGGGGGGTGGGGGGGTGCCAAGTCCCACAAAAGCGACCACCCGGGGAGCGCTGAGCCCCTCCCTCCTCAGGAGATGAGAGGCCTGTTGGGGGTCAGATCCTGCGCCCTGGTCTGACACGATGCGTGACGAACTTCTACTCCCGGATTATTTCTGTGCGGGACAGTAACCCTGCATCCGTGAAGACCAGGCTGCCTACGGGACGTCTCTCCGTGTTGGAGGCGCCATGGGCTGCACTTCCCTCCTCAGCAGTGGGAACAGCTTCGCAGCCTGAGCTCTTTCTTATATCGCAGCGGAGTTCACCTTTCCTTCTTTCGAACCCAGAGAGCCCTGGCTGGGCAGCTCAGTGGGTTACAGCGTCGCCCCAATCCACCAAGGTTGTGGGTTCGATCCCCAGTCAGGGTACATACAAGAGTCAACCAATAAATGCATAAATAAGTAGAACAACAAATCTCTTTCTCTCTCTCCCTAAAAACCCTACCTAATAATAGAGTAATATGCAAATTGACCATACCTTCGCCACACCCACAAGTCACACCCACCAGCCACGCCCACCAGGAAACCATCGCAGGGAGGCTGGGGTGCAGCCGAGCCCAAGGCCGCCGCCCGGGGCCAAGCCCCGACCCTGAAAGAAGGCAGAAGGCGGTGGCCACAGCCAAGGCCTGGGTCCCCGGTGCCGGCAGAAAACTGGTGTAGGCAGCCAGGTGAATGAAGGTCTATTGCACGAATCTTCGTGCCAACGGGCTGCTAGTCAATCAATAAAAAGTGAGACATGAATACCCAGAGAACCGTTTCTTGATTTCCATGTGCTTATCATCTTGTGTTGAAGACTTACAATTCCTAGAGGACAACTTTCAGAGAAGGCGTTTGTTCCGATTCACCTCGCACGCCCATGACGCCCGACAGTGAGTGTCGCACGTCCTCCGTAGCTACGTGTCCCGTAAGCTCAGACACGACGCCCCGCTTCCTGGATGCCGAGAGCCCATGCCTGGCTCTGTCGCTGCAGCTGTAGGCCAGCCGCTCGGACACCCGGTGGCTGTGAGCCTTCACAACGGACCCCACTCAGGAGAGTTGCCATCACAGGCGAGCAGGGACCTGGCTGGCATGGTCTCCTGCCAAATCCATACACAGCGCTCACTCTCCGAGATCCCTGTCTGTTCAAAACAATGGAATATAAATACCTATGATTTCTAGATGTTTTGCAAGGGAAAAAAAAAATCCAATGTTTTAAATTCCGAAAGCAGGACGTGGCACCACAAAGCACAGTGTATGGAGAGCGCACCTAAAACAACGGCACAGAAGAGACCACGGACCCGCTGACACACTCCACCCTGTCTGCAGGCCGCGGAGACGTGCCCGGGACTCACTCACTCCTTCGCTCTCACAGCCCTCAGACCCTCTGACCCCGACGTGACCCACCTCTCCGATGCCACGTTCCCAGCCCCAAGGACAGCACCTTCCGAGCAAAAGCCCTTCATGAACCGACCTCGGAGTGACAGGTAAGATAAACAGATAAAGTGACTGTACGACAGGGGGTAGGGGAGGCTGGGGGAAGGTCAACGGGGGGAAAAAAGGACATATATGTACTAATATATGTAATATTTTAAACAATAAAAATAAATAAATCTTTTAAAAAAGCGATTGTAAAACTAATGTGACCGCGTCCTTGAACTAACAGATGCTGTTTGGTCATTGATCATCCTTCGCCTGGACAGCTCTGACCAGGATACCAATCAGACACAGGCCGACCCTACAGCACGCGGTCCTCCAGACGCGGAGAGGCTCCGCACCAGCCTCGCTTCGGGCCGCGGGAAGCTCCGAAGGGGTTCCGTGGCGGGGGGCAGCCTGCTACCGGTCAGTGAGGGCCGGTCTCCTGGAAGCAGGGATCTGCCTCCTCCAGGGCCCGGCGTCCTGCCTGCAGCCAGTGGATGCAGAGACACCTCCAGCCGGAATCAGTCTGTGACGAGCACCCCGGGGAGGAGTCTGAGACCGTGGACGAGGGATGACCAGAGAGAAGAGAAGACAGCCGGTGGGAGCCACCGTCCCAGACCAGAAATGACCCTCTC